>NC_060138.1:703863659-704487760 GCF_021461385.2 Schistocerca piceifrons
AAAGCTGTCAAAGTTTGAAGAAGAATAAAATATCACTACCACACGACAGCTAATGTAGAAAATACTTTTCTGACATATTATGGCACGATGCGCTCTCCCTACACATCTTCGAGATGCATCTGCTGCCTGCTGTCTATTAAACCTGAACAGAACAAAATGTCACAGTAGTTAGTCCTTTTTCCACATGCGACTACTTTGGGTTGAGAAGTGAAGGGAATTAAGTTCAAAGTTCCATTAGATTGATAACTTCAGCAGAGAGCAGAATTGCGTTTTATTAAATGTGGCACTGAATGTATTCGAACTCGCGACATCTTATCTATGCTACAAGCTGACATGTAGCTACAACAGCTCCAGAGCTCGGCAACTATTCCTCCAGAACTTTTGGATTCCACAGCACTGTGAGTTTATGCATATGGCCAGGTCTTGACTTCTGAGAGACAAACAGTTACAGCCTTTCTTTTGGACTGAGCGACGTTTTCTAGTAACAGATAGCGCAATAGAATAGCTCAAGTGGAAAGGAACACTTCCTATTTAAACTTCTGCATCCTACACTGTTGGCAGTTGTGTGTAGGTGGCAGTTACGTGATTTTATTTCTGTGATTACAAAATAGTCGAATGTATGCACTGGGTAGCCGAGGCAGCTAGTTCATGGTGATTCGGTCAACCAGGTAAATGAATTTACTGAACATGCTGCAAATTACTACAGGGAGCCTGTGTGTCAGAATTCTCATCCAGTGTGGCGCAACTGCGTTACGATAGAAAAATGACTCGCAGAGAAGGGGATTTCGTGGTCTGTTGGACGGATGGTAGGTTGTTATACCTATGGTCTGGGTTCGATTCCCACTTCTGTCAATGATTTTAGATAGGGAGAGACAGATTCCATTCTCTCCTGGCTACACCAAGTGAAGGATATATAATGGCTGCGTGGTCCGAAAATTCACATTAAAGATGATATTCCTTCTTTACCAAGTAGACGGTAGGTTGAACCACAATAAAGTCTGGAGTGGCGACATGTAGAAACTCTATCACCAGTAACCTTTCTTATACTAGTTATTTATTTCAAGTGACGACACAAACGCTATGTATGGTCACAGGACACTTATTCCATCTTTTATTTGAGCTTCTGTATGTCGATAAAATTGGTTCTGAACTGGGAATGCAACTCATACCGCCCTTAACGCGGAATTTGATCCCTTCGTGGCAATACAGCTCGGCTACAATTTGTTGTTTGTCCAAAACTGCAGATTCCTCAACACCTTCACATATTACGCGTGAATGGGATCGAATCCTGGCCCGGCACTAAAGATTTAATTATGTATTATCAAGCTCTATCATGAGAACACCTATCTGCTGGTGGATAATAATTTTGATTTTTAATGTATTTTCATTCGCTGTCAACACTAACGATATCTGACGTTTTTAACTCCCAGTGAGACACAGAACTATTTGCGAGATGACTGTAAGTTCAAGATGCTATTCTGAGCAGCTAGTGGAGAAAAATTCGGTAGCTGACTTATCTTTATGTGTAGTCAACAATGATATGTGTGGGGCTCTATTCCCAGTGAACGCTGAACTATTCGTCATATTATTTCAGTTCAAACATGCTCACATGTCACTGCTGGTGCAACAAACCCATATTTAACGTTCGTTTTCTCTAGAATATAACAGCGATAGGTGCCGGGTTGGAGTCCTGGGAAGGAAAAAATTAATGTTTCGTCTCGTCATTTCAGTTAAAACATCTAGCTACTGCCGCAAAATTCCGATATGTCACATTTGACTGTGCTTCGATAGCAATCCGATTAGGTTCCGGGTTCGAATCCGTGTCCAACACACAGCTTTACCTCACGGCATTTCAAGTAAGTTACTTGTGAAGAAGCAATATTTAACATCTCTCGTCGTTCGTTAACAGGGACAATAGATGCTGGGTAGGAATTCGTGTCTGTTAAAAATGTTTGCGTTATGCAATTTAAAGTTGATATTTGCTAAGGAAACGTATGAAGACGCAGACTTCCTCGTTATCAATGTGTGCGGCATGTCTTTCGTGTTAACGAAAGTAAATTCCCGCTTTACCTCTTCTTACGTGTCAAATGAAATGTATGCCATGAGGAATAGAATATTTGTTGACTGCGTCCTTTCTTGCTTCCATCCTTACCAACATATTTCTTCATTCTCGTGGTAATCATGACATTCTATGTGTATGCTGCAAAAGATTGCAAGTGGACAAATTCGACATCGAGGTGCAAAGCGTTTGGTATCTTACATTATATTCAATTCGAATAAGCTTCCGGTGTATTTTTACTTCGTTTGTATTTTTAGATGATTATGAACGTTACGGAAATTTATCTCACATGCTTTATGTTGAATGAGAAACATTGAATGATCCGTTTTGCTTTCCCCACGTTGAAATGATATAATGTCGGCGTCAACAGCCTTCTTCCACGCCGGAAGCTGAAACTTGTATCATTCTGGATTAATGATAATTGAGTGTCTCATATGTATCCATAGCCCACAAGGCGACGTCAGAAACCATCAGGGGAGAACGCCGCATAAAAACCAAACGTGCGCCCGCGTCTCCACTCTGAAGAGCCGTATCGGAGAATCACGGCAAGCATTTCGCTGAAGAGCTGCCTCGTCAGAGAGCCGAGAAATGGCAGCATCGTAGCAAGTATTTGTCAACACTCTGATAGTGCATTTACTTCCGGGTGTAGGTCGGCGTTACCTCGCTAAATTCACTTGACATTCGTTTCCCACATCGAAGACTCGTACGATATAATCCACTGCAAGATGACACAATTAGAAAGTATATTTAATTTCTGGACTCCAAGAACGGCGTTCTTCACATAAGTAACACCTGTTTGTGTGTGCATTCGGGAGGACGACGGTGCAATCCCGCACCCGGCCATCCTGATTTAGGTTTTCAATGATTTCCCTAAATCGCTTCAGGCAAATGCCGGGATGGTTCCTTAGGAAGGGCATGGCCGATTTCCTTCCCCATCCTTCCCTAATCCGAGCTTGTGCTCCGTCTCTAATGACATCGTTGTCGACGGGACGTTAAAACAGTAATCTCCACCTCCTCTGTGTGTTTAAGGTTGCGTTTTGAGGCTCAGGCAACATCGCAGTGACTATAGTCCGCCTCTGGCCGCCAGTGTGTCGTTAGTTCAGAGGTTCCCTTGTGCTTTGCAGTGCTTGTACTATAAGACATAGCAGTTCGAATCACGGTAGAAGCCGCTGACTACAACCTTTTACTTTCCATTTTAATTAATGGAGTTGCAAACTGCTAGTAAAAATTTCTTATGCGAAATCTGAAGAATGCCTTTAAACATGAACCTTCGTCCGATTTCGACTTAGTAAATTAAGTTAATATCATGGACTTCTGCTTTGCAAATTCCAAGGTGCTTCACTGTAAAATAGGTCCTGAAAAGATTCAAACCGACTTTCAACGATATAAATTTGAGCTTTGTTCGTCATATAGGTCTAACATGTCAGAAGGTTGTTTATGAAGTGCACATGTTCATTAATATAGTTCCCTTCTTCTAAATTTTTGCAATAGCATTTAACTGTAGACGTTTTCTAACACCGGCGTTAGCAATTCCTTTCCGTTCTCTGAAACCTTCAAAACGATAAATTTTTCTGGTTTAAATCTGATGACCTTAACTATCACTTCCGATCAACAATAAATACTTCATGAACCCATACATGGAACTCCAAATGTGCAGTGTTCCTGCACTGCTACAGAGCATGCATTGCAAGGTATTCACACAGTTTATCGCATAGACTTACCATAAGAAATGAAACAAGAACTGTAATACACTTTACACCACAGCCGCTCACTCTGGCTTGACGAAAACATCCAAACATTGACCAAAAGTTGCACAAATAACTGAGTTTGAAAGGAAAAGAAACGAGGTATGAAGCATTTATAAATTCATCGAATGTAGTGAGGTGGTTTAATTTCGTCCCAGTCTATAAAATTAATTTCGGGCCATACTCAGCTCTTGCCGATTAATGTAATATAATACCCGTTTACTAATCACGGCGTCTGTCTCCGTTGCTTTTGAGCGTGAATGGAAATCGTAGAAATTTTCTGTGGAGCAACATTTAATAATAAAGCGTTTTAAATCATCAAAAGCGATGAGCGGTAGCAGGCGCTTTCGATAAAGAACGGGGGAGTGCAGCGCCGCTGCTGTCGCCACGGCCGCTGCCAGTAGCCAGCAAATGGATCCCGGAGCTTTGCCGATTACGGCGTCCAGAGGAGGACAGTCTGCAGGAAATCTGCCGCAAAATGGTTACTGGACAAAATTTTGATATCGGTGTGTCAGAAAGCGAAATAGATTGAATCTGCGCTACTATTACATTCACGTGTTCAGTATTCAGGCAGAAGAGGCTATAAAAATATTTTATGCCAGCTGCTCTCGATCCACTGACATTATGAACAGAAACAACGCACGCTACCGCTAGACCACAGGTGCAATCAGCCTATAGATTCTCCATCATGGGACAAGTTTTCCTCCAGGAAGTGCCGCAGTCTGCAGTGTTGCCAGATTGTGCAGATGACCGGACTTACAGAATTAGCGAGTTGGCCAGTTTTATTGTCCCATGTCGCGATTGGCGCGGACTTAGCCTCTGAAGCGGCCGGCCGCCGGTCAAGTTTTATGTCAAAGAGTGTACATCCTAAAACAGGTTCACGGATTGAGGCTGTGATTACCCACTCCCTTATGCTTTTCAGGGCCTTTTCCTTCGTGGTCCGTTCGCCGCTCTAAATATAATGACCTTTCTAATTTTACAGAATTCGTGTACGTGATAAAAATCACTTTTTTGCCGAAAGCAAGTTCTGCAACTTGGAGCTATCTTAAAGGTTTGATAGGCTGGTGGTATCACCGCAGACCAGCAGACAATAGCATATTTGCTTTCCTCTGAATGACTCGTTGACATTCATTCACTATAGCAGCAATAAAAACCCAACGTCGGAGATGTATCTGTTACCTTGGAGACTTTTCTTGGAGACTTAACGCCGGAATTTGTGTTTTACAAGCTCCTAAACTTTCAGGGCATTCTATAACGACAGTAGAGGATACTAAAATGAATATTTTAACGTAAGAAACCAATGGTGATAAATGAATATTTCTGTAGTTCTAGAGGTTGAATGAGGAGTGCATGATAGACACGTCTTTGCAGACTGCCTACGTTCCAAAACAGACTTCTGGCTGCCGCATAGACGTTAATGATGCTGCCTTGAGAAATAATACAAAACGGTCTGCGGTGTGATACGTTCAGGGCGTAGTTTACCAGTGGTTATAACTCACGACTAGCTGTCGAAGATGGAATCACTCGTTACAGGAACCTGTAGACACATACCTACTACATGGTGCCACAGGATGGAGTGCCATGAAGGTTGAACGGACATACAGAGAGAAATTTCGTGATTAGCGTTATTGTAACTGGATAAAAAATTCGTTGATAGAACAGAAGGAATAGAATCTTTCAAGCTACAAAGAGCTGACAAATGTTTTCGACGATTAAGTGTCCGCACATTAGAATTTTGTAAAGGTGTGGCAAATTTTGTAAAGGTGTGGCAACCCTATATAGGAATAACATATCATCTTACGGACAAAATTCATACTGTATCGTCAACTGACGCATAATTGATACAAGTTGAGTGAGAGGGCGATCTGCAAGAGAAACAATGTCAGCTGGCTACTTTCAAGCAACACTTCCACTTCGCATAAGGCACTAATAGCAAATGCGAAGACGATCTTCGAAGAGGACCCGAGGAAATAGTCGTAGTGATATAGTGCTTCTAGGCACTCTGTGTCAACGTAGTACTGGAAACGAGAGCGTCTAGACAGATTAAAGGCACCTACAGAACTGTGCACGATTTACAGGAATGGAAGTGACCCGAAAGAGACCTCTGGTAACGAGTTTTGGAAGAAATGTGTTACACAAGTGCTGTACGTTTGTCAAGACGTTGGAATAAAAACACCTATTCGTCATTACTTGTTCTAGATAACTGATCACATCAGAAGGTGGGCCCACTTACTGGGAGAAAAGTTCACGGTCTACTTTCAGAGCCAACCGCCGTAGATGGTGTCCTCAGTTCCTGCTTTTGTTACAGGATTCAGAAGAGGCTGAGAAATGAGGCCCAGAGATTGGCCGGTATGCCAGCTGCTTTTAAAGTCCTTCACGCGTTCGAAACTGCGCATGATCTTTCTTTCTTTTTTCTTTCTTCACTCTGCAGCGAAGTGTGTGCTGATAAAAAACATCCTGCCAGCTTAATACTGTGCGCCAGACCTAGACTCGAACTCGGGACCTCCGCCTTTCTCGGACGAATGTCCTATAGACTGAGCTTCCCAAGTGCCACTCACGACCTGTCCTCAAAGCTTTGCTTCCGCCAGTGGTACAGCACTTGCCTACTAGAGGCAAACGTCCGGAGTTCGAATCTCGGTCCGGCACACAGTAATGTCAGTCTACCAGAAAGTTTCAGATAGCAATCTATCATGTGTATGATCTGTATATATCACTAATTTTCGGTGAGAAAATGAATTAGTTTGGTGATTAAAGTGATTCATGAAAGATACAAATAACGAAACTGAATTTCTCTTCCCTATCGCTTAGTACGAGGTTCTTCTCTCTCTTTTTTATTATTATTATTATTATTATTATTTTGTAACTCTGTGGTCGGATGCCCTTCCTGACGTCACAGGTCGCGAATTTAACCTAAGGAACGGAAGTCGTTTGTGCTATCTGTCTTTGAAATATTTAAACTTTGCTCCGTGTGTTATACGGTTATACGAGTATATCATATTGTCTGAGGCGCTATTTGGCGACGAGTCCAGCATTCGCCTAAACAAGCATGCGACACTGTCTAAGAACCATAGTGAGGCTGGGTGTGTGTGTGTTGGGACGCAGCGGCGCAGGCAGGGCAACTTAGAGCACCTGGTTGTGTGTGGCGCGTGCTTTCTGACCATGGACGTATAATAAGGGGAGTTGTCATGACGTGACAAACTTGTAGTCGTCTTCCGCCGTGTTATTATGATCAAACATTAGCTTCTGGTGGAAACGTTTTGATAAAAAAATGCCTGCTTGCATCATTTGCGGGTGCACTAGTCACCCTCATTACAGTCTAAAAGTGTCAACAAATCACATTTCATTCGTAAGTGGTCTCGTTGAAACGATATTTTTTTTATATATGCATGAATATTAGTTGCGTTGGTTACTTTTACTATAGCGATTTTCTTTCTGTCATTTAACATTAGATTTCATATCAATCAGACTCGAAAATCTCACTATCTCTCTTGTGAACGCTGTGCGAAGGAAAGATTCGAAACCAACCAAACATGGCAAACTTCGTTATCACCATTTTCGGGAAAAGGAAATTGACCAACCATGAATTTGGTCAGTCCGTAAAGGCTGTAGCGCCATCTACATGTGCTATCTGTTACCAACGGCCGGCCGCGGTAGCCGAGCGGTTCTAGGCGCTTCAGTCTGAAACCACGAGACTGCTACGGCAGCAGGTTCGAATCCTGCCTCTGGCAGGATGTGTGTGATGTCCTTAGGTTAGTTAGGTTTAATTAGTTCTAAGTCTAGGGGACTGATGACCTCAGATGTCAAATCCCATAGTGCTGAGAGCCATTTTGTTACCAAAGGCGTGCACTGAAGTGCAGGCCTGCCACCTTCCGTGGCTGCGTCGAGGCCTGTGGCGGCGGCAGTTTCCTGCCTCCTGCGCGACGCAGTCGATTCGCTGTACAACTGACTGCTACGATGCGTGGTTAATTCATGAGTCACTTATGTAGGACATGAGCTACACAGTTTCTTCTTTAATTTCTAAATGTTTGCTGATTACTGTAAACCGACTTGACATCAATCGAAAAGCACATTCAGCCGTTTGTCATTCTTTCGATAATCTGAAATTGTACACTGTTGTAGAAAAATTGCGTTATATTCTCAAGGAATGAAAATGCCGTGTCCACTACTAGAAAATACACTACTTCACTAACTTGGTGTATCTGTGCTAGTACCAGTAATTCAGCTGTTCCATTATTAAATTTTGCCTGTAGCTTACGGTTTATATGTTTGCCATCTATGTGGAAAATGTGCGTTGTGGAAAATCCACTTAGTTTCGAGAATGGAAGCAATTTTTGTCAATGTTTCTTGAAAAAAAAAAAGGGGAAGATTGGGTTTTTACGTCCCGTCGACATCTATGTCATTAGAGACGGAGCACAAGCTCTGATTGTGTCAAGGAATGGGAAGGAAATCGGCTGCGCCATTTCAAAGGAACCATCCCGGCTTTTGCCTGAAACGATTTAGGGAAATCACGGAAAACTCGAATTTGGATGGCCGGACGCGGGTTTGAACCGTCGTCTTCCCGAACTCGCCACCTCGCTCGGTAATGTTTCTTGATTAGGCTCCTGTAGGTAAATAGGTTGGATATATTTCCATATTGTACGTGTTAGTTCTCAAACTGTTTTTAAGACTTTTCTTGTTACTGGTTGTGTAGTTGCTGCTAATGCTTTTGAAGGACTCGCCGGAAGCGAAGTACCCGAAAAAAATTAATCTGTTACAAGTCCGACAATCAGAGCCGCGTGGGTGACATTACGCAGTTGTCACGAAAATGTACTTGGTTATGTAGGTAGTGTTTAAACGCTACGTTTAAGCAAGTTCATAAGGAACGATTACTTTCTTCATCACACCCATCGTCGTTTACCAAGCAAAGAATTTGGTTGTATTGTTTTCTGTTAACCCTAAAGTAATTATTAAACTGGATGTCAGAAAAATCACGGGTCAACACAAAGTGTTACAACCTGAAAGACTATACAGCAAATGCAGATCTTCAGTGTCAAAATGAGATTCGGATTGTGAACTGCAAGACATTTTATTACAGCGAGAGTCTTCCTGTCGTGGTGAATTCCTAGCAAAGGCAACCTGTGAGGTAATGCGCTACCACTGTTCTGACTAGCTCACCCGGCTGTGAGTGCGCCATTTTACCTGGTGCCGCGGGTGTGACCCTGCGCAACTCTTCGACCCAAGGTACAACCATAGCCTCTGATCGTACCAGTCCACTGCCGTTAATCCGCCGCTTGGATTGGATTTGGGTTTGGCTTACTTGTTTGTCTTCGCAAGCTATGGTGCTGCGCGTTACGAGCAGGTAAATAACGGCTATTAACTCAACTAATCCTGCAAAACTGCTTGTGACATCTGTATAATAATCAATAGCTGCATCATTGGCGCTGTTCCTAGACAATTCTTGTTTACACTCAGGTGACAGAAGTCATGGGATACCTTGTAATATCGTCGGAGCTCCTTTTGCCCGGCATAGTGCAGCAACTCATTGTGGCGTGGACTTAACAAGTCGTTTGAAGACCCCTGCAGAAATATTGAGCCATCCTATCTCTATAGCAAAATTGCGAAAGTGTTGTCGGTGCAGGATTTTGTGCACGAACTGATCTCTCGATTATGTCCCATTGTTGTTCTGGGATCCACATCGGGCGATGTTGGTGATCAAATCATTCTTTCGAATTGTCCAGAATGTTTTTCAAATCAGTTGTGGGTTGGGTCCATGGCTTCATGGGGTCTGCGCCACACTCGAACCCTACTATCAGCTCTTACCAACTGAAATCGGGATTCATCTGACCAGGCGTTTTCCAGTCGTCTAGGATCGAACCAATATGGTCACGAGTCCACGAGAGGCGCTACAGGCGATGTGCTTGTCAGCAGAGGCATTCGTGTCGGTCCTCTGCTGTCATAGCCCATTAACGTCAAATTAGGCCGCACTGTTCTACGGATACGTTCGTCGGATGTTCCACGCTGTTGTCTGTGGTTACTTTACGCAGTGTTGCTTGTATTTTAGCACTGACAACTCTACGCAAACGCCGCTGCTCTCGGTCGTTAAGTGATGGCCGTCGGCTGTTGCGTTGTTCGTGGTGAGAGGTAACGGCTGAAATTTGATATTCTTGGCAGACTTTTGACTTTGTGGATCTTCGAATACTGAATTCCCTGACGGTTTCCGAAACGGAATTTCGCATGCGTTTAGCTCCAACTACCATTCCGTGTTCAAAGTATGTTAATTCCCGTCGTGGGGCCGTAATCACGTCGGAAACCTTAACGAGCAACCGGAGCCTGTGGGCCCCTCGTACCAAGTTACTCGGAAGGTGTCCCTGAACAACCTCTGAAAATTTGTCGGTAGAGTTCTGGTTTACCCTGTGTATATCTGGTGTCCCTTGTAAGAGTTGCCAGGCGCATTTTCTCTGTTGTTTCGACAGATATTTGCAACTTAGTTTTTGCAGCGTATAGCTGGAGTCAGCCCAAATAAATACTGCTCATTATGTCATTCATGCGACACCCGGTGTACGCGGAAGGCGTCTTGTTTTTTCCCCTTTATGAACAAAATAATTTTTAAATTGGGATTTTACGTGTCCACTTCGATAGAACGATCCTAAATCAGTCTAAAACCATATTCGTTTAATAGATATGTATCAAGAGGAACATTCAAACACGAAGAATAACCAGTACTCTAGCAGCTACTGAGCAGCGTTGCTGCTTTGCGATAGCAGTCAGCGCAGGCTAGGTCGCAGTTGGAATGTTTGCTTTTTTAAGTGTTTTACTGTCCCTGTTAATACATACCGATAAAACGAATATCGCTTTAGACTAATTTGGAGTCGCCGTATGGTATGAGCACCTAAGATTCGTAACGTGAACAGACTGATGCTTTCCGTGGATTGTCGAAATACCAAAGATAATACGTCTAGCGACTCTTCAGAGGGACACCCGGTTTATATAAGAGACGCATGCCAGCGTTTGAGGTGCACCATAATCTCCTTTATTTTTTCTAATTTGGCTCTCAGCACAGAAATGCTAGAAATTGCCAGAATGTTTTCCATTTCCTCGATTAATAGTTTATTGATTTTACATGCAATAAGGAGCGAGGCTTTCTATTGATGCCATTTGGGCAGCGTGCGTCCTAATGGATAGCATCGCGGGTTAGTAAAGCAAAAGTTTTAAGTTCGATCTCAGGTATCCGCATCGGATTTTCCATGGGTAGGAAGGTCTGCTACGGGACCCACTCAGCATCGTCTGATCCAGTGGTCAACATCCAAGTATTTTTAAGCGATCACTTCACATCCATTCAGACGAATGCCGAGTTGCCTATCTGTCACCTTTTCAAACAGTTAAATCATGAAAACACACCGACCAGAATTCGCAGACAGATGACGTGCACAATATTCGTGACACAGATTAGCACGATACTCTGGTGTCAAGCAGAACATTTGCGACAGAACAAGTGCCATGTAAAGCAGGATATTGATAATTAGTAGGAGTGTACCACATACGCTGTGTGGTGGCTGTGGCAAGACACCATTCAATAAGTCTTGTAGGGCAGCTTAATATACCGCTTGGACGATGCGAATAGTTTCTGCTGTAGCAACAGTAAAACCCGAAGATGTAAAACAAGTGTCTTTGGGAAGTAGACACACTTCCGATATACTCGAATTGTTGACTATCACCGATGTTATCACGCCGATACCGGAGGTCTTCCAAACATAATCCCGTCGATTATTCCCAATTTCATGACGACGATTGTTAACGTGATGAAATGCCAACGGACAGAATGTCGCCTCCACTGTAAGAAGAAAAGCTAGATAGGAGTTAAGCGTTTGAAAGAGAATAGTATACTGTCAGTTGTTGTTTCTGAATGATTTTTTTACCCATCCAGCAATACGAAGTGTTTACACAGCCACGAAACATTTTAATCGCATCTTGACACAAATGTCAACTGCTGTAGCTAAATGCAAATGAATCCAATGTTGTTTAAAATGCATCACGTTTTGCATTCCGAACTGTGACAAAGACTGCCAGGCATATAGTTGTTTCGTTGTTACTGCTGATGCAAATGTTTGTTTTGACAGCTTCAGCTTGCAAAAAAAAGGAAAAAAGTCTTAAGCATACACCAAGAGCTGAAAAAGTTTTTCTGTGAGACCTGCAGTCTGTTGTAGCAGAAGACACTGACATGTAGTGAGGCGTAGTGCGGAGGTTGAGGCACTGGCAACGACAGAAGCTGTAACTGCAAACGACAAACGGAGAAAAAAAGAAAAGAAATTTGTAAATGCTGGATAGAAGGACCCCGAAGTACATAGTGCATTAAAACCTTCGAAGAACCGATGATTGGGAAGGTTGACGGGGTGGTGGAACTGGAAATTTATTCTAAATTCAATTTGTAGTAAAATATCTGTTCAGATGTAGCTAAATACATTAAAAAATTTCATTGAATTTGTAGAGTTAAATAAATTATGTTATTTTTTCTGGATGTCCTTCTAGTGATGCATATTTAATCTTCATATTTCATCTGGTTGAACGTAATCTTTGCCATGAAGACCAGCGTTAACGCAGGCTGTTCGAAAAGTAGTGCAACATTGTGGGAAAACGGCGGAAGTTACGAATGTAATTGAAAGTGGTCCCATTTGTGTGCTTCATATACTTGAATGCCATGTTGCATGTTCTTAAATACTGTTTTCACAATTGTTGAGGAAGTGCAGTAATACTTCATTCAATTTCTTCTTTAGGACTCCCTGTAGCTAATTTCTAGACGCCACGTTACTGTCGCATACACAAAGTCCTCGGTGAGCATTCTTTAGAGTATTTTAAAAAGCTTATAAGGAAAATGGTCGTTGATTAATACATGACACAGAATTAGGGCAGCTCACTTGTAGGGCGGTACCGCAGTAAATGTACCACTGGCTACACCGAAGTAAAGCGGTCGTCAGCGAGGCGCACGTCATAATGCGCCACACATTTCGTGCATCGCTTGGTTTAATTGATTTGACATGTTTGAGCTACAGACGCAGGTGCCGGCCAGCACACAGGGGACGAAGTTTATTTCCAGACGTGGGTGCAGCATTGCGCCGCGGCTGTATTTCACCGCAGTGACGTGTTGTGACCATTAATCGTCGTTTCCTGCGACTAGCGAAATCCGACTCCACGCCACTGTGGCGTGTCGCGTTACGTTTCCCCCCAGGAATTTATTTCGTCACGATATCAGCGTACATTGTTTCAGGGTATTAAATCAGCGTGAAACGGGCGTGATCGCCCTCACCACATTCCCTTACGTAAATTCCGTACAGTTCGGCGATTTCCTCACGTTTGATAGTTGCTGAACGCCATTTTTTCCTGTTACGAAGTTTTGAAGTCCTGTGCTTAACCTCCATCTTGTTGACAGTTATGACAATTCAGCAGAGTTGAACGTTTCCTTTTATCTACCCTGTTGAATGGTCTATCCACTGCATGCATGTAGATATTACAAGAACAAGAAATTTTCACGACGTTTCTCAGAAAACATGTACGATAACTTCAAAATCTATTTTCTCGATCATCTCTTATTTAGCTAATTTTTCTGGACACTTGAACTAACAGCCAACAATGCAGGTCTTCCACTTTTGATACCATACTTGCGTTGAAGAATTTAAACACTGCGTTATGGTAATGGTTGTTGCTTCAAGGACATGAGAATACATACAAGTCCTAATCTTTTCAATATTACCCATAAATGGCGTTTAGCAGTAGCGAGTCGTTGAAGTGTTTTTTTCTGAGAAGTTCGCCGGAATAGGGACTGCTACGTTAGAAATAAAGAACGAAAAGTTTTAAAAATTAGTAACAAATAAAATGTTGTTCTGAATTACGCTTAATGCTTCTATGAAAAACAACCTACTGTCTACTGTCCTCAAGTGCAGAGAATTTGTCAGTGTCAAGTGCGCATAAACAAATCTAAAGCCAAATATTAATATGTGAGTCAAAGTACAAATCAACACCATACTCGATGCTGAGCTTCGGGATCAGAGCAGAAATTCAGTCCTATTTTCTTCGTAGAATTATAGTGTAGGTTGATTGTCGTTTCCTTTATGTAGGCCTGCTTGATCAAATGCGTCTCTATATCGTGTTGAACATTGTAATGACGACTTGTGCAGTGTATTGATAGTTTGTAGGAATGAATGGGAAGGAGAAGATGAAGCCGGAGGTAGGCAAATAGCCGACTTGTCTCTGTCAGCATGATTGGGGCAACCGGTTTAACGTCCCCATTCGATGGACGGATCAGCATCAACAGTTTCACGTGTCTTAAGATTTTGCTGAGAGTTTTCTAAGATAATCCAGAGCATTATGCAGTAACTAGTCGTACGACAGAGGAGTGCCCTACACACAGAAGGAATAACCCACCGTCTGCAAGATATTGACCTCACGTGACAACAGTGTGGCTCACGTGACATGTGTCACGTTCTCTCTCACGTGACATGTGTCACGTTGTCTCTCACGTGACATGTGTCACGTTGTCTCCACTGATAGCTGCTGACTCAGATACTGGACGATTTATATCCAGCGTTTTACAGATAAGATGTTTTCCGTGAGCTCTGGTCTGCCTTCCAACTTCACCATGTCGTATACAGTACACACTTCCTTGAAATGGGACCAAGAGCCTGGAGTGTATTTCCAGAATGAATTTCCGCTCGGCAGAAAAATGTGCACCGATACGAAATTTCGTGACAGATTAAAACTGTGTGCCGGACCGAGACTCGAACTCGGGACCTTTGCCTTTCGCGTGCCAGTGCTTTACCAGCTGAGCTACTCAAGAACGTCTCATGGTCTGCCCTCACATCTTCACTTCCGCCGACACCTCATCTTCTCTTCTGTTGTGGTAACTCGTCCTTGGATCTCTGTTGGAGGGGAATTTAAGGCAAAGGTCCCGAATTCGAGTCTCGGTCCGGCACACGGTTTTAATTTATCATGAAGTTTCAGGAAGACGTTATTTCCCTTGTGGCCAAGGTCCGGTTTCAGTCAGTAGAGGTGTTGTTATTGGCGCTTAAACCAAGAATGACAAACACTGAGTTAAATATTCCGATAAGGTCTCCCTTATTTTACCATCGCAAAGTTTCCCGCGAGACTTTTGCAGGCCGTTGGTGGTAATATTACGATACGGGAAATGTTTACCTGTGTTTTACTAATGACCCCGACAGTAATGTTGTTGACCACACAGTCTGTGACGTCTACATCTGCCTAGGTCATGTTTTTCTGAAGCACAGATATACTGCGATTTAACTGGCATTATCATGAATTTACCGTATATGTGTTGCATAAACACATGTGGGATGGATGTCATTGGGAGACGGGTTAGATGACACACAGCAATCTACGGACTCCACAAATCGAATTACAGCGAGCACGACAAATTTGGACACGAAAAGGCGAAGATGGTAATGTGTGGAGAGTCTGGAAGAGCCTTGCATCCGGCAGATGATGATAAATGGCTAATTGTGATGGTAATTATGATAGTGATGACGACTTATGAATTAGAGTCCATTCATACAAAAGGCGAACCACAACTCTAGTAGGCGTTTAGTAATAGTATTCTTGCTGGTCATTCTATATATATGTGCTGAATGATGATGAAATAGCCGGCCGTTGTGGCCGAGCGGTTCTAGGTGCATCAGTCCGCAATCGCGCTGCTGCTACGGTAGCAGGTTCGAATCCTGCCCCAGGCATGGATGTGTGTGATGTCCTTAGGTTAGTTAGGTTTAAGTAGTACTAAGTCTAGGCGACTGATGACCTCAGATGTTAAGTCCCATAGTGCTCAGAGCCATTTGAACCCACAGCCATTTGATGATGAAATAGTAGACTCCCCTAGAAAGTAAGTAAAGCACTACACTAATCTGTTAGCAAATATGATCACGATGACCACGAGCGTGTTTTACGGAACGTGGCGCGCCACGGCCTCCCACAAATATGCGAACCTGCTCATTCGACTAATTGTGGAGCCACCTAGAGCTTAACCTGGAATTAGAAGCATGCAACCACTTTGCAACTTTCCCAATCACGGTCTCTGCCGTAGAGGAAAGTCACATTGTGCATCTGTAAGGAAAGGAAAAAAGGGTATTGAATTTACCGTCTTCGTCGTATCCAGATGGTAAGCAAAACAACATATCTCCCTCCAAGGAAGAAAGCAAGGTTTACAGCGTAATCGTTAGTGACGGGGAACACGTCTCATTGGACGAGAATGGGGCAGGAAAGCCGCCGCATCAATTTTAAGGCAACGTTTAAGAATATACCTTTATTTATTTAGTGGACTCATGAAAAATTTAAATCGATATACGAGTTGTTGGGAGGGTATTCAGATTACGCAGCTTCAGTATACGTACGAGTATATAGTTGTTCAGCCACTATGCCACCTCACTCGGTCACACACACACACACACACACACACACACACACAGTTGTAGTTTTTCATAGCGTTTTGCAATATACTGCTGCCATTATTGCAGCTTTTAGAAAGAGACTCCTCCGCCAGAAGTAAGAGACCAACAAACGAGTCAACGAAGGTGAGACGACAAGAGAGTGTCAAGTTGGGTTCGTCCAAAGAAGTGTGCAAATGAATCAGTCCATACTGAAAGGGTGATATTTGAATAAAATAATAAAAAAATTAATTCTCTTATAACGTCTCCTACGTTTTATCCACTGTTGTAGCCACCAGTATGCCGGCCTGGGTGGCCGAGCGGTTCTAGGCGCTACAAATGATGGTTCAAATGGCTGTGAGCACTATGGGACTCAACTTCTGAGGTCATCAGTCCCCTAGAACTTAGAACTGCTTAAACCTAACTAACCTAAGGACATCACACAAATCCATGCCTGAGGCAGGATTCGAACCTGCGACTGCAGCGGTCGCGCGGTTTCCGACTGTAGCGCCTAGAACCGCTCGGCCACTCCGGCCGGCTCTAGGCGCTACAGTCTGGAACCGCGCGACCGCTGCAGTCGCAGGTTCGAATCCTGCCTCAGGCATGGATTTGTGTGATGTCCTTAGGTTAGTTAGGTTTAAGCAGTTCTAAGTTCTAGGGGACTGATGACCTCAGAAGTTGAGTCCCATAGTGCTCGCAGCCATTTGAACCATTTTGTAGCCACCAGTATGCATAATATTACTTAGTAATATTAGTTCATGTTCGTCAGTATCCTACGTGGCTTCGCCAGTCCGCCCGGTGAAGCGGCGCGCAGTCATTGCTACCTCAGAGGTGGCTG
The DNA here is from genome assembly GCF_021461385.2 of Schistocerca piceifrons. NCBI lineage: Eukaryota > Metazoa > Arthropoda > Insecta > Orthoptera > Acrididae > Schistocerca > Schistocerca piceifrons. The sequence goes on from NC_060138.1 coordinate 703,880,703, forward strand.
TTCTACCAACTGGAATGAGGCCCGCTGTTCCGTTCTGTTTACAGCACGCCTAATTATCGGGAGCGGAAGGAACTGCTGCAAGTTGGCGGAGCGAGGCATCGCGCGCCCTGCGGCGTGTTCTTAAATCAACGTCTGGGTCTGTCTGCCAGCAGACGGGCGCCGGCTGCCGGCTGCGCGCCGGCGGTTGTCACGTGATTAACTTCCCCAGCCGCTCGCCTTACCGCCCAACTTTCTGCCTTTAATTAAAACGGTATCGCCAGACAGATGGAGGAGGCAGAGACAGAACGGGGGCTCGGTTTCACACCTAAAGACTGGCGGGGGGATGGAATATCCAGTGTCGTCCATAAAACATAAACTTTCGGCGCCGGTGTCTGGTAGCGGTGTGAGTAGGATGGAAGCGCGGAGCTCCCATTACCTTTACATAGTCCACAGCCCAAGAGAAGCCGCCGCCAGCGGATGAAACTTCTTGTATCTCCGACTGCAACTCAAATGCAGAAGACGGGAACTAACTGTGTTACTGACGACGTTCGGTAGTGCGGTGATGCGGCGACCGTTTCCTTTCTTGCAATACTAGTGTACTGTTTGACTTCTCCTGCGCCTTTTCTTCTATACCTAAAGTTAAAATGGAGCAACGTTTGTTAAAATTTGAGGTGAGGAACGACTGCTGGACTGTTAACTAGCAGTGCTAGCGAAGAAGGATGGGTGTGAGGGGTGTTTCGATATCGCCTGAGACATCTACCTTTGTTGGAATATAAACCATGTGGTTTTGATCTCCAGTTTGTTTTGTAAAATTTTTCGACTGTTGAATGTGAAACTAAAAAACTTCGGATCTCCTTTTGCAATATTTATGGTAAGTAAATAGTTGTAGTTTGACTCAGTGGCTATCATCTTACAAATCAAAAGGTTAGTTATTAAGACATATAATTTAAAACAGCACCTAGACACAAATGTGCTTCAAAAAGGTTTATTTAAATCAGGTCATCATCTCTTGTAGATTTATTACAAATCCATCCTCAGTTGACTCTTATAGATTTTCATGCTTTCCTGCTGGGCTTCGTTTTTTTAGTGGTTACAGGTTTTGGGCTGCGGTGGTCGCACAGGAATATGACTATAAAACGAGGCTCCTGCAGTACCGTAAAGAAAGAAGATCTATGAGAGCCATCTCTAGATGGATTTGTTATCAGTCAGAAACTGGTTAACTGTATGATGTAAATAAACTTTCTTGGACCATACTTGGGGCTCCTTGTTGTTTAAACCTTATACTTGTACTACAGCCACGGTTCCTATAATGTCTACTCTCGACAAGATAGCGCCAAACGCCAAGCTTTCAATCCTCTATAGCCGTATGATTTTCTCTGTCGCTTAACGCTTCTTATGTTTGTTACCCAGAAAAGTACCAAGCTGCACAGTCGTTCAGAGTCCACTTTAATCTGTAGGTCCCCATATAACTGGCTGAGTAAGTCAGTCCAAAGGTCGAAAGACAGCAGGAGCGTACAGCATCCAATAGGACGATACCAAGTAAAGCATTACGGTTTTAAAAAAATTTAAAACTGTCTTGATGACAACTTTACTTTTCTTAAATACTTGTGACGCCTTACTCTGTTAATTGCTTAATTTACTTATCCCGTAACACATTGAGGTGACGAAAGACGTAGGATACTTATTAATATCGTGTCGGACTTTCTTTTTCCCGGCGTATTACAGCAACTCGACGTGGCATCGACACAGCAAGTCGTTCGAAATCCCCCGCAAAAATATTGAGCCACGCTGCCTCTATAGCCGTCCATAATTGCGAGGGTATTGCCGGTTTAGGATTTTGTGCACGAACCGACCTCTCGGTTATGTCCCATAAATGTTCGATGGCATTCATGCCGGACGATCTTGGTGACCAAATTATTCTCGAATAATCCAGAATGTTCTTCACTCCAATCGCGAACAGTTGTGGCTGGTGCCATGGCGTATTGTCTTCCAAAAAAATTCCTTTGTTGTTTGAGAACATATCCATGAATCACTGAAAATGGTCTCTCCAAGTAGCCGAACATAATCAATTCGAGTCAATGATAGGTTCAGTTGGACCAGAGGATCCGCTCCTTTCCATGTAAACACGGCTCACACCATTATGGAGCCACAACCAGCTTGCACAGTGCCATGTTGACAACTTGGAGTTGTCTAGTCGTCTAGGGTCGTAACTGATATGGTCACGACCCCAGGAGAGGCGCTGCAGGCTATGTTGTGATGATTGCAAATGCACTCGCGCTGATCGTCTGCTGCCATAGCCTATTAACGCCAAATTTCACCACACTGTTTTAGCGGAGACGTTCTTCATACGCCCTACATTGACTTCTGCGGTTGCTTCTGTTAGCACTGACAACTCTACGCAAACGCCGCTGCTCTCTGTCGTTGGGACCGATGATCTCAGCAGTTTGGCCCCTTAGGAATTCACACATCTCGGTCGTTATGTGATGGCCATCGCCCACTGCGTCGTTCGTTATGTGAAGGCCAACGCCCACTGCGTTGTCTCAGGTGAGAGGTAATGGCTGAAATTTGGTATTCTCGGCACATTCTTGACGCTGTGGTTTGCGGAACACTGAATTCCGCAACGATATCCGAAATGTAATGTCCCATGCGTCTAGCTTCAATTATCATTCCCGCGTTCAGTGCCAGTTAATTCCCATCGTACAGCCAAAGTCAGGTCGGAAACTTTTTCACGTGAGTACAAATGACAACTTCGCCAAGGCACTGCCCTTTTATACCTTGTATACTCAATACTATCGCCATCGGAATATGCTGTCGCATGTATTTTGTCACCTCAGTGTAATCATATACAAACCGCTGCTTGTTTTGGTTTCATTGAGACATGGCTGTAAGAGACAAAGAGCGAACAACAAACAAATACCAGAACTGGGGAGGACACGTGCATGGTGTTGCTACTTAGGAGTAAACACTGCGCAGGTGACTGAAGAAAGGACGAGAAGAAGAATTGCTTGACAAGGGCTAAAAAGGTGTTTTTTAGCAGATGAAAGATAGCCATTGGAAATGTTTATCTAGAAAAAAGTGATGTTCTTAGAGCAGTATGTCTGCAACGCCATATTGTATCTTAGTGAAATGTGGACACTAAGAAAAACACAAAGAAAATACTTAATGCTACAGAAATGTGATAAACATTAAGTGTGCAAAACCTTTGTCAGAATAAGGGATAGATTATGGTGGCGTGTATTAAGAAGTCCAAGAATAGTTTGCTTTGTACTGGAAGAAGTGAATAATGGGCCTCAATTGGGGGTGACACGAGACTAAGGAATTTCGGTGAAGCAGGCACTCAGCACTGAAACCGTTAACACTGGTTCAGAACAGTATTATGATTCATAACAGTATTAGACCACTCAAGATACTAATAACGTCATGGACCTCAACCCCATGTGCAAGGTTCTGGCCTCGACGCACCTTGCCTGCTTTCATGTCAAATTTTGCAGTTTCTTAGTCGACATGATGAAACTGATTGCACCTCGTCTACACCTACCGACAACCGGTAAATTGAGGTGGTAACGGATAATGAGCAGAGGACGTCCTCTTCAGCAGTCAATTACACAACCACGAAGGAAGTAATCGATGTACTCCTATCTACAATAAAAAGGTTGCTTAACAGTAACGAATCCAAACGTGATGGAATAAGAAATGAATAATGGGATATGAAGAATGAATGTTGTAGTTGCAAATGACCCGCCCGGATAGCCGGACGGTAACGCACCCGCTTCCGGGTCTCTAACAGGCTCACCGGCGTGGAACTGAATCAGCCCGGCGGATTAATGACGAGAGCCGTTGTGATGGCCAGCCAGGATGTGAGGTTTCCCACATCCGAGGAAGTGAATACTGGGCTGGTGCCCACGTCCCATCCCTGGTACATGGTTCGCATACACTGCGAAAACGTTCACACACCTTCGTATGGGGTAACACTAGACGCAAACGGATTGCGTACACAAATTTCGTCCCTGAAGGAAGGCGTGGCGACAGAAGGACCTCCAACCACCGTCTGCCACTATCACTCTCAAATCCTGATTGACATGCAGACCCCGCGAAGACACGTCATAAAGCCGAAGCAAAGAAGAAAAAGAATTTTGTCTTGGCAAAGAACGGAGTACGTAGGGAAGAATTCGAGAGAAGGAAGGGATGTTTAATGGCCGCCGGCAATGTTGTAATTAGAGAGGCAGCACAAGCCGTCGTTAGGAGAAGAATTAGGGTCGGCCTTGACTTTTTCATTTACAGGGAAGCGTCGAGGCTTTGGCGTTCAGCGATTTAGCGAATCCAAGGATAACCTAAGCTGGATGACCGGAAGGGATCTCAACTGCCGTCGAATGTGAACCCAGTGTTCTGCTGCTGCACCACTTCGCTCGGTGAAGACTCGATTGAAGAAGGGAGAGACAATACTGAAACTTTTTTGCTTCACAATGTTTGTATGAAACGTCTTTAAACTTTTTAAATAAAACAAGAGTTACTGACATTCTAAATCTTCACTCTTCATGTCTACGTATTTGCAGCTTTCTGCCGCTAGAACGAATCGAACTGCAACGTGTAACATGGCGGTGTGTGACGTAACTACGCCGGTGCATGATAAACAGCGTGGTGTAATCGAGCTTCGAATTCGAAGAGTTCGTCCACACATGTAGCACCCTATCGTTCAGACCACAACGAGCGCTGCGACATGTACAGCAATCCGACCCCTTCGGCTCACTGTCATCAATCATTCTCCATAGACTCCCTACTTGCCCCCATCCGATTTTCATCTGTTTCCGAAACTTAAAGACGACCTCCGAGGACTTCACTTTCATAGTGATGAAGTATCTCACGCTGGGAGAAATGTGTTCGTCGCCAGGGTGATTATGTTGAAAAATAAATATGCAGACATTAAAATAAAGATGTAGAATGTTAATAACGTTTGTTTTATTTAAAAAAGATTTAGGAGTTTTCACATAAAAACATTGTGAGATATTACTGTCCAGCACGCCGTCGTACTAGTTCTTCTTGGCGGATATCAGCCCTATCGTCATTTGATGTGACAAATAGTGGGAGGAAATTGTGTACCCTATCTGTCTGGGAATCTTGTAAATTTCGTTTCGTATGTTTTCGTGTTTTAGCTGTATTTAAGTTGTACGTGTGAGAGCAAAACTGGGAAATAGCCCTATATTTGAAGGCTTTGGGAAAGCGGCTGGTGACACCCAGTTTCCATTCGGATCTGGCTCACCTGTTTTACTCGCAAGCTAGCGCCCTGCACATTAAGCCGTACGAGCAAGTCTGATTTACATCTTAAATACACAAAATAAATGTTGTATGGGATAGTAAACAGTTATACTTATCCTCTAGCAGCTGACTCTGCGTGTCGCCTCCTGTGCGCTCGGCCACAGATGGCGGAACGGCCTCAGCTGATAGGCGAGTGGTGTTTGCCGGCTGCCCCTGTGCCGGCAGTCGCCGCAGCCGGTGACCCCCCCCCCCCCCCCCCCCCCCCCTTTCCGTGCCGGTCTGCGGTGCGCCCAGCACCCAGCACGCCGCCCGATACGTGCAAATCGCGGCCGCCGTGCCAGCAGTAAATACGCTTTTAACGGTCCACCGAGCTATATACTTAATTTATGGCGGCGCCTACCCCTTGCTTTCGGAAATATCGCCCGCGCTAGTGGATTCCTATTAATGGCGTAACTTCTCGATACCGACGGTGAAAATGCAGCAGCGAACGACGTAATTGCCCTAACTGCAGCACGATGTGCTGATGTGCGGCCGGTTGAAAATTGTTTGAATGCTTATAAATTTATAGTTACAAAATAAACTAAAGTTAGTCAGGCATAGTCATCTCAAAACACACTGGGATAGTTAGAGTACATTGATAACAGTCGTCAAATGCTTCTATTGGGAAAGCCGTTTAGTGCTTTCCGAGCTCATTCCCCATCTCACAAAAAGAAGAGTAAGATTGAGGTAAAGTGGTCGTTAAAAATCTGGACACGTATTACGAAGATCGGGTTTCGATAACCGTCTCTGTAATCCAGATTTAAGTATTTCGTGGATTCCCTGATGGTTACTTCGAAAAGAGTACGGCCGAGTGCCTTCCCCGGGACGTTTTCCCAACCCGGCCTTCCGCTCATATTGTAGCGACCTCGCCGTGGACGAGGCGTTTATACACTTTATTGTCAGCAGAATGTCATATCCCAGCCAGTCTCCTTTTCGTACGTCATTACGTGTCACAATGCAGGTCCAGACCAACAATTGGCACAAAGAGACTCACTCCCCTGTTTGATTATTTGGGCGAAGTCTATAACTCGAGTCAATGAAAGGAACCAAGTTAGTGTTGCATTCTTGGCTCGCCTAAACATGAAAACACTGGCGTACGAGGGAATATACGACTTGTTCAGAGATAAACCACGTTCTCTGAGAAGCAGAAGACATTTGACATCAAATAATAATGCGTAATTTATTAATTCAGGTTTCCGTCAGAGTTGCATATAATATTTCTATTAGTCACTAGTTTCGGACATTTTCACTCATTCTCAAAACATTATCTGCATTTGTAATGTTTCACTGTACATAATACTTTGTGTTTCGAAAAGGACTTTACAACTTTAAGAATTTATATGAATTTATTGAAAGAAAATATAGAGCAGGGTTTAGTGTTATTTTGTAGGGAAACACACAGTTTTTTTTTAACCTTAAACTAAAGATGTTGTGTGTGGCTTCCGTTGTTTATCCTGCACACATCCCATCGGAAGTCAGTTAACTCGCTGTAGCATTTCAGGTGTAACTTGCTCTGTGGCGGCGTAAATTCTTGCTTGAAGTTCAGATAGAGAAGTAGACACAGGAGGGACAAACACGATATCCGTGATGAATCCCCATTAAAAAAACGAGTGGTGTGTCAGGTCTGGGGAACGTGGGGGCCATGCAATTGGCACAACATCAAGGCCAGTCCCTTGACCTGGAAAGCGGTCACTGAGAAAATCCCGGACTTCAGCCAGGTTGTGGGGTGGTGTACCAACTTGCATGAAGCAAACATTTCGTTCTTGGTTATCCTCATCGATGTGTGGCATCAAAACTTGTTGTAACATATCCAGATACACTATCCCGTCGATGGTTCTGTCACGGAAAAAAAGGGACCGTACACTTCGTTCTTGCTCAACGCACAAGAAACGTTCAGTTTAGGGCTATCACGAACATGTTGCAATGTTTGATGTGGATTTTCACTGTCCCAAATCCTACAGTTATGTGTGTTAACTTTGCCACTTACGTAAAAAGTCGGCTCTTCAGGATTTTGTCCAAGAAATGTTCATCCTCGTGTAATCGGTTTAACATACCCGCACAGACGTTCTAGCGAGCAATTTTATCAGTGTCTTTTAGTGCTTGTACAATCGTCAATCTGTACGGTTTCAGATGCAAACGGTTTCTCAACACACGCCAAACAGTCGTACGTGAGATTTGCAGTTCGCGAGATGCACGCCAGGTCGATTTCGTAGGAATGTTGACAAAACGTTGTCTCACTAGCTCAATGACGTCAATGTGCTTGGACGACCTGATGATTTCCCATATGTTACCGAGCACCCAGCTTGTACAAAAATTTATGCCACTCCTTAAATTGTAGGCCTACTAGGACGATCTTTAGCGTACTTGGTACGGAAATGAAGCTGAACTCTTGTCGCCGACTTCGATTCTTCAATCCAAAATACACAGCTAGTAGGCTCGGGTCGGTGAAGGCAGCCAATCAGCCATCTTTAACGCAATTGCGGCAAGCGCTCCTTACGGTGCGATTCGGCACTAGCGAACTACGCGACACAAAACTTGATGTATTTCCCTACAATCATCTCTGTAGGTATGAATTAATTTATATTAATTTTCAAAGTTGTAAAGTCCTTTTTGTAACACCCTGTACATTTAGTTTTATATCGGGTCAATGTAAGAAATGTTATTTGGCTGTATTAGAGAATTTTCAGTGTACGAAGATAGTCACAATACAGCCAGATAACATTTGTTATATTGATGTGATGTAGAAACAAATGCATTATATACAGTGAAACATTAGAAATCCAAGTAACTCTTTGAGAACGAACGAAAATGTCCGAAACTAATCACTATTTTATTTAATATTACATGCAAGACTGACGGAAAACTTAATTAATAAATTATAAATATATGGATACCAACACAGTGCTGGATTACGTAATTAATAATGCGTTTTTCTGCTCTTAAAACAGAGTGAGATAATCGCTGCAGCTTACATAAAATTAGATGTGCGTTCTCGAAATTTGACTTTTCGTAGTCTGTCTTTATTGTGCTTAAAGGAGACAACTATTTCTGCTTTAAAGGTCTTTAGGTCTACTTGGAGGTAAACGTCACTGGCAGACTATCTTCATTTGAAAAATTTCCATCTACGTGACTACTCTGCAATTGACAGTTAAACACGTGGCAGGGGGTTCATCGAACCCCTTAAAGCTGTTTCTCTAGCGTTCCGCCTTCGCGCGCGCGCGGGAAAAAACGAATATTCCAGTCTTTTGGTGCGAGCACTGATTTCTCCTACTTTATTACGCTGATCATTTTTCTCTGTGTACGACGGCGTCAACAAAATATTTTTGTATTTGTAAGTCAAAGTTGGTGATTCGAATTAGTGAAAAGATCTCGTCGCAGCGAAAAAGACTGTTTTAATGAAACTATCTGCCCTTCTTTGAACTTTTTCGATGTCTTCCGTCAGTCCTACTAGGTATAGAGCTAATACCGCGAAGCAGTACTCTAGAAGAGGAAGGACAAGCGTAATGCAGGCAATCGCATTGATGGATTTGTTGCATCTTCTAAGTGTTAACTGTCAATGAAACGCAGTTTCTGGTTCGCCTTCCCCAAAACATTGTCTGTGTGTTCGTTCCGATTTAAATTGTTCGTTATTGCAATTCCAAGACATATAGTTGAATTGACAACCTTTATATGCGTGTGATCTGTTGTGTAAACCAAATTTAACTCATTCGTTTTTAGTACTCATGTGGACGACCTCATACTCACTCTACATTGTTTAGATATAGTTGCCACTTTTCACGACGTGTAGATATTCGGTTTAAATCATTTTGCAATTGCTTTTGATCTTCTGATAACTTTACTAGACGGTATACTACAGCATCATCTGCAAAAAGTCTAAGAGGGCTGCTCAGATTGTCTCCTAAATCGTTTGTATGGATTAGGAACAGCAGAAGGCCTATAACACTTGCTTGTGGAACGGCAGATATCACTTCTGTTGTACTCGACGACTTTCTGTGAAGTACTATGAACTGTGACCTTGTGAAACATACACTCGTGAAACATACACTCGTGAAACATACACCCTTAGAACTAAACAAGTACGAGAACTTAAACCAGAAGAGCAGTGTCTTTAATGATATGGACCATTGACCCTATCTTCACAGAAAAATGGCTTCCTGGCGTCGAAAGACACTAATATTGAATGCTCAGTATTTGGCAATTTGATGCTGAAAATTAGTGTGTACTTATATAAACTGCAGGCGAAGGGTGTAGAAAACTTTTTTGTAAAGTCGGTTGACTTTGTTGGGTGAGAGACACCAAGGGGAAGTACGTATAGAGGTGGGTTCGAAAATTCTGTCAGAGAGGACGCTTGTGCAGGTCACATCACTTAGACGATTAACAATGAAACACTAAGCTGTAGTGGTGCCCTGAAACTAATGAGGTGATACCCGTAGAAACATAGTAGAGACTGTGCTCTAGAAAACCACATGCGTACGATGGAAGACTTGTGATAAAATCTTTTCTGCCTCTATAAATTACGCAACATTCTTAAATCTAATACTCTTGCGCAATTTTTAAGCATGAAATTTGTTGGAGTTTCCTCCCCCCCCCCCCCCCTCTCTCTCTCTCTCTCTCTCTCTCTCTCTCTCTCTCTCTCTCTCTCACTCACTCACTCACTCACTGTACAATAGATAGATAACGAACACGTCGAACGCTATCGTGAGAGACTGCTAGTCAGTCCAAACCCTAGTAGATTTCTCACACCCTATAAAAAACGGGCGGGACATAATGACTATTGCTTTTAAGCGGTTTTCCATATGTTTCCAAACAAATCCCGGAGTGCTTCACCGCCTCACCTCAGATACACATCACACATACAGTCAAAACACCAATATAAACCCAAAAATTTGCTCTATTCCGGTCAGATGGTATAACTTCCTTCACTACTTGCGTTAAGCCATGATGTTGCGATGGAAATGAAGTCTAATCGTAGTAACGAAAAGAAGATTAAATGCAGAATACGAAGCGGCTCCAGATCCGTTGCGGGAGTAACGCTAAAAAACACGATAATGCCAGAATGCCAAAAAGTTGTTGGACACGTTCACGAGTTTCCAGTTTCCACTGAAGTAGTCCGTAGCCGGCCACAAAATACCCATCTCTGAGCTCGTGTGCACTTTTGTCTCCTGCATGACGAGACCGTTCCGCAGGCCTGATACGGTGAAAAGACCCCGCACCCCCTCTACAACCTCCCCCCCCCCCCCCCCTAGAGCCGGTAACCCACCCCGTAATAAATCAGGCGCGCGCTCTCTGGCGGCCACACCACACACAGGGATTCGGCGGGGCTGGCACCTCCACTCCCTGTACAAGAAAGCGTGCCGGCCACTGCCTCTGTTGTCGATGCCGGCCCCTGATTTATGTCCTTCCGTTTGTCTCTCCGCTGGCAGCATCCTCCCTACATCGCTAAACGTTCCTCTGCCACAAATTCCGGTGCTAGCACTACCACAATTCCGTATTACAAGCACCTGATGCAGTTTTTTTAATTTGTCGTTTGCTTATCCATTTACGTTATGTACACGGGTGGCCTAGTGTTGTGACCGTAGAAAATTTTAATTTTTATTCTTGCTTTTGTGATCATAATAAAAGTCCAGGCTCCATAGGCAAACAGCCAGCCGATATTAAGCAATAGTCCACCAGGACGTAGGGACAAGATGAGCAGTGGAGGCTGCCGAGTGTGGCTTGTTGATCAAATAACTTAGTGTTTGACTTCCTGCCACAGGAAGCAGCATGACTCAAGCTTGCGCAATGGAAGACGCAAATACCAGGGCGATAATACAGCAAGAGAGAGAGTGTCAGTCACGTGCGGAAAAGACTCGTGTGGAACCAAATTGTGTGCAGCTAGAAACGAAAGAGTCGTGTGGAACCGAAGGCATTCCTGCGCAAGCCGACCAATTAGAAACGAGAGTGTCGTATGGAACCATAGGCATTCTTGTGCAATCCGATTACTTAGAAATGAAAGGGTCGTGTGAAACAAATTAACTCGTGTGCACCCAAGTACATTAGAAACGAAATAAAAGGCCAGGCAGCGGAATAGCTAGAAGCAGAGATTGAGATGCAGATTCAGAGCCAGTGCCGGCAGTTTGGAGATTCCGCAGCGAGACGCCAGCGGTGCCGAGTAGGCCCATAGCAGCCGATACAGCTGATAAAGACTTCAACTACGAGAAAACGGTGATAGACTCTGGTGGACACTCAGGAACTGCAGGTCAAGTAGGATTTTTAGAGTTTCATTGGAATAGTGTTGAACATGGGCTGTCAGTCTTCGTCTCAATTACTTAGAGAGATTTCAGTGCTAACCAAGAACAAGTGATTGCTTTGTACTTGTTTCTTATATGTACTGGCAATTAGCTTTGAATTAGCAAGTCCGAATAGATAGACTGAATCTTACAAAGGGGTTTATGGTCGAACACCTCACATAAGTATATGTGAGAATAAACTTCATAGAAACTAACCAATCTTTTCTGCTTATTGCAATTCTGTAACCTATTTTCAGGAAACTTATTTGCTTCAAACCAAGGAGATTCTCTCCCTCTCATCTCCGATATAAAGGTTGACAGCAATTTATAACTAATCCATTGTCGTTAACGTCCCGATTGCGCTACGCAGTTCGCACTTACTTCATTCTGGTATAGTGAGGCTGTGCCGGAACGCGACACTACATACAAGCCACACCTTTCAAAAAGATGATAAATTTTTTGCTTTGCTTGGGTTAACGTAATCACATTTGTGTCATTTGCTTTGTTCCTTTCTTATCAAACTTAAGTCAACACACTTATGCCAATTGGTGATTTGTGCATGTGGTCCTTGCATAATTTTCTATCGTTTTAAACCGACTTTTTGTGTTCAGAGGTGTATTTAATGATTGCAATGAGAGCTTGGCCTAGCCAGGGGCGTGCTCTTAGCTGTCAGTGAAGATAAAGTCTGTGTCTGGCAGAAATCCCGCGAGGCGGTTAAGGACACTTTGGTAACGATTACTCGCTTTGCTCTGTATCCGGCTTCTTCTTCGTCTTCTTCAGTGTCTTCCATTGCTTTTTCTCGTCTCTTCTACAGGGTTCAGCATCGTTGCATGGGTTGAGGTAATGTTTGTGGTAGTCGGTGGCCGGATGTCCTCCCTGACGCCACTAGTCATTACTAGCCCCTCCCCGCATCCCCAGGACGGAATTTGTGTACCCATCTAGCGTGTATCTGAAAAGAGACGTGAGTGCCAGCCCGGCATTGACATCGTTCATTGTGGGATAAGCACCTACTAAAACCCCTTCCTGGCTGAGTGGCGCATCAGGTGTTGTCGATAATAGGCGTGGTGGACTCGATCGGGGCCAGGTTAGCTTCCTCATATCACAGAAGTGGCGCTTTAACACGCTCGAGTATCCGGGCCGGTCGTCTGTAGCCGGGAGCTTGTGGAAATGTTTTCCTTCGGGTCTCGGAGCCATTCACAATACATGCTGAATGTTGCGATCGGGCTCTACTAACCACGCTTAAGACACGTTGCCCGTTAGCTTTTGTCTTGGGTTCTTCGACCGATGTCTGTTCTGTAATTTTTCTGACGTTTCTCCAGCACAAGTGGTTGGCATTGTCAAAGCTTTGCCCTCCACTGGTGGTGGTGCACTTGTAGTGGAGCTTTGACATTGCCAGCCCTGCCACTCGTGCTGGCGAAACGTCAGAAAAATTAAAACGTCTGCCCAACAACACGAGACAGAAGCCAACAGGCGACGTGCCAACAAGTGGTCACGAAAGTCTTAACAATTTTGTATCACGCTTAAAAGTTAAGAGATTTTGTGGTGACATGAGGCGTTCCCCAGAGACACTAACTGGGAAATAATAACGCGATAATTCCTGCAAGAGGCAGCACTTACCGCAGAAGGCTTATTAGGCGGTAGAAAGGGATTGGGCCTTCTCAGTGGGTGGTAAGTCAACCGTTCTGCAGTGCAAACCAAATTGACCGAAAGACGTGAAGGCTTAAACAATTTTGTGAATATCTTGGAGTTCCCGAAATCTGGGAGTGTTTTTGTGGGCAGCTGTTACGGCGTAGCGTTCGTATATGTAATTAGTTTGCAGTGTCTTTGTACTAGTTCTTCAGCTATTGGATAGCTGATGGTGGTAGGAAAGACGTACTTAACAATGTTTAACTGAAGCTAGTAAACTGCATTTGTTTCCGGAGCAACCTGAAGGGTTTTGGTTTTAGTGACACTTTCCATCTGCGTAGCTTTGGGCTGGTATCCCGTTCCCCCTCTCTCCCTGTGTGGAGTATCTGTGGGAGTCGCAAATAAACAGTTGTAGTTTTTGCATTCACTGATAGCTGGCCATGTGGTAATAGTTATGCAGGTAGCTACAGGATATTTATCAGTTCACCTTTCCGCGCGGGTCATAGCCTGTTCGGCGACTGTTATTGAGACTGTTTTCATGGATAGTAATGCCGAAAATTTACGCGACTCCGACAGTAATCTTTAGTCAGCGGTGCAGTACGGCACATCTGCCTTCTGCGTCGCACGTCCCTAACAGCGCGCAGACCCCGGCCACGGACCCACGTGAGACTTAGTGCGACGCCACATCATTACAGATAATGAAGAAAGGAAACTTTCACTGTATACCACCTGTCAGTCATTGGCATAACTCCTAGATATACAATGAGGAAAAAGACTACCAGCTTTCATTGAATATCAGCACTGCTTCATCCGTTCAGTCGTGTCGTAGCTGTCAACTTCAAAGTACACTATATGACAAAATGTATCCAGACACCTGGCTGAAAATGACTTACAAGTTCGTGGCGCCCTCCGTCGGTAATGCTGGAATTCAGTATGGTGTTGGCCCACCCTTAGCCGTGATGAAAGCTTCCACTCTCGCAGGCATACGTTCAATCAGGTGCTGGAAGGTTTGTTGGGGAATGGCAGCCCATTCTTCATTGAGTGCTGCACTGAGGAGAGGTATCGATGTCGGTCGGTGAGGCCTGGCACGAAGTCGGCATTCCAAAACGTCCCAAAGGTGTTCTATTCGATTCAGGTCAGGACTCTGTGCAGGCCAGTCCATTACAGGGATGTTACTGTCGTGTAACCACTCCACCGCAGGCCGTGCTCGATCGTGTTGAAAGATGCAATCGCCATCCCCCTATTGTTCTTCAACAGTGGGAAGCAAGAAGGTGCTTAAAACATCAATGTAGGCCTGTGCTATGATAGTGCCACGCAAAACAACATAGGGTGTAAGCCCCCCTCCTTGAGAAACACGACCACACCATAGCACCACCGCCTCCGAATTTTACTGTTGGCACTACATACGCTGGCAGATGACGTTCATCGAGCATTCGCCATACCTACATCCTGCCATAGGATCGCTACATTGTGTACCGTGATTCGTCACTCCACGCAATTTTTTTCCACTCTTCAATCGTCCAAGTTTACGCTCCTTACACCAAGCGAGGCGCCGTTTGGCATTTACCGGCGTGATGTGTGGCTTATGAGCAACCGCTCGACCGTGAAGTCCAAGTTTTCTCACCTCCCGCCTAACTGTCATAGTACTTGCAGTGGATCCTGATGCAGTCTGGAATTCCTGTGTGATGGTCTGGATCGATGTCTGACTGTTACACATTACGACACTCTTCAACTGTCGGCGGTCTCTGTCAGTCAACAGACGAGGTCAGCCTGTACGCTTTTGTGCTGTACGTGTGCCTTCGCGTTTCCACTTCACTATCGCATTGGGAACAATGGACCTAGGGATGATTAGGAGGGTGGAAATCTCGCATACCGACGTATGACACAAGTGACACCCAATCACCTGACCACGTTCGAAGTCTGTGAGTTCCGCGGAGCGCCCCATTCTGCTCTCTCACGATGTCTAATGACTACTCAGGTATCTGATATGTAGTACCTAGCAGTAGGTGGCAGGACAATGCACCTAATGTGAAAAACGTATGTTTTTGGGGGTGCCCGGATACTTTTGATCACATAGTGTATCTTGTCCCTAATGAAGACATCTCGAATATCTTTTATCCATCTACATAATGATCGATTGTTAAAATAACACTACCCGTGTAAGCAGTGGTTTACTTTAGAAACCAGCCGTCTGTCTGGCTGATACAGATTCCGGCTTCAATCTCAATTCATGATTTGCTTTTATGTCTGACAGTTGTATGGCGTTACTCGTTCTTAAGATGTACTCCTGCGACCAGTATACATTCAGATAAAGATGGCAAATCTGAAAGACTGGTATTTCATGGTGGTTTATACAGGTATCTATTTCTGATTACAAAATATTCATTGTTTTGACTGTAATCCCGTAAACACTTTCAACAACTATGGTATGGATTGGAGTGATATATACAATCAGTAGAAGTTATTACAAGCCTGAGCCGACAATTTTAGTCGGGTACAACCCTATTTTAGGCTTCGTATGGATTATGAGCCAGCCAGTGCGGAAGACAGTGGACTCGTCTTTGGGTGGAACTGAGTTTATTCCGCCTGCGGTCCTCGAGATTAAGTCTTCCCGTCGTTTCCCTAAATCTCTTAGCAGCAATTCTCTTTGCAACTATTCCACTGCCAATTTCGTCCCCCGGTATTGCCAGGTGAACTGGGGGAATGTATACAAGACCCTAGACTTTAGCCTTTCCTCCGTTTCCCTGCTCACCCAGCGAAATAAGAGTAGTCTGTATCTGGAGCACATACGTACGGACAACTCTTGATGCGAGCCACTGGAGATCGAAGGGCGACACTGAAATAGTTTTCACACCAAAGGACAATTTGTCACATTCAGTTAATGTAATGGTACTGTATCTGTTGTGACGTTACGAAACTCATTTCGTAACGTCACAACAGACACAGTACCATCACATTAACTGACTGTGACAAATTGTCCTTTGGTGTGAAAACTATTTCAGAAGCACATTGGATAACACAACAACCCAAAAGTACCCAGTTTTTGCTCACAACATGCAAATACGATTACTTCGTAAGTTCGAAAGCGTTAAGTGAATCCTGAAAACCCCTTTTGCTGCGAAATACATACCGAAAATAAAAATAATGGAAAAAATACAGAAGTCGACGGACAATTATTCGCGAAATGTATACACAGATTTTGATTGGAAATGCAAGCTGTATGAGGACATCCAGATGAGTTATTAATAAACGTCACCTTCTGTGTGGCGAGACAAGTCAAAGCACTGTTTAAAAAGATGGTACACAAAGCAGAACATTCCAACAAGACGCAGGTGTTTGATTTGTTGGAAGTCAAAGAATAACACTAAAAAGATAACAATGATTGTGGCAGGAGTGTTTTTGCGACTAACAGATTCGAGCACGGAAATGATATGGTTATGTACGCTAACAGCGAATGTTGCTAACGGTTGGTCGCAAGATGAGACTGCTAATGGTTTGGCGTTTGTTTATTTTTATTATTATTATTATTGTTGTTGTTGTTAATTCATTTCCCCAGTTTCCCCAGTTGGGGGGGGGGGGGGAGGGGGCATGCTGGCAGCTTCTGTTTCCGTACTTCATCCTTAGGTGTACAATTTATGATGATATTATGGAAATAAAGATGTTTTTTCATTAAATTTTGTGGTTCTGACATGGGAGTTGATACGTAAATCTGAATCATATTCTGATTTATGATCTGCAGGTGTTGATGGTGAAGTTTTGTGTTGTTCTGAAGGTGATAATACTGGTGCTGTTTCTGGTGGAGTTGACGGCGCCGCATTATTCCTATTGCTATTGCTACTGCTTCTGGTAATCGATTGATACGCAGGTAGCTGCGATGAGATGTAGCTTAGGAGGTGGGAACGCTGGAGGGAATATATGTTTTGGAGGGTAATCGTGAGGAAGCGGATTACGTTTTCTGCCGTGGAGCTGGACAGAGGGAATTTCGTGGATAGACGGGGGTTATCAACTGAACGTAATGGGACTGTAAGTTGGGTAGGAGAGAGTGTGGTTGGGGGAGTAGGTGGGATGGAACTGGGGTATGGAGATTGGGGTAATGTTTGAGGTAGTAGGACTCCTTACACTGAGGGCAGGTTGTGGCAATCTTAGGAGAGGTGGTCGCTGTATTTGAGTCTCGTGGCTGGGTCGCGTCGGCCTTAATACTCGCCGACATATAGTACTACCGCAGGAGTGGACGTGGTCGAAGCGTTGTGTTCCGTAGAAGGCACGGGAATCTAAATACTTTAGCACCGGAGCTTTTCCAATGCATTGATACAAATTACACGTCGCGTCTCGTCGTCGATGCGAGGAGCAGTAACCGTGGAACGACCGCAGTAGCGCACCACGAACGCGTGCGGCGTGAGCTGTTGCGTTGTGTGGTGTCTGGCCTGGCTGCGGGCTCGGGCTTTTCACCTCCACGCGTTTTCCGGAGCGCGTCTCCAGATGCGGCTCGCGACGCGCGGAAATTCATTCTCATCAATTACTCTTTGTATGCGCGCCCTTGCAATCTCGCCGGCTTTATGGCGGAGGCGCGGCGGCGTGCGGCGAGCAGCAGGCGTTGCCTCTGCTAAAGAAGAGAAAGAGGGCACAAGCACCAACGCGACGGCGGTGGGAAGTGGAAGGGCGAGAGGAGGTGGTAGCCATGGCTACGAATGTCTCGCGACTGAGTTTACTGTACTCGGTTTCATCGCCTAAGTCGGCAGGAGGAAGACGTAACACTGCAGAATGTACGACGAAGACCGTGTTAAAGGTTTCCGGCAGGTATGGGGCTGCTGAGACGGATTTCTTTTATGTAACGTATCCTGCATCCCTTTGAATTAATGAAACTAAATTTGAGGTACGTGGTATTAACAGACCCTACTTTTATTATGGACACCTAAATCACTAGGCCCACGGCAACCAGGAGCGCAAGACGACGAGTATAACAAGGAATGTATTATACATTTGAGTGATTTCACCACATTAATTATCAGACAGTGTAACAAGAATTTAAACATGAAACAGGAATAATGTACACATTCTGAAGAAAACATGAAAATTAAGCGAGAGTAGGGCAGGGGACGAGAGTGGGGCAGGAGACGTTGAATCGAACAAAATTTTCCAAATAATCACAGGTCGGAATGCACCATTGTGGAGTTGCGACTGTAAAAGACAGGCAGTTGTCGATGAGGCCAAAGTGTGTGCATTTAAACTACCTTGTCCCAGTTAATGCCTGTTATGCTACAGATACCGTTTACTAATTAAATCAAGATAGTGGTTTAAGCTGAACATTGGTAACTAAACAAAATTTAAATTCGTATCTTTTGCTAGTTACGTTAGACACAAATTTCTGTGCTATTTACTGGATAATGATTGTCTATCAAAACAACTACGCTGAAAGTAATGCAATGTCTTTCATTGCTTAGTTGGACGCACCGGCCTTCTAGACACACTTATACACGTTAGCGTACCGGACGAACTTCCGCGCGCTTTGCGCTGATTGGCTGTTGTTTTATGGCCATAGTCCGACAACGGAGCATTTCCGACCTGTGATTATTAGCAAAGTTTTACCAGATTCGACGTCTAATATCCCGTTCTGACCCTTGGTGTACTGTAGGGGTGGCAACTCGTAGTACACCATTGTGTGGTTGGTGACTGGACTACAGGCGAAGCTGAGGGTGTAGCATCCCTCTCTCCTAAACAAGAGATAATGGAGACACCTCGCTGCATGGTCAGTGGCTGTGACTTAGGTGACAGCCGAGGGTGCAGCACCTCCTCTTCCCCAAGGGAGAGGAGGAAGAGTAATATTGGAGGAAAGTGGCTCCTGAATGGAGGAGGCATCTCTTGACAGGGCGATAGATCGAGGAATGGGTGGTGGCGACGGTGAAGCCCTGGACCTGGAAGTGGGGCCGAAGACGGAAAACAGTCAGGTGGCCGCCAAAAAAGAAACTTCCGCTCAAGTGAGAAGGTAAGGAGCGAAAGTGGAAAGAAACGACACGCAGAGCCGTCGTCGAGGAAGGGGGACCAGGATGTTGCAAATGGGCGTGACCTGGAAACTTCCAGGACCTGAGAACAGAAGTTCCAGAAAGTCAGTCTGGTGTCCCATGGAGGGTGTCCAGAAGAGGGATGACAGAACACTGTGCAAAACAGAGGGCCCTGGAGGTCATAGGAGACAATCTCCAGCAGAGATATCTGTGGAAGTGACAAGGCTGCGTGCGGTTCTAGGCGCTACAGTCTGGAACCGAGCGACCGCTACGGTCGCAGGTTCGAATCCTGCCTCGGGCGTGGATTTGTGTGATGTCCTTAGGTTAGTTAGGTTTAATTAGTTCTAAGTTCGAGGCGACTGATGACCTCAGAAGTTAAGTCGCATAGTGCTCAGAGCCATTTGAACCATTTTTTTTTTTTTTTTTTTTTTTTTTTTTTTTTTTTTTTTTTTTTTTGATAAGGCTGAGGCAGTACAGGGAAGAAAGCAAGAGCATGAGGCGAGTATGACCCACACTTGGAAGGGAAAAGGTGTGGGAGAGGAAGGAGGGCACCGAGGATGTGGGTTGAGTGGTGTAAAGGAAGATGCAACAAGAGGGCGTCCAGTCAGCAGGAGACAAACCAAGGCCTTTCAGAATCGGAAGTGTGTGCAGCGACGCCACTGTTGAACAGAGTAAACACGTGCCGAAGGCACAAGAAGCAAAGGAGAGAGGGTCCAGTGGAAAGGAGTGTTGCTTGACCCAATGACTTAAGGGCCAGTGGTAGTGGCGCCGGTGGTGCTGGAGTGGCTGGCATTGGAGCTGGTGGAGGCGTTGGAACCTGAGGAGGGGGCACCGGAGGCAAAGATGTGGAGAGGTACAGAGGATTACACAAAATGTGGAGGACCTGCAGGGAGTCCCAAAGCGACGTAAAAGATGACCTGGAAGGAGGAAGGTATGTAGGAACACTAGATTCATTGTGGGCAGCGTAACAAGCAGTGAGCTGATATTGTAAGTGAACGGAGGACAAGGCGTAAAGGTCCACCTAGACTCGAGTGCTGCGCATGATAAACAAAGGTGCCGGAATAGCCAAGAGACAAGTCCGCTGTTGAATGTCATCATGGGATACAGAATACAGAGGCCTTAATGAAATGTTCCAGCCTTGTGGGGAAGGTGGGCAACGAATCCACGGTAGCTGGGAAATGTTTGTACGTGAACTTAATCTGTGACTGATGCACTCGGTCGCGGCATGCGATGCAACCGGCTGCGACTGGTGGGCTAAAGACGTGGCCGCCATAAAGCCCAGAGTGTCCTGTGCTCTCGGCAGTTGGCGCTAAGGCCGGAGAACCGTGAACCCCAGGTGTCGACTGACTGAACAGTGGCCGAGCAGTAGCCTATAAAGCTGTCTGGCAGATAAATACTGAGAAAGCATGATGGTGGCACTTGACTCGTGGGTACGAGGTAGTGCCAGCGGTAGCAGTGCTGCATTTAGCGAGTGTACCGCCTTTGGTACCGTGGCGGTTTGCTGCGGTGTGAGCTCTGCATTTGGACACCAATTGTACGGGTGGAAACCTGCGCTACGCAGCTGTGTGGCTCGTGGCTGGGCCTTAGGCGACCCCCAATCGAGGGTGTAGCACTCCCGATGACATTGTAACTCAAGTTTCAGTCAAAAAGAACGAAGAGAACTTTATAGGAACTTCTAACACAGTGTTACCTTACCTTTCTGAGATCATTATTGCTGAGTGCAATCAGGTGTCGCCCACCAACAACAACATTAGCGTCTAACTAAACTTCAGAATGAAAAAGAATTTTCTATCAATACTTGTATTTTTAAAATGATGAAAGATAAAAAATATTTAACTTTTGTAGGCGTTTTATCAAAATACGAGCTAACAAGTAAATGAGATATGGATACTGCTTATTTCAAGCAACATCTTTTATAGATTGATAAAGCAATTCACAGTGCATCACGGGCACTACCGACAACTCCTGAGAAAGGGAAGTCAACTATCGACATTAAAGGGAGACACTTACTAGAGAACATGCTTCATCTGCACTACTATTCTCCCTAGAAATATCCCTTTCACCAACATCGTGCACGCACATTTAAATCAACCAAGTTACAGTGTGTGCATTGCACTTAGGCCTACAATTTTGTAAATCAACTGATTCCTGGTCTCGTTACTTATGGAACGGCAGAAATTGGAAGACTGCAGGCTTCCAGTGGTTAATTCTTTGTGTCTGACTACTGCTACCAATATATAATAGTAATGTGTATGACCTACAGCAACGTAGTAGCCATTACATAGTTATTGTTGTGTTGTGCTGTCAGTTCATTTATTGTTTTGAAGTCTCTCTCTCTCTCTCTCTCTCTCTCTCTCTCTCTCTCACACACACACACACACACACACACACACACACACACACCTGCCATAGATACATGGTACAAAGGAAGTAAGTACAGAAAAACGGAAAAAAGTAAGTAAACTGTTTATTATTTCAGAAGTAATCGCAATAACTGTTAATACATTTATCCCACAGTGAGGCAAGATGGTCAATGTGGGCGGCCCTACATATTGCCAGTGTTGTTTCGAGTACACTGGAGAAGTTCCTGATCTCTCCCAATGCGGTTTCCATGTTTTTTGAACCTTGAAGAAACATATTCGTAGCCGTCGATTTGCTTTGGACAAAGCGGTGCAGGCCTGGAGACAATCATGATTCAGTGGGCAACCACAGACATTTTTCCATGAAGGCATTGACCGTCTTGTCTCACAGTGGATAAATGTATTAACGGTTCTGGCGATTACTTTTGAAATAATGAACAGTTCACGTATTCTTTCCCAATGTCTTGTTTTTATTTGACTGTCCTTTATACTTTCAACACTTTGTATCACGCGTTAATGCTACTATTTGAAATAAAAAAATATAACTATTGATAAATTATGTAATCAGTGTCACAGTCTTACGAAACAGTGATAATATTAATGACCTTTTGAAAATAATTTAGTTTCGTGTTCGAGACATAATTCAAATCTTTTGTTTTTAAGCGTCAAACAATTTCATTTTACTCCTCAAACAATTTCATTTTATCCGTCATAGGGGCAGTTACACCCAGTGTGGGAACCACTGTTCTGATAGGAGCTACTGGTTCTGGACTTGTCAAAACTTTGTAATGGCAATCGAATGTCTTAGTGGGAATTGGAGACGGCGAGACGGTTTTTATCTCTAGAATAGGACTCTCCCTTTTAACTTCAAGACATTGCGAATTCAAGCGAGATCAGGATTTACGTCAGAAGCCTGTGGAGTACGAACTGAGTGGGTTTGACATCGCCACGGATAACTTCGAGTTTTCATTAATTTGTTTTCTTATTTGTAATAAACTTAAGTTGAAAATTATTTTTTATGTTTAGTTTATTACCAATATATCAACGAGTATGTCAAGGATATTACTTAACAGCTTATATAATGTAGCTATACCTCCAGAAAATTGAAAATTCGAAATATTTAGTTTCAAATTTGTGGATAGATTTGTTTCCTTTTCACCTGTTGTAATGGATTAGAATAATCAAGTAACCGAACAAAGCCGATAATTCGGCTTGCCTACAGTAAATAAACATGAGGTTTTGTTCTGTAACGCTGAAATACATGTGATAATAATGGGATGATATTTTAAGTTAGCTGATGAAGAACGTTACGTGAATATTCTGAAGATCCCTTTTCATGATTATCTGTAGTCGGAAGCATGGTATGCCTTCCATGTTGCAAAACAACTCCTATGTGTTTTCCTCTTCTACTGTAGTTTTTCCCACTAACGCTTCGTGCAATCTTAGCCTGCTTGTGCCTGAATTAAAATGTGCTCTTTCTTTTGTTTCAGGTAAGTGTCATCCCGTCTCCCAGTGGTGCCAGATAAGGAGAACTTGCGATACGGCAAGCCGGGTAAGATCCAGCCAGCGGCGTGTGATATTAAACTCGTTGCACGCGCTTCGTGGGTTACTACCTTCAATCTACGTATTCATCTCAAGAGTATATCTGCCCATACTGGAGATGGAACTGTTATTGCTCGACGACGAAATTAAAAGTAATGTACTGTTGCCAAAGGGCGCTCTTGTTACGGGAGGACGCGTTTCATAAGGAGAGATAAACTCGGTTCGTGGTGAAGGCGAGTAGCGACCTGGAAACGGTAACGAGCGCCACTGGAGTCAGCCAGCCTGCCTTCTCTTGTCTCCTCCTGCAGCGCGTGTCGCCTCATTCGCGCCTATGCTGCTGGAAAATAGTGGAGCGACACAAAGACTGTAACTGTAGCGTCTGTTAGTGTTATCGCCTGCTGGACACACTCCGTAAGTACTAGCCGGCAGAGTCAATTGTAGACCCGGTCAGGTGGCAGCACCGTCGTGGTTACAGGAAACGTGGTAATAGAGTATACTGCAGTATTCCTGCACTTCGAGAAGCGTTACTCGCTACAAATCTATATGCCAATGCCGGCACTTTTGTTTGACAATGCTTCTCGCACACTACCACTTTCACATCATTTATTCACGATGCAGTGCTATGAATCCACGTTTCGGACGAATAAGTCACTCGTCGCTTTAATCTGCTACCTAATTTTTTTCATGAAAATGAATTGTGTGCCTTTCTTGCAGCTATGTCATCTCGTTCGCATAGAAAGACTCGTTTTTCTAGCACCTTTTAAAACCAAATACATAGAAACAATCTTTCTCAAACCTTAACACTTCCTTCATTCTATAATCTTTCTCAAACTTTCATTGCTAGCTTCGAAACGTGAGAAATTTTTCGGACGGTTGGTGTCTCCTTTTATTGTTCATATCGACACAGGAATGGCTGCCTAATAACACATTCGTCGATGCCGCTATTGGTATATATTCAATTTTTGCTTCTTTTCCCGAAAGTTTGACACCTAAATGCCACTCCGCTCAGCATCGTGTCCTTCCAGCCGTAGTTAACAGACCTTCCAGTTTTTCACTTTCCATCCCCTTTTCCGTCAGCACTGTCAATCCTCTTCTACTTCAGTAAATATAAGGCAGCCGAGAAGAAGCTGCGCCTGCCGCAAAGGCATTTTCCGCGATCACTTATCATGCATGCTCTACGAGGTAACAATGCGCTCCACTTTGAACTGGAATATGGCTGTACCTTGTACCTAGTCACGTGACGAATTTAGTTCCCGCTAGTTCCGGGCAGACGGTTCGTTATGACGAGTAACGGCCTTTATCTATAGGTCTGCGTGTCTTTCTGTACGTAAACATCTGTTTTCTACTGTCTTGAGCCCTCCGATGTAAAGAAAAATTATGTAAGTGGCTGATATGCCCGAAAATTTCATTAGTACGTACTGCTGGAACAATTAGATTAGGAAACAAGACACTAAAGTAGTAGATGAGTTTTGCTATTTGGGCAGTAGAATATTTAAGGAATTTTTTAACATATAAAATAAATTTTAAGGGCGAGAAGTATTTTTATGAAGGTGTTTATTCGGATTGTAACCTCGTATAATTGTGAAACGCGGACGATAGGCAATTAAAAGCAGCTTTTGAAATGTGCTACACCTGAAGATTGTATGGTTAGATCGAGTAACTATCGAGGATGTACTGAATGGAAATGGAGAGAAAAGAAATTTGTGGCTCAACTTGTCTAAAAGAAAGGATCGGTTGATGGGTCACATCGTGAGACATGAAGGAACGAACAATTTGGTTACGGAGGGAAGTATGAAGGGGTAAAAATTGTAGAGGGAGAGTAAGGGATGAATACAGTAAGTGGGTTCAAATGGATGTAAGTTGCCGCCGTTATTCAGATGTGAAGAGGCTTGTGCAGGATGGAGTAGAATGGAGTGCTATTTAAAGCCATCTTCGGACTGAAGATAATAACAAAACTTAATGTTGTTGCAAATATACACATCTGGACCATTACGAAATTTATGTTGTCCTGTACTCTCTCAGAGCATTGTAGTACCATTCCTGACCTCAGGTGCTGTTTTATGCAGATTACATGACATCCGCTAAACAGTTACGAGATGTACGATAATTGTAATTCCCCTTTTTTCGTACTGTTAACATCTTTGGCATTCCCTAAACTTAGGAGCTTGTGATGATCTGGTACACGTTGCACCAGTATAATTATCCTCCCCTTTTAATTCATTCGCGGATGGTACACGGGTTGAGAGTCTGATAGTATCCCTCTGCATGTGAGCCCGAATTTCCCTAGTTTTAGCAGAGTCGTCAGTAAGTGAAATGTATTACGCTCTATTTTCGCTGACTGAGTTTGTAAAGTGAGCCCTTAGAAGTTTGTGTAACGCTCTCGGCGCCGCACAGTGCTTTTCTTTGAGTTTCCCACAGCAGACAGGCGTAACCTTTATTCGAAAACACTTTTGGGAAGAATAGAATAGCGCCACAAAACCGGTTAGTAACCGTGACAAACTTGGAAAAGAAATGGCTTCACCTGCGAGAATTTCGGCTCTCGCAACCTGCCTCCGCCCCACACGCAATTCCAGCAGACTGCGAACGCAGGGTCAAAGAGGCTGCTTCCTTTTCTGCTCGCCTGACGGCTCTGATGCGTCCTGTTTGGAGCCGAGGCAGAAGGGCGGAACACGGAGGAAAGGAGAGCGAGTGAGAAGCGAGAAACGAGCCCGGCCCAGCCTGCGATTGATGACGCTATTTTTGTGGCGCGGCGCGTCTGCGCCTTCAGCGAGAAACTTGCGCCGCCCCGCGCCTCGCCTCCAGCCGGTGTTCAGACTTCGATACTGGCAGGCCGCTCCCTACGCTTCTCGCTATAACATTGTCGCGGTGTGTGGAGTCTGTAATTGCTACGGGAAGCCCACCTTATCCAAGACACAATAATACACTAGTGGCCATTAAAATTGCTACACCATGAGGAAATGCAGATGATAAACGGGTATTCGTTGGACAAATATATTATACTAGAACTGACATGTCATTACATTTTTACGCAATTTGGGTGCATAGATCCTGAGAAATCAGTACCCATAGCAACCACCTCTGGCCATAATAACGGCCTTGATACGCTTGGGCATTGAGTCAAACAGAGCTTGGATGGCGTGTACAAGTACAGCTGCCCATCTGGCTTCAACACGGTACCACAGTTCATCAAGAGTAGTGACTGGCGTATAGTGACGAGCCAGTTGCTCGGCCACCATTGACCAGACGTTTTCAATTGGTGAGAGATCTGGAGCATGTGCTGGCCAGGGCAGCAGTCGAACATTTTCTGTATCCAGAAAGGCCCGTACAGAACCTGCAACATGCGGTCGTGCATTATCCTGTTGAAATGTAGGGTTTCGCAGGGTTCGAATGAAGGGTAGAGCCACGGGTCGTAACACATCTGAAATGTAATTTCCACTGTTCAAAGTGCCGTCAATGCGAACAAGAGGTGACCGAGACGTGTAACCAATGGCGCCCCACATCCTGGAGGACCTCCTCACTACGGATCAATTGGAATGAAAGTAAATCTAATCTAATCTAATCCTTAGGTTAGTTAGGTTTAAGTAGTTCTAAGTTCTAGGGGACTGATGACCTCAAATGTTAAGTCCCATAGTGCTCAGAGCCATTTGAACCATTTTGAACCATCTCCACTGCTAATGCTACGAAGCCGTTGGCATCCAGCACGGCGTTCCGTATTACCCTCCTGAACCCACCGATTCCATATTCTGCTAACAGTCATTGGATCTCGGCCAACGCGAGCAGCAATGTCGCGATACGATAAACCGCAATCGCGATGGGCTACAATCCGACCTTTATCAAAGTCGGAAACGTGATGGTACTCATTTCTCCTCCTTACACGAGGCATCACAACAACGTTTCACCAGGCAACGCCGGTCAACTGCTGTCTGTGTATGAGAAATCGGTTGGAAACTTTCCTCATGTCAGCACGTTGTAGGTGACGCCACCGGCGCCAATCTTGTGTGAATGCTCTCAAAAGCTAATCATTTGCATATCACAGCATCTTCTTGCTGTCGGTTACATTTCGCGTCTGTAGCACGTTATCTTCATGGTGTAGTAATTTTAATGGCCAGTAGTGTAATCTGTTATTGGTTGTGCCTAGCCGTTCTTAAGAAGCGTTGCTAGCAAAGGAGATACTTGATCTGTTTGTCCACGAAATGCAGGACGCGATAAACGAAGGTGCCGGGACTGATGCCGTGTTCCTCGTCTCCCGCAAGGCGGTCGATACAGTCCCGCACTGCCGATTAGTGAACAAAATACGAGCTTACTGGCTATCGCGTTAGACTTATGACTGGATTCACGACTAGAGGTAGAACTCGGTACATTCTTTTAACGAGATTAAATCGACTGATGTAGAGGTAATTTGTAGAGTACTTCAAGGGATGGCGCTTTTTTTTTCAGTCACTGCAGGAGAGGCCATGTGTATCATGGAGAAGTCTACTGTTGAAATTTCGACAGTGTACGTCCAAAGAAGAGTTGGTCAACATACTACGTCCTCCCACATACTACACATTTCGCAAAATGTCTGCGACGAAAAAAATCAGAAGAATTAGAGCTTACATGGAGTTTTATCTACAGTCCTCCCTGCCACACAGCAGTTGCAAATGGAACAGGTAAGGGCTAAAGTGATATGGTAGCAGAGGTACCTTCTGCCACACACCATCAGGATTCCATTTTGAGTGGCGCCCAACCAATAACTTGATTAATTAGAGTACCCAGTCAACATCGCAGATGCGTATCTTGGACCCACTGATTCAGCCCCGTAACATTATGTTTACTTTGCAGTTTACGTGCAGCCTCACTGTGTAGGCAGTCCGCTGTCTCGCTTTGAGTGTATCGTCCACATTTTTGTCATGTGTTTCCCTGCCATCAGTGACATGCATCAAATCCTTGCAGTGCTCTTCTCAGAAACCATCAGATTCCTTTACAAAAATGTCAATTCTTTTACAAATAAACAGTATGGTACACAAAATATAAGACCTTCTGTATACTGTTACTTATTGAATATCGTGTGTTGATATTTTAAAACATTAGTCATGTCTGAGTTCTTGGAAAACCTGCTAAATGTTATCAAATGGCAAAATCGTTGCTGCTTGCAAGCTGGTCATTGGTCATACGTGTTGTGTGGAAATCTCTCTTTCTCAGAGAGAGATTGAATCTGCATATGTCCAGGGCCTCTTCCCAAACTCCTGGATCGATTTCAGTCAAATGTGACACAAAAACAGTAGGCCGCACAAGTGTCATCACTGTGGGGAGTATTACCTCCTAGCTCCAATAGGAGCAGAGATGCGGACAAAAACATGGTTTTTTTTCAGCCCCTGCTGTAAAGGCTGCCTAGCATGACAGGTGGTTTGTATGGGAATTGTATAGGCCAGCTTTATCGACCTACTGTCCAGAGCAGCCTACATATCAGGGGCAAGAAAGTTTTTTAGCCCCCAACATGTGGTCTGCCCAGCCCCAGCAGGCATGTTGTGTTGGCATATTGTCAGCCTGCATTATCGACTTGCTTTTTAGGGCAATGTGCATGTGAAAGAGAATGTTTTCCAGTCCCTGATGTGTAGGCTGCCCTGCACAACTGATGTGTTATGGAAGCAGTAGCAACCTACTTTATCCTCATGTTGTGCAGGGACTACATGAGGAGATGGGGGGGGGGGGAGGTTGAGATGGACAGAGGATGGACAGAGAAAGGGGGTAATAGGGGACAGGTACAGATGGAAGGGGAGGAGGAGATGGGCAAAGAGATAGAAGAACATGGAGGAATAGGAGAGAGGAATGGGAGAGGAGGAGATGGGCAAGAAGAATAGAGGAATGAGGAGATGGGCTGATAGATTGGGAAAAAGGATATGGACAGAGAAACAGGAGGAGGAGATGGTCAGAGTAGTCTGTATGTGATGGGAAGAGGGGAAGGAAGGGAAGGCAGGGAGGGAATGAGGGAGGAAATAGATGGTGTGAGAAGGGGAGGAGGACATGGATAGGGAAAAGGGCTGGAGGAGGTAAATAGGAAGAGGTAGGGAGTGGGAGGTGGATAGGGAGAGAGGAGAGGGACCAGGAGTAGATGGATAGGGAGAGGAGGCAGGAGGCAGTGGAGAGAGAGATGGTGACTGGAGGTGATGGACAGAGAGGGAGGGGGAAGATGAAATAGGCAGAGAGAGGGAGGAAGATGTGGACGGAGAGAAGGGAGGAGGAGATGAATGTAGAGAGCGGCAAGGAGGAGATGCACGCAGAGAAGGGAGGGGGAGCTGAAGATGGACAGAGAGACGATGGAGGAGATGTGTGCAATACATTTGACGAACAAGTACATGAGTGAAGTGAAGTGACGGGGATAAGGTTGGTTAAGTAATGAAATAATATCACCAAATTGCAGCAGTTTATTGAAAATAATGTTGATTTGCGGTGGTACAGTATCAGCTAAAGCTGGAGGGGTTTCTACAGTTTTCCCTTGTAGTGGCTGGACACTTCTGTAACCTATCATTTTTCTTTTGGACACTTTCTTTTGATGCAACAGTGCTGCACTCCACTCTTCTCCCTCCACTCTTCTCCCTCCACTCCCTGCCCTGTCTATATTCAGATATGGTTTCCTGGTTTCGTATTGTAGGATCATGTCTGTTATTATTTCTTCAAAGATTTTTGTTATTTACACACCGAGCTTATAATTGTGAGAATAAAGGCGGGCGCAGAATTACTGCTGTAGAACCTCCTTGGGTAATCCTTACAGCCTGCCGGTGTGGCCGAGCGGTTCTAGGCGCGTCAGTCTGGAACCGCGCGACCGCTACGGTCGCAGGTTCGAATCCTGCCTCGGGCATGGATGTGTGTGATGTCCTTAGGTTATTTAGGTTTAAGTAGTTCTAAGTTTTAGGGGACTGATGACCTCAGATGTTAAGTCCTATAGTGCTCAGAGCCATTTGAACCATTTTTTAATCCTTACAACTTTTAGAAATAAGTATCTTTTAGCTGTCAAGGTTAGATGTAGTAGCCGCAGATTTTATAAGAGAGAAATTTGAGAACGGACGCCCTTTGGTGACGGGTTTATTAGAGATATGGCGCATGTGCGTACTGTGGAAAGACTGAGAAGAAAATCAGCAATCTCATTTCCATCGGGATTATTGTGACATTTTCGTAGGACGATTTAGGAAAACAACGGAAACCCTAAATTATGAAATGCATTCGCACATCGCGAATGCAGTTATACGACGGCTATATGATTTACGTGCAACATACGAAAATTTGTACCGCACTGGGACCAGAACCCGAATTTCCCGCTTTACGCTGGCTGTCGCCGTAACCACCTCGGCCATCCGTGCTCGCTTCCAGGACCGACCCGAACTTTCGTATTTCCCAGTGTGTACATCACATGATGCTCGCATACAAATCGTATGAGTCCCGCACAGGGACAGACATTGTTTTGTTCATCAGATTGCCTTGCTTTGGCATGAAATACAGGAATGCACTGTCTTAATTTTGCGGTGTCGGTACAGTTTGATACAGTGTTCGTTCGGATATGTATGCTTGTCCGAAGGAACAGACACTATTGACAGCCGCATTAAATTATGAAATTCATACGCAAATTGCTTATGTAATTGTACAACGGTTGTAGGATTTACTAGTATCATATGAAAATTAGTTTTTAGTTGTAACTAGCAAATTCGCAATTTGCGAATGCATTTCATAATTTAATACTGTTGGCAATTGCCAGCAGTGTCTCTTCCTTCGGACTTGCTTGTATACTTACAATCTAAAACATAGGCACTGCCCATGTGAAGAAAATCTGAACTCCGATGAGCGATGACCGATTTGAACTGCCGTTTTCCTAAATACGAGTCGCTTGTCTTTAACTACTGCAACAGCTTTCTCGTTGCGTGATATTTGCCACTATGGTGGTATCATACAAGCGTTTCTCTCTTACTGTTGCATTTTCTTTACATTTGATACTTCCGTATTGTCGTGGCACCTACGAAGATTCTCTCCAAAAGTTTCCGCTTTCACTGGCGATCTGAACTTTTATGACCCTATTGTAATGACATTTCGCCTCGTTTCAGTAAGTGATAAACAGACATCAGACCATTACAGTGAGTTGACAATCGAATGCATAGGTCGGCTAAATATGTAATTCATCAGATACGTCGCAATCAGTTTCGTATGAGTGATACCTTTGGACAGTTCTCACCATGAAGTCTGGGTAATACTGATGTGTCGGCAGCTGGGCCAACACCTTGTAGATCGAGATGGCGGAAAATGCACGCTAGACTAACGCAGACGGGCGTGAAGTACTGGAACAGGCTACGTAATTAATGCTATGAAGAAAAGTACGTAGCTGGATTAATACTTATCTTTAATCAATCATTGTGGTACATCGCTCTTGATGATACACAGGAGACTTTAATTACAATCACTGTAAGGCTAATGGCGCCTTGCTAGTTCGTAGCCATTAACTTAGCTGAAGGCTATTCTGTCTCTCGGCTAATGAGAGAGAAAGGCTTCATACATCTAGTCGCTAGCTAGGTCGTCCGTACAACTGGGGCGAGTGCTTGTTCGTATCACGAGACCTGCCTTGTGGTGGCGCTAGGTCTGCGATCACACAGTGGCGACACGCGGGTCCGACATGTACTAAATGGACCACGGCCGATTTAATCTACCACCTAGCAAGTGTGGTGTCTGGCGGTGACACCACAAATACCATTTGTTCACAACTGTTCTGCTTAATAGTTCAAAAAATGGTTCAAATGGCTCTGAGCACTATGAGACTTTACTTCTGAGGTCATCAGTCCCCTAGAACTTAGAACTACTTAAACCTAACTAACCTAAGGATATCACACACACCCATGCCCGAGGCAGGATTCGAACCTGCGACCGTAGCGGTCGCGCAGTTCCAGACTGTAGCGCCTAGAACCGCTCGGCCACTTCGGCCGGCTGCTTAATAGTTGCTCAGTTTGTGTATCTATTCTCTGAGGGCCATAACTGTGTTACCAAAGCGAAGCGTATAATTAAGAAACAAGTATAGAAACATACGACTCCATCATTTGATGTAAATAATACCATCTTCAGACATATGTTGTCACACAATATAGACGAGGTTGTTTAAACAGTTTCTATTAACTGCAAGGCATGGCTCATTTTGCGTACGAGGGTCTGTCGATTTTGCTTACAGTATGACGTCAAACTGTGTTCACAATGGTATATTTTGTGTTGGGTACGAACAGTTCAGTGGTATTAAGTTTCATTCATCTGTCGATAGTGATATACGCTGATCACCCAGAACATTATGACTATCTGCCTGATAGCCGGTACGTGCACCTTTGGCGATAAACAGACATTAGACCATTACAGTGTACCGACAATCGAGGCCTTGGTAGGTCTCTGGAGGTAGTTGGCTCCACAAACACGCCACCTACTTCCCGTAAATTCCGGAGAATGGGCCGATGAGTTCTGACGCTACGTTCAATCACACTCCAAATGTGTTCGATCGGGTTCAGATCTGGCGAGTTAGAGGCCCAGCACATCAGTTGGAACTTGTCGCTGTGTTCCTCGAACCACACCATTACACTCCTGGCCTTGTGACATGGTGCGGTATCTTATTGAAAAATGTCGTTCCCGTCGGGATACATTATCGTCATGAAGGGGTTGTCATGGTGACTTTCATGAGCTCTGCTGGACCCATGGATGTCCACGTGAATGTTCTCCACAGCATAATGGAGCCTCCGCCAGCTTGTGCCTTCCTGCCGTACAAGTGTCAAGGCGCTGTTCCCCTGGAAGACGACGGATCCGCCTCGGCAAGAAGAAGGTTTCGAAATTCATCAGACCCTGCAACGCTGTGCCACTGCGCCAATGTCTAGTGCCGATCGTCAAGTGTCCATTTCAGTCGTAGATGCCGATGTCGTGGTGTTGACGTTGGCACACCCATGGGTCGTCGATCACGGAGGCCCATCGTTAAAGAGTAAAGAGTGTTCGGTGCACTGTGTGTTGAGGTACATTTGTATTCTGTCCAGCGTTAAAGTCTGACATTAGTTCTGTCACAGTTCTCCGCCCGTCGTGTTTTACCAGTTTCCCCAGCCTACGACCCGACATCTGTAATGAAGGTTGGCCCGGCCAACCCCACGACGTCTGGACTTGGTTTCACCTTGGTGTTGCCACGTGTTGAAGACACTCACGTCAGCACTGCTAGAACACCCGACCAGTCGTGCAGTTTTCGAAATGCTCGTGCCGACCCTACGGGCCATCACAATCTGCCCTCGGTCAAAC
This sequence comes from Schistocerca piceifrons, assembly GCF_021461385.2. NCBI lineage: Eukaryota > Metazoa > Arthropoda > Insecta > Orthoptera > Acrididae > Schistocerca > Schistocerca piceifrons. Next base: position 703,914,042 of record NC_060138.1, read on the forward strand.
TCAGATGGATGGCGCGCCTTCCCCACCGTCGCTGACTGATATTACACGCACCGTGCCTGTGTCTGACTAGCAGTCATTCCTGACCAGGTGACGCTGCTATCGTCTGGGCGGGTTTATATCGATAATAGGTCGGTGGTCATAATGTTCTGGCTTATAACAGTGTAACAGGAGTATGCTTCCTTACGCATTAATTTGAATTAAATAGCAGTGTATTCTGTGTGCGGAAAGGAATTCACGTGCACTTCCAAAGCCACTGTACCCATAATAGAATGTGAGCGATTATTAGATTTTTTTCTAATATTATTTAGTATTAGCTTTTGTGTAATGTAATATTTGTGTGTGTGCCCTCTTAGATTTGTGGATAAATGTCAGACGGCATACCGGCGGTTCTAATGAGCATCGAAAGCAATGTACTATCAGGAACATCTTGATTTACAGCTATGATGAACATTTAAAGAACTACGTAGTGTACTATATAGCAACGCTACTTCAATTTTATGCCATATACGAACCTGGCGTAAGAGATTCGATGAGACTGTCAGCATGTACGTAGAGTGATACCGAGAGGGCCTAAGTAGCGTGAAACATGCTACGTTGATACAGATCTCTTGGTCAGCCAGCCGGCCGGAGTGGCCTAGCGGTTCTAGGCGCTACAGTCTGGAACCGCGCGACCGCTACGGTCGCAGGTTCGAATCCTGCCTCGGGCATGGATGTGTGTGATGTCCTTAGTTAGGTTTAAGTAGTTCTACGTTCTAGGGGACTGATGGCCTCAGAAGTTAAGTCCCATAGTGCTCAGAACCATTTGAACCATTCTTTTTTGTCAGCCAAACGCTGTGAGTACAGTGGACAACACAAAAAAAACAAGTATCGCTATAAGGTGAAATAAAACCTGTGGTCGAAGCGTCTGATGCTGGTATACGCGTCCGCAGTAGAAGCAGAAAATGTGGAAACGGCTGGATGAAACGCTTTCTGGACGGAAAGAAAATTATGTGCTGTTTTCTGGTGAGTTGTCAACAGTTACGAGTAGTGTTATCTGTGGAAAACGTTGCCCAAGTACGGCATAAGCTGGTGCAAAAGCGGTGACCACCACGAAGGCTGCTATTGAAGGAATTGGCAATTAACGATGACAGCGTTGACACAGCGATTCCCTAAGATATGAGTAAATACGAGATGAGTCCCCGATTTATGGCGTACTAGATGTCTATGGAAGGCATTAATCACGGCAAGAAACTGTTAGACATTTAATTGACACGTGTGCGCGAAGTCCATTTTTCTGTGCAATCCCGGTGCTAGCATTTTGACGCAAAATGTAGTATAGTAACTGTCGCTAGCGCAATAGCCTTCTGTCACGGCCAGGATTGGACAAGCGTCAATAGATGTGGCTCCAACGCTTCAATTGAATTCCCAAGAGGCTATAGTTAGCTGTTCCGGTAGCTTTATGAACGTTAACAGAAGTAGGTTTTACTAAAGGGGATAACTCTGACATCGAAGAGAGATATTTTGCTTGTTGTTCGGCACCACACAGTATACATTGTAGGTCCACATGATATTTCATTTCTATCAGTATGTTCCGCACCTGTGTAACGCCACAAGCTAAACGAATAAGCGTGTATTATCTTGTGATTGACATAGTGCATTCGACCGAAAATACGGGAAAATACGCGTGCAAATGCGCCACTCTAATCAGAGCCTGTGTTTGCGGGGTAACGCGATTAATAAAGCACTGGCACACAGCGGTGCCAGCACTCCGCCGTGTTTGCCGACCCGCCTTCAGGTGAGGCGGAGAGATGCGCGTTTACAGCTGATGGGCCGGAAGCCGGCCCGTGCCCAGCAGCGGCGGTAATGAATTCGGCAGTGACCGCGGCGCGCCGCGCTGTGTGCGCTGATAATTAGTTTGCGCTGCGCGCCTATTAATAATCCTACGAGGCATACAATTAAAACGCCGAGCGCGTTATAAACACGCTGAGCGGCGCTCGTTGTCGGTGGGTAGTTTTTGTTCCAGCAGGTGTACAGTATATGTTGCATTGCGGGTTTTCCTGGGTTCAGAGGTAACTGGCGTGAGCGACTTTGGTTCACTGTTTCGTTAGGGACGGACAGGGAGAAGTAAAAACCAACCGTAAAGCGTGTTATAATTCATTTTTACCAGAACATCTAGACTGAGTTCACTCGCTTTATTCTAAAACATCTAAAGCACTATTAACGTCACATCAAGTACGCCAATAGCACAGTCAGCAACACTGCAGCCAACGAACATGCCAAGTTACGTGCACTTCAAGCGTTCTGGTTTGAAAACAACGAAAAAACTCTTAAAAAACAAATTGCCATTCGAGATTGGCGGGATCTGTATCTTCATAGATACTCCGCCAGCCATTGTACGCTGTGTGGGCGACGGTACTCTGTACCACTACTACTCATTTCCTTTCATGTTTCACTCGGAAACAGAACGAGGGAAAAACGGCTGTCTATGTGCCTCCGTATGAGCCCTAATTTGCCGCATCTTATGTTCGTGGTCCTTACGCGAAATGTATGTTGGCGGCAGTAGAATCGTTCTGCAGTCAGCAGTGCTCAGAGCCATATGAACCATTTTTGTCGAGTACAAGTTCTCGAAGAAAAGCAACACATTTAGTTAGAGGTTAATTCTTTAAACGCAGAAGCGCAATGGAGATTAGTGGTCAACTCCAGTAGCAAACGCTGCAAGAGAGGCGTTCTGCATCACACTGTGGTTTAACAGTAAACTACACTGTGCATGCAGAACGCACTTACTGTTAAACTTCCGAGAAGAGTCAACCAATATACTGCTTCGTCTTACATACATTTCACGAAAAGATTATGAAGATAAAATCAGAGGGAATCGAACTCACAGTAAGGCTTACCAGCGATTGTACCTCCAACGAGCCATTCGCAACGAGAACAGTAAAGAGGTGAAGTGTGACTGGTACACAAAGTAACCTCCCTCACACACCATAAGGTGGCTTGCGGAGTATAAATGTAGATGTAAATGCAGTTTCATGTGAGCTGTAGCGCCCTCTCTCTCGGTAGTAGATTGCAGAGGCATTTCCCAGCATTGCTGTCAATGTTCTTTTGTAGCCTGTGGTCTCATGAATCTTTCAGCTGAGCCAGGACGAAAGGAGGCTTTGGTAGGCATGTTACATTACACTGTTTACGCGGGTACCTTCAACGGCTCTTCCCTACCTGCTCCTCAGTTAATGTTGGTTTATTTAGATAACACTGATCAGCCAAACATTGTGGCCACTGCCTACCGCGACGTTGGATGCCGCCTCGTAGCGTTATAGGCACATGACGCGGTAACAGAAGCATGTAAGCGGAGCAGACACGGACGGGGATGAGTCTAGCGAAGATATAGGCAGCGAATGGGGAAATCCATTGAGGTCAGTGGCTTTGGCAAGGGACATATTAATTTTACGCAGAGCCTGTGAATGAGTATCTCGAAAACGGCGAAGCTGTTGACGTGCTACTGTGTGAGCATCTAAGGAAAGAGATAGGACAGTGAAATAACCAGTAGGCGCTGGATAGTTGAACTCCCACGACTCTTCACAGAACCTAGGATTCGGAGGCTTGTCTCCTCTGTAAAGTAGCATAGACGCGTGGCATCTCTGCCGAAAGAGCACGACGCTGGCGCACGCACAAGTGTTTCGGAGCAGACCGTTCACCGTACGTTATTGAACCGGTAGCTCCACAGCAGACCACCGCTACGTATTCAAATGTTGACCCAACGACATCAGTTACGATTTCAGCAGGCACAGGACCATCGTGATTCGGCTGTCGATCAATGGAAACGTGTCGGCTGTTCTGGTGAATCACATTGTTGTCGATGATCGTCTCCACAAATGTCGCCATCGAGGTGAACGGCGGCTCCAAACTTGCAGCGCGTCCCGGACTCAGGCTGGTGGGAGCAGTATTATACTATGAGAGACATGATCCTGTGGTTGTAATCGAAGACACGCTGACAGCTTCGAACCACCTGCCTCTCTTCATGCTTAAAGTCTTCCCCGACGGCGATGTCACCTTTCAGCAGTATAACTGTCCGTGTCTCCGAGCCAGAACCGTGCTACACTGGTTTGAGGAGCAATATCGTGAACTCAAGTTGGTGTCTCGGCGACCAGATTCACCTGATGTAAATCCATTGGCACCCATCTGGGTCGCTATCTCGTGTCATCATCGTGTACGCAAATCAGCGGTACGCTATTTACGCGAAGTACGTGAACTATGCGTAGACGTCTAATGCCACATACCATCAAAAACTAACTAACAAATTGTCGGCTCCTTGGTACGCAGAATCAGTGACGTTTTTCGTTCCAAACACGGACAAACAAGTTATTAAATGGTTCAAATGGCTCTAAGCACTATGAGACTTAACATCTGAGGTCATCAGTCCCCTAGACTTAGAACTACTTAAACCTAACTAACCTAAGGACATCACACACATCCATGCCTGAGGCAGGATTCGAACCTGCGAACTCAGCAGCAGCGCGGTTCCTTACTGAAGCGCCTAGAACCGCTCGGCCACAGCAGCCGGCCACAAATTATGAAGCAGGTGATCATAATGTTTTGGCTCATCACCGTACGTATCGTGCAAATCCAGCACAACAGTGAATCCCAGAGTACTAAGATAGGGATCATTGTTATGCAAGGCTATATTATTAGCAAATAATCGGAATTGGGGTATTACTTTTGAATTAATGTACTGTCTGTAAAGTTTATTTCGCGTACAAGTAAAGAATAAAAAAAAGAGCTGTTATGGTGCGTGCGTAAGAATGGAGACACTTTTCCTTCGCCCCTTAGGCAAACTGGACAGGGAGTGGTTCGTATTGCTACGAAGTACCTTCCGCCATGCACTGTGCACTACACAGATTACTTGTAAAAGCCGATTGATGTACTGAGGATAGACAAAACTCCACAATAAGTTCATAGCAATTGAGACAGTTACTAAAGAAAACTCCCCGGGTGACCTATGGCTGAACGGCGCGGGGTGTTTGTGATTCTTGGGGCGCAGGTCGCGCTGACAGACGGCGAGTAACGGCTTCTGCTCGGAAGGACACACACACACACACACACACACACACACACACAAAACTTGGCGGCGCCTGCCGCCTCGCCTCGCGCGAAGAATTGCCAGCGCATTAGCGCGCCTGGCGGCCGGCCAGCGCACCGCACGGAAAGACGGATTGGCTTGCCGCCGTATTTATAGGCGACGCGGCCGGGCCCGCCCCTCTTTTTAAGCCCGGACGTCAGACGGAAGAAAGCAGAAGCCAGCGATAACTGACACAATGGCCTTTCCCTGCCGTCACATTCTTTTTCGACACTGGATGTTTTCGACGCGTTCGGCTGCACAAATAAAGATTTAGGATACTGCAGTCGCCTTGTAGGTTATGAGAAATAAGTACAGAGAGAACAGTGAGAACAACCGTACCTTTGAACGACAGCTCATCGAACATAATATCACATTAGCCTTTCTGTTCAGTGATCCAGCTAAGTGCCAGAGCAACGAAGTCCTGGAGCATTTAAAGGCCTTGTCATATACATAGCATTTCACCTTAACATTCTTTCCTTCCTTACTTATTTCCAAAACCAATTCAGTTTTCTGTTCAACGGCACACCAACCAATGACTAAACCCCCAGTGACGCCAGAGCAGCGAATTTCTTATTTCAGTATCTATTACTTCAGCTGCTAGTAAAACTCTGCGCTCTCACCCGTTGCTGATATGATCTCGTACCACCTCTCATGCCCACAGTCCGTCGTACATATTAACATTTAAAGTTTCCAGTTCGTATGCACGCACTATAACCAATTCTCTACTCCAGACCTTCAGCACTGACATGCCATTCTCTTTTTTTATCTCAAACACAATTACTGGGACCAAGTTATCAACTGTCAACAACGCGGCTACATAAGGCACCATCGGCAGCAGCTCCACCTGTTATCATCATCATCATCATCAAAAACAACAACAACTGAACCTATAGTGCCCCTCCCTCCCTCACCGACGGCGGACCTAGCGTGCGTCCTCTACGATATAGATAGAGATGCAGTAGGTGCAACCAAATCCTAGAAGAGAAGTCAGACTGAGGTTCCTAAAAGCGACGATAGCTTTTTCAGTGTTTGCAGAGAAAACAGTCTGGAAGACAGACTGATGTGGCCTTGAACGTTAGCCGACACGGGTGAAACTAACAGAAAACTAAATTTGTCATATTTACCGAGACCATTCACTTTTGATGACAGTCGTATTCACCTGGGTAAGGCATTCCACAGGTAAAATACTTTATGTTAAAGGCTGAATGTTTATTTTATTACACAATCGCCGTTTCGATGGATGCATTTTTGTGCATACTGTGACAGTTTCTGTACGACCATGTCGCACCAGCTCGGTGCTTGAGGAAGCGTTGAACCACATTTTTTACCTCATCGCCGGAGGTGAATCGTCCACCGGTCAGATGTTCTTTCACCTAATCGAACAGGTGGTAGTTTCTGGGTGCCTAGTCCGTACCATAGTGTGAGTGAGTGGGCGCTATTTTATTCAATCTTTTGCAGGAGAGCGGGCGACTTGGGGTCGAGCGTTATCATGGAGAGTGCTTACGTCGTTCATCTACATCAGTGTTTCGCGAGCCACCTGACGGTGTGTCGCGGACGTTACTTCCGGTACTATTGTGATGTAAACGTGTGTATTAGCCCTAACTTCTCAAATTTTCTCGTCGTGCCTAATTCGCGAAATATATGTAGGAGGAAGTAATATGTTGTCCGACTCTTGACGGAAAGCACTCTCTCGAAATTTCAATGCTAAACCTCTCCGTCGTGCACAACGCCTCTCTTCTAGCATCTGGCATTGGATGGAGTTTGTGAAACATCTTTGTAACGCTCTCGCGCCATCTAAAGGATCCCGTAACGAAATGTGCCGCTCTTCGTTGACTCTTCCCCCCCCCCCCCCCTCTCTCTCTCTCCCTCCCTCCCCCTCCCCCTCCCACCCCTCCCTCTACCAATCCCACCTGGTAAGGGTCCCAGATTGATGAACAGTACTCAAGAATCGGTCGAACGAGCGCTGTGGGAGCCACTTCTTTTATGAATGAGTTACATTTATGTAAGATTCTTCCTATGAATCTCAGTTTGGCATCTGCTTTTCGTGCTATTCATTTCGTGTGGTCATTCCACTTAAGGTCGCTCTGGATAGTGAACCCTACATATTGGATAGTGAACCCTACATATTTTACGGTAGATACTGTTTCTAGCAGTTTGTCATCGATAGTGTAGTTGTAAGTAGTGGATTTGTGTCCCTATGTATGCACAGTATGTTACATTTATTTACGTTCAGGGTCATTTTTCAAAGCGATAATATCTTCTGAGGTCCGTACTTCTTATAGACAACAGAATCAGCTGCGAAGAGCTACCGACGCTTCCTAATATATCATTTATATACAATTTAAACAGAAACGGCCCTATCACACTTCCCTGAGGTACTGCGGACATTATTTTTACATCTGCCATTTTGTTCCGCTCCGAGCGACGTGTTTAGTTCTGATTGTAGAGAAGTCCTGGATCCAGTCGCGAATCTAGTCCGATTCTCGGTAATCTCGTATTTTTTCACTAAACGGCAAAAGCCTTCCTGAATTCGAGGAACACGGCATCAACGCGAACGCCGTTGTCTACAGCGCTGTGGATCTCGTGGAGGAACAGAGCGAGCTGAGTTCCGCAGGATCTCTGTGCGCGGACTCCATGTTGTTTTTCATAGAGGAGATTTTTATTCTCCAAATACATCATAATACATGAGCATAAAACATACTCCATAATTCTACAACTGACTGACATCAACGGTAAGTCTATAATGATGTGCCTCTGTCCTAAGAGCCTTCTTGAAAACTGGAATGACCTGCGCTTTTTACCAGTCACTAGGTGCACTTCGTTGCTCCAGCGAACTACGATAAACTACTGGTAGAAGTAGAGGAAGTTCTTGTGCATAATCTTCGTATACTCCTACAGTATCTCATCTGGTGCTGAAGCCTTTCAACTACCAAGCCATTGTAGGTACTTTTCTATTCCGCGATCGGTTCTCTCATAACTGCCATTTCGAAGTTTAACTGAAAGGAGGGACAGCATTTCGACCTTCAGTGGTGAAACAGTTTCGAAAGACCGCATTCAGTATTTCGGATTACTCTTTGTTATCTTCCGTTTTGGTGCCAGTGTGGTCATTGAGCGGCTAATAGATGATTTCCGACCGCTTGCTAATTTTACGTTAACATCAAAAACTCCTAGGGTTTTTAATCAGATCAATTGACAAAATTTTACTTTCAGAGTCATTGAAGGTATGTGTCATTGCTCTCCTTACTTTCATTTTCGCTTCGTTTAGCTTTTGTTAGATACGTTTCGTCTTTTCTTGAATCTGTGACGAAGCTCTCATTGTTTACGTAGCATTTTTCTGATACTGCTGTCAAACCACTGTGGGTCTTTTTCATCCCTCAAGACTTTCCTCGGAACATATTTGTCTAAGCCGTACTGAATGCCGCTTTTGAATTTTTTCCGTTTTTGCTCTACATCTTAGCCATCATCATTGATTATTTGATGCTGTCTAGTCGGATACTCGCAGTTTATGCCCTTTCAGTCTTGCTAAGCAAAAATGTCTTCCTATCTTTCGTAACATTCCTTGCAAAACCCGTAGTTGCTGTCACAGCCTTATGACCACTGGTACCTTCCTCTACATTAACTGATTCGTTAAGTTCAGGGCTGCTCTTTTCTAGGAGGAAGACCTTACCTTCAAGAACTATTTCTCTAATTATCTAATCGCAGTAATTTTCAGACAAGTCATTCTACTAGAATCCCTTCCTCTAACACCAGTTTTGGTAGCATCACTCTCCCAATCTATGCCTGACAAGTCGAAGTTACTACCTACTACAACGGCATGATCAGGAAAGTTATCAATGATTCAGGAAAGTTATCAATGATATTCCGCGATTCTCTCGGAGGCGCTTTACCGCTACAGGTCCTGACCAAGGCGGTTTATAAAAGCATCCGATTACTATTTTTTACTGACCTTTGATGCTTAACCTCACAAAGATTAATTCACATTCGGAATTCACGATAATATTGTTAGATATTATCGAATTCCTTACTGCAATAAATACGCCGCCGCCATTGGCGACTAACACATACTTACGATAAATATTCCAATCTGAATTTAGGATTTCGTTGTTCTTCACTTCCGCTTTCAACTAACTTTCTGTTCCTAATACTGGTTGGGTTTGTGGGGCGCTCAACTGCACGGTCATCAGCACCCGTACAAAATCCCAATTTTTTACACAGTCCAATTTTTACACAATCCAAATTAGCCACGGTCACGAATGACGACGACGATGAAATGAGGAGGACAACACAAATACCCAGTCCCCGGCAGAGAAAAATGTCCAGCCCGGCCGGGAATCGAACCCGGGACCCCGTGATCCAGAGGCAGCAACGCAAGCCATTTTCTTTTTTTTTTAAATTCTTTGTTGATCTCGTTTTGTTCCATATCGCTCGTTGTATTTGTTCGAGGCGGACGTCCCATACCATCCGTTCAGGCACTTCGATGTTCCGTTCACTCAGGTTTTTTCTTTTTTTACAGAGGGTAGCTAAGTCTCTGACCGAACACGCTGAGCTACCGTGGCGGCGCCACTTTACTACGAGCTGCGGACACAACTGATGCTAAATACAACAGTAGCGTCGTACTTTTTACAGGCTACCTTCTCTCTATGTACAATTCTTAGGTTTGCAGAACAGCAGAATCTGGGGAATTCGAAGACTACTTGAAGTAACCACTTACGTGATTCTGGCCACTCCATAATTGATGGAGATAATAATTAAAATTAAATAATAAAAAGTCTTACACAGAGAAGTAAAGCGGCAGACCTTGTAAGCATTCTGGAAGAGATTTTAATTATGCGGAGTCTAAAGCTATACCCCCAACACACTCTTAACAGTTAGGTAGAGTTAAGACATTACAATATACTGTCGAAAAGCGATTGGCTTTGAAGGATATAATGTTTAGTTGTTCGACTGCTTAGTTAATGATCCTGGGCTTGTTGTTGTATGCTCTTCCGTCTGGTCTATTTGGTTTTAACGATTTTTACACCTAAGTATTTTACAGTGTGTATGGTTGTGCTGTTTAATGGGCGCCTCAGTCAGTACCTTTGTATCTGAATACTTGTGAAAATGTTGGCGAATTTCCCCGCTTTGTGTATGGTGGCGCTAGTGCCCTCAGTGACACACACGAGCACGTTGACTAGCAGTGTGGGCCCTGCACGGCGAGGCGGTTGGAGGGTTGCTGTCCGCCGCTTCCTCGTATGAAGCATGGACTTTCGATGTTGCTAGGGGGGCTTTTTACCTTTTTTTCTTAATTTGCTCTTTTCCTTGTAGGGAAACGCGCTTTCAACATGTCAGTTTTTCAAATGCTCAGTATGAACTATGACGCCCTGCTTGTCGCGGGTAGGAGTATTTTATCTGGAGAAGGTTGAGTTCCTCTCTTTCCCGTACCAAGACTTACATATTTCACTGACGTGCCAGTACTTCGTATTGGTTGTCATACAGCGTAGATTATCGTTTATATCGAATTAATTTGATAAAATATTTTATTAATAAAACTCTTATTCTGTCAGTAGTTTTCTACCTACAGAAATGAAAATGCTTTGATTATGGTCTGTTATTAAATCTTACATTTATTCATCAAAAATAGGATGAGCAATATTCCTAACCTAAAACATTACAACAAATTAATTCCCTAAACTAACTATCCTACCATTGGCACAACGGAGACTCTATCCCTAATCGTCCCTCTCCCTAACTTACGTAGGTTAATACTGGCCTCGCAGGTGGTTTTACTGAAGTTCCACCTAGACGGACGCAGAATCAGAGAGCTTAAGCAAGGAGCTAGTGGAACGCGTACGCACAATTCCAGTTACAGTGCCCTACTTTGCCAGCTGTTTGCTCTAATATCACCATAATCCAGCACATAGATTACGACAGTCGTCCCAGGCACCAGCGTGGTGTCGCCTTTCCCCTGTGAGAGCTGTTGCGGAGCAGACCCTCAGCGTCCGCCTAGCACCACCGCCGACACCAGAGTCCCGATCTTGTTGCCGCCAAACTGTGCCGTTCCTCGCACATGTATCCATACTCGTTTTTTGGCCAATCAGGACTCTGAATTTTCTCGCGGTTCTTGTTGCCGCCAAACTTTGCCTGTCCTTTCACATGTATTCCTACGCTTTTCGACCAACCAGGAGTCTAAAATTTCGCGCGGATCTCCCACGTTTGATGGGCGCGCCGTATCTGCGTCCCGTTAGCCGCAACGGCGGGAAACAGTCTCTCTCTCTCTCTCTCTGTCTGTCTGTCTGTCTCGCACGTACGCCCTCTCTCTCTTCTTCCACCTGTGAGGTCTCAAGCTCCCCCAGTACCCCCTGTGGTCACAAGTGCCAATCCACCAACAAAGCAGCCGCCGTGTGAAGCACCGGCCAGCTGCCGGCCACCTCGCTTGTTCAGCATCACAAACAACTTTTTCCTGTATCCTTCCAAGCCACCTTCTCAATGACAATATGCACGGTTCTAAAATCTTACGTGCCAGTATTAACCTTGATATGTCCATACTAGTGTCGTTCTGTCGTGATATTTGTCGCATATATTATTTTCTGAATAAATATCATGTAAGGTGCTAAAATCTTCCACCTTACAAACGTACACTTGAAGATGTGATTTGACATCGTGAAACGGGTCAGTTCCTGTAACAGTTCATATACATCTGCGGTTGATCTCGTCAGAAGGCTATTTTTAACCTGATTTTGGAGCTTGCGCGTGATTGTGAAATGCCGCAGCTTGGGACCATTGTTATTTCATCTCACAGAGTTAACGTAATTATCGTTGCCTGAGGATGCAAGAACTTCCCCCTAACTCTGTATAAAGCGAATGGGAACCGTAGAGGTATATACGGCGGCATTATGATGTGGAGCGTGCCGGGTGATGAGTGAGAGGAGGCAGTGGGGATTGCGGAAGAGGGGGGCGGTGGGGGCGGCACACAATTTGTGGCGCGGCTTCCTGCAGCACACCTACAAGCCGCTAACAGCCGCCAGGCGACGAGGGCGCACGCGCAGATTTACGCGCCGGGCCGGGGATCTCGCCAGCGAGCGTCTCCGCCGCTGTCGCCGGTGACGTCATAAATCGGCCGCCCCGGCAACTTGGTCGGTGCGGCAACTTGCGGCTCCTCGGAGGGCTGTCCTCCTCGTGGAACGAGGTCGCCCCCTGCCCCGCCGCAACACTTGACAGTTGCCGAAATTATCTCCGGAGTTGCGCGCCGCCTCCGAAGCGAAGCGCTTTCTTCTAAACACGGGGCAGCCGCCGGGGCACGCGCGCCATCCGTATTCTGGAGCGCCTGTCCGGCTGGAACGTGTGCCAGCAAAGTTACTCTATTTCTCTGCACTCGCTCCTTCCCGGGCAAGAGTCTCTACAAGCGTTTAGGGAATGTACCTCTGTTATGTAGAGCCGTTTCCGGAGAACGAAGGAGACGCGCAAAAAATATTTCGTGTTTGTTATTTTTGGGAGTTTTGATAATGTGACTGCAGTACTATGAGGGTGAACTTGATGGAACACACATGTGACGATATTGAGCGCCAGCGCTCGCACACAAACCACCGTCCGGTAATTGATGGGAATTGCGTGACTTGCGCATAGACATCTGGTGCTACTTGCCTCCGGAAACCTGTCGAATCCGTGCTGCTGTATTGCGGTGTAAAGGTGGGCCAATACGCTATGAAGCACATAATCATAATTTTATGGCAAATTATTGTGTAAAAAGTAAGCAGATGCTTTCTTTCCTCAAGTAATTTAACACACAGCTACGGCTTACATGGGTAAATTAGATTCAGGTGACAAGTCATGGGACAGCGATATGCAAATCAAGGTGTAAAAGGACAGTGCATTGACAGAGCTGTCTTTTGTATTCCGGTGTCGCATATGAAAAGGTTTCCGAATTGATTGACCGATGACCGTAGCAGTCTGGTCCCTTTAATCCCACAAACCAACCGAATTGATTATGGCCGCACGACGGGACTTAAGACGCGGAGTGCTAGCTGGAACTAGAGGCCCATTCCATTTCGGAAATCGTTTGAGAATTCAGTATTCCGAGAGCCACAGTGTCAAGAATGTGTTGAGAATACAAAATTTCAGGTATTACTTCTCACCACAGACAGCGCAGTGGCCGACGGCTTTCATTTAACGCAGAGAGCACCGCCGTTTGCTTAGAGTTGTCAGTGCTAACAGACAAGCAACACTGCGTGAAATAACTGCGTAAATCAATGTGGGACGTACAACAAATGTATGCGTTCCGACAGTGCGGCGAAAATTTGCGTTAAAGGGCTGTCGCAACAGCCGACCGACGCGAGGTCCTTTGCTGCCAGCACGACATCGCTTGAAGCTCATGTCCTGGGTTCATGACCATATCGGTTGGACTCTACAGGATTGGAAAACTGTGGCCTGGTCAGTTGAGTCCCGATTTCAGTGGATAGGAGTTCATTGTAGAGTTCGAGGCTGACAAAGACCGCACTTAATCATGGACCCAGTTGCGAACAGGGCACTTTGAAGTTGATGATGGCTCCATAATGGTGTGGGCTGTATTTACATGGAATGGACTGGATATTCTGGTCTAGCTGAACCGATCATTGCCTGGAACGAGTTATTTTCGGCTACTTGTTGACCATTTGCAACCATTCATGGATTTCATGTTCCCAAACAACGATGTGATATCATCGGGCTACAATTGTCGTCGATTGATTTCAAGAACATTGTGAACAATTTGAGCAAATGATTTGGCCAACCAGATCGCCCGACGTGAATCTCATCTACCATTTATGGGACATAATCGAGAGACCGGCAACACTTCCGCAATTATGGATGACTATAGAGGCAGCATGGCTCAATATCTCTGCAGGGGAGTTCCAGCTCCATGCCACGTCGAGTTGATGCACTGCTCCTGGCAAAAGGAGAACCAACATGACGTCATGAGGAGTTTCATGACTTTTGTCGCCTCAGTGTAATATTTCAGTCTGTCCGTTAAATAGCACGGAAATGGGATAATACATTTCGTTGTCGAATTAATGAAGAACTTTTCCTCTATTACGTTGCTCTGTTTTAAGGTTTGCTTTCTGTTTATGCCTTGTTTGTGTAAGTGAGACTATCTTAAGATGTACGAACAGTAGTATGTAGTTTTAATCATTAGAATTTTCCTGTAATGCAACTGCGTGTTGAGGGCGTGTTTATCTCATGCGGTGCAATGTTAAAATAAATGCATATTGTTTGGCACAGTAGCAACGTACATTGTAGCTGATGTTCCGGTACATTTTATGTGCTGTTTGGTCGTCCCTGCAGCCTGGAGACAACTATGAGGTCAGTCGTTACTCAACGGTGCTGAGATGAATCAACCCATCAGCAGTCTGCTGTTGGCTGCAGCACAGTGGCTGAACACCAGAACGAGAGCGGAATGTTAGTTTTGATACAAAAAGCGGCGTGCTATCGTGACTGGGACAATTCCAGTTCATTCACAGGCCGTAACCACTGAAATAAAAAGGACTGCTAATGAAACACTCGTCCTCTTCTGCCACTTCCCCTGTTTAATCAGAATGCGAAATTGCTTTCGGGCTCCTGTCACGTAATGAATGCAGAAATGGTGACACACTAATAAATAGAGAGATGTGGAGGCAAATTATCAATCTCATTGTGACGTAGTATATTACCAGCATTGCCTGGAGAGGCGGATGTGTTCGAGATGACGCTTCTAAGTTCAGAAAGCTTCTTTATATTTTAAAAGTACTACATTTTAATTGCATGCGCGTTTTCTAATCTTATAAAAATAAACTGTAGGATGCAGTTGAGTTATCGGGAAACACAAGTAACTTTCAAAATAATACGAGCATGAATATATATGTATGAGACCAGCTCTGTAAGGAAATCATGCGTTTGAAAGACATGGAGGGCTACAGTTAAATATTTCATTATCGACGTCGCGGTCTATGGAGACGGACGACCCGCTAAAGTGGAGAAGGATGGGACTGATGATTGACCGTGGGCTGACTTAGGGAAGCATGCCAGCATTCGGCTTGAGTGATGCAAGGAAACTATGAAAAATCTAAATCTTGATGACACATCTTCCTCCCGAGTAGGATTCGCCTGGCCACTGTTCACCACTCGAGGTCAAATTCTCAATTCAAAAATTTGTTTAGCTAGACACGTGAGAAGGAAAGGGAGAAATGCAACACATACTCTGGCGTAAGAAAGTGGATCACTATAGTTTCGTCTGTTGTACGCGTTCACAATTACGCATTGGGCGTGTATTCACAGGTAAGTTCTGGAGGCGATTCATCAGTTCATAGGAAGTACAAAAATTCTCAGGGGCTTGCCATATCATTTCAGCTCTTCGTTTAGTACACAAGGAGAAGAATGGCGAATTCACCTTCGCGACTGTGACGTCCGTGTAGTACAGTCTTTATCGATATTATTAATCATCCTATGGAATTCTTGCTGTGCACTTCCCACAGTCTCTGATGAATTAAGGAGAAAGTCTAAATCTTAAAACCTGTAGGTTTCGTAGGTTTGAAGACATTGTTTGGGTGTTCGTTCTGGTAATGGCTATGGACCTGGATATTAACGGCTTCGTAACTAACCAACAAATACAACTATTGTAATTCATGACCACTTAAGGGAGTGTGTCAAGCTTCTTGTTTGGCAAACTGTTAGCCCGTCCGGTAACAAGCAAAGTTGAATCACGTTAGTGGTTAACATCTATCGATATCAGCATTGTAAGACCCCTCTTCTATATATTATTTTTTGTGTGGAAGATTTCGTACATAGTTGCGGAAAGGAACATATAATTCATATTATATCGATTGAGGACCAAAGAGTCCGTATGGCAATATTTGTACTGTGTATACAAATAAACGAAGGTCCAGCCCTCAAGTTTTTCTTCGAGGGCACTTAGGAGATGCCTGGCTGTTCGATATTGTCTTTTACCATCCTGATCTTGTCACGTACGCATCGTTGTCTGTAGCTCTGAATAATTACTAAAATATTAAGCTGATTTTCATTCAAAATATGTTGAATACTTTATTTCAATACATACTTACGTTAATAATTATTTGCTATTTTTTCCATTTTTCAGCATTTTTTGGGGGAAGAGACGCAGCACTTCGACGTGGTAACGATCCGCCATTTTAGTGATTTTGTTACTAATTACCAATACCTTTTCTCTTATCGTACAACATGAACCAGAGTCATTCGAAGTAGTAGTCCGAAAATTTTCACTAATTTCACAGCGTAGAGCGGTTATCAGATCGCAATATGTGTTTCGCATT
Source organism: Schistocerca piceifrons (assembly GCF_021461385.2). Taxonomy (NCBI): domain Eukaryota; kingdom Metazoa; phylum Arthropoda; class Insecta; order Orthoptera; family Acrididae; genus Schistocerca; species Schistocerca piceifrons. The sequence continues at coordinate 703,930,407 of NC_060138.1, forward strand.
TTCAAAATTTCCATCGGTCAACATCTTCAGTTGCCCTGCTGCCAGCACCTGTCTGGGACAATTACGACGTGCATTTTTAAGTTCCTTCGGTATGTCTTTAGCGAGCGGAGATGGAAGCCAACTCTCGGCATGAACTTAACGAATCTATACTTGCGAAAATAGAGCTAGGAGGCGATACTGTAAATAGTGCTGTTACAGTAAAGACGAAACCCATTTCTCCGTATGTTTTCTGTCTCCTCACATCGAAACTTCCTGGCAGATTAAAACTGTATGCTAGGCACGAATCGAACCTGAAATCTTCGGCTTCCGCAGTTAATACCTACAAACTGTGCTGCTCAGTCACGACTCACAACCCGCCCTCACAGCTTTACTACTTCCAGTACTTACATTGTCATACAACACCTGGAGCACGATTTAAAATATAATCAGTAAGACGATATAAGCTTTCCTCTGGGGATGTTCAGTTCGGTTCAAACTTTTTGGCTGAGAAGTCATGGTCGAAGTGCAAAACTATTAACTGATATTCGTCACCATTTGCGTGAGGCATGATTAGAGACAAATCGGCAGGTGCAGCTTCGAATTTATTCCACCAGTTTCCGATTCATCTCAGAGAATATCTCCCGCGGATGTGGACGAAACGCCTTCGAAATGTTTGTTACTCCGACCGCGACATCAGCCAGAAAGTTATAGCTGAAATATTAAACTTTCAGCCAAGCACATCAACTATCGGTTCTTGTGACTTTCTGGATTTTCTGTTTTTTTTCTCATATCTGTCAATGTGAATTTTCCATTCAACTAATTTACTATAATTGCATCTTCTTTCAAACTTTGGCTGGAAACAGAGAGACGCTGCAGTTCTGCTTTGACTACTCTTCTCTCCAACACATCAAACTGAAAACATCTGTTTTATGTGCTTCTTCTTTTAATAGGATCTATTCAATAAACGAACTAAACTTTCTCGAAATGTTTACACTGGAAACTTTGACTTTAGTTTCTTTTTCACGATGTATGGTATGTTAACTTTATGGGGTAGTTAATAAAGTATAGCAATCCTCTGCCCAAACAAAAACTATGCAGCAGAAAATTTTGTATCCAGAATACCATGTGTGGTTTTACCGACTGGTGAAATTATCTCGCATTGAACGCATGCGTTGCAACGTATTCATTAGGGTTTCCAATTGCCTGATAATGTTCCAGTAGCTTCCGAAATTTGTAACGGAAATAATGCACGAGCTGGGTTATCTCTCGTGTGTAATAACATTTTAAATATATTTTCCCGTCATTCTTTGACTTCTGTTACATCGTGTTCACATTTTAGTGAGAATTACCGAGAGGCGGAGATGGATGCATCAGTGTTACGGAATAACGTGATGGACGTACACAAGAGAATCAAAGTTCGCAAATATCGTTTTCTTGTCACTGTTGACGATATGGATTCCCTGTGTCCGTAAAAATGTGATTTGAATCTGAGAGCGGTTCTGGCTTTACACGTTTTTCGCAAACTGCTCCACAAAATTCTGTGTTGATAAATTTCGCAAAACTATATAAATGTAAGCTATTTTAAAGATATTCTATGTCGGTCATTTCTTCCATCGCTACTCCCTAATATGGATAGTTATGGCGACTCTTACGGCACGTTTGAGAATGAGTAGCACCCTTATGTTAAACAAACTCAGCTGTTTGAGCGAAAACTTGGATAAATATGCAGCTTTCCTCTTTTCGGAAAAATAGCAAGAAAAGCTGCACTTTCACGCCCTTTGACATGTAGTTCATTCGAGGCGGCTCACTAGCTCAACTCAACATTTGTGTGGGAGGGGCTTGACCATCGTTTTCGGATGAATTGGAAAACTTTCACTTTGGTCGGGTAGGCTTTTGGACCACAGTTCGCACGAGTGTGAATCATATGCAGTGTATCACCTCGCTGTGTTTGTCAGTAGCTTTCTGTTCCCACTAAAGCTATCTCCCGTGCGTAATAACATTTTTGAATATATTTTCATTGCTTCAAAAATTTAGGCGTAAAAGAGCAAGGATATCAATCAAAGTTAAGAAATAAGTTTAGGACTCCAGAAACTGAAAAACTGTATACTTAAATACAAGAAATGACGCTTTAAAAAATAATATGCTGGAAACAGCTGTATATGTTGCCATAGGAAAGAGGAATAAGCAAAGCAAAATTGTAGAAGATATAATTCAGTTGATAAAGAAAACAGTTTAAAGTAAATGATAACAGAAGTCCGGTGATGAATGCAAAACTCAGTTATTTGCAGAGTGTTTGCGTATAAGAACGACATGAGATCGTTGTAAAATGCTGGAATTCTGTAATTCACGAAGAAGACACCTTGGAAAATGTGAAGAATTCTATGTCCGTTAATGTTCTGAAAGTGCTACACAAGTCTTTTATTTTTTATTTTTTCCAAAAATCCGTACTAGTCGTATAGAAAAAGCTTTATACTCCAATCAGGAAAAAGAACAAGCTGGAATCAGAAGTGAGCGTAGGACAATGGACAGTCTTAACACGGATTACAGTCCTAGAAAGAACCAACAACAATCAGCTTTCACTTTGTATTGTGTTCATAGGTTATGTGAAAGCGTTTCACTGTATAGTAATAAAATCTGTGTTGGCGGCACTTGAGAACCAAGGGACAGAATCTACCGACATTGATTTGTTGAACAATATAAACAATAAGACGTTTACACCAGAACTGTTTCCTGAAGCTTTCGAAGAGGTCTTCAAATCGCTGCACGATATGAACGTGGACTAAGCATATACGGATCTTACGTGAGACACTGTCAATCTGCAAATGACGTTGTTTTGTTTCCTTCTGACCCTGAGCGACGTAAGTAAAAGAAGAATGGAAATTAAAAGAAGCGAAAAGAAGAGGAGCGGGGAAAGATGGTCTGGTACGTTGGCAGAGGGCAGCAAACACACAGGCTGGGAGACGCGAATGGGAAAGAGATGATAGGACGGAGGGGGTGGAAACTATTGGGTGGAGAGTGTGGGGAAGTTTGCTACCGTAGACTGAGGCTGGGATTAAAGTTGGAGAAACAGTTGACGAATTTCTATTATATGACTAAAAACAAAAATCGAATCAGCACTTACTACTGAAGTACAATGGAGGGTAACAATAACTTTGCGGCCATTTAGGAACTGAATACTGTACAGAAGTCCATACCCATTTACTGAGTTATGGAAGTGAAAGAACGCTAAATACTGAAACTAATCAAAAATTGAAGGTTGTCCAGCGAATAGTGGGAAAATGCATATTGGAAAAAACAAGAAGGGACAGAAAAATAATAAATAAGAGAATTAACAGGAGCTGAAGACGTGAAAGTGACTGTTAGGCAAGTAAAGTGAAGTTGGGTCGAGAATGCAGCGAAATGAATTGCTGGTCCAAGGAGATTGTTTGTCAGATTTGTCGTGATCAGAAACGACATAGACAACGGACAATTGGAAGACAGACTGACGACATTAAAGAAACACAGACTTGGCAAATAATCTAGCCACATGTCTAGTCTGCAGGCTGCTTCAGTCCGCGTCTGTTGAAGTTCCCGCTTAGAGAAGAATTGGGTTTAAATTGTTTCACTTGTATCAACTTGAGCCAGTGTAGACGGAAAGCTATTTACCCAACTTTACAGGGATTATGTTCAGACTGTGCACTGCAGGATTTGCGTTGTTAGAATTGTTAATGTCAAGAAGCGCCGTTAGGCGACGGTACTGGCACGGTGACGCAGGGTTGGCGAATATCGACGCACTGGTCGTGAGGTCACTCGGTTATTCCGTTAACACACCTGGAGAAAACCAGGCCATTGGCCGATCGTTCCAAGCGGTGTAGCCAACACGATCGTCAGACATGAACCCTTGTGATTTCCGGCTGTGTGGTTACCATAAGGACAGGGCTAATCAAAGGCACACTAACAGACGTTTGAGACTGAAGGAACGTAGCCAACACCCCACCTGAGGTGTTTCGGGCAGCAGTAGAGCAATTCCTACGGCGGTTCCCGACTGTCGTGGATGCAGATGTTCGTAACGCTAAACAACGTTTGTCACCTGGAACGTAAACATGGCAAGCAATTAAAAAATGTTAACTCCTCACGAGGTAATTAAAATGTGTTTCCTGCAATGCTACAGCCGTTATTTCTCTTCCGCATGTACTTACGAATGTTTCCACGAAGTTTCATTGTCCTGCGATCAATCATTTGTCATGGAGGCTCTCTCAAGTAGCGAAGGTTTAATTATAACCAGCCTGTATGATACAGTTAAAAGAACCCTCTCCAGCGCTTTTTTGTGATTTGTAGAGAAAAGTTACGTAAGCTGGTATCTCTGGGAGAAAGAGTGGTTAAACACATATCTCCGTTTCGTTCCTTCTGTGGCCAGTACAGTATCTGCCGACGTGACCATCACGCGCAATTCCAAATTCTCCGATTGCTGAAGGAGCGACTGGAGTGATCTCCTACCAACAAGAAAGTTAACGCAAATCTTCATATCAAAGTAGTTGCGTTAGCAACCCGCCTTGTCTACTCAGACTCTAGTGTATGGTCCGAATAGACAAAATGGATTGCTGACTCAACTACTTAGCTCTGAAGATGATCTAGAGTGATAGAAACACGTAAATTAAAAATCGGCAACTAAGACGGAATAATAGATGAGAATTATCTAAAATGTAGTTGATCATCATCGTAATTACTGTAGAGTACACGAAGAGAGGAACTTCCACAATAGGCCCCTGTCGCTGAATTAACGGAGTGGAAAAGCACGACCGTGAGGTAAAGCAATTCAGATAGGAGCGGCGCGCGCGGTCGCCGGCGGCGGGCAGCGCCGGGCCGGCTGGCGACGCGCGACTTCCGGCACGCGCGGCCGCCGTCCCACGGCGGGCTGCTGCCGGCCGTCTTTCTTGTCGGAATTGATTTCCGATGGCCGCTGCGCCCCATTACGGCGATTAGTGGCTCCCGACCCTGCTGCTGCTGCTACCGCCGAGACGCGAGCCCCTCGGGATCTGGCCCTACTGCCGCCGCGCCGCGCGGGCACACACGGATGCTGCTCCAGCTCCGGATTATCTCCGTCCTCTGGAGGCCGGCTCGCCGGTTGACGGGGAATAATCGTCCCGGAGAGCCACTGCGCGGATGAACAAGCACTAGATACCGAGCATCCCTTGATTAGCTATATCAAGTACTGAACTCGGTAGCTGCATCGCCTCTTTAGGGCATTCGCCAGACGACCGATTATTTCATCATCCACTGCTTACGGCGCCACTTAATGGTCTATTGAAGTTCCCGCCTCGAGAAGAATGGGGATTAAATTGTTCCACTTGTATCGAATGTTCGAATGTGTGTGAAATCTTATGGGACTTAACTGCTAAGGTCCATAAGCTTACACACTACTTGATCTAAATTATCCCAAGGACAAACACACACACACACACCCATGCCCGAGGGAGGACTCGAACCTCCGCCGGGACCAGCCGCACAGTCCATGACTGCAGCCCCTCAGACCGCAGGGCTAATCCCGCGCGGCTCACTTGTATTAGTGCTAACTTATTTTACCTGTGCTCCAGCTCAAAAATGGCTCTGAGCACTATGGGACTTAACTTCTGAGGTCATCAGCCCCCTAGAACTTAGAACTACTTAAACCTAACTAACCTAAGGACACCACACACATCTATGCCCGAGGCAGGATTCGAACCTGCGACCGTAGCAGTCGCGCGGTTCCAAACTGAAGCGCCTAGAACCGCTAAGCCACACCGGCCGGCTGTCTTACAACTATTTCTGTTTCTATTATTACGTAAATAACCAACTTAAAAGAAATGCAACTCATTTTCGTTGTTCATTTTTAAAATCATTTGAATACTTTCAGAAAGACAGGAAGCAAAAAAATGTCCGGATTGATGGTACACTTTGAAGCTGGCGAGTGACAAATGACGTATAAATTCATTCGTCATTTCGCGGTGGAGGCTGGAGCGTGCTCGAGCTCTTGACTTCGTACTTTTGACTACTGAACAGATGTACTATCTTCTTGAGTAAACCGCTTCCATTTACTCTGTGTGTCGTCGAGGCCTCGCGTGGCGTCTACTGCGAATTATACCCGGTGTTCGTAGTAATTAGACCCGATTGTCTACATATAGCAGCTACTATGAAGTGTCTATTTTCGATGTCAAACAAAGAACTTGGCCCATTATGCTATGTGGCTTGGTGGTGAGTTGTGTGATTTAACATACAGAGGAGCCAAATTTGAGACACAGTAGCACCAAAGAGGGTTCCTTAGTGGAAGAGCTACAACGCGCATTCTCGTGCAGAGCGCTTGCCAATTTTCTTCTTTGGAGGAAAGCATTGCAACCTGTCACACAGGTAACAGCTACAAATTAAGGCGGTCGGCGGCGCGCCGGCTAACCCAGCAAGTACTTCGCTGGTTCCTAATTTTTAGGATATGACCGCAGTTCAGTATCTGTTACGCCGATTACAAATCAATATAGGCACTAGTAAGGTTTTGAGGACAGAACAACAGCTGTGTAAGCTGTAAATATTTTTGGTTTTATGTTGCAATCTTATTAAAGAAATACATTCATTTACACAGTTTACAGTGTGACAATGTTACAACAGTTGTCAAACGAACGCATCTCGTCCTCAGAAAGTGAAATAATCCTAAGCACAACAATGGTAAATTTTAACTAGATGCTTCTTTACAAAATTATTCTTACGGCTACGTCATGATGTTGACCAGTACTAAGATAAATCATCCGATTCCGGTTCAAAGTTCGGTGCTATTTAGGATGACAATCAAGTCTATGGAGCATGGTTAGTTTTGTGACAAGTTGAGCAAAAGATTACCCAATGGCGCTCGAATTTACAGTAGACGCAAGCTGGTGAATCAACAAGTTTACGCCTCTGCTCGCTGTGTTTACCTTAGCTGCTATGAGCTGTCGTCTGCATGGCTGCGCTCGTCCTCAGAAATTCCTATAAAAACTAATTAAGCCTTTGCTGATTTTCCCAGCAAAACTTTCCCTGTTTCTCGTTATGCGAGAAAACATGTACTCGTCCCTAGTCTTGGAACATGGCGATATGCGCACATGGCAGGAGCAGCGTGCATATTAAAATGCCCTCTCAGTTCTCGCAAGGACAATTAACTAACTGGCTGGTTCGTTTCTCCTCAGCTGGAGCTCAACTCTGCTACAGCTAACATATAGCTGAATGGCAGCCGCAGTGAACGCAGTGTTCACTCAGATTTCTCCTCTGCATTATGCGCCCCATTCTGCACTTGACGCCAGTTGAGAGAAGAGTCCCCGAAAATCTACTTCTTGTCTTTCTCGTAGCCGAACACTCTCCCCACCCGGGTCCTTTCGTTCTCCATGTCACGGATTTTTCCGACCACTAGGAGCGTTCCTCGTATTTTGTGGAAACTTTCTCTGCCAATCGCAAGGGCCCTACCATTAAACTGAGTCGAAATCTCAGCACCTTGCGCCTTTCTCGTTCGTTTTCGCTAATCGGACGTTTTGTGCCTGCTCCAGACGCCTAAAAGTTACATGTGCATATCACACAATTCGCTGTTCACGAGATCACCTACATCACTGGGTTTTTTGGTATCCACTTGGAATTCCGAAACGCAGTTTTCTAAAGCTTCTTTGTGTCCTACTTCTGGTGGCCCGTTACTTGCACTTCAGTATGCGTCACCTGTCCGGTCGCTGTCTCTCGCCGCGGGGTGCCCCCTAAGAGCTTTTCGTGGTGCCTCCCATGATGAGGCCTCTGCTTCTGCCCACACCCGTTTCCACACAAAACGGTTCCTCTCGCTGCTTGTTTCACCTTCTGCTCATTGACATGCATTATATAGGAACGGTGTGTTAATACTGTCGATCGAGTGTCATCCCTTTTGCATTACATACTTATAGGCAAATCTGCTCATTACCACCGAAGTAAGTAAAGTGCCATATTCACCTTCCTGTTACGAGGTATAAAACTCTTACGCAAGGTGCGAAATTGGCCTTCATTTATTCTGCCACCTTACACACTGTAGGCCTTGGGTTATCACCGTCACATAGTTGAGTGATTCATTGAGATGCGCCGGCCGAAGTGGCCGTGCGGTTAAAGGCGCTGCAGTCTGGAACCGCAAGACCGCTACGGTCGCAGGTTCGAATCCTGCCTCGGGCATGGATGTTTGTGATGTCCTTAGGTTAGTTAGGTTTAACTAGTTCGAAGTTCTAGGGGACTAATGACCTCAGCAGTTGAGTCCCATAGTGCTCAGAGCCATTTTCATTGAGATGCTGTGACTCCAGATATCTTTGAACAAGCACCACTTCTTCAGTAAATCGCTTCCATTTACTATGTACGTCGTCCAAGCCTCGTATGGCGTCTGCTGTGAATATTACCTGGTGTTCTGATTGCGAGACTGGAGCCGTTAGCGCTCTTTCAAATAGCTCCTTAGTTGTGAACCGCGTCCCAGCTTTTCCTGAACCATGTCCCAACTTTTCCACTAAGGAACCCTCTTTCATGCAATCGTGGATCAAATTTGGCCTCTCTGTGTGTTAAATTAAACAACTCACCACCAAGCCACTTAGCATAATGAGTCATAGCTCTTTGTTTGACATAGAAAACAAACACTTTATAGTAGGTGCTGTATGTACACAATCGAGGCTGAGTACTACCAATTTTCACAGTAGATGCCATGCGAGGCTTGGACGATTTACAGAGTAAATGGAAGCTGGTTACTCAAGAAGCTGGTGCTTCTTCAGAGATATCTGGAGTCACGTACCAAGCCAAGCAAACATAATCAGTTCTGGTCAGTACCAGTCCTAGGTGGACGAATAACCCGCCTAGATAATCGTAACATTACGGCATATCCTGACATGTAATTACGGAGCACAGATACTTCGTCTCGCCAGTCGAATTGTTTGTAAAAAAAAATACTTCGTTGCTGTTACGCGACGCCCTGTTTTCCCCGCTCTAAAACACACACACACACACACACACACACACACACACACACACACACACACACACGCACGCTAAGAACATATCTTCCTAAAGGCATTCCTGAGTAATCATATGCGAAGTCTAGTTTCCTGAAATCTACAAAACTCCCTTGCCTATTAAAAAAGTCCATTAGTCAGGTATGTTCGAAATCTAAACTATATTGACCTCAAAGGAAAACTTACTCCGAGTGTACGCCCAGTCCGTCTAGGCATAAAATAACCGGGGATATTTGGGGAGGGATCCTGTCTGGAGCCACCGCTGTCAGAAGAGAAGCTCTCGCTCCGTGTATGGGCGACTTCAGCTTTCCCTGTTACACAGACACCACAATCGTTAATGTTGCAAACTCATTGCTTTGCTAGTGACACCTTATGTGAGACTCGATTTTTGAGAGCATTTAAAACAAACGTATGTCCCTTACCGAGAAAACATTGTCTTTCCAGCGACACGTCATTAGAAGATGTCTTGCAATTTTCAGGCGGCTTAAAACTGTCAGATATGCACAGGATTACACGCTGAAGCCCAGTATGGCGCAGTTAAGTACCTCAGTTTCGCCTATGCCCTAAACACTCAGCACGTGGCCCCCGGAGGCTACAATATACGTAGAAAATACAGAGGAAAAAAAATACGTGGCACTAAAGAGAGGGAAGACCATCGTGATTGGCGTATGGCTCTGGCGCATCGTACTGCATATGCAGCAGCAATTTGAGCACCAGTTGACGGCCGTGTGTTTGTTAGAAGGTAGCCAGTTGAGGACCTGCAACCAACCTATGCGCTTACTACAAATCTGAGGTCATCAGTCCCCACGCTTACTAGATGCAGTGGACCTACACCTGGAGTTATGGTCTGGGGTTCGATTTCGTATAATAGCAAGAGCACTCTCGTGGTTATCCCACTCACCCTGAGTGCAAATTTGTACGCCAGCCTGATGATTGTACCTGTTGTGCTGCCTTTAATGAACACCATTGCACGGGTTGTTTTCCAACAGTATAACGCTGGCTCGCATTCTGCTGTCGTAACCCAACATGCTTTACAGAGTGTGGACATGTTGCCTTGGCCTGCTCGATCACCAGATCTGTCTCCAGTCGAGCACGTGTGGGACATCATCGGACGACAACTCCAGCATCATCCACATCCAGCATTAACCGCCCCTGTATTGACCGACCAAGTGCAACAGGCCACCCACAAACTGACATCCGGCACCTTTACAACGCAATGCATGCCGTTTGCATTCTGGCATTCAAGTTGTGGCGGTTACACCGGTTGTTAATGTATCAGCATTTCATCCTTGCAATGGCGTATCTCGCGCTTACATTAACGAGTGACCTTGCAGTGTTAATCACTTGAATATGTTACCTAGACGAATTATTCCCGAAATTTCATTACTCCACTTTAATTATATGTTGGTGTTGTGTTTTTTCCGTCAGTGCATGTATAATTTCTGTTAAAGCAGTGCCGCGTGGATTAGCCGATCGGTAGCCGGCACGGTAGCTCAGCGTGTTCGATCAGAGGGTTAGCTGCCCTCTGTAATAAAAAAAAAAAACTGAGTTAATGGATCAACGACGAACTCAAACGTGTGTCTTGCGACTTCCGCCCCGAGCAGATGAAACGAACAAAATGAGATTTAAAAAAAAAAAAAGCGGTCTAAGGCGCTGCAGTCATGGACTGTGCGGCTGGTCCCGGCGGAGATTCGAGTCCTCCCTCGGACATGGGTGTGTTTTTGCACACTTGTCCGTTGTCTCACTTCAAACTTACTCGATACTGTGCTGACAGGTGGAAAGTGAACTACGTACTACTCACCCAGCGAGTGCCTACAGCGAATCTAATGGTAGAACTCGTTTTCGTGTAGCGCGTCTTGGATGCTTCGCAGTCGCACTGGGACCACTTGGAGTATCGTTGTACCGCCACAGGCAAATAACTGCCGACCGAGGGACGAAGCGAGTCTCTCTGGAGGGAAGTGAATTCCGCTGCCGATCCCCATACAGCGAGCGCACCTTTCCACGCGGGCAGGCGGCTACTCCGTTTATCGGAAATCGATTTCGCGGAGCGCCGTGGGCGGCGCGGCGCCTGCAGGAGTGTCTGCCTGGCCTGCCCGAGAGCACTAATGGAGTGGCAGCAGCAGAGGCAGAGTAGAGTAGAGTAGAGGCACAGTGGAAGCGTGGCGACCGCCCCAACCGACTTGGCACCCGCCCGGCGTCCGGCGGCCCACATGGGGCCCCCTGCCAACGCTGTCGGCCGTCTTCTGCGGACACTTTGCGTCTTATGCTGCAGCCTCTGACCAGCCTCTGACGTATGCCTTACCGTGGTGCAGCCGACGCATAGCTGGCGATTCGTATAGAGCAGGCATGGGCAACCTTTTGTGACCATCGGGGTTGATTAACACACTTACTGTATTACTTACTGTATTACACTATAAAATTTTCTTTGACAAAGAAATTTGATCAAATATTCATCGTATTTTCTGTGATAAAGATCTTTGACGTCACACGAAAGGGGGTATTACACTGTCATCAAATATTTCGTCACAGTCGCCTCACTGCACATGCGCCAACGTCACCTGTCCGCACGGACTTTGCGGCCATGTTTGTATTTGTAAATACTTCATTAAACAGCATACAGCTGCCAGCGACGCTAGCGCTCCAAGAGGTTACATTTCTCAATGCAGTAAACAGGAGACGAACGCTGTCTTTCATCATGTCTAAGGCGAGACGTTAGATTTGATCAAAGAAAATCTGACGAAGGCGTAACTTTGACAAAGTTTCCTCTTACCGTATCAAATTTTCTTTGGCAAAGTTTCTTTGTCAAGGAAAATTTGATAGTGTAATACCGGCCGTCTCGTTGTGTCACACGAAGCGACGGCAGCGCTTCTAGCGCTTGAATAGCGCCCACGACGTCAACGTTTATGGTAACGCACCGATGTGAATGGGACCCGTTTCTCGACGCGCCACGCCACGCCAACAAGTGTTGTCTCAGATCCCGAGTTTTTGAGAGTAGATTCGTTCACCCCATCTTGAGATGTTTACATTTATTCACGTGTCGTGTATACTGTTTCTTTACACACGACGTTTTACGCAAGCTGCCTTGAAAACTTCCGTTACAAAATTCCCCAACGCCGTTAGTAAAGAAACTGTTCACTAAACGTAAATTAATGTAAACATCTCCAGATGAGGTGCCAAGAAGCTTGAAATGTAATCACACTAAAATAAACGCCTATAAAAGCAAATGGTTGCAGCTAATTGATTAAAAATTAACTCCAATTTCAACAGTCTAATTCGTCCACAATGGGCAAAAATTATTTACTAATGTTAATACAAGAAAGAATAAAACAAAGTACTGCAATGAGACAGGCAATTTCAGTCGACAAGGAGTTACGAGTAATTTTGCAGCAGTTAGGAGTAATTTTGCAGGTTTTGGCCACAGGCACGTCATTACAGTGAGTAATTTAGTGTGTCAGTATTCACAAGACCTCTTAGCAAACATTTGTTGAAAATATTTCTCCAAAAATTCTTTTGATGACTAATCACATAATGGGTTGCTTCGGTAACACTAAAGAAATTAAAGACAACATTTCCTCTTTCATTTTGAGAAGTTTAAATGTCTTAATCGCTTGAACTGAACGTACATCGGCTGTATTATACATAACCAAATTAGAAGAATGCAAACAACACAATGGAGGATATGCGAAAATGCGTCCCCGGCGGAGTACAATGTGACAGCCTCGCTCTCTCTCCCAGGGATTTCTTTCTCGGGCCACTGTCTGCCCAGCCGTGCTATAGAGCGTCAGCCGCAAAGCGTTAGTTGGCCTTCTGTGCCTGCACCAAGAGCATGTGTCAGTGCAATTTGTTGTGTTATCTGATGTTGGAAGAAGTTGAAGGAATTCAGCTGCTGCTATGAGAGGCAAATGCTGAAACACACCCGATTATTCGAAAAAGGACTGAGGAAGTTTGCTCTCTGAGGTTAAATGACGATTTTGGCGACAGGAATAACATCCGCCCAGAAAGTTAAAGATGTTGTGTTTACAAACTGTTCTTGGTGTCAAACATTGTGTGGCAGGGAAGAGAACTCCTTGGCACTGAAAGTAGTCGCTGTTATGCGGGGCTAGCATGCAGCAGCAGCTCTGCAGCCTCGCCAGAGGGCCAAATAGGGCTTGACAACATCAATGGCAAAATGATAGCAAAGTTTACAATAAATTATTTATAGTAACTCAACATTGCTTAACCCTGATGTGAAGATCGTGCGTGTCAGTAGTTGAGCATTCCCTTGCACTGGGCTGTATTTTACTCTGACCTAGTCCTGAATCCAGTGAAAGATAACTACGATCACTTGTGGAATGTCGTTTTGCTCTTATTGGCGGCGACTGTAGACAGTCGTGGTCTTGTCGTGATGAGTGTTGATACTGCCTTAAGCTGTTGCGGATACTCACTAAGTAGGGCCGTATGTCAGCTTATATCCGCATTACGAGCATGGATGTCCAATTACGAACTATTTGAGTGACACAAGGTGGAAACGTAAATTTTTTTTTGCCTTGTGCGCTCTTTGTTGGTAGCTAACTTTAGCTCACTTGCGCCTCAGTGGTAGGCAGCTCGTCCGACTGTCTTCCGCGTCTTAAGGAGGGCGCAGCAAAAGTAAAACAAATTTGTCAAATCATGAGAACGGGCGGATCTCGTACAACCCGATAAACCTCAGAAAGGAGGTGCTTTTCTGTGATACGCCGCCCGACAGCAACAGGAGACTGCGATCCGACTTCCGGGAAGGAGCAGCGCGGCTCCTGCAATCAGTCTGCACTCCCCCTATCCCGCCCCTCCTCTCTCTCTCTCTCTCTCTCTCTCTCTCTCTCTCACCTCTTTCCTCCTCTCCCCTCCTCTCCCTCCCCGTCTCTCCCCTCTCCCTCTCCCCCTCCCCCACGGCCTCTTCGCCACTATGACGCAATCTGAGTGCAATAGCTCTTCTCCTCTCGAGGGAGAAAGCTTTTGTGATATTCTCAGATATCTTCCGGAACATATTCTCTTGTTATAGCACATCATTTTCACATCTACTGCATTGAAAGCAGCTAGTCAGACCGGGGTCTTAGTAGCATTTTATTAAAGGTTAACCCATAAACTAGATCTTTAAGAAGGAATGCCTTAATAGATAGCTCTCAACGAGAAGACGACAGGTTCATCGCATTTTACTATAAAAAGAGTTCAGGAGGGAGGAACATACGGAAGAAATGAATCTTGTCTTGTGTGGAAAGGCATCCAAACTTCACAAGAGGTACTATTTCAGAAAACTACAGAAAATTTGAGCCAGGGTGAACGGACATAATTAAACCGTTTCTATTTGACTATGAAGGTGGATTTTGTTTTTTCATCAGTCTATTGACTGGTTTGATGCGGCCCGCCACGAATTCCTTTCCTGTGCTAACCTCTTCATCTCAGAGTAGCACTTGCAACCTACGTCCTCAATTATTTACTTGACGTATTCCAATCTCTGTCTTCCTCTACAGTTTTTGCCCTCTACAGCTCCCTCTAGTACCATGGAAGTCATTCCCTCATGCCTTAGCAGATGTCCTATCATCCTGTCCCTTCTCCTTATCAGTGTTTTCCACATGTTCCTTTCCTCTCCGATTCTGCGTAGAACCTCCTCATTCCTTACCTTATCAGTCCACCTAATTTTCAACATTCGTCTATAGCACCACATCTCAAATGCTTCGATTCTCTTCTGTTCCGGTTTTCCCACAGTCCATGTTTCACTACCATACAATGCTGTACTCCAGACGTACATCCTCAGAAATTTCTTCCTCAAATTAAGGCCGGTATTTGATATTAGTAGACTTCTATTGGCCAGAAATGCCTTTTTTGCCATAGCGAGTCTGCTTTTGATGTCCTCCTTGCTCCGTCCGTCATTGGTTATTTTACTGCCTAGGTAGCAGAATTCCTTAACTTCATTGACTTCCTGACCATCAATCCTGATGTTAAGTTTCTCGCTGTTCTCATTTCTACTGCTTCTCATTACCTTCGTCTTTCTCCGGTTTACTCTCAAACCATACTGTGTACTCGTTAGACTGTTCATTCCGTTCAGCAGATCATTTAATTCTTCTTCACTTTCACTCAGGATAGCAATGTCATCAGCGAATCGTATCATTGATATCCTTTCACCTTGTATTTTAATTCCACTCCTGAACCTTTCTTTTATTTCCATCATTGCTTCCTCGATGTACAGATTGAAGAGTAGGGGCGAAAGGCTACAGCCTTGTCTTACACCCTTCTTAATACGAGCACTTCGTTCTTGATCGTCCACTCTTATTATTCCCTCTTGGTTGTTGTACATATTGTATATGACCCGTCTCTCCCTATAGCTTACCCCTACTTTTTTCAGAATCTCGAACAGCTTGCACCATTTTATATTGTCGAACGCTTTTTCCAGGTCGACAAATCCTATGAAAGTGTCTTGATTTTTCTTTAGCCTTGCTTCCATTACTAGCCGTAACGTCACAATTGCCTCTCTCGTCCCTTTACTTTTCCTAAAGCCAAACTGATCGTCACCTAGCGCATTCTCAATTTTCTTTTCCATTCTTCTGTATATTAGTCTTGTAATCAGTTTTGATGCATGAGCTGTTAAGCTGATTGTGCGATAATTCTCGCACTTGTCAGCTCTTGCCGTCTTCGGAATTGTGTGGATGATGCTTTGCCGAAAGTCAGATGGTATATCGCCAGACTCATATATTCTACACACCAACGTGAATAGTCGTTTTGTTGCCACTTCCCCCAATGATTTTAGAAATTCTGATGGAATGTTATCTATCCCTTCTGCCTTATTTGACCGTAAGTCCTCCAAAGCTCTTTTAAATTCCGATTCTAGTACTGGATTCCCTATCTCTTCTAAATCGACTCCTGTTTCTTCTTCTATCACATCAGACAAATATTCACCCTCATAGAGGCTTTCAATGTATTCTTTCCACCTATCTGCTCTCTCCTCTGCATTTAACAGTGGAATTCCCGTTGCACTCTTAATGTTACCACCGTTGCTTTTAATGTCACCAAAGGTTGTTTTGACTAACCTGTATGCTGAGTCTGTCCTTCCGACAATCATATGTTTTTCGATGTCTTCACATTTTTCCTGCAGCCATTTCGTCTTAGCTTCCCTCCACTTCCTATTTATTTCATTCCTCAGCGACTTGTATTTCTGTATTCCTGATTTTCCCGGAACATGTTTGTACTTCCTCCTTACATCAATCAACTGAAGTATTTCTTCTGTTACCCATGGTTTCTTCGCAGCTACCTTCTTTGTACCTATGTTTTCCTTCCCAACTTCTGTGATGGCCCTTTTTAGAGATGTCCATTCCTCTTCAACTGTACTGCCTACTGCGCTATTCCTTATTGCTGTATCTATAGCGTTAGAGAACTTCAAACGTATCTGGTCATTCCTTAGTACTTATTTCATCACAATAATTTCAGCTTTCGTCACTTGGTATTCCGACGTTCTTCAATGAAGAAGTCTTTAATCTATAATTTGTTCTCGCTGTTGTTCTGTCAGATTTTCGTAATCCGCAATATGATACCACTGCACTCAAGAGACAATAATGACAGACTGCCATTATTAATTTTGGGTTAAAAGTATTTCAGTTACTCTATTTTGTCTTCATTTACATTTTTATTTCTCTAGTTTAAAACTGCATTTTGTAGGACTACATCCACGTTGTGCGCCCTGTATCTTGTTTTTCAAGTTAACTCAGTCGGACACTATTTTCCGTCTGCACTGACGAAAGATGTCAGTATTAGCATTTCCGAAATAAAAAAGAGAAGCAAAATTATGAAGTTATAGTAAAGTTTTAAGGTAGTAACGTATATAAATGAATGTTTGTCGCTATAGTTAAAAATTAAATTTTACTTCCACTGAACGCATTTTTGAATTCGGGGGTTGCTATCACTATTTCGTAAGAGTGTAATACTGAGCACATAATTCATCAATAATTACATTTTTTATTTCAAATACTAGCATTAACGCGTGATAGAATGTGTTGGAGGTTATAATGGACGAACATTAATAGAACCAAAAAAATGCAGGGACGGATTCCTGATTGGAAACGGAGGACGGAGGAAAGAAGGTGCTATGAACATGTGTCTGTAAATGGACATGTATGTGTGCAAAGGCATTAAATAGTTCCGGAGCACAGTACAGATCTACATCGCATCCACACCGCGCCATATGGGATTGCAGGTAATTGGGATATCACGGTTGTCATGCGGGACACACATAATCGTACTTTGGCGTACGCGATGTTGGCGGGCCACATGCCTGGAGCTTGTACTGGGGTTCCTCTCAATACCCCGCATCATCCGGACCTCCAAATATGGTGTACGGACTGCCTCCGATTCCCTGCACGTTCGTCAGTCTGAAAAGACCAATTATCACACAAACACCCAAAAATGGCTTGAAATGTTGTGTGATGTGTTTGGTGTCTGTGTAGATATTTGTATTGATATAGCCGTGTTGCCTCTCGACCGTTTCCGTACACAAACACCATCTCGGCTTGTTCCCAGCATGAATACCGGACCACTCTGCTGCTTAATGTACGTTGTCAGTCACCCACCCTGCAACACACAAGGAACACGCGACACATGGTTAGACGAACTGTCATTTGTCAGCGCCATCTACCTGTCAATGATACATTTCCGGGCACATGTTAATAGGATCTTTTTTCCTCCATTTCCAGTCAGGAATCAACCACTGCAGTTTGTCGATTTTATTAATGTTCACCATTTATTCTGGAAATCAAAAGGAAATGAGACAAACGGGAACATAAAGTAAACTGCTTATTATTTCAAAAATAATCACAATAACTGTTAATAAAAAATGGTTCAAATGGCTCTGAGCACTATGGGACTTAACATCTGAGGTCATCAGTCCCCTAGAACTTAGAACTACTTAAACCTAACTAACCTAAGGACATCACACACGTCCATGCCCGAGGCAGGATTCGAACCTGTGACCGTAGCACTCGCGTGGTTCCGGACTGAAGCGCTTAGAACCGCTCGGCCACCGCGGCCGGCAACTGTTAATACATTTATTTCACATTCACAGGTAAGACGGTCAATGCCTTCATGGAAAAAAGTTTTCAGTTGCACAAGGAAATCGTATGGGGAGAGATAGGGACTGTATGGAAGTTATGTAAGAGCTTCCCAGCAAAAACTTGTGCAGTGATATGAATCCAGGGCTTGAACGTCCGAGTAAACCGATAGATGTGTTTACGGTCTCGCTACGGGATCTCTTTCCAGTCTAAGGTGCCCATTCCCCAATTTAAGGCTACGGCACACTGAAGATTTGTAACAAACACCTCATTTTTTTCTTAAGATGTTGTTATAATTGTCAGTTAATGACATATCAGTGCCGTAAAGCCTCCAGATATTTTAATAAAAAAGTTCAATTTTATGTAACGCAAGCATAGCATAGTGCGATGAATCCGGTAGTTAAGAAGCAGAGGCGCCAGATGATATTCCTTTTTTTCCATTTTTGCGTTTGTAAAAGATTCTCAAACTTTGGTATTAATTTAATAAAAGTGCGTTGTGCAATAATCGATCTCATTTACATATAATATCACCTTACAACATAACTAAAAACTTGGGCTATGCTACAGGTCAGTGCCAGTGCCACCACAACCTAGATTTCAGGGGGGGGGGTGGGGTGTCAAATACCATATGCTAGCCCGTTTTCATTGAGCACAGTTTCACTTAAATGGGGACGTCTGGGGAGGTACACGTCGCCTTCTATTTTAACTCATTGATTTCAGCAACGGCATTCATTTGGAGTTGTGGGGTTTCCAGGTGAATTGTCAAACTTTGTTCACACATACTCTTCAGGAAAGACATATTTCGGAAACCTGAACGCCATAATCTGTTTTCACGAGCTGATGTTACAATTTTTCTGTAAATATCGTTACCGTCTCGTTGGAATGAAGAGAGACTGATGTGTGGTATCTGATCCCCTCCTCCTGAAATGTCGGTTGTGATGACGGGCTGATCCGTTGCATAGCCCGAGTCCTAGGTTATGTTCGAAGATGATATTTTGGTTGAGTTGGTCAAGGCAACGAATGTAAATGCTAAATAAAGATTGTGGTAACAGACTGACCTATAGCGTAACCTGATATTTACTTTCGCGCTCTGTTTAACACATTTTGTCATAATTGACCAACCTTTCACCATAAAAACTAAAACTGTTAGGTAAAATCAGAGAAACTTCCTTGCAGATTAGAACTGTGTGCCAGACCGAGACTCGAACTCGGGACCTTTGCCTTTCGCGGGCAAGTGCTCTGCCATCTTAGCTACCCAGGCACGACTCACGCCCCGTCCTCAGAGCTTCACTTCTGCCAGGAAGTTTCATATCAGCGCACACTCCGCTGCAGAGTGAAAATCTCATTCTGGAAACATCCCCCAGGCTGTAGCTAAGCCATGTCTCCGCAGTATCCTTTCTTTCAGAAGTGCTAATTCTGCAAGGTTCGCAGGAGAGCTTCTGTAAAGTTTGGAAGATAGGAGGCGAGGTACTGGCAGAAGTAAAGCTGTGAGGACGAGGCGTGAGTCGTGCTTGAGTAGTTCAGATGGCAGAGCATTTTCCCGCGAAAGGCAAAGGTCCCGAGTTCGAGTCTCGGCCCGGCACACAGTTTTAATCTGCCTGGAAGTTTCATATCAGCGCACACTCCGCTGCAAAGGGAAAATCTCATTGTGGAAATTCAGAGAACCTATATTAGATAATGGACAAATCTTAAGACGAGTGTTTTTTTGTATATTTTGTCCACACTCGAAAATCGCGACAAAGTCGGAAATGAACAGACAGTATTTGTGACAAGGAAGAACGTAAAGTCATTGCTGCTGGTCTCACTTGCAGAAATGTAATCTTTCGTTTTTCAACCAGACTGATGTCACGAAATCTAACGAAGTCATTCCTGAGAGAGCTTTAGCGTAGCACAAATCGTTAGTTATGCTAGAAGGTGACATTAGATGTAAATAACACGGAATATTGCAGGACACACTTCTGTTAAATTAATACGAAAGTCCAAGAGTCTTTTACAAACGCAAAGATGCAAAAATAATTTATATATATATATATATATATATATATATATATATATATATATATAAAACTGGTATGTCGTTAACCGACATTTAATTATTACGAAAGGTAAAAAAAAATTGAGATAAATCTAAAATGCGCCATTGTCGTGAATTGACTTCTCCCGAGCTAAACAGCAGGAATGGGCACCGTGGACTCGCAAAGGATGACGGGAGTGTGACCGTGGAGACATCTATCGGATTGCTCGGTAGTTGAGTGTCCCCATTTCTCACGCCTGTCCTAGGCTACACCCGTCCGTTCCCGCATGGAGCCCACTCGGTGTGCGGGAAAATCCCCACATCGGCCTCTGCCCGCGCCAGACCTGGCGCCGAGCGCTCTGCCGACGCACTTTGTAATACTCCGCCACGGGTCTTCCTTTTCAGTCCGGCGCTCTGACTTCATATCTAGGAGACCAGCTGCGGTAGTTTGTTTGTAGTTCCCTCTCTGTCAAATTTACCCTCTCTCAGACTGAGCATGCTGTGCAACAAAGCTATATCGCGTATCCACACAAAACAAAGTCCGATTGGATCTCCGTCCGGATTACGAGAAAAGGGACCGCGGAGCTTTGATCAGCGCGTGGAAGATTTTTAAGTATCGATACCAGATCTATCGTCGTGCCGTGGCTACGACCGTATACGTAATTACGATTTTCTGTAACGAATACACTTTGATAATAACAACTGAGATACGACTTTTATTCAGATTCGCTTGAACTTTTCAGCTCGGGAGCGTGCCCTGCTGCCTCTAGTAACGACAACGCTATTCCACCTGGGCGCCTGTTAAACGCACTGATTCTGTTTACCTACGACTGACATTTCGGCTATTTCGCCACTCTTCAGTAACATCTGGCTGTGAAGTGTGTCCCGGCATACTCGTTCATATGGAAGAGGACATCATCCTCATATCAGTGTTATGCATATACTGTATGTAAAAATGACTGACACGAAGACTATGCCCTCTTAAGAGGAATGAATGTGCACAGACTTCACTCCGTGGTCCATAGTGAGATGCTACTTGATAGCGGCACAACAGCCGAAATCGCGATCGTAAATGAATAAATACATTTTACAGCACGTCAGTCGGAAAGCGTTGTCAGTTCTGAAATACTTCAGGGATTGCTAGTAAATAATGAAAATACAATGTTCTGGTGCACTAACAGCAAACTAAACTGTGACAGTTTCTGGCTAAGGAGGCAGTGCGCTCGATTATAACCGAAGCTTTGTACGAGTATTTGTAGCTGTGAAGTACATAAAACTTCTCGACCGGGAACAGTTGACCATAATCACTAGAGTTTTATGACAGTACTATTGTTTTCACTAAGGAGAGTACTTCATAAAAGACATTAGCGCAGAATGAAGAAATTGGTAACGTCACGTGAATCTTATGTTGCTTTTCAGAAAAACTGTAAATTAAGACCACGTTAATGTAGCTTCAGTACGAAAAGCTTCTCTCCTATAACTGCAACTTGCGCTGTTTGATAGATTTATGGTACCAAAGTTCTGTGATTATTACCTGTGCTATTACCGGAATCAATGTATAACTTATTTCACCTGTGTATTAATTTCGTTGCGTAGAGTTCTACATATTAAGTGAAAAGTACAGAACATGCAACGTCTTTATGAACAAGAACTCACCGCAGTGGCGACAGATCGACTTATCAGGTCTCAACGCTAAAACGGACCCTCTTGCATGTGGCTGCCAGTCGGTCCACACCAACGATGCTGCGGTATGTAAACCCAACTGCCTTACCTCAGCTGCCATGTTCGGACGTAGCACTCCCGCTGGTGACACATGCACAACCTTCGAATGAAATTACGTGCCTGGGAAAATGTAGGTTGGCCAGCAAACAAGTACCCAACACGTCTCTTAGAAACAGACTGTAGTGTTGAGGCCCTGTGTTTTCCGGTTCGGTTTGGTGTGTGTGTTAGAGCCTCAAATCAAATACAAATGTGCATCGCAGCAGAATTCAGAAATCCTTTACGGAAGCCACAAATACAAAATAATCGTGTCTCGAACCTACAGTTGTGGAATACCAACGAAACAAATTGCCACCAGGGCTTTGTATCTGAAACACCCGGTTGTATTGTGTTGTATGGAACTGGGGACCTAGAAACGACGGAGAGGCTTCGTCCCCGCCGTAGCCCTCAGTGGTTCACAACCCCACAACAAGCTACAACAGTCCACTCACCCCTCCGCCGCCCCACACCGAACCCAGGGTTCAGTGTTATTGTGCGGTTCGGCCCCCCCCCCCCCCCCCCCCCCCCCTCGGGAACGTCTCACAACAGACGAGTGTAACCCCAGTGTTTGCGTGGTAGAGTAACTATGGTGTACGCGTACGTGGAGAAAGTGTTTGCGCAGCAATCACCGACATAGTGTAAATGAGGCGGAATAGAGGAACCAGCCCGCATTCGCCGAGGCAGATGGAAAACCGCCTTAAAAACCATACACAGTAACCGGACCTCGACACTAAGCCGCCGGCGGATTAGTACCGGGGACCGGCACGCCTTCCCGCCCGGAAAGCAGTGCGTTAGATCGCACGGCTAACTGGCCGAGCAACGCCCGGTTACTTGGTTAGCCCCTTGCCTGACAAAATTCTGCACGACGATTGAATTTTCACACTCACCTGCGATAACAAGGCCATCTGCGATTATCACACACATTACTGACTATATAAACAGTAAGATAATAAGCGTAGCTCTGCTTATTGGTAACAGTGGGAGACTTGACGCAACAGCACAGCACAGCATAGCCTTACTTCATCTAATCGAACCACGTCTGAACCAGTGTTTATTGTCAGAGCATGAAATATAACTTTCTGTCTTATATGAATGCGTGGTGTCTGTTCTTTCGAAGATGTTCTGATTCTCCTCGATGGACAATGAATCCACTATCTTCAGTGCGGATGCACAATTTCGTTCGAACTCTTGCGGTAATCTCAAAGTAGCGAGCATGGAGGACGTGGGCTGGACTGTGGATAGGTGGCTGTATGTGGGAATATGGGTCGGGCGAGGGGCGTGCCGAGGTAGTGTCCGGGTGGCTTAATGGTTAACGTAACTGCCTATTAAGCAGGAGATCCCGGTCCGCCACACATTTCCACTTGTCGCCGCTGGTTCTTCCCAAATTCCTGATGCAGCTGATATCATTAGTCCTTTCCCTTTCCTTTCCTTTCTCTCCTCTACACCTTCAGTTTACATAACTTTTGAGCAGCAATCAAAGTCACTTCCTGCATTGTTATACTTTGCAAACATCGATGAACTAACAACAAAGCTTATTGCGCCGCTGAGTTTGAGATGCAACCATCTGTATGGTCTGACTTCAGGCAACTTCCATCGCGATCTGCCCAGAACAAGGGGCATTACCACGGTTTCCCAGCCTCTGACATCAGATGCGCCAATTTTTCTAATAGTGATAACTATGGTTTTTTAAGGAATTACGTCAGTAACCCTCGCTTGCACTCACCCGGAATCCTCCTTGTAATGATTTTAAGATGGATTTGACCCGTGCAAAATACATTTTTCCGAAAGGACTGTTTCTTCTCTCTCAGCCTGTTTGGCCCGGGGCGCTCTTCCCTCTAAAACTGTCTCTTACTTTTTCGTTTCGTTGGAACTATTCCTATGCCAGGCTTGTAGAACGTGCGAGGCGCCTCTCTTTCGCCCGTCTCTGGGACCCCGCTGGAAGTCCACTCCTGGACTCGCATCTCATGCTCTTCACCTCCTCATCCTGAGTGATGATGGTCAGGCTTGGCTGCCACTCGCCCCCCCCCCCACCCTCCACCCCCCCCCCCCCCCCCGCCGAATACTGACGCGCTCTTTGATTAAAAATCATATAACACTTAAATCACGCATCGGACTTAGATGTGAGTTACATCAATAAATTGCAAAATTTACACTACATATTTTACGATCTGTTCTACATCGTGTTATGCTTTTCCAAACACGATATTGAACACTGCACAGAAAAATCCTCCCGAAACTTAACATTTAATCATATCCATACTCCCTGTCTTATAGACAAAAAGGCAGATCAGATAAGGAACCGTTACGAAACTATAAACTCAGAAATTTAAACGCTCTACCGAAACTAATCTCTTGGATGTTGCTATACGTCATTGTTACAGTCCGTATTACAGCATTGTAGCCGGCCGGAGTGGCCGAGCGGTTCTAGGCGCTTCAGTCTGGAACTGCGCGACCGCTACGATCGCAGGTTCGAATCCTGCCTCGGGCATGGATGTGTGTGATCTCCTTAGGTTAGTTAGGTTTAAATAGCTCTAGGTTCTAGGGGACTGATGGCCTCAGCTGTTAAGTCCCATAGTGCTCAGAGCCATTTGAACCATTTTGAACAGCATTGAACTAATTATTTTGGAAACGCGCATGCGACTATTTGAAGTTATCATGTTGCTTATGTTTCAGTAGCTTACCGTCAACAGTAATCCACGTGAAAACGGGACAGTGCAGACTGGATTTCACTAGGAACCAGTGTACCCAAGACACCGTGTCGGATGCTAGTAGTATTATGGCCGGCTCTGTACCATCAACTGTTGAATTGTGCTGTAGAGGAATACACTGAGGTGAGAAAAGTCATAGGATAGCAATATGCACGTATACAGATGGCAGTAGTATCGCGTACACGAGGTATGAAAGGGCACTGCACTGGCGCAGCTGTCATTTATACTCAGGTGATTCATGCGGAAAGGCTTCCGAAGTGATTATGGCCGCACGAAAGTGCCATCACTTAACGACCGAGAGCAGCAGCGGTTGCATAGAGTTGTCATTGCTAAAAGAAAAGAAACACTGCGTGAAACAAGGGCAGAAAACAGTGTGGGACGGGCGACGAACGGATCAGTTAGGGCAGTGCGGCGAAATTTGGCGTTAATGGACTACTCAGTAGACGACCGACGCGAGTGCCTTTGTTAACAGTACGACATCGCCTGCAGCGCCTCTCCTGGGCTCGTGACTGTATCGGATGGACCATACACGACTGTAAAACCGTTGGCTGGTCAGATGAGTCTCGATTTCAGTTGGTAAGAGCTGATGGTAGGGTTCGAGTGTGGCGCAGACCCCAGGCATTGTGCAAGCTGCTGGTGGCTCGTTAATGCTGTAGGCTGTGTTTACATGGAACGGACTGGGACCTACATCTACATCTACATTGATACTCCGCAAGCCACCCAACGGTGTGTGGCGGAGGGCACTTTACGTGCCACTGTCATTACCTCCCTTTCCTGTTCCAGTCGCGTATGGTTCGCGGGAAAAACGACTGTCTGAAAGCCTCCGTGCGCGCTCTAATCTCTCTAATTTTACATTCGTGATCTCCTCGGGAAGTATAAGTAGGGGGAAGCAATATATTCGATACCTCATCCAGAAACGCACCCTTTCGAAACCTGGCGAGCAAGCTACACCGCGATGCAGAGCGCCTCTCTTGCAGAGTCTGCCACTTGAGTTTATTAAACATCTCCGTAACGCTATCACGGTTACCAAATAACCCTGTGACGAAACGCGCCGCTCTTCTTTGGATCTTCTCTATCTCCTCCGTCAGACCGATCTGGTACGGATCCCACACTGATGAGCAATACTCAAGTATAGGTCGAACGAGTGTTTTGTAAGCCACCTCCTTTGTTGATGGACTACATTTTCTAAGCACTCTCCCAATGAATCTCAACCTGGTACCCGCCTTACCAACAATTAATTTTATATGATCATTCCACTTCAAATCGTTCCGCACGCATACTCCCAGATATTTTACAGAAGTAACTGCTACCAGTGTTTGTTCCGCTATCATATAATCATACAATAAAGGATCCTTCTTTCTATGTATTCGCAATACATTACATTTGTCTATGTTAAGGGTCAGTTGCCACTCCCTGCACCAAGTGCCTATCCGCTGCAGATCTTCCTGCATTTCGCTACAATTTTCTAATGCTGCAACTTCTCTGTATACTACAGCATCATCCGCGAAAAGCCGCATGGAACTTCCGACACTATCTACTAAGTCATTTATATATATTGTGAAAAGCAATGGTCCCATAACACTCCCCTGTGGCACGCCAGAGGTTACTTTAACGTCTGTAGACGTCTCTCCATTGATAACAACATGCTGTGTTCTGTTTGCTAAAAACTCTTCAATCCAGCCACACAGCTGGTCTGATATTCCGTAGGCTCTTACTTTGTTTATCAGGCGACAGTGCGGAACTGTATCGAACGCCTTCCGGAAGTCAAGAAAAATAGCATCTACCTGGGAGCCTGTATCTAATATTTTCTGGGTCTCATGAACAAATAAGGCGAGTTGGGTCTCACACGATCGCTGTTTCCGGAATCCATGTTGATTCCTACATAGTAGATTCTGGGTTTCCAGAAATGACATGATACGCGAGCAAAAAACATGTTCTAAAATTCTGCAAGAGATCGACGTAAGAGATATAGGTCTATAGTTTTGCGCATCTGCTCGACGACCCTTCTTGAAGACTGGGACTATTTGCGCTCTTTTCCAATCATTTGGAACCCTCCGTTCCTCTAGAGACTTGCGGTACACGGCTGTTAGAAGGGGGGCAAGTTCTTTCGCGTACTCTGTGTAGAATCGAATTGGTATCCCGTCAGGTCCAGTGGACTTTCCTCTATTGAGTGATTCCAGTTGCTTTTCTATTCCTTGGACACTTATTTCGATGTCAGCCATTTTTTTCGTTTGTGCGAGGATTTAGAGAAGGAACTGCAGTGCGGTCTTCCTCTGCGAAACAGCTTTGGAAAAAGGTGTTTAGTATTTCAGCTTTACGCGAGTCATCCTCTGTTTCAATGCCATCATCATCCTGTAGTGTCTGGATATGCTGTTTCGAGCCACTTACTGATTTAACGTAAGACCAGAACTTCCTAGGATTTTCTGTCAAGTCGGTACATAGAATTTTACTTTCGAATTCAATGAACGCTTCACGCATAGCCCTCCTTACGCTAACTTTGACATCATTTAGCTTCTGTTTGTCTGAGAGGTTTTGGCTGCGTTTAAACTTGGAGTGAAGCTCTCTTTGCTTTCGCAGTAGTTTCCTAACTTTGTTGTTGTACCACGGTGGGTTTTTCCCGTCCCTCACAGTTTTACTCGGCACGTACCTGTCTAAAACGCATTTTACGATTGCCTTGAACTTTTTCCATAAACACTCAACATTGTCAGTGTCGGAACAGAAATTTTCGTTTTGATCTGATAGGTAGTCTGAAATCTGCCTTCTATTACTTTTGCTAAACAGATAAACCT
Source organism: Schistocerca piceifrons (assembly GCF_021461385.2). Taxonomy (NCBI): domain Eukaryota; kingdom Metazoa; phylum Arthropoda; class Insecta; order Orthoptera; family Acrididae; genus Schistocerca; species Schistocerca piceifrons. The sequence continues at coordinate 703,957,680 of NC_060138.1, forward strand.
TCCTCCCTTTTTTTATATTCCTATTAACTTCCATATTCAGGGATGCTGCAACGGCCTTATGATCACTGATTCCCTGTTCTGTACATACAGAGTCGAAAAGTTCGGGTCTGTTTGTTATCAGTAGGTCCAAGATGTTATTTCCACGAGTCGGTTCTCTGTTTAATTGCTCGAGGTAATTTTCGGATAGTGCACTCAGTATAATGTCACTCGATGCTCTGTCCCTACCACCCGTCCTAAACATCTGAGTGTCCCAGTCTATATCTGGTAAATTGAAATCTCCACCTAAGACTATAACATGCTGAGAAAATTTATGTGAAATGTATTCCAAATTTTCTCTCAGTTGTTCTGCCACTACTGCTGCTGAGTCGGGAGGTCGGTAAAAGGAGCCAATTATTAACCTAGTTCGGTTGTTTAGTGTAACCTCCACCCATAATAATTCACAGGAACTATCCACTTCTACTTCACTACAGGATAAACTACTACTAACAGCGACGAACACTCCACCACCGGTTGCATGCAATCTATCCTTTCTAAACACCGTCTGTACCTTTGTAAAAATTTCGGCAGAATTTATCTCTGGCTTAAGCCAGCTTTCTGTGCCTATAACGATTTCAGCTTCGGTGCTTTCTATCAGCGCTTGAAGTTCCGGTACTTTACCAACGCAGCTTCGACAGTTGACAATTACAATACCGATTGCTGCTTGGTCCCCGCATGTCCTGACTTTGCCCCGCACCCGCTGAGGCTGTTGCCCTTTCTGTACTTGCCCAAGGCCATCTAACCCAAAAAACCGCCCAGCCCACGCCACACAACCCCTGCTACCCGTGTAGCCGCTTGTTGCGTGTAGTGGACTCCTGATCTATCCAGCGGAACCCGAAACCCCACCACCCTATGGCGCAAGTCGAGGAATCTGCAGCCCACACGGTCGCAGAACCGTCTCAGCCTCTGATTCAGACCCTCAACTCGGCTCTGTACCAAAGGTCCGCAGTCAGTCCTGTCGACGATGCTGCAGATGGTGAGCTCTGCTTTCATCCCGCTAGCGAGACTGGCAGTCTTCACCAAATCAGATTGCCGCCGGAAGCCAGAGAGGATTTCCTCCGATCCATAGCGACACACATCATTGGTGCCGACATGAGCGACCACCTGCAGATGGGTGCACCCTGTACCCTTCATGGCATCCGGAAGGACCCTTTCCACATCTGGAATGACTCCCCCCGGTATGCACACGGAGTGCACATTGGTTTTCTTCCCCTCTCTTGCTGCCATTTCCCTAAGGGGCCCCATTACGCGCCTGACGTTGGAGCTCCCAACTACCAGTAAGCCCACCCTCTGCAACTGCCCGGATCTTGCAGACTGAGGGGCAACCTCTGGAACAGGACAAGCAGCCGTGTCAGGCCGAAGATCAGTATCAGCCTGAGACAGAGCCTGAAACCGGTTCGTCAGACAAACTGGAGAGGCTTTCCGTTCAGCCCTCCGGAATGTCTTTCGCCCCCTGCCACACCTTGAAACGACCTCCCACTCTACCACAGGTGAGGGATCAGCCTCAATGTGGGCAGTATCCCGGGCAGCCACAGTCGTAGTCCGATCGGGGGATGCGTGGGACGAGCTGGCCGTCCCCGACAAACCCCCATCCGGACCCCCACAGTGATGCCCATTGGCAACAGCCTCAAGCTGTGTGACCGAAGCCAACACTGCCTGAAGCTGGGAGGGAAGGGATGCCAACTCAGCCTGCATCCGAACACAGCAGTTGCAGTCCCTATCCATGCTAAAAACTGTTTTGCAAAGAACGTCTGAACTAATTTACAGAGAGCGCAAATAAATCGACAAAATTTAAACGGTTATTAAAATACAAGATTGCCTAGTAAATGCAGTAATGCTGCTACTTGCGCACTGCTGACACTGCTCGGCGGCGGAAGGAGACTAAGCGAAATTACACTATTCAGGTCCAGCTGGTCCAGCTGAAGCTATCATACACTTGAAGACCATTTGCAGCCATTCATGGAATTCTTGATCCCAAACAACGATGGAAAATTCCATCGAACATTTATGAGACATAATCGCGAGGCTAGTTCGTACACGAAATCCTGCACCGACAACACTTCCGTAGTTATGAACATCTGCTGAGGCAGCGTGGCTCAGTAATTCTGCGAGGGACTTCTAACGACTTTTCGAGTCCATGCCACGTCTGTTTGCTGCATTACGCCGGGCGAAAGAATGTCCGACACGATATCAAAATGTATCCGATGACTTTCGTCACCTCAGTGTACGAGGGTTGGAGTTTTAGTAGTGGCAACTATTTATTTACAGCTAATAGATACATGTTTCAAAGTTTTACTGACCTTCAAACTAGTCACCAGGATTGTGTATAACCCGTTGCCAGCGATGTGGAAGTCGTAGGATACTCTTAGCAGTGCCAGTTGTTACGAAACTTCCTGGCAGATTAAAACTGTGTGCCGGACCGAGACTCGAACTCGGGATCTTTGCCTTTCGCGGGCAAGTGCTCTACCAACTGAGCTACCCAAGCACGACTCACGCCCCATCCTCACAGCTTTAGCTCTGCCAGTACCTCGTCTCCTACCTTCCAAACTTTACAGAAGCTCTCCAGCGAACCTTGCAAAACTAGCACTCCTAAAAGAAATGATATTGCGGAGACATGGCTTAGCCACAGCCTGGGGGATGTTTCTAGTATGAGATTTTCACTCTCCAGCGGAGTGTGCGCTGATACGAAACTTCCTGGCAGATTAAAACTGTGTGCTGGACCGAGACTCGAACTCGGGACCATAGGCAAAGGTCCCGAATTCGAGTCTCGGTTCGGCACACAGTTTTAATCTGCCAGGAAGTTTCGTATCAGCGCACAGTCCGCAGCAGAGTGAAAATCTCATTCTAGTGCCAGTTGTGTTGACGGTTCGAGCGACGCGGTCTATTGTCCGACGAATTTGTAGCAGTTCTGAAGCGAATGCCGTGAAGTATTTCCTTCAGGTTAGAAATCGAGTTGAACTTATGAGGGCTTAATCCAGGGGAGTGCAGTAGGTGGTGTAGCACTTAGCAGCCCCATCAGTCAAACAAATCAGTAACAGTTTGCACTGTACGTGCTTGAGCATTGTCCTGCAAAATGGTCAGGTCCTGCAGAAAGTGTCATCACTTCTGTCTCTGTTCTGTTCATTTTTGGAACACAAACCTACGACCAGCTTCGTTTTAATTGCTGTCTCACGAAGATGAGAAACTTCAGATATAAAATGAAAACACTATCATTGCTGCTTAAGCAAAACTTAAAGAATAAGAGGTAGTTTCTGGACATTAACATAGTAAGATTCATGAACTGGGCACCTTCGAAAATGTGCGACCAATTTCCTTCCCCTTCCTTTAGCAGTCCGAACTTGTACTTTGTCTGTAATGGCCTCGCACTTGACGTGACATTAGGCCGTTGCTTCATCATTTTGTTGCTTTACACATTCAACGTATCACGCTAGGCAGTGCTGTACTGGAGTTTTGACCGGCGGAGAGCAGGTTGTCCAGATTCAGCTTTAATCCAGCGGCCCCTGACAGATGTCGGGCATCTGACTGCGACGGCTGATAGTAATTTAGCGCGCTGACAAGTCGTGCCGAAAATTTGCGGCTCAGCGCTACCTTTAGAAATGATTAAGTTAGTTAGATCGACCTGTGCGGACTTGTTAACTGCTGTCACTGTATCTGACATGAAGCGTGAAATCTGGAACAGTATTATTTTTTTTCCTTTACTTACACATCATGTGCAAATGTCGTTATGGTACACCTCTGTACGCGCTGTCGTAACATCGAATATCGTCTTAGTCATTCCACACACGTGTATATCCAGCCTCGGTCTCATTTTTTTTTTTACGTTGAAATTGTTATTAGGAGTATCCGAGCTAATGGATGTGTTGCCTGAAGCCCAGGACAATTTCATTTAGGTTGGAAAATAGATTGTACAATGAAAAAGAGAAAACAGACACAAAAATTTTCTTCTTCGAAGTTGCTGGGACGATGGTAAAGCAATACTATCATTTTATCTATATTTTGCCCTTCACCTAAAAATGCATTGTGGAAATTGGTTTTTACTGCACAGTTTCTGTTGTTTCATCACGTTCCAGTCACAGGTAGACGGCGAGGAAAATGACAGCTTGCATTCCACAGTACCTATTTTAACTAGCCTCAATTCGTCCGTACGACTCACCCCCACCGTTCCTCTGATTCTTTAAATTTTCTGCGTGGGTAATGGGTCGTTCGTCTTGCGGTGCATGTCACTAAAATAGTTTTCAGTAACTGAGTAACAGCTTCTCACTAGTCAAACGTCTGGCCGTTCAAGCTGTCGTTTGTGTACGTTCGATGGTGGTGGTTTATCTAATCCGATAGATACTCGAGCGCTATTCCGTTATTGATCTACAAGTTTTCCATAACCAGTCTCTTAATGTTGACGGACTACGTGCTAACTGTTTTATCAAAGAACGTAGTAATGTGATTTTTCCATCCAATATCAACACAATTGATTATATGATGTGACTGGGTCTGGTTGTGATTCTTTGTCCTGTGTTGAAAAGATACCACGTTTCTACGCTTAATAAAGTGCATTAATTGTTATTTCAATACATGTAGAGCTAGGCTTGCACTGGTTTCAAATCTTGTAAGGTTTGGGTGGAGGGTTTTGAAATGATATTCACACGTTACCTACTAACAAGGGAAACCGCACCTCCCTCAGATTTAGTCTTGAAGTGGCCCAGTGGATAGCCCGTCAAAAACGGAATACAGATCGAGCATGAAAACAGGAAGGAGGTGTACTGAACTGTCAAAAACGAATCAAAATGGAAACAGTGAAAGGTCCAAGCTGAAAATGTTCAACATCGAGCGAATTGCAAGAATCACGGCGTCGCGTCGTGGTTGTGTGGTCACCATGTTGGACTCCCAAAGCAGGAGTATGTGTTCAAACCTCCCTCTTACCACACTTTTTTTTCACAAAATTATGAACTTTTCGTACTGTCATTGACGCGTCTGTTCTCTTGTAGTCTTGGCAATTGTCGTACTCTACTTTGTCTATAGAATATGAGTCGTGTGGTAAGAATATATTACCATCACAAGTAAAAGTGATAAATAGTGAGAGTAGGTGAGAAGTCGCGTAGACCTCTCACAGAAATGAAAACAACGAATAAACGGGTCTGAACATGTCACAACAAAGGAATTCAAGAGTCAAAACTTCCGAAACGGGACACAAGAGTCATAACATGTGGTACTTCTGTAGAACACATAGGAAATAACGTACGTCTGGAGGTCCCTTCCTTACACCTCGATGTTGCAAACGGTCGTTACATCACGACACAGAGACATATTCCGATTCAGCGAACAAACAAGTCAGTGACCAGACGGGCAGTTCATAATTTCGTGAAAAAAAAGGGGGGGGGGGGGCACGGCGGGTTCACTGTTTCGATTTTACTTCTTTTTCCACAGTTCCGGACACGTTATTCCTGTTTTCATGCTTGTTCTGTGTACAGTTCTTGACAGGCTATCTACTGGGCTATCTGACCAATAAATTTGGGGTGGGGGGTGCAGGGGGGGGGGGGGGGTTGGGGGGGGTGCGATGGGCAGTTTCGCCACAGCGTACCCGAAATTGAATTCTGTGCCCTTGTACATGACAACGTGCAGTGTTCTATCCATTAAGCCTCATTGTGGACGCATATCTGACGACATTTCCTGTACAAACATATTTTTGTTTTCCTAGGCGTTTATGCAGCCACACGAACCGTCAGATCTGCAATATGCATTAAAAGTTCAAATGGTTCAAATGGCTCTGAGCACTATGGGACTTAACATCTGAGGTCATCAGTCCCCTGGAACTTAGAACTACTTAAACCTAACTAACCTAAGGACATCACACACATCCATGCCCGAGGCAGGATTCGAACCTGCGACCGTGGTGGTCGCGCGGTTCCAGACTGTAGCGTCTAGAACCGCTTGGGCACCCCGGCCGGCCATTAAAAGTGCATCGCTCATGATGTGCGGAGCCGTGACGAAGGAGTTACGGACTCTTACATCACGCAGAAGCTGGCGACTCTGAACTTCACACAGGCTTTAATCCCTCTTTACCCTACCGACATTTCTTTTTATTTTTTTGTAACCAGTTCATAAATTACGGAGTGAATTCAAACCACAGAAATGTTCTATATAATAGCAGTCGAGGAGAAACTGAACGTAAATGTTATAACTTGTTTGTTAAACTTGTCGAAAAATAATTACTGCTGTTAAAGTAGAATATTAATGACGTAACGTTTCATTCCCCTCATTCGAATAATTTGTGGTTGGCTGTTTATCAGTCACTATAATTTTTTCTCGTATGCAAAAGTTAAATAAGATTTCAGTCCCTTCTAGATTGTCTCTTATTTTTAATATTAGTTTTAGTTGGAGCTCACTTTCATTCAGGAAGTACTGAATCCGTAAGATCTGTCGTGTGCACACGTGTGCTGATGAGAAATATGCATCTACCTAGAACCCAACAGAACTGTCGGGAAAACGTGTTGATTCCGAAATGTGGATTAAATGGCAGAGTGATTATCGTTCTTAAGAAGTGTGCACCCCTCTCCCCTTTCCTTCCAAAAGGCAGTTAAATAGAATCTGCGTTATGAACATGGTGCTGGGAGCAGGTAGGTACTTAAAATTTGTCAGGAACGTGGATCAAAAATATCTTTATCAATAATAGTTTTAAGATAATTTGTCATGTACGTTTATTACACCAATAATTGAAAGTGAATTCATTAAAAAAGAAAATACGTCGCTTTAGGCAAGTATCCGAGATTTTAACTAAAAACATGTAGAATTATTTAATTCTGGTAGCAATATGCGTCCAGTGGTTAGTTTTTAGCTATAAGCGTCCAATTGTTGCTTTCTTGTGTTTATCGGTATTCTTGCCCCTAACGTACTTACAGAATGGTAGCCTGCTCCCTTTGTTGTTGGCAGTCGAAACGTTACACATCCTGGTATGCTTGGCGTTCTGTTTGTAGAAAAATTAGCAATGAAATAAAAAGCAGCACTCTTTCAAATGTTGAATGTGGCTTTCGCGAATCGTCTATGAGCGAAGCGAGCGTTCAAAAGCGGTACGAACATTTACGAAATGGCCATGAAGACACTAAAGAAGACAAGCACTCTGAAATTCCTGAAACATTAAAATCCCATAATAATGTCAAAAAAGTGAAGAAAGCTATTAAGTCTCCCAGTGACACTCGGAGAGGTTGCTGGTCATTCTTGTCAAGCTATTTTTTCGTGTTCTTTGGGCATGAAACGTACGCTGGCAATACTACCTCTAAAATTGTTGGATATCGAACAGAGTAATGGCAAATGAACAATACTCTAGACTTTCTGAATGAAATCCTCGACGATCCACGGCTTCTCAAACTGGTGACGAATTGTGATGAAACATAGGTGTTCAGGCTCATTTTAACCTCCCTGGAGGGCAAAGGCAGGATACAGCGCGTTAAAGTGGACTAATAGATTCTGCTGACTGTGTTTTTACTTTTCATTCGCCTAGTGTACCATGATGTCTTGATACTATGAACGGTTAGGAGTATTTTGAAATTAAAAGTAACTACTGTCATTTGCTCCCCAGAAAAGGCACCTGTTTACGTATCGGTGGTCGTTTGTCAAAGTTTTGTCAAGACCACACTTGTGATGCCGTATCCTCCGCTTTCGGAGTACACTGCCCCGTGTGATATCTTCCTGGGAAGACCCATTAGACGATGACGTTTTTCCAACACTGAACGGATAAAAAGTCCAAAACACTGAAGGAGCTAAACAGATTTCCGATATAGTATCCATATGTGTTTCGAAAATTGGGAATGGCGCTGGTACAAATATATTCTCTCGTGGGTGTTACTTTGAATGAAACGGAATTAAAATCGGTGGATAAACGAAAATTTTCGGTATGATAAGACATGAACTTGCTGCCTATCTTCATCTAAATGCATTTGTTTTTAATTTCAGACTGTAACGGTGTAGTAGCTATTCTGAAATTTTGTGTTTTAAATATAATAATTTGATATGTTTGATACAAGAGAGAACAACTTTGTACGTTAGGCGGCGACTAAAGAAGAGAATATTGTAAACACGTTCTGCTCGTCAACGGAAAGAGCCTGGGTGTGTCTATGAGTTTGGTCCCGGTTCGTCGCCTGCATGATTAATCATTCCGGAAGTAACAGTGCATCCATGTATCCTTCATACACGCAATGGTTGGATCTTCCGTTGTGTTTCAAACCTGACAAATTCTCAATCTAATGAGATACCAACCGCTAATTTTAATCATATCTTTATTTGCAATTAAATTTATTATATGCGAGCTAACGATATGATTTCAGGCTAATCTGGTGTCCCGAGCATCTGCTACCCTAAACCTTCTCTGCCATTAATTATCAGGGGGACACACGGTGCCTTTCTCTTACCTTGGTTCAACCGAACGAATACTTTGTTTGTACGACCGTAATATTTACGCCAAGTTCAGCTGTGATTTTCTTTTTTCCTAGAAACATCCTTAATGTATATTATCGTTCAATATGTTTCTTGTTCTTGATTTGAAGCGTTCTTATGATGAATAGTCACGATGTTAAATGTCATATTTGCCTACGCTCTCGGTAGCGAATGCATACGGACGTATGTAACACGAAGAATACAGCTGCATTTCGCAACATCCCAGGTCACCCATTATAAACAAGGTAAAACATCGCAGTTACCGGTGCCAAATAAAGCAATTACAACCGGCCTCATCAGGCAATGTTTTATCTTTCCGTTTATTTCCACGAACCTCCACAAGCGCTTTAAAATGTAATAACGTTAACCTGATAATTCACTAGCTTCCAATTCCATTATGCAGCGTTTGCTTTTTTTTTTATCCCACGTGCTTTGACAATCGTTAACAAACAAACATTCGATGCACTTCAATCTCGTTGAGACATATCTTCCTGTTGTCATATTGTGTCAGCATAAATAACATTACTGCACGCTGTGTCACACATTTGGTCTTTGTTGCTAGTTTTCTGTAAAATAATTTTAAAAAGTTTCGACGACGGTGCAACAAATTTTTGACCCTGTACCACAGATCTCACAGTAAACTATACATAAAGCGAAATACTGCGGTTCATTCAATGCTTAATAAAATTACCGAGTTTCGCATAGCTCCTGTGTTGTGTAATTCAGTTATTACGTCATAGTAATGGCGATAGCTCTTCAGTAGTTAATAAGCTTCATTATGCAGTCAACACAAAAAATATTAAACACAAAAGCAGGCGCTGAGAAATCGTCACAGAGCCATACGCGACAAACCTGTTAAAACTAGTATGCTTTTACTTTTAGTAATTGAAAGCTACTACTTTTGAATTACAATGTCTGATCTAGAGTCGCCTTTGGCTCACTACTTTTAAACACGAAATTACATTGTGCAAATTACTTTTGATGCGTGTGATATCAGTAAATCGAAACTGAATCTATCTGTAAATGTAATGTGAAGAATAAGTACCAATAATACTCAGAACGACTTCCTCATGAAACACACACAGTGGCTAACTATTGCGTAGCGACAACTGTGCCCTGCTAGAAAACGCATTCACTGAATTTACACGAAATTTTGGTAATGTAAACGTTTCCTAATATTCTCGTAAAAGGTTCGTTTGGGCCTTAAAGTCGTATCTTACCTTGGCAACGGATACATCGGCTCTGCGCTGCCTGCAGTGCTAAACTTATGAGCTGCAATAAATCCTCTTAACTCTTTTGTCAGGCTGCATTAGCAAATTAAACTTTTTTGTCCTATTTTCAAAAATGATAATTACTGTTCACGCATTGGTGCAATGGGTGACAGTACAACCTTTTACGAGATACATTTTTCATTTGAACGTGAGAATAAACTTAAGTGAAATATTCATGGACGAATAGGAAAGAATTCTGAAATTATATTAAGTCCTTTTAATGCCACAAAAGAAAAAGCGAACTAACATGAACAATTATCCTTTCTCAGCATTATAATACACCATAAATTTTGCTGCTAACAGTATTTAGATTACATAAGATTTACTCATTACATTCGTAATGAAATACCTTTCAACTAATCTTGGTAGAGGAAAGCTAATTAGAATACTGAGCACATGACTGATAATTCTCCCTGGATAAGAACACGTAGATACTGTTAAACTCAATGAAATCTTTACACCACAGTAATTTCTAAACTAACGCTTGCAGCAAAATAAACTCGACACAAATTACCGCTTTCATAGCCGTCTGTCTATCATCAGATCATCTTCTCAGTTACGCATCATGGAACATCTCAAATAAAAATCTCTGTGCGGCACATCCGCCATCCAAACTCCTCACTCCGCCGTGGCACAACCCCCGCCCTCCCGCTCTGGCCGACAACTGCTTCCGACTGCTTCGCTCGCCCAAGTTTTGCTCATTACTACATCCTCTGGCAGCCGAAGAATACGTACCATTCATGTGTTCGGCATGTAAAGATGCTCAAAGTATAGTAAACATTCCAAATAAACTGCCCAATATACCAAATAAACTGACATTTCCCGTGATACATACATCTTCCATAAGCAGTTCAGCTAATATGTAAACCCTTCACAGATGCTTTCTATAACGCACTTAACATTGTAAAAATAGCTATCAGTGAGAAGGATTTTAAGAAGAGCATATGTTGCATTATACTTATGACCATTTTGGAATTTAGCTATGTGGGTGTAGAAAACACTGTAAGAACTGCATGGTAGCTGACTGCGTTTTCAGAATAAGGATTTTGGCAGTTCTGATTGTGTCCGATACTAAGTACAGTACATTGTTTGTGTCCTTGCTTGAGACATCAAGTTTTAACTTACGATTACATCAGTGTTCATGCGACATCACACATTTTATGCCATACAGTTAGCTAAGGTCTCTCTAGATGCAGTTTGACAAATTCCTGATGTAAACAAGAGAAAATACGATTATAGAGTAACACCTGGTGAAGATGCTGAAGAATGCTAACTTGAATGGATTTTCCAGTGCGCTCGCCGACCGCTGTTTACGTCTGCTTGTACCGTGCTTAAAAGAGGTAACACAATGTAAAGTGTGGCGTTGCTATATCCTCGACATGTAATTTTGTTTCTGGGACCAAGATAGCGTTAGAGAATCTCGTCTATTTTCGTGGCGAGACACTGTATTCGAAGTGTTTAAAAACTTCTCAGTAGATCTGTTTTAAACTTGAGAAGGTAGCGAATGAAAACAATAATTTTAGGGTTCCGTAGCACAGTCGACAAAAACGGAGCCCTTACAGGATCTCGTTGTTGTCCGTCTGTCTATCCATCCGACTGTAAAAAAATCTTTTTTTCGAAAACTGATAGAAGTATCAAGTTAAAATTTGTGTCACGTACTAAGGTCTATGATCCCTTTGCACTGTAATAAATGTAAGCTTCTAAGTCAATGCTGTCAAAAGATACCGCCATTGATGTTACATATCTTGACACTTGCAAATTAACTCATTAAAACCTAGAGTATCTCCCGTTGTCCTAGAATTAAGAAATTTGGTAAGAAGCTAGATTTCGAAGTACAAGTAAAGGGAAAAAATCCGAAAATTGTTAATTTGTTATCATATCACATGAAAAAAATATTTCTTTTTTCATTTGTTATCCGGCTTCAAACATAAAATAAAACCTTCCCGAAAGGCTTGGAATTCCTGGGACCAATATTGTCAGCAACGATGTCGATAACAGGCAAAATCGTCGAGATTCTCTATTCCATGGATGGATGAACTTTCTATACACACAATTAAGTTTGTATGAACCCTCAGAGCGCGAATTCTATTCACACCACGCCAGTTTTTACTTCGTATCATTATTTAATTGCCACCCATAATTCTGAATTTCCCTCTAGTCTTTTTTTTTCAGTTCAGCCTCTTGAATGAAGTGATACGTACGAAAACGATGGAGGAAAGAATGTTTTCTGGTGCTAAAACGTTAAAAACGCTTTTCTTGGGTTATGTGATAAGTTTACACTGTTTATCTTTTCCGCTGTTTCGCACATGGTTCAAATGGCTCTGAGCACTATGGGACTTAACATCTGAGGTCATCAATCCCCTAGAACTTAGAACTACTTAAACCTAACTAACGTAAGGACATCACACACATCCATTCCCGAGGCAGGATTCGAACCTGCGACCGTAGCGGTCGCGCGGTTCCAGACTGTAGCGCCTAGAACCGCTCGGCCACGCTGGCTGGCGTTTCGCACATGTTTTCCGCGTTTGACTTGCGAAATTCATAAACTAAGATTAAACATTTTCGTGACAGGAATATGCATTTCACCTCATTCAAGGGAAGAAATAAAGCATGTATTAGAGCAATTACAGCTGATGATGGACTCACAGGGTACGAAATGCATCGTGTACTTAATAAAACACGAAGAGTTGTGACTGAAGGCGTTTTTTAATTCAGACGTCCAGCGCTTCTGAGTATAGTTACAAACGTACTGTTTTTTAGTGACCATCAGTGTCATGCTTCTTTGTCGCACTCCGAAGTTTGTTCAATTCATAATTCCCTCGTATAGTGACTTTGCCTTGTTGCTAAGACCACTTTTCGTAAACATTTTATGAAAGTGCCTGTAACTCTCTCTGTCTTATGGCAGTAATTATATGACAGTTGCATGAATGTCACTTCGGTATGTGATGAGTTTTATTCCTCTAGAGTGTAGAATACCGGTAATGTCCGCCGGTATGCCCATCGCACTATACTAAACTTCAGTGCAATCACTGTAGGCTGACGATCATTAGAATTTACTTAGCAGTTGTCCTGGATTACGGAAGAGTCATAACCAAAGACAATGACCGTACATTTTTTAGCAGCCCAGTCAGTGGATCCTATTTGAAACTATCTTGACTACGTCGTGCCACTCCATTAGCTCCGGACGTTAAAGGTATAAAACACAGGATGAAGTTTAATTATCCGAGCTGGTGGTGTAATAATATCGACGTTGCAGCAATTCGCTGTCGCAGCGGTCGATTGGCAGCAGCGGAAAACAAGAAATATATTATTTCCGCTCGGCATCCGTTCATTACAGATTTTGCTTATTAATTTTTTCACGCTTTTGGAGTTTCGTTCTTTGTCGGCTACAAATGATTTATTTGCTTACGTTCCGATTAGCTAGCACAGTGTAGTGTTTACAGGCTCATCAGACATGAAACCATTGCCAGCCGATCACATATCGGTTTTGTAGTTTGCTGTCGCGCATAGAGTGATGAGACATTCCAGCGATCGGATCCGTGGTGAACGGTAAACGTGTTTGGTTTTATCTAGATAAAAGTAGTAATTTGACAAAAAAGGCCTTATTGTACATACTGTACTTTATACACTCCCTCACAAAGTAAGTCACAAACGTCGACATTTTTTCGTTCAATTCGTACTGGTAAGCTAAAGCTTTTAGAGGAATAAGATCAATCTTTCAGCTATTAATTTTTTTTTCTTGGACTGCCTCCATGGTCAAAAAGCGTTGTTGACGAAGGAGGGACAGGTCCCAGGATCGACTCCCGTTGCTTACTTCGAATTCTTCTGCTCTGGAATAAGATGGAACGAGCTCATACAGCTTCGTGAGGCCTACTTGAAATCCTTATAAATTTAAGTTTTATTCTGAAAATATTTATTTCTGCTGCTGGTTCTACTTGTACGGCGTATATTTCTAATTTTTTAATTTAATTTCTTGTATCCATCTTGTTTTCATTTTCTTTTTCGAGAGATACTTGAAGATTTGTTTGGTCAGCCTATTTTCGTTCGCACTGCATAAATGATCAAAAAGGTGATGCGTCTTCTTATTATCGATTTCTATTTTGTGCTGTATTTTGGTGTATTTCATCGTCATTTTTAATTTCCTGGCTTCTGTTCTTTCTATTGGACGTGAAATGTTGCTCGTGACTCTTCTCTCAAATACTTCTGGTTTGTCTATTTTGTAATTCGTTGCTACGCATCTACCAGCGCGGAATCGTTAGGGTTTCACTACTGTGCTGTAATGCATTATTTTTGCATTTCTTGATACATACTTTTCATTGTAAATATTTTGTGTTATTGCATGTACTCTTTCCATTTTTGAATCGATTCGTTTATGACAGATTTTTTAGCCCATTTACTTGTATTACCTCCTCTAGCTACTTCAACCTTTTGACGTTTTATATTTGACCACTGTCTGTCTGTAAAAGTTGTAGTGCATTTTTATGTTAGCGATAAATGTGATTTTCTTCCCAGATATTCTTAAACCTGTTCTACTGGTTATTTATTACAAGAGGTTGACTTTTATTTCTGCATCTGCCAAGTTTTTTGATAGTACAGCTAAATGCACACTTGAAGAGGGCTGGACATAACTCATCACGTTGTCTTATTGTGTATTTATTGTAAAGTGTTTAGAAACTTCGCCCACGAACGTTTCTTTTAAGACTGTCTCTATAAGATTTTCACGAATTACTTTGTCAATGTGCCAATATAACAGTATTATTTCATCACGTTTTGTCGTAGACGTAAAGCCAGGCTGCAGAGTGAGAGAGGAACAAATTATTAACAATTTGAATCGGTATAAACATCTCATAGTAAACAAGCATTATTTAATTATCTTCCTCAGAGAGCTAACGCCTACACTCGAGCCCGCGGTAGATTTTTGAGTCTATCTGTATAAATTAAAAATGTAAATGTTCGTTTGTTCTAAACTGTGTATCTCGGAAAGTTTTTGACTGATTGCTTTGAAATTTTGACACAATGTTGAATTCATATTAGCAAACTGAAAAGCTGTATTTATGGCTTATTGGCTTATGATTAGAATACTACGATATAATCTGAATTTGCAATAACAATAAACAAGGCTCAAGGTCAGAAAAGGGGGGGGGGGCGGAAGAGGAGATGGGAGAGGAGTGGGAGAAAATGGGCGTAGAAAAACGGAATGAGGGGAAGAGATGGACAGCGAGAGGGGGAAGGAGGAGGAGATGGACAGAGAAAGGGGGGAGGAGGTGATGGACTGAGAGGGGGGAAGAGAGAGGGGCAGGAGGAAATGAAGAGAGAGAGAGGGGGAGGGGGGAGGAGAGTGAGATGTACAGAGGCAGGGGAGAGGAGATAAGAGGTATTTCCGATACCCATACATATTAGAATGCTGTGCTTCCTCTTTTCTTTCTTTTCTCTTTAAGCAGACTGAGCCACAGCAAAGAGTGACCGGCCTGAATATTGTTATATTGTTTGCGATTTGATTAATGGATAAATGAGGCATTTATATACTGTTGATCGCTTTGTTATTTTTTTCATTCAGTTACCAGTAGGTAGGTAACAGAGTAATGTTTCATGAACGTTCCCCCTGGAAACTAAGGCATGTACTAGCAGCCTCTGCTCTGCTTACCGCGCTCGCATTAGGCTCCGCGCTACTCCCGGCGCCTCTGTTCCCGCAGGAAGCTACTGCCATAGTAGAGAACGCGCAGTGGGAGATAAATAATTGGCCAACCGGAGCGGCCGCTGGCTCGACGGCGAGGGCTCACGAGCTCGGAGCCCAGGGGACGCAGCCGGCAAGCGGGTCTAATCAGACGCCTTCTGCTGCAAGGGGTGGGGCTCAGCGACAAGGGCCGCCACTCACCATTGCCTTCTCTGGCATTACCGTCTCGCCGCTGCGTGCCACCCAGCTCTTGTCCGCCAGGCTGGCAGAGGGTACTCCTACAGCGGTTGGACCAAATAATACCGCTACCCCGGTTTGAATCAACTTGTTTCCTCATACTGTGAAGAATACTCTGAGGTGACAACAGTCGTGGGATACCTCCTAATACCGTGTCGGACATCCTTTCTCCCAGCGTAGTCTGCAACTCCATGTGGCGTGGCCCGGCAAGTCGCTGGAAGTCCCCCGCAGAAATATTAAGTCATGCTGCCTCTACTGCCGTCCATAATTGCGAAAGTTTTGCTGATGCAGGGTTTTGTGCACAAACTGACCTCTCGATTATGTCTCGGAAATGTTCGATAGATTCATTTCTGCAATCTGGATGGCCAAATCTTTAGCTTCAAATCGTGAAAAACTGTAGCTCGGTGACATGACACATTATTATTCATAAAAATTCTATCATTGTTTGGGAACATCAAGCCCATGAATGGCTCCAAATGGTCTCCCAGTAGCCGAACGTAACCATTTACAGTCAACAGTCGGTTCAGTTGGACCAGAGCATCCACTCCATTCCATATAAACACAATCCACAACATTATGGAGCCACTTCCAGCTTGCACTGTGCCTTATTCACAACCTGAGTCCATAGCTCTTACCAACTGAAATCAGGGCTCATCTGACCAGGCCACGGTTTTCCAGTCGTCTAGGACCCAACCGATACGGTCACGAGCCCGTGAGAGGCGCTGCAGGCGATGTCGTGCTGTTACTCGCGTCGGTTGTCTGCTGCCATAGCCCATTAACCCCAGATGTCGCATCGGTGCTCAAACGAATACGTTCGTCGTACGTTCCACTGTGATTTCTGCTATTATTGCACGCAATGTTGCTTGTCTGTTAGCACTGACAACTCTACGCAAACACCGCCGCTCTCGATCGTTAAGTGATGGCCGTCGGCCACTGCTTTGTCCATGGTGAGAGGTAATGCTTAAAATTTCGTATTCGGGCCTCACTTTTGGCACTGCAGATCTCGAAATATAGAATTCGCTAGCGATTCCCGAAGTGGAATGTCCCATGCGTCTATCTCCAACTACCATTACGCGTTCAAAGTCTGTTAGTTCCGTTGTGCGGCAATAATTACGTCGGAAACCTTCGCACACGAATCACCTGAGTAGAAATAACTGTTCAGCCAGTCCACTGCCCTTTTATACCTTGTGCACTCGATACTACCGTCATCTGTGTATGTGCATTTGGCCATCCCATGACTTCTGTCATTTCAGTGTATAACAGAGGCAGTAGTTGAGAAGAGTGAGACAGGATTTTTAGTACTGCCCAGTGTTATTCAGCCTCTCCGTAAACCACGCAGTAAGTGAGACCAATCGAAAACTTGCGGTATTAGTTAAAGTTCAGGGAGGAGAAAGAAACCATCGCCTGTGACGTTTCATTTTTGCCAGAGATGGTAAAGGACAGGGGAAACTCTGTTGAATGGAGTGAATAGTGTCTCGAAAAGAAGTAATAAGATGAACATCAACATAAATAAAGTAAAAGTAATGCGGTATAGTTGAATTAAATCAGACGATGCCGAGGGAATTATATTAGGAAATGAGACATTTAAAGTAGTAGATGAGATTTGCTAATTGGAGACCAAAACAACTGGTAACTGCAGAAGTAGAGGCTTCATAAAATCCAGACTTGTTACAGCGAGGAATAGTTTTCCGAAAAAGAGAAATATGAGTACATTTAATAGATATTTAAGTTGTAAGAAGCCTTTTCTGAAACATTGGTTTGGGGTGTCGCTATGTACGGAAGTGAAACATCGAGTAAAGAGTACAGATATGAAGGAATAGAAGATTTTGAAATGTGGTGGTGGAGAGGAATGCCGAAGATTAGGCGATTACTTCGGGTAACTAAGGAAGCGGTACTGGAGGAAAAGGGGGTTTGTGGCAAAGTTTGACCAAAAGAAGTTATGTGAAAGAGGTTAACAGAACACTTTCCAAGACTTCAAGGGTTAGTTGATTTGGCAATGAAGGGAAGTGAGGTGGTTAAAACTGTAGAGGGAGACCAAGTGTTGAATACAGTAAGCAGGTTCAAATGCATGCAGGTTGCAGTAGTTAGGCAGGGATGGAGAGACGTGAGTAGGACATAGACTAGTTTGGATGTCTGCATCAAACTGGTCTTCGGGCTAAAGACCACAGAAACTCAACAGACTTCCGATGTGGATAAACTGGCAGTGACCACCGCGTTGATGGATCTGTAATAACTCTGCTGAGAGTATTGATACAAATCTACATCTACATGATTACTTTGCAATTCACATCTAAGTGCTTGGCAGAGGATTCATCGAACCACAGTCATACTATCTCTCTACCATTCCACTCCCGAACAGCGCGCGGGAAAAACGAACACCTAAACCTTTCTGTTCGAGCTATGATTTCTCTTATTTTATTTTGATGATCATTCCTACGTATGCAGGTTGGGCTCAACAAAATATTTTCGCATTCGGAAGAGAAAGTTTGTGACTGAAATTTCGTAAATAGATCTCGCCGCGACGAAAAACGTCTTTGCTTTAATGACTTCCATCCCAACTCGCGTATCATATCTGCCATACTCTCTCCCCTATTACGTGATAATACAAAGCGAGCTGCCCTTATTTGCACCCTTTCGATGTCCTCTGTCAACCCCACCTGGTAAGGATCCCACACCGCGCAGCAATATTCTAACAGAGGACGAACGAGTGTAGTGTAAGCTGGATTTGTTGCGTCTTCTAAGTGTCCTGCCAATGAAAAGCAACATTTGGCTCGCCTTCCCCACAATATTATCTATGTGATCTTTCCAACTGAAGTTGTTCGTAATTTTAACACCCAGGTACTTAATTGAACTGACAGCCTTGAGAATTGTACTATTTATCGAGTAATCGAATTCCAACGGATTTCTCTTGGAACTAATGTGGATCACCTCACACTTTTCGTTATTTAGCGTCAACTGCCACCTGCCACAGCATACAGCAATCTTTTCGAAATCGCTTTGCAACTGATACTGGTCTTCGGATGACCTTACTAGACGGTAAATTACAGCATCATCTGCGAACAACCTAAGAGAACTGCTCAGATTGTCACCCAGGTCATTTATATAGATCAGGAACATCAGAGGTCCCAGGACGCTTCCCTGGGAACACCTGATATCACTTCAGCTTTACTCGATGGTTTGCCGTCTATTACTACGAACTGCGACCTTCCTGACAGGAAATCGCGAATCCAGTCGCACAACTGAGACGATACCCCATAGGCCCGCAGCTTGATTAGAAGTCGCTTGTGAGGAACGGTGTCAAAAGCTTTCCGGAAATCTAGAAATACGGAGTAAACTTGAGATCCCCTGTCGATTGCGGCCGTTACTTCTTGCGAATAAAGAGCTAGCTGCGTTGCACAAGAACGATGTTTCCTGAAACCATGCTGATTGCGTATCAATAGATCGTTCCCTTCGAGGTGATTCATAATGTTTGAATACAGTATATGCTCCAAAACCCTACTGCAAGCCGACGTCAATGATATAGGTCTGTAGTTCGATGGATTACTCCTACTAAGCTTCTTAAACACTGGTGCGACCTGCGCAATTTTCTAATCTGTAGGTACAGATCTATCGGTGAGCTAGCAGTTGCATATGATTGCTAAGTAGGGAGCTATTGTATCAGCGTAATCTGAAAGGAACCTAATCGGTATACAATCTAGACCTGAAGACTTGCCCGTATCAAACGATTTGAGTTGCTTCGCAACCCCTAAGGTATCTACTTGTAAGAAACTCATGCTAGCAGCTGTTCGTGTTTCAAATTCTGGAATATTCCATTCGTCTTACATGGTGAAGGAATTTCGGAAAACTGCGTTCAATAACTCCGCTTTAGCGGCACAGTCGTCGGTAACAGTACCATCGGCACTGCGCAGCGAAGGTATTGACTGCGTCTTGCCGCTTGTGTACTTTACATACGACCAGATTTTCTACCAAATTTCGAGACAATGTTTCATTGTGGAACCTATTAAAGGCATCTCGCATTGAAGTCCGTGCCAAATTTCACTTCTGTAAATTTTAGCCAATCTTCGGGATTTCGCGTTCTTCTGAACTTCGCATGCTTTTTCTGTTGCCTCTGCAACAGCGTTCGGACCTGTTTTGTGTACCATGGGGGATCAGTTCCATCTCTTACCAATTTATGAGGTATGAATCTCATAACATAGTATCGTCGTTTTAAAATTGTAAGTAAACGCGGGCAACTCCGACAGCATATTTGCTTGCTCTACTAAATCGTAGATCTTCTTAAACTTTGACAAACTTTACCTAATACTCATTAAAAAGACAAAAAAATCTTTTTCGTGTCAGACATTCTGAAAGCCATTGTTGAATGGAGTCAGATGGATGCATATTTCTTGACTTTCGAGAAGCATTTGGCTCAGCACTAACTGAAGCACCATCTTACGAAGTATCAGCCGAAATCTCTGATAGAATTGAGGTTTTCTTTGTGGGGAGGACGCAGCGTGTTATCTTGAATGGAGAGTCATCCACAGTTATTGGGGTAACTTCCCGTTTACCCTAGGAGAGAGTGTTTGGGCTGTTCCTCTCATGTTGTATGTTGTATATTAATTACATCGTAGATAAAATTAATAGGCTCGGACTTCTTTTCAGATGACGCAATGTTAGAAGTACTTAAACAAGATGCACAAATATTCAGTCAGGCCTGGCAAGATTTCAAACTGCTGAACAGATAGATAGTTTGCTTTAAATGTTTATAACTGTAAAGCAACGCAAGACAAAAACACGTAGTACCCTATAACTACAGTATCAGTGAGTCACAACGACGATCAATCAACTCGTACAAATACCTAGGTTATTAACTGTTTTTGGGGGTCTGAAACGTAACGGTCGGATAGACTCAGTCGTTGGTAAATGAAGTGAACAACTTCGCTTTATTGGTAGGATACTTGCACATGGTAATCAGCCTAAGGAGGAGGTTGGTTACGAAAAACTCGTGCAAACATGTCGTAGGTTACTGCTCAGCTACCTATTCAACTACCAAACAGGATTAAAAGGATATGTTGAACGTGCGAAAGAAGAGTGGTATCTACGCACTACAGACTAGGTGTCAAATAGATACAGCTGACGTCAAAATTCAAAATAGACTTGAAATTTTTGATAAGAGTTCGTGTAATGTATTGTGGATTGTTTTGAAGGGTAAAACATCAGTTTGTTAACGTAGTGTGCGTCTGCTATAAACAGAAACCATAGTCCTCGCGATGTTGGAGAAACCATCTAGAAATACGTGGTTTGAGTATATCATTTCTCGTAAAATTCCGCCGCTAGTCAAATTGAACCTACTTTCAGGCATGATTCTGAATACTCCAAGATTTGCAGTAATGGAAACATAATTTTTTTACAAAGTGATTTACAATGATCTAATATGCTTAATCGAACAGTGATCTCGGCTCATATATACATGACATTGACGTAAGGACGACATGAACTTTGATCTATGCTCCATAGTTAGCTGTCAAGAACTCAGCATCGAATCTACTTTCAAAATAACTTGGATAGCAGCGAAAGAAAGTTGGATGAGCAATAATAGTAACGTCGTCTAATGAAAACAGTTTTACTGCCAAAGTTGTTAGCTCGGGAGCATTCGAGAGAGTTCGAGGTTCCATTAATATGAAGACCCAATCTGTGGAAGTGAGTCTTGGTGATACATGCTTTAAACACATATGCGAGCCAAATGGTAGATTAAATCCCGTGAGAGACCTTAATATTTAAATCAGATCCACAAACAAATATTCCATACGTATGTTGTTTCCACGGTATTACCGATATAGAACCTGTAAATATAATTTAACGTAATATCGCGATATTAGAACAAGTCGCATAGATAAGGAGTGACTAAAACAAGAGAGCAGTACATTCGTATTCAACATGATTTATATGACTCTCGATATCAGCCTCCTTACGCTGAAACGCTACTACATCTAGTCTGCTTGACTGTCTGACTACCTTACAGCGGAGCCCAGCAGTAATTACTATGTTGTCATATCTTAATGTACCAATCATGACTCTCGATCAACCGAGTGGCGATGCAGTGTTTAGCACACACTAGTCGTATGTGGGAGGACAGGGGTTCCAATACCCGTACGGTTATTCAGGTTTAGATTTTCCATGATTTTTCTAAATCACTTAAGGCGAATGCTGGATGGTCTCTTCGCATCCTTACCCAAAACGAGCATGGATTACATCTCTAATGACTTCGTCGTCGACGCGATCCAACGATTCTCAGCAACTCCTTTTACCGATCTGGAGATGCTCTTAAGATTCCTACAAGACTTTCTCTCTCAGTTGGGTTTCTGTGCATGAAGACGTCACTTTGCTTCCAGTGGTAAGCTTTTTCCTTAAAAGAAAATCTACAGCCAGATGCCGAGAATGGGGTGTGCTGTCCTGTCAGTTTTGTGTTTTCATGCTACGTAATTTGTAGAGCAGTTTGCGATTCGAAATTTTCTGAGTAACAATACGTGTCGTAGTGAGGGACGTATCTTCCTTTTGAAATACACGTTGTCCTTCTGAAATACACGTTGTCTGTTCTCAACCCTGTGCTTGAGTGGTCCCGCTAGTTCAATAAAATATTTTGGTACGTCACAGTATATATAGGACCTATTCTTTCTTCCAGGCACATATTCCTAATAATACTTATCATGAAACACACGAAAACTTGTTCGGGAAGGCATTACGCAGAAGTACAACCTACCATTCTTATCAAGACCTGCTTTAAAGGTCGCATTTTGTCAAAACAAACCGTCACTACGATGTGAGATTTGGGCATGTTTTCCGCCTCACCTGTATGGAATCAACATCACTGCAGCGAGATTTGGTGACTGTCGCCAAGAGTCTGTCGGTGATCTAGATGATCCGTTATTCCTCTTGCAGCAATTATGAGGTTGGGAGTGGAAGATATACGCAGAAGTTGAGTTCATCCTATGTTCAGTTTCCACACAACATTATTTCACTTTTCAAAAAGAATAGTGTGCAACTTATTGCCCCAAGTCATTGAATTCATATCGAAAACAAATTCCACTATTTGAATTTGAGTGAAATTCAATTTATAGCTAGAACTCCTTGGGAGATGATATTCTGTACGTCACCTTAAACAATCTTAAAAATTTCAAGTGCCGGCCGGAGTGACCGTGCGGTTCTAGGCGCTGCAGTCTGGAACCGAGCGACTGCTACGATCGCAGGTTCGAATCCTGCCTCGGGCATGGATGTGTGTGATGTACTTAGGTTAGTTAGGTTTAATTAGTTCTAAGTTCTAGGCGACTGATGACCTCAGAAGTTAAGTCGCATAGTGCTCAGAGCCATTTGAGTCATAAATTTCAAGTAACTTATATACAGGGTGTTACAAAAAGGTACGGCCAAACTTTCAAGAAACATTCCTCACACACAAATAAAGAAAAGATGTTATGTGGACATGTGTCCGGAAACGCTTAATTTCCATGTTAAAGCTCATTTTAGTTTCGTCCATCTACGCTCAATGGAGCACGTTATCATGATTTCATACGGTATACTCTATCTGTGCAGCTAGAACATATGCCTTTACAAGTACGACACAACATGTGGTTCATGCACGATGGCGCTCCTGCACATTTCAGTCGAAGTGTTCGTACGCTTCTCAACAACAGATTCGGTGACCGATGGATTGGTAGAGGCGGACCAATTCCATGGCCTCCACGCTCTCCTGACCTCAACCCTCTTGACTTTCATTTATGGGAGCATTTGAAAGCTCTTGTCTACGCAACCGCGGTACCAAATGTAGAGACTCTTCGTGCTCGTATTGTGGACGGCTGTGATACAATACGCCATTGTCCAGGGCTGCATCAGCGATTCCATGCGACGGAGGGTGGATGCATGTATCCTCGCTAACGGAGGACATTTTGAACATTTGCTGTAACAAAGTGTTTGAAGTCACGCTGTTACGTTCTGTTGCTGTGTGTTTCCATTCCATGATTAATGTGATTTGAAGAGAAGTAATAAAATGAGCTCTGACATGGAAAGTAAGCGTTTCCGGACACATGTCCACATAACATATTTTGTTTCTTTGTGTGTGAGGAATGTTTCCTGAAACTTTGGCCGTACCTTTTTGTAACACGTTGTATAAGGACAATAATTGTAATTTCCAGCTCTCAGTAATTAGATACGATGACAGTAAGGTCTTATGATCCAAATGACAATAAAAATAAAACTTCCGGCCCAGCAAGGAAGCTTGCTGCTTAACTTTCCGTTACCGCAGCTCGAGTTTCTTGAGCGAAGTTCGTTATTTTTTTATCTCCTCTAGACAAGAGTTCAGTCTGTTCTAGCCTCACTTCGGAACAGAATTGGTTTGATGCTGTTATACGCTCTCACTCCTTCACTGGTCTGTCTTTATTGGTGTCTTGTTCGTATTTACGGTGACTGTCGATTTTTGATGGTTGCTTCACAATAGTTACACTTTTATTGCCGACTGATAGTACTAAAAAATCTCACGGAGAAAAGAAGGCAAACTTTTGTCAGATATTTATATTTCATCATCGTTAAAGACGAATGAGATGATGAGGGACGAGACAAGGAATGAGATGATGAGGGACGAGACAAGGAATTGTTCAATTTTTTTATGAAGGAAATAGTTCTGCAGTGCCTGAAATAATTTAGGATAACGACGGGAAACGTAAATGAGATTTTGTCACGCGTCCTATGAGATGGTTTCCTTTTATGATTGTTTCCGACAGTAAGATATCATCTTCTGACAAGGGAAGCTCCCCATCGCACCCCCCCCCCCCCCCTTAGATTTAGTTATAAGTTGGCACAGTGGATAGGCCTTGGAAAACTGAACACAGATCAATCGAGAAAATAGGAAGAAGTTGTGTGGAACTATGAAAAAAATAAGCAAAATATACAAACTGAGTAGTCCATGTGCAACATAGGCAACAGTAAGGACAATATGAGTTCAGGAGCGCCGTGGTCCCGTGGTTAGCGTGAGCAGCTTCGGAACGAGAGGTCCTTGGTTCAAGTCTTCCTTCGACTGAAAAATTTAACTTTTTATTTTCAGACAATTATTATCTGTCCGTCCGTCCGTCCGTCCGTCCGTCTGATACGAGGTAACTGCACCGTAGTATCGGGCAAGGTAGAAGAATCATTTTACCCATTCGCCAAGTGTACAAGTTAGGTGGGTCGCAAAATATTCCTGTCATGTGACGCATATGCCGTCACCAGTGTCGTATAGAATATATCAGACGTGTCTTCCTGTGGAGGAATCGGTTGACCTATGACCTTGCGTTCAAATGTTTTCGCTTCCCATTGGAGAGGCATGTCCTTTCAATTACTAATCGCACGGTTTTGCGGTGCGGTCGCAAAACACAGACACTAAACTTACTAAACTTATTACAGTGAACAGAGACGTCAATGAATGAACGGACAGATCATAAATTAAAAAAAGTAAACTTTTCACTCGAGGGAAGACGTGAACCAAGGACCTCTCAGTCCGCAGCTGCTCACGCTAACCGCGGGACCACGGCGCTCCTACGCTTGCACTATCCTTGATGTTGCTTATCTTTGGCATAGACTACTCAGTTTGTATATATTGCTTATGTTTTTCATAGTTCCACACAACTTCTTCCAGTTTTCTCGATTGAGCTGTGTTCAGTTTTTCAAGGCCTATCCACTGTGCCAACTTATAACTAAATCTGAGAGGGGTGCGATGGGGAGGTTCCCTTGTGAGCACTATCACGGCTTACTGCAACAGTGATATTTAAACATCGCCATGTCTGTGTTACGGCCTTACAGTAAACCTACTGCGCTGCCTCTGAAACTTGTTGTCCTGTGCTCTCCCTTGCCTCGTTTAATCAAGTACGTCAAAGGACGCATGAGTTCCCTTAAATGAAAAATCTAGTATTAAGTTTAATGATTATTATGTACAGCGACGACGCTCGTTTACACTCTGCAGTGACAATGTGCATTTACGGAGAACCACAGGAGGTAGCCTGCAAACTATAGACTATTAACACCTCTGGAATAAGCCCGTTCCGTCTACTCATTACAAAAACTGAGAATACTACATTTATTTTTATTGCCAAATTTCGCACTCTTGCAGAACCTTCGGAATTCGCTTTCCTGTTGCGTAGCAGCTTTCGAAAGTAGAATCAGTCGAATGTAATTTTATCCATTTCGCTACTATGGTGATTGACGAGCGACGATATAAGCATGAAGGTGAAAGACGGATGACTCGGGAGTCAACAGCAATTTAAAGTTCCGACGACAGCAAACATCACATTGTAGGCCCGCCTTTGATCTCAGGCTGCTCTCTGCCTTCGATATTACTTTTCCAGGCGACCTTTCCCCTGTGAAGTATGAGGTTTTAAAGACGCACGCCGTACTTTTTCTCCACGCCGAAGTTTAATTTTCTTTCAGTTTCTTATTAAATTGTTATTAATCTGTAGTTTTCCTCTCAAGGACTAGAAATTAGTGAGGAAAAAAAAAGCATTTTGCGTGTGTTCTTAAGTACTTCGGTGCGGGAGGCCACAGCTCAAGCGTTATGAGATACTATATCATCTTTAGTTTTATTGTGCTTCCAATGGCCTAACGCTTAATTTCAAGGACATCTGTACATGTTCAAATAACCATGTTTAGATCCAGAAAATATACCTCTACAGAATTTTATCTTGCGGACGAAGCAGCTCACTGACGCTGGATTGGTGTGAAAAAAAGCAACGTCCGTATCCATGTCCGGCCATGTTACTCTGGTTTCCCGAAGTTTGTTCCTTCAACAACAGCGCCTTCATTTGCATGCGTCTGCTCTCGTGCGGGAAATATAGGTGACCGTCACACACAGTCACAGAAGGGAATTGCCTTTAGAATTGGCAGACAAACTGGATAGGGGCTTACCTCGTTCGGTGATCGTGTTCGCCACCGCCGTATTCCGCTATACGCCTCATCAACGTAATCGTACTCGTCAACAAAAGCGCGAGCCGTGCGAAATGATACCATCTCCTAAACAACAGAGGGCTTGCCAGAAAAAAAATTCTTCCTTTTTAGGATCCCACCCACACAATGAAAACGGCAGACCACGGAATGATAAAAAATACGGTGTATAACTCGGCGAATCATATAGAACGGGTCATTTTGTAGAGTTCCATTGATTCCAAACTGATACAAGGACTATTCCATTATTAACACTTGGGAACCTCAAGATAGAGACAACTTCTTGTACATACCTCAGTGCCCCGACCGGCACGGGGAATCTCGCAGTTTCTTGATATACACTATCTGATCAAAAGTATCGGGACACTTCTATGTAACGCGGAATTGGCCACTAGATGTAATGGGAAGCGGACCCTCCAGTATAAATGGAGCCGAGGGGGGGGTACTGTGTTGCCAGTAGGGAGACAACAGCAGCAGAGTGCTCCGATCAGGGAAGCGCAGTGACTTAAACGTGGACTGGTAATTCGGTGTTACCTAAGTAACAAATCGATCAGGGACATTCAACCCTTCTAACGGTGCCCAGTTGTACTGTTGGGAATGTGACTGTGACCTGTAAACGCGAAGGAACAACGACAACCACAGCCAAAGACCTGACAGACCTCATGTACTGATGGACAGGGACCGTCTAACATTGCGGAGGATGGTTTTAAAAATTCGTAGTCAGAAATAATTGGGTGAAGCGGTGAGCAGTTCACAATACTCCACACACTTCAGTGGTCAATGCTAAGCGGCTCTTGAGCTGGTGTAAACACTGACGCCACTGGACAGCGGATGACTAGAAACGAGTGATTCGCAGTGATGAATAACGCTACACGCTGTATCAATCCGACGGAAGGATTTGTGTTTGTCGAATGCACGGAGAGCGTTACCTGCCATCACGCGTAGCGCCGTCTGTAGGACTACGGACGAAGTGATGTTAGGGTATGAGGTGTTTATGGTGATTAGGGTGTTACCCTCTTACAGTGCTTAAGAAAATGCTAAATGCGCAAGGATTGAACCAAATTTTAGAGTATTGTGTTCTGCGTACAGTAGAAGAACAGTTCGAAGTCGATGACTGATTGTATCAGCAATCCAGTGCACTCTGTCATAAAGCAGCTTCTGCGAGACAATGCTTTGTGGACAGTAACATTACTTGCCCAGAGTTCCGACCTCAGTCGAATGAAACTCCTTTAGGATGAGTAAGGGCGTAGGCTTCGCTTCAGACCCCAGCGCCCAACATCACTCCTTCTCTGGTTTCTATTCGCGAAGATGAATTGGCTGCCATTGCTCCACAGACATTCAGACGCTTCATTAAAAGCGTCCCCAGCGGAGTTCAAGCCGTCATAAAGACGAAGGGTGCTCACACCACATATTAATATCCACTATTTGCTGCTCGTATGCTTTTGAACGGATAGCGTAGATATTACTTTTGATCAGACGGTGAGATAGTCAACAATCTACAGTGGTAGACGCTGCAAGGGAGCCGATGTGCTTCACGTTGTGGTTTATTGTTAAAGTTCGGAGGCTGTGATACACAAAGTACCTCTGCCACAAACCGCGAGGCAGCTTCCGGAGCGTTGACGTACAGATAGCGTGTTAGTTACACTGGACTGGGCTGAGGCTCTGCTCAGGACAGCTGTACCGGAACGAGGCTGTTCGCATTGAGTACACGGTCTTCAAACACAACCCCGCTTTTAAATATTTCGAAAATGATGCTGCAGATATGAGAATCCCCATTCGGACAGCGCAGTCTCCACTGCCGTAAGCCTGAGAACAAATGAATGCAGTTATGAACACTACACATGATTTTCAGTAGTACTACAGCTTGAACTCCAGGGTAAACTAAACTATATTCGCACGAGGCCCTTGAAACAAATGGTTCAAATGGCTCTGAGCACTATGGGACTTAACATCTGAGGTCATCAGTCCCTTAGTACTTAGAAATACTTAAACCTAACTAACCTAAGGACATCACACACATCCATGCCAGAGGAAGAACTCGAACCTGCGACCGTAGCGGTCGCGCGGTCCCAGACTGAAGCGCCTAGAACCCCTCGGCCACAAAGGCCGGCTTCCCTTGAAACACTAATCGAAATAAGAAGGGAGAAATTGTGACGTAGTGTATGGTACAAGCATTTCACTTCATTACAAACGTCACTGTCTTTCTTTTCCATCCTTCTCCGCCCTGTACTTAGCACGATATAGACAGGAAATCAAATTCCTTATTTTTAAGTACTTGACCCTTTGCTACTGCAAGGCAAGCGTTTTAAATTCTGCTAGACTGTTGACATTACGTGTCATCTCACAGAATTACGGCTTTACATCTACTGTACTGACACAATAAGGATTGTGGTTCCCAAGGCAGCGTTAAGTGTCTCATAACATGACTTTTAGTAAGGAGGGGTATTTGCCTCTATAGGGGTTCAGAAACTGGGTGCAGGTTTTGAAGGGTTCTCATTGCGCGGGCAATCTCATCCAGGTTTTAAAAGAGAGAACTTCATTTGCTTGTTCAGTTATTAGTCTAATAGACAGGACTAATCGATGTGCAAGATTATTTGTGTTGTTTCTTGTGTGGGACGTCTCCTTCGTGAATCAGAAACAGCATCTGTATAGTAGAAATTGCGTTAAGGCTGCATAGAGAGCGTTGTGTGTGGTGTAAGAGAAGCCTTTCTCAGATCCTTTCCATACCGGTCCCTTTCTAGATCTACACCTACACCTGTACTCTACGAATCACTGTGAACTGAGTGGCAGAGAGTAAATTTCATTTTATCGTATATTAACGTTTACTCCCGGTCCTTTCACGGATGGAACGTGGGGAGAAAGATCGTTTGCGCGCCTTTGTTTGAGTTGTTGTTGGCTTAATTTTATCTGCACGATCTCTACGGGATTGATACTTAGGTATGTTCATGCTTTAAGCCTTAAAAGACAGCTC
Organism: Schistocerca piceifrons; assembly: GCF_021461385.2. Lineage (NCBI taxonomy): Eukaryota > Metazoa > Arthropoda > Insecta > Orthoptera > Acrididae > Schistocerca > Schistocerca piceifrons. Next base: position 703,987,228 of record NC_060138.1, read on the forward strand.
TTGTTCTTAGCAGATCTCCCCATGTGTTCAGCGTCTTTCTTAGTGTGTCTGCCAGTTAAGATTGCTGAGCAGTTCCCTTTCACTGTGTCACGAGTCAAACACGCTAGTGGCTTTCGCTCTGCCGCTTTTGATACCCACTCGATTTCGCCTGGTAATGCTGTCCGCTGTGCGTCCCACACACCTGAGAAGCATTCGGGGATGCGCCGTACAAGTGTCTTTTTATCAGTCTACCTAAGAATCGTAGCCTGTCTTTTGGTTTACTTACTACGAAACTTATGTCGTCGTTCCACTTCATATCTCTGCCCTGATGTTTGTATAGCATGACACGATAGCTGTGATAGTTAAAACTGTAGTCAGTGAGTTTAAGGAGGAGCTACTGCATCTTCTTTGTCTGGCAAAGACATAGAGAATTTGAATTTATACTGCTGGCCATTAAAATTGAAACATTATGAAGACGGGATTAAAGAAACGTCCGATTTGCGTAAAGTGCACTAGATGCTTGGATATGCAAATTATTAGTATTTCAGCTCAATTGTACAAAGTAGGTGTATACATTCTGCATATGAGGAAAGACTGTACAACCCATTTCCCATTCAGAAATCTAATTTTAATGTTGGCTGTATCGGAGAAGATGGTCTGCTAGCACATGTTGAATTTCAGTAGTCGCAGGGTCGTGACGTGACGAGTTTCCGGTTTTTGTTATTACACGTTTTTGTCAACATCCTACGACTGTGATGCGTATCTGGAACAAGTGGGTATCGGGAGAACCATACCCAGTGCCATGCAGGATCTCAGTAGCCACGCGCGATAAACGCCAGAGACGGTAGATATACGCAGCCGCACGGGGTCGTACAGCCACGCCACTTATAATTATTCGGGACATGTGCTTGTTTGAAGCAAAGCAGACACACACATGGACAGTGGGGCGACATGTGGAGCACCAAGTAGTCAACGCAGCGGCTTCCCGCGAAGCAGCAGCAGAGAGAGGCGAAGTGACGGTGACTCACCCAACGAAGGAAGGAAGGAAGGAAGACAGAGTTTAATGTCATGTCGACAGTTAGGTCCTTAGAGATAGACCACAAGCTCTGATTAGGAAAGGACGGGGTAGAAAATCAGCCCTGTCCTTTCCAAAAAAATGTGTGTGAAATCTTATGGGACTTAACTGCTAAGGTCATCAGTCCCTAAGCATACACACTACTTAACCTAAATTATCCTAAGGACAAACATACACACCCATGCCCGAGGGAGGACTCGAACCTCCGCCGGGACCAGTCGCACAGTCCATGACTGCAGCGCCTCAGACCGCTCTGTCCTTTCCAAAGGTACCGTCCCCGTACTGAATAGTTGGTTAGTTTGGGGGAGTGGACCAAACAGCTAGGTCATCGGTCCCATCGGATTACGGAAAGAACCTCCTGACATTTGCCTGAAGCGATTTAGAGAAATCACGGAAAACCTAAATCAGGATGGCTGGACGACCTAAATCAGGATGGCCGGACGCGGGTTCGAACCGTCATTCTCCCGGATGCGAGTTCAGCTTGCTAACCACTGCGCCACCCCACTCGGTCCGGTATTTGTCTGAAACGATCTAGAGAAATCTGGATGGCCATACGGCAATTTGAACCATTGTCCTTCCGAGTACGAGTCCAATGTGCTAACCCACTTCACATCCTCTCTCGGAGCGCTCAGAATACTAGCTAATGGGTGTGGCAGTGTGCCTTCTTTTCAGAGGAGTTCCGGTTCTTTGTACAGAATGAGGACGGCTACATTTGTGTTTGGAAGCTCCAAGCAGAACGAACATTGTTACATTGCATCGGATCGGCACCTTGCGAGTTCGTATGCGACACCAGTCGGTACACAACACGATCACCTCTTGTTTGTATAACCGGTAGCTTGGACAGCGAGCGTTAAATTTCTGATCCATCTAGGTGTCTCTGACGTTATACAGGGTGGTCTCAAATGGTCTGAAAAGCTTGTAAGGGTATTGCACTATAAGCTATGCTACGAAGTAATTGTTAAGAAGAAATCCGATAATTGCACTATTTCCGAGTTAATTAGCACTAAAGTTAGCCAATCAGGCCGTTGCGCTTGCAAATTCCAGCAGCTCGCCATGTACAGTTAGTATCAGTTGTCCTCACAGCGTAGGTGGTAGCGCATGAGACTGCTCAACCTTCGCTCTGTTTCGGTTCGTACTCCCGACCCATGTCGAATTTGTGTATCGCTCTCTTATTCGGTTTTAGTTCAAAAATGGTTCAAATGGCTCTGAGCACTATGGGACTTAACATCTGAGGTTATCAGTCCCCTAGAACCTAGAACTACTTAAACCTAACTAACCTAAGGACATCACACACATCCATGCCCGAGGCAGGATTCGAACCTGCGACCGTAGTGGTCGCGCGGTTCCAGACTGAAGCGCCTAGAACCGCTCGGCCACAGCGGCCAGCTCGGTTTTAGTAAACCAAACTAAGAACATCGTCTCTGACGGGCGACTTGAATTTGTGTGCGCAACGCCCTTATTGCGTAGCTTCAGTGGAAAATAACTCGGGAACACCCAACGTATCAATTTTTTTTTAAACAATTGTTTCTCATCACAACGTACCCTTCAAGACCCTTACAACATTTTCAAACTGTTTCTAAGCACCTTGTATTTCAACAAGATAACGAGAGACCATATGTTGACCGTGCTGCCTTGACCCACCTGGATAAAGGAGGGTGTTGGGCTTTGCCTGGCCAGATTTGTCACCCTTTGTAAACATTTGGTCATGGGTTGCCGACACAACTCGCCAGCGACAACGATTGCTGAATTGAAGCAGCATGCAATGAAGTACCTGTATCGATTACCCAAGCTCAGTTAGACTCGATGCCCAGCTGGGTTAGGACCAGAGGTGGCATCTAAGTGTACTGTTTGGCCACGATAACGTGACGATTTCGCTAGTGCTGCCAGAAGCGGAGAAAATCGGCCTACGTGAAAGATTTTTAGTTGTTTCCGAACGCTGCCAACATCAATCTTCTGTTAACTTCTGTATCCACATGCTCAGGTGTTTACGTTAGAACAAACACTAACTCAAGAGTACTTCAAGTCCCTGGGGCAAGGGTATTTCAGGAGCTTGCTGCAACTACTAGTTGAAGAGGTGCAGTTATTCTTAAACTGTTGTTGCATTATTATTAATGAATACTGATGACATTGTCGACTGGCAGGGTTACTGCAAGTAAGTGCTGCAGCTGGAGCAAGAGTCTTTGTCCACGAGATGGAATAATCGAATTGGCCATCGATGAGGTTATCATCAACACCACGCCCGCGAACGATGATGATGATGAATGAAACGCAGATGACAGTGATCTTCAGCAAACATCATTTAACAGTTTATGGTAAGAAAGGAAGAATGAATTGATTGTTGGTGTTAATAACGATCATCCTCGTTTATTTCCTCTGCATTACTGCAGATGACGTGTCATTACTGCAGCAGGCCGGAGTGGCCGTGCGGTTCTAGGCGCTACAGTCTGGAACCGAGCGACCGCTACGGTCGCAGGTTCGAATCCTGCCTCGGGCATGGATGTGTGTGATGTCCTTAGGTTAGTTAGGTTTAATTAGTTCTAAGTTCTAGGCGACTGATGACCTCAGAAGTTAAGTCGCATAGTGCTCAGAGCCATTTGAACCATTTGAACCATTACTGCAGATGACGTGGCACCGAGCACATTTTTCTGTGCATGCAGTGCACGAGAGGCGCCTAGTTGTTTCCACTGCACTGTGTGGAATACGAAGGTTCTGTTATAGTTCTCTAACCTGCTGTCTTCAAGTTGATGTCCCCAGTGCAGAAAACAGCACGCAGGTCGTAGGTTCTGTATCTTGAGGCTGAAACTGACTTTTAGCGAGGTTCTGTTCTGAAATAATGTATCACTTCTTTGGGATGCCACTCGCGTATTTTAATATAGCCACACGAGAAGACTACACGGTCTCAACACAACACCTTCTGATACAGCAAGGTACATGATCAAACATAATGTTTACGAAAATATATCTTTACACTATTTGTGGCACGTGTCTGTGCCTCATGACTACCGGAGTGAATCTTTTAATACTGAATACTGCCAAACACATCCTGCGATAGACAACATGTCTGTTCTTCTCGACTGCCTAATCCAGAGTGACGAACAGGAACTTAAATAAATATTGTAAACAAATCCTACGACAGACAACATGTCTGTTCTTCTTGACTGCCTCACCAGAGTGACGAACAGCCCGAAACACTTCGCGCACCATACCAGAAAAGGCGTGACCTGAACAGTTCCGAAGTGCTTCGTCTGCAATTTCGTCAGTCTTTTGTTTTTGATTTAAATATTTTTTAATAATTCTAAAATGACTGATTGATAGTCAGCTGTTGAGAGATATTTATATTAAAAAGTTAAGTAATTCCGACGAGTAGTTTAACTAATAATAATAACTATACTTTAACGTTTTGGTGCCCTTCCTCCGAACACAGCAGCCAATCACAGAGCAGTAGCATTATGCAGGCGGTCTTTCTCACGGGAATGGTACCGAATCTAACATCTGTCACAGGTACCTCACACCACATTTCATCATCTATATACCGTACTTCTTGCATCTCCACTGCTCTGGGAACAGATTCTTGGAGCTTAATATGATGGCTGACTAAGCCAGATATATTACAAGTTCTTCCAGGCACAGTTAACTACACTTTGTAAACATTATTGCTGTGGAGTGTTTAATAAATGCAATGTGCAAACAGATTCAGAAATCTGTTTGGTAAGCTGTACGTTCATCTACTTTCATATTTCATTACTTTCGATATAGAAATAATACATAAGTTGTAGGTAAAACTCTTGAGCATGAATATGTCAACAAATTAGGTAATTTCTAATCCAGCGGAAGTGTCACTTACGCGTGCAATATTACCGTGAGTGTCGCCTCCGATATCGTGTTATGCACAAAACGCGGGTATTGGTGCTAGCACCGCAGAAAGCAGCCGACGCTACGTTCCTCTCACCTCTCCCGTACCCTCGGCAGCCGAAATGCAGGGGCCATTCCCGACAGCCACCGTGCAAATCGTCAACTTACCGTGGACGAACAGTACGTGACGTCAACCCTGTATACCTCCACAAGTCACCTATAAATTTGTAATGTATTCCAGATATTAGGGTATGCAGATGATCTAAACATCATTAGCGATAAGAAAGAATCTGTAACAGCAAATGCGAATGCGTTAATCAAGGCTAGTGAAGATGTAGGTCTAAGGATAAGTGAAGACAAAACTAAATACCTGGTTACTGCTAGAATGCCAACAGCAGTAGATCAGGAAATGTTAAGAGTTGGAGACATGCAGTTTGAAAAAGTGAACACATTTAAGTACCTAGGCGTGGAGATCACTTCGAGAAATGAGATTGAATCCGAACTGAAGAAGAGATTACGGGCGGGAAATGCGTGCTGCTTCTGATTAATAGATTACTTTAATCACGGATATTGTCTAGGAATTTAAAGATTAGAATATGCAAAATTATTATTCTACCAGTTATGCTGTATGGGTGTGAGACTTGGTCTCTCACTGTGTAAAATGAAAAGCCGTTTCGAGTATTTGAAAACAAAATTTTGAGGAAAATTTTCGGAGCAAAAAGGGATGACATTAGCGGAGAGTGGCGAAAACTGCATAACGAAGAGGTTCATGAACTCTATTCAAGCCCTGACATAATCAGTATTATTAAATCACGTAGGCTGCGATGGGCGGATCACGTAGCTCGAATGGATGAGGGCAGGGCGGCGCGCAGAGTACTGGTAGGGCACTTAGAGGGAAAACGTCCTGTGGGGAGACCGAGGTGTAGATGAGAGGACAATGTGAAGGCTAATTTGAGGAGCCTAGGTATTGAAGGTGAATGGAAGGAAATAGCCCAAGACAGGGACAGATGGCGAAAATACGTTGCTTCGGTAATGGACTCTCGAGTCCGGTATGACCAGTGAGTGTGTGTGTGAGTGTATTCCTCCAGCTGTAATGTATACACCCAGTAGAGTAAAATTGCTGTTATTGCTAATGTTGCAATTTTATTGGGTTTAAATGTTAGACATACACGTTTTCTCTCACACCATTCTCTTTTGTTCCACACTATACCCGCCTCCATTCAGTGAAGAGCCTCTGAAGTACAGCTGTATCTCGGAGACGAATCTGTCGTCGCGGAACGCCGGCTCGTGTTCACAAGAACGGCGCCTCGAGCAGCGCTGTTTGTCGGAGTTGGCAGCAAGTTGGGCGCCGCAGAACGGCACGCGCTAATTCGGCGGCAGCTGGCGGGTGGCGACGCGACGCGACGCGCGTTCACGCAGTCGCGTCACGCACTCTGCCTGCAACTGCGCGAATTCGTACCGCCGCCGCAACACCGGCGCATTGACGCTCTGTAATTAATTTATTATTCCGTCTTGTAGCCGGTTTCGTTAGCTTCTAATGGCTCACTCTTCCGCGAGAGCAAAAGGAGTCTCGAACAAAGCAAAATGTGTAGCCATCGCGCGGCACCTTCTCCACTGAAGAAAAGTAATTAAAATCTGTGACGAGACGTGGCGCACCGCCGAGAGGACGATGTGCGGGAAACGTGTTCTCGTTACTGCGGTGCAGGGTTCTTTTATGCTGTACAGCGGAAGGCGTAGAAGGCTTTAAACGAAGTAATTTTGTAGCGGGACTTCCTCACTTGTTAAAACGTCTCTTTCAATGTAGACTGCTTCTGACGGCACTGACACGCCCTCGAGTGCCCTATGCTTACAATACCACTGTTGTACAAGTGACAGACTGTGAAATGTGTTAAGCTTCCTTTTCGTCCCATCAACGGGTGATACGGAAAGAATGCGTTGACTAATAGTAGTAACCTTGGCAAGCAGTGACGAACATTTCTTAACAAAAAGTATTCTGTCATACTTGCGTGTTACCTGGCGACTCAGCTGTAAATACAGGCGCAACTGATACGAATTTTTTCTATATTTCTACACTGGCTTTGAAGACTCTATCAAAGATACCCAGGGTAATCAACTCCCAATAGTTATTGTTCTCCAGAACCGCCAGTCCTCTGTGTGAATTGAACATTTCTTGCACTTCATATTACTATCTATTTCTCAACAAAATTCTGTTGTTATTGAATTATATTTTAGTGCATTATGTAGCCCGTCAAAGGGAGGTGTCCGATAGCTCGCAATACTGTAGATTGGATGTTCGGAAATTACGAATTCATGCGAGTTGAGAATACGCTTGTTTCGCTACCACATTCGAATATTTCTTGGAGGCCTCAGGGTAGCAGTGAGAAAACTTTGTTACACACGCTTTCCTGAATACTTCTGGTTCCTGCCTATTTTACGTCTTGGTCTAGCTTGGGAGGAAAGCAAATGACAGTTGTTTCTAGACTTTGTCTCATGGAACACTGGCTTTAAAACAAACATTAATTGCCCTGATTACCTGAAGTAACAGGTCGAGAGTCAGTTTACTTTCCTCTACAGATTTTGTGAAGAGCTTTTCGAATTGTCCTTTAAGAGATTTAGACCATTATCACGCTTCGGAACGGACTAGGTCGAGTGGTATTTAACGTCTCGTTCGAGTAATTTGTGTAGCTCATTCGTCAGTTGGAACTATTGTCAGCTCGCGAAAGGAAGAAAGATTAGAGTTTAACACCCCGTTGACATCAAGGTCATTACAGACAGAACATAAACTCGAAATATTTCAAGGTGGGGAAGAAAATTACCTTGCCATTTCAATGGAACCATCCCGACATTTGTCTGCGGCAGTTCAGGGAAATCACAGAAAACATCAATCTGGATGGCTGGAAGCGGTTTTGAACTGTCGTTCTCCAGAATGTGAGTCCAGTGTGCTAACCACTGCGCCACCTCGCTCGGTGGCAGCTTACAAATCCGAAATTCTGGAATCAATTTTCCTTCGGTACGGTGTTTTTTTCTGTCTCTTACTGCTTTTTTCGCCTCTGTCAAAAATTAGTCTATGTGGAAAGTCTCAATTTGCACAATGGTTCGGTGCAGCGCGTAACTGGCTGCGTAAATAATTTCAAAATTTAAAGGTAAGTGCATTTCAAATCCAATGGGACCATGCCCAGCGAATTACTGTGATAGTCAAACCAACTGTCAGGTACAAAGGCAAAGGTCCCGTGTTCGAGTCTCGGTCCGGCACACAGTTTTAATCTGCCAGGAAGTTTCAACCGTCGTGTTGATGACCCTTTTTCCCGGATACGACTCACGGCCATTTTCTGTGTTCTTACGTTGTTGAACTTTTAATCACCCAGAAAGGTATTAAATGTTTTGTGCGTGTATGTTTTTTTTCCGACTGAAGTTTGACTGGAACCACGTTTTCGACGACTGACTCCACCATCACGTCAGTTCTGTGCGTTCTATTACTGCGCACATAAAGGAAGAGATTAGATAAAACTATAATAACCAGTCTTCTGAAGGAGACAGAGGGGCAATGAATCCTGGAGAAATCCAATTTCAATTCGACACGACAACCAAGCATACATTTATTCAAGCATGCAGCCGGGAAATACTTCCTATCCATATCACGAAAACGCCACGTTATTTATTCAGCTACCAGTAACGTGGTGTTAATGTAATTACACCTACTAACCTATGTATATAGAAGTGACTGCAACATGCAGGCTGCATTTTGTTCACTTAGTAACGATCATGTCATTTCCGTACTTTAGCTTAAGACCAGTTGCGATTAGCAGTTCTGCTGGGGAATTGTGATTCGCCTACTCTCATCCATCGAACGGGGATAGGTCTATTGTTTTCAAGTATCGTGTCATCACACTCCGATAGTTCAACAACAGAAATTACGGAAGGTATCAGAAAACGATGTCCTAACACTTCGGAGACACGCGAAGGCCTGGCGTAAGTACAGCAGCGCCGATATGAAACTTGTACTAGACATTGGAGTAATAGCGCTCTCGATATTATGGAAGCAAGATACCCAGCAGAAAAAAAAATGCTTTGTCTTCGTTAGACCAGGCTATTAGTGACGCCTGTTACCCATTTTTTCATTCACTGTTACTAGCATTTCCTGAGAAAGGATTAAACCCTATAATACATTTATTTTGTAGGTGCACTGGCGGGTATTTTATTACAGTATGAAACTTTTGTGAATGGAAGTTTGGCAGATGTTGGTGAACTATTTTATTCTGAGATGTTACAGAACCGCATGCATATAAACGAAACAGTGGTAATTCAAATTAAATAAAGATTTCATCCGAAAAATACAGAGGATTTAGTCATAAAAGAGATTTCCTGACAATGTTGTTTAGTACATACAAATTTCTCTCGTGCTTTACCCACTTTGAATATAAGGCAAAAAAAAAAAGGTTCAAATGGCTCTGAGCACTATGGGTCTTAACTTCTGAGGTCATCAGTCCCCTAGAACTTAGGACTACTTAAACCTAACTAACCTAAGGATATCACACACATCCATAACCCGAGGCAGGATTCGAACCTGCGACCGTAGCGGTCGCGCGGTTCCAGACTGTAGCGCCTAGAACCGCTCGGCCACCCCGGCCGGCAATATAAGGCACTTTTGCCTCTCGTATACGAGTATGTTCAACTCTGAAAATAGATGAGGATTTGAAACTGGCTGGCCTGGCTTTGAACTCGAAGCATTTTCCCCTCTGGTTGATGTGCTGCTCTTAGCCGGTTCTATCACTCCATGCCAAAATCCTGAAAGTACAGATTTTCCTCAGTTTCCTTTCCACTGAAGTTTGCAACGAAACAAAGTTTATTTTCTTCGCGGAATATTGGCGTGTAATACCACGATCATAAAGCTTCTCTTCAATAGCGTGCTGCACGGTGGTGCTGCATAGCCTGGCGAACTTGTAGAAAAATATCTTAATGCACGTGACTGGGTAGCTGAAAAAAAAAACAGTTAGTCCATTGTGATAAAAAAATTAGATGTGAAGTGCATATTGTTCAGTAATTGATTTTGCATCTTTTCTTACTAGAACAGAGTTCATGGGAATATATTAATAGAACATACGACTACTTTCGAACACACACACACACGCACTATATATACTTCTTATTTGAAGCACGACTCAAGTGAGTGTTGTATCTCGCATCAAAAATAGCTCCATCAGTGGACTCGAGGTATAGAACAAACTATCTTGTGTTCCTTAACAACATAACAGTGAGAACATAGGGTTCAGCACGCAAGTTTAGCTGGTGCCTAAGAAAAGTACCAATTGGTGTAACGAGTGCAGTGTCTTCACACTACTGCCCCAAAGCAAGAAAAAAGTGTTGGAATATGCGAGATGATTCTCTGTTACAGCAACGCAGTGTGCGTTCAGAAGGAATTGTGGAAAAAACTGCCATGTAAACTGCACATTGTGTCGACAATTTAGGGACACTGGTTGTTTCTCACAAAGTTACCGGTCGACCGACTGTGCAATCCTGGAGAGGGTGAGGGAAAGTTTTGTACGCAGTAGCAAAGCATCAACGGTCCGGCCACGAACTTGGAATCCCACAGCAAACTGTGTAGAAGATTTAGCGATGGCGGTTAATTTGTCTGCAGCACCTGCAACAATTGAAACCGAAAGATTACGGCCGGCGCCTTCATTTTTGCATCATAATGCAGAAATCACTTGAGCATGAACATTTCGCCTCAAAGCTGGTATTCAGTGACGAAGCAACCATGCATTTATGTGGAAAGGTTAATCGCTATAGTGTGGGAGAGTGGGGCCCTGAAAATCCTCGTGATACTGTGGCGAATGAACGAGATTCGCCGAGGCTTAATTTTTTCTGTGCTGTGCCACAAACAAAGCTGTATTGGCCGTTTCCTTCTTTGAGAAGAGTGTGTCGGGCACCTCTTACCTCGATATGTTGCTCTTTTGGTTATTTCCACAACTGAGTGCTGATACAGAGACACGTCGCTGGACTGGACATAGTGAAGATGAGGGTTCCCCCAGGCCGCCTGACCTGACACCTTGTGACTTTTTCCTTTGGGAGTATATTAAGGACCATGTTTACGACCCCTACTACCAAGAACACTGGAACAGCGCGGAGAAAGCATTAATACTGCTGTGATGACCATTGACAGCATGTACCTACATAAGGCATGGAACGAATTTGGTTACCGCTTGGAACTTTGTCGTCTGACCAGAGGGGCACTTACAGACCATTTGCAGAGTACAAAATGCAAGCTTGGTGAGTCTACGGTTCTATTCATGCATCAGTGATACTTGTGCACGTAATACTTCGGAAAATACAGAGCTTTGAAACCGAATTAATCATTTATACTACCCCTGTAGTTCACACAGCCAGGATTTGATGTTGCTAAATATACTTCATATCTGTAGAGATTTTAATATTACGCGTCTACAGTGTTTCCTCATTTTTTGTGAGTAATGAAGTAATTCAGTGTGAGAACGGAATTTAAATGATTAACTCAACGTTTACATTTTAATGCAAGCACGAGCTAAGTGAAAATTATTGTTCCGTTTTCTGATAAACTGTGATTCTGAAGCCAGCACATTGCCAGAGTTTGCGAAGTACTGGGTGAGAATGTTAGCGAGGTCTTTCTGAAGGGTCCGTCATAGCATTTAGGAAATAGCAGAAAGTATACTAATGATGAGTGGGCTTTAGTCTTCACCTGCGTCATCCTGACCACAAATTCACTGCGTTGCGACTGTAATATTAGAAATTTGGGCCGTGGCTTGTAGTTAATTGCACCCCTCCCCCCTCCCACTGCTTCTCCCAACCAGCAAGGAAGTGCTGCCCGCTCAATGCCTGATATAGTTTGTGTTCGTAATTTCTGTGTAATCGTTGTTGATCAGGTCGTCTCTTTCTTCAAAAGAAATGAAGGAGGAAAGGGGAAATAGCGTAGGATCAACCGATTTTCTCGCACAGTTTCTGTCATTTGTAATCTGCTACTGCTCGCTACAATCATCAGACATGTTTCTCCGTTTGATAGATGCTGATATACTTTTCTCGACGGTCTCCAGGGTAGCCTCAGTAACTTTTTCCACATTTTGGTTTCTGAAATGGAAATATGTGGTAAGGTCTTATGGGACCAAGCTACAGAGGTCATCGGTCCCTGACCCTACACACTACTTAATCCAACTTAAACTAACTCACACTATGGACAACACACACACCCATGCCCGTGGGAGGACACGAACCTCCGACGGGGGAGCAGCACGGACCGTGGCAAGGCGCCTCAGACCGCGCGGCTACCCAGCGCGGCTTAGTTTCTGAAGATCTTGGTCTACAAATTTCACCTTTTTACAGATTTTCTCGGTAGAGGTTTTGCTGCACTTGTAGTTCCTCCATGACTAAATCATTTTTGTGCGCTGCTGTCAGAACAAAAATTAATTCGCACAATCAATAAAGAAAAATTGTCGGAATCTACGTTATTAGATATGACACGTGCTTTTCTCTTTACTTAGTAACATAAAAAAGGAAGTAATAAATCAATCTTAAGAATGGTTTACTCAGTGAAGAGAGCAGTGATGTCCTGATTTCAAAAAAGATAATTTGATTGTCATGTGTATCATCTGAAGGCGCAAAATGTATTGTCAGTATCAGGAAGCAAGCATATAGATAATTAGGGGATATAAAATATAGATAATGTAAGAACGTAAAATATGATACACCTTCATTTCCCCTACCTAAGGAAAAACAAAATCTCACAACTGTAGCAACGGACTGACTTTAGTTATTTTCTCTTTGTTTTTATTTCAGTAGCTAATCACTCCAACGCTTTTCTTTAGAACCTCACCATTGTTTCCTCTACATAATATTTATTGCTTACTCTGGAAACATTTTTTTACGTTACTATGGGGAAATTCTTCTTTCCTGTCCTTTGTGAGTGTTTATAATCAAAATGTGCTTTCTCCATCACAGTTTAAGACACTTGGCTTTATTGTTCAATTTCATCTTGGGCTTTGTTTTGCTTGAGCACAGTAAATAAATGGGTAAATGAAAATATAGGGTTTCCTTCCTGTATACTGAAATAAGATTTTAAGTAGTTACCACTGGTGCTCTGTTATCTCATCTTGGCGAACCGAGATGCTTAAAACATGGGAAGCACTCATTCTTATTTCGCGTTAATCTTATGAGCCACTTTACATCTCCGCACATTTGTCTCTCCTTAAAGTGTTCACACATTATATTAACGGGCCGGCCTCTCACGATATTAAGAGTGAGCTAGTGCTCCCTTTTTTAACGGAAAAATTCCCGGAATGGAGCAGCAGCGAGACAAGTCGCCGGCAATAAGCGCCGGTATTAGCAGGCAGACCGCATTAGAAAGTCCCCAGGAGGCGGCGGCGCGAGAATTACATTTTATTGTGGCTGCTCGCGGGCCGGGGCCTCCCTCCCTCCCTCCGGACGAACTCCCGCAGGCCATAAAGCAGCATTGTGCCGCCGCCAATTCCACGGCGTTGCGGTTTTTGAGTCTTGCAGCAGAGCACCTCATCTTCAAACAGTTGAGGACATTTCCCGCCAAAAGACAGGATCCATAACTGTACTGTATAGCCCTCATTGCCATCTGCAGGCTTCAGAACACTATAAAAGTGCTACTTCGATTTTGGATTAGAAATCAGCTTTAAAAACGCGGAATTACTGTGAATGAGTTCAGAAATTTCCCTCAATAAGATAATCGCTCCATTTTTGTTAGAGAGAGGAAGTTCACAAGTTACAGTGAATCATAATAATATAAGGCTTGCAGAAGGACCCAGGCTAGTCACGTGTATCAGACCCAGTCTGATATCTGGTACCCGTCGATTCACAACTTTTACCTTCGCCTTCTACACTATACGAGCAGTAATAAAATATTTATTTTTGTGTGGAATTTTAATAAATGTATTACAGACACTTTTAGAATTGAGCCACTGAGAACCATAAGGGCCCAAACCATTTTAACAAAGTCTTGGGAAAAATACATGTTTGTTCAAGTCAGATTTATTGACACCCATCAGTCTTCGGGCTGAACTGGTTTTTAATCGAGTCTCAGAATGCCGTAGGTCCTACAAAAAAATAATGTACTAACTTTATGTTATAAAATATTAATTAATATTTAAAATTATGTTTATTATTAATGTTAATTTACAAAATTTCCATACGTATGTTAGTGTCTATTGACAATTGTAATGTTTGTAATTAATATGAAACTAGAATCAGAAAGTAACAGATACTAAACACAACAGATATTAAATGCACCCTCCAATTATGACCTATTCCAACTGTTCATGGTCCTCGTTATCATTTTCATTAGGCGCATTCTGTTGCTTGAGGCTTAGATAAAACTGCCAGTCCTTGTCGTATTATGAAGTATTACTACTACGCCGGCCGGAGTGCCCGAGCGGTTCTAGGCGCTACAGTTTGGAACGGCGCGATCGCTACGGTCGCAGGTTCGAATCCTGCCTCGGGCATGGATGTGTGTGATGTCCTTAGGTTAGTTAGGTTTAAGTAGTTCTAAGTTCTAGGGGACTGATGACCTCAGAAGTTAAGTCCCATAGTGCTCAGAGCCATTTGAACCATTACTACTACTTGCATTGTTCGCAGCTCGTGGTCGTGCGGTAGCGTTCTCGCTTCCCACGCCCGGGTTCCCGAGTTCGATTCCCGGCGGGGTCAGGGATTTTCTCTGCCTCGTGATGACTGGATGTTGTGTGATGTCCTTAGGTTAGTTAGGTTTAAGTAGTTCTGAGATCTAGGGGACAGATGACCATAGATGTTAAGTCCCATAGTGCTCAGAGCCATTTAAACCATTTAAACTACTTGCATTATATGTACTCTAAATTATCTTGTCAATCTTATAAAACAATTGAGCAGCGCAGACCAACAAAGTCATACTTTGTGCGTTGGGCCCATATGGAATTGAATATCCGAGACAGCTTTTCATGAATATTCATATATACGGTATGGGGCTGTAGATATAGGTAAATCTGGTTCGCCATAAGATCAGCAGATGAAAATCACTGACGATGTGCTTTAATCCCGTGGTTCTCAGCGCCGTGTGTGTGTGTGTGTGCGTGCGTGCGCGCGCATGTGCGTGCAGTAGTAGTAGTAGTAGTAGTAGTAGTACTTGTAGTAGTTGTAATATGGGAAACCCACATTACTTTCATTGAGAATCGTATCACTCGCTGCTTGTGGACCTCATGCTTTGCATTTATCACGCCCTCACTGCAAGTAGTAGATCGTACAGGATGGGAAGAAAGAAGCCTCATACTACTCGAGGGTCGAAACCTACAAAACAGTAGCGTTGATAGCTACTTCCATTCACTGAATCGTATAATTGCAATGATGAAATGACCAAAGGTTGGCAGTTTCCGACTGGTGGTTTAATGACGCTGAGCGGACTTCAGTGGTAGACACTACAGGAACAACTTGCGCTGTCGTCGAAGGTCTACGAAACTGTACGTAGCGAGGAATTTAATAACAGAGACTAGGCACACTTTGTCCCTGAGTGAAATACGAAAAGAGAATGCGATGTTGCTAAAGTACCTGCAAGCGTAAATTAAACAGTGTGTGGCTTATGGGAGGAGCATTTGTAGATAAAGGAGAGCGATATGAAAGTAAGCAGAAAGGGTACGAGAAAAAGTTGGAAGGTCAATTTCATTTGGCGCGGCGAGGCAGGGCTGTGTGTGGGCGGCCCACACTGCCGGTTGCGGGTGTCCGGCGAGGCGGCGGCGGTGGCGTTTCCTCACTTGTGCCGCACGTGGGCCGCATTCTTTAGCCGGCCGCGCGGCGAGCTCTGCATGCCAAGAGCGCCCGCCCCGCGACCGCTAACAAGCGCCGCGATGACAACTCACAGCCCGGCACAGTCGTTTCTCAGCGGCGCCGCGGGCTGCACGTGGACGGTCGGTGCGGAATTCCTCGCTTCGTTGCTCCAGCGAGCTCTGTGCTGCAGAGCCGTGCCTTAATACACAGCGATGTGGGCGTCGCTCAGCCGCGTTGTTTGCCTTAATAGAAAGCTTGTGACGAGGGCGTCGTTTGCTTTTCTCTGTCATGTAGCAGAAAAACGACGAGGTGTCGAGTATTTTAAGAGTGATAAGATGACGGAAGTTTAAAGCTCAATCGATTACAGTGGGTCCGGAACCGCGCGACTGCTACGGTCGCAGGGTCGAATCCTGCCTCGGTCATGGATGTGTGTGATGTCCTTAGGTTAGTTAGGTTTAAGTGGTTCTAAGTTCTAGGGGACTGATGACCACAGATGTTAAGTCCCATAGTGCTCAGAGCCATTTGATTACAGTGGATGCATTCAACCACTAACGCACATCTATCGCGTAACGCGTAGAGCGCTGTCGTGTGTAACAAGAATGTGAGACAGCTTGTAGAAATTTTTAGGGGATATGCAGCGTATACAGAGAAGACCCGCACTGATATTTAGACATCTTTATGACACGTGAGAGAGCATCGTGGGAATCCTGAAAAAGCTGAAATGGCGAACGCTTCAAGGTAGACGCCAACCATACCACAAGCCTGCCTAAAAAGTTTTAGGAACCGGTATTAGGTGAGGAATCTCGTAGTAACTAAAATTCCCTCCGTATCGCTTACTTAGAGACCGCTAAGACAAAATTATAGTAATTACGACAACACAGTGGCAGTTAGGAAATATTCTTTCCACTTTCCATTCGCGAAACAATGGGAAGTACCCTCTTCCACGCACTTCTGAGAGGTTTGCAGATAACAGGATAAGCTTCCCACATTAAGGACCACTGAGTGGGTATATTGGACAGAAGTTGATCTGGTACACCCCGTGGT
Source organism: Schistocerca piceifrons (assembly GCF_021461385.2). Lineage (NCBI taxonomy): Eukaryota > Metazoa > Arthropoda > Insecta > Orthoptera > Acrididae > Schistocerca > Schistocerca piceifrons. Next base: position 704,003,957 of record NC_060138.1, read on the forward strand.
CTCTCTCTCTCTCTCTCTCTCTCTCTCTCTCTCTCTCTACACACACACACACACACACACACACACACACACACACACACACACACGCGCGCACACACCCATGCGGCGCACGCATGCAGGCAAACGCGAAAGTACACGTGAAGCATGCAAATTGTTATTGCAGATTCGACCGTCAGATGATAACGATAAGCTCGGCGGCTTCCTTGGTGCTATTCAGAATTAGTATACTCTGGAACGGCACGGGCTTGTACAAATTTAAATCACAACTTTTAAATGGAACGATGAGACCTAGCATCTCGTTACCTGTTTGAGTCTTTTTTCAATGCTAGTCAACTTTGTAATTATTCTGTATTCAAAATTCTACCCTCCTACAAGAAATGCAAGTTACTAAAAAGAATATGAAATGTGACATTTCTCTCGCGGCATTCGCCCTTGGTATTGCCCGGTATAGAGCGCCGAATTTTCTCGCTTCCCGATCTGGCGCTCATTTGCCTCTCCCTCCACTGGTTCGCGAGGTGAGCGCTCAATCATACACTGAAAGCGATCCAAAGACTGCTTAGGATGCGTAGGGAAATACTTGGCTGTTGTAATTAAACTTTCGCTGCTTGAGAGGGCCTCCATGAAAAGCGAGTGATCGTAGCACACTGAAACAGTGTGAAAACATTGCTAAGGACGTACGGAATAGAAATGAAGACTAAACCATTCAAAGAAACACAATTGATTTCCACATGAGAGGGTAACATTCGTTAATTGCGTACCATGTTTACGTTCCAGGTTACAAATCTTGGGCAATGTGACGACCATCTACATCCACGATAGCCTCGAACCGCACTAGACATACCGTTTCACAAAAGTTCGCAGCATTTTTCCGATAGTTTACGATGGAACGTCCTGCTGTTTTTCACACAGGTCATGCACTGCTTGAAGATAGCACGTTGCGTCCAGAATTCTCAGGCATGCCAACAGAAACTTCTTCAGCAATTTTTGACGCAGTTGGCCGTCTCCCTCACGCAGTAGCAATTCCCAAATCGCCAGTTAATTCGAACTTCCGAAACATGTCCTTCAACCACTGTCCCGGAAGAAGACCTATACGTATTCCTTCAATGCGACTATTCTCCTGAAGAGCAACAGCGTTTGCCAAAACAGCTTTATCAGTAAAGCCATACTCACCTTGTCCAGACCCATGCTGACAGTCTGCAGCTGTAATGCACTCTGGTGCTTGGGTTTCAGCCCTACGCCACCGTACCAGTACCTGCGCCTAAAGACATGTAATGACGCTAACGCTAGTAACAACGCAAATCCTGCAGCGCACAGTATGGATATCATCCATATAACGTTTGCTACCCATACGTAAATAGTTTCCCGTAAAGAAAGTTTAATTAAAACCACCCTGTACGACTTACGTTTTATTCATGATATTCTCTGATAATTGTTAAAGAGTATAAAATACTAAAAAATTTCCAAAACCTCAGCATTAATTTAATTCCTTACAACTACATCAAAAATTACAATTACTAATAAATGCTCCACGCGTATAGTTTTTGTGAACCATGAATAAACAATTAACGATCACATTTGACAGCCCTGTGAGTTGCAGACTTCGACGTTTTTACATAATACTGACCGGACTTAGAAATGAGTTTGGTGCTATATTCATGTATTTTGGAGAGTGTCTTACATCTTTAATCAGATACCGAAGCAAAGAGGATAAAAACTGAAACCAAGGCGAGAAAAACTGATAGTGAGCTGGTTCAAAATGGTTCAAATAGCTCTGAGCACTATGGGACTTAACATCTGTGGTCATCAGTCCCCTAGAACTTAGAACTACTTAAACCTAACTAAACTAAGGACATCACACACATCCATGCCCGAGGCAGGATTCGAACCTGCGACCGTAGCAGTCGCGCGGTTCCGGACTGAGTGAGCTGGTGATTGCAACTAAAGAATTGTAACATGACTGGTTAAGATTATTTCACTATCCGGTATGAATTGAGTTACATTTATTTCATAAATAATAGAGAGCACTACTAACTGTTTGGTGGTAGCTGAACAGTTATCACGTAAGCAAATGGATCTTGGGACATCCCGTGTTTACTACGGAGTTGCAGCAAAAAAGATTGCTTCAAGTGGGTTGGCATTCTAGGAGGTCGCCAAGACCAGTTCGGCGTATTCTGTAGTTGCGATTTCCAGTCGTTAATCCGTTACGTGCGGCTGCAGGCCCCAAGCGCCCACCTGAGATGTGGCAAGCATCTACTCTGCATGCATTTCAGCAAGTGCCCCGCCTTTCTGTTCCCACGAAACGTGAGAAATTTAGAAGCTTCTCAACAGTATTTCTATTCGTCCAATCCTGTGTTTGGAATCACCTACGAGACACTGTAAATGCTACGTCAACCAATAGTAAAAGTCCCTTCAAACTCGATACCGATCTAGTAAATTGTTTTTGCGTGTTTGTACGCTATATCAGGGAAACTTTTGCAGCGTTTCCCACCACTTCCATGCTTCGAGGCACTTTCTCGTTGGTCACTTTTGCTACAAGCATGCTGCCGCTCCTCCAACAGTTTTTCTGCTGAGAACAGAGATTTTTATATTCTTAAGATTCTTCCGGTGCTGGCTGTGTAGTACCAAGATGTGAGTTTCTTCTTTGTCATACGGAGTTCGAAATAATGATTAAGGGTTTTTGTGGCCTGCACAGGAGCCTAGTTCGGAGGATTTCAGCACCAAGTCTTACGAGAACCGGCGAAACGCCGCGAATAATGAGGATAATGGGCAGGGGCAGTCAGTAGTATGAGGGTAAGTTCAGAATTTGCGTCTGGCGGGAGACGTGCTCGAAACATGGTCCGGCACAATTTTTTATGTTCCCCATTGATGTAAATCAATACCCACTAACAGCTAAATATCATTAATCCCTTTGTGTGTCAAAGGAAAAGAGCCATAGAGAAACGAATATTAGACACTCTCTTTAGGAAGCCTTGGGGCGTAAATTTTCTTCAGTGATCACTGTGCTACGTCGCTCATGGGTACTCCGTGACCGGGCCGAGACGATGCCAACCGGCCACCGTGTCATACTGTGGAATATGGCGTTATTCGGATGCGACATGGAGGAGCATGGGGTCAAACACTACCCTTCCGGCCGTTATTGACTTCCCAGAGCTTGGAGCCACCACTTCTCATTCAACTAGTTCCTCACTTGGCATCACGAGGCTGAGTAGAACACGTTCCAATCACTCCACCAAGGAAAAGTCTTTGGCTGTACTGGGAATTGAACCAGGATCCTCGACATGGCAGATGGGCGTTCGCGCTGATCTGATCGTGACAACAGCTAGCGTCATCTAAGGTTATTCTACTCTTAGTCGTTTACGCTGATTTAGGAGCCGCCCGCTTTCGTTTTTATTTTATTTGTATTTTTTCATGTAACTTCCAGTGTGTATCGGCAGCTGAAATTACGTATGTGAATTTTATGCGACGTTACTTCTGACAGACTTCGACAGGACAGAAAGGTCCGTTCATTTGGTAGGAAATCAGATCGACCACAGGTCAGAAATATTTATGTACGGACTAAAACTCTTGAAAACTGGTCACAGTGCTCGGATTAGAAGTGATATCGAGTGAAAGAGTAATTTGCTCTGCAATATGGATTTTTAACGTTCAGTAAGATAAATTATGGAGCCACTTGAACTCGGAGCTTATGAGCAGCTATAACGCTCCCATACGCAAAATACAAGCTGGAGCCAGACGCAGTTATTTCGCCGCAGAATTCGTTGGAAGGCGGCAGCGAAGTGTCTGTGACATTCCGAGCTGTGTCCCAGGCGCCAGGTTTGTGGCCTGGTGTGGTATGTTCTGCTCTCCCGTTACCTCCGGCCAGGTGCTTCCGCACCCATTGCATTAATTGCATTCCGCTAGCGCTCCGTGCTTCGCTGGAGGCAACGGAGTAACATTTCAGCTGATCACTGACCTGTAAGCTACAGACGCCCAGCCGTTGCTGACGTGGCGGCTATATCATTGAAGCCTCCGGGGCGGTATAAACGTGACAACTTGGTGTCAGTTCTGCATTACAAGGGACGTTTGACAAAGAGACTGCTGCAAAATAAGTGCCTACATCATTCATTTATTTCTATGAAAATAACAAGGATGGCAAAAACTTAAAATTACAATATTTCGTTGAGTGCGTTGAGACTGAGAAAAAGGAGATGTATGATGATGTCAGGTGTGGTACCTCAAGAAAAGACAGTTCTGTGTTATTAACGTTCCCATTAATTTTTATGGTAAACGCATTTACACAGATATAAAAACCTATTAAAGCCTACAGAAGTTTGGCAAGAGAGAGAACCTGTAAAGTCCCGATGTCCACGACTGCAGCTTTTAGACAGGGGATGAATAGCATGCTAGCTATTTACGATGAACTGAAATAGGAATACATAAAGACAGTGAATTATTTACAAGCTTTACCCATCTCCGTCGTCGAAGTCTCTAAAGCTCGTTGGTGGTGTGACGTCAGACTCATAGGCTGCCCTTCCGATATTTAGTCTCGAACGACATTTCCTAGTAACCAAACTGAACACCAACAGCAAATGAAACTCAGACATCTACGTAGAGTGCCATAGTGTGAGAACACTGTTGACGGCAATAGATTCGCTATTCGAGAGGAGCAGATGTTGCTGTGCTGAGTTTCATCCACCCATTCCTTCATTCCACACTCATTTATGATCACACAAAAACGTCTCTGGAATTCACTAAATACAGACACAAAATTTACAGGTCAGGCTAAGGGAAGAAGAGGAGCTCCATTTCAGTTTATTAGTATGTCCCAAGTAAACCAGTTCGGCTTCAAGCAAATCACTCGAAGCTCGCAGTTACGTCACACTGTGGAATGTATGTCTCGTGCAGCCCTAACTATTACTTTTTTTATTTAATGGCGTAGAGTAGCAGACGCAGCTTTGCACATTGCCGGTTGAAACCAGCGCAAAACATTAATGTTTGTGTATATATTTATTACTGACTTATGTATTTGTCTCGTAGTAGGACAACATGTCGCCTGGTGCCGTAGGAGATCAGCGTCAGACTTCCCATCGAAGGTCCGGTTTCAATTCTCAATCGGTTCTACGACTTTCTCCTATAGCCTAAAGCTTCTTTCAGCTTTGAAAGTGATAATCTTATGTGCAAAATACCGAGTTGTACCTTGGTTCGAAGTCCATGGAGAACTGTAGGTCACGCTGATAACTGGATGGATAAGTCAACTGGAAGAATCTTATCTAGGAAAGCACTGTGGTATTCAAATTAAAATTCGATGAAGAAAACTAAATCCGTTAATCTGTTTACGATGAGTGTCAGCCCGTGTTCAAATAACACAACTTTTCTTCTACACAGTGCTGTATGATTAAATTAGGCTCCTAGGAGATAAGAACTCTAACAATAAGAAGAAACAACGAAGTCGGTAATATTTATATCGAATGAGGTAGTTATTTATCAGTTAGTTTTCGGCCATTGTCCCATTTTCAGAGGGTGACGTACGTTTCTTAAAATTACTGGTACATGTTCTGCGTTGTGGGTCGCCATGCATCTGTAGTAATGTAAAGAAAGTGGCTTAAACAGTTTAGGAAGATCACGAAACAGACATCTCCGAGGTGGCACTAATGAAACCGAAAAAAGTTTTTAAATCTCCAAATGTATCTAAAATTGTATTTTCTTCTGCTTTCGTGTTTTAGAGACATTTTGAACTTTTACAGGACAAAAACAGGGTGTTTGATGAAGACGTATTTCATAAGGACCGTGGCAGTGTCCGTTTCGTAACGGGAATATGTCGATTTAGGTCTGAGTTCACATCTTGTGCGTCTTCATCCCGAACATGCTGTTACTGCAATTCTGTCATTGCTGACTGTAGCTAGAGACAAAGATTCTCTTCATACGCAGTTTTACATGCTAAAACACGTTTCCAACTTCGCGTATACCTCCAGCTTCCTGTAACGGAACGAGTCTATTTGACCAGATACTGACAGAATCTGAAAAACATTTGCTGCGAACTGTGCTGCATGTGTAATATCTACTAAGGTAAATACGATTAACTGCAGACATGTTGTCACATGCTGGAAGTGCGTCTGCCAGGAGATAAGTTCCCGATTAAGGGGCTGCTGGAAGCTCATTGGTCGGAGCTCCAAGTGAAGTGCTGCTCGGTTTCCCGGGGCAACCATGGCTCACCGGCTGAAGTTTGCCCTGGACGTCCGTCTTAAGTGTGCCGCCGAGGGCTCTGCCTCATACCGCATAATTTGCTCTCCCCTTCCTTCCGTCTTCCCAGCTACCTTCCTGCAGGGTCTCCGTCGATCCAGGGGCACCATCTGAATTCATTTCGGCGCCGCCATAACTGATTTCATGTGCAGTAATTCACTGCCAAGTGCGTGTAACGTTTTATTGATTGACAAGTTTCTTCTGGTTCAGTATTTTTTTCCCAATTGTTTAGCAACAAGTGAGGCGGCTCGCAGGTTAAGACACAAGACTAGTCATCAAATCGCTCTCCCCATCTAGAATTACATTTATGTGGCTTTCCTAAATCATTTCTGGCGAATGTTAATAGGATTGTTTCTGCCATTTGTCTCCACTTGAGCTGCGTTATGCATTTCTGTGTACGGCTTCTCTCTCTCTCTCTCTCTCTCTCTCTCTCTCTCTCTCTCTCAAATGACTGCAACGTTGAACTTATTTTCGTCGTAGTCTACCTTCTTTGGTGGTAACAATGGACCTTTACGTTTGGAATTACAAGTAAGTGATCTAGCTATTCTTTATTACCATACGCTATGTGATCAAAAGTATCCGGACACCGCCAAAGCCGGCCGCGGTGGTCTAGCGGTTCTAGGCGCGCAGTCCGGAACCGCGCGACTGCTACGGTCGCAGGTTCGAATCCTGCCTCGGGCATGGATGTGTGTGATGTCCTTAGGTTAGTTAGGTTTTTAAGTAGTTCTAAGTTCTAGGGGACTGATGACCACAGTAGTTAAGTCCCATAGTGCTCAGAGCCATTTGAACCAACACCGCCAAAAACATACGTTTTTTCATAAGATGTGCATTGTGCTGCCACCTACCGCCAGGTACTACATATGAGCGACCTCAGTAGTCATTATACATCGTAAGAGAGCAGAACGGTGCAGTTCGCGGAACTCACGGACGTCGAACGTGGTCGGTAGATTGGGTGTCACTTGTGTCACACGACTGAACGCGAGATTTCCACACTCCTAAACATCCTTAAGTCCACTCTTTCCTATGTGGTAGTGAAGTGGAAACGTGAAGGGACACGTACAGCACAAAAGCGTAAAGGCCGACCTCGTCTGTTGACTGACAGACCGCCGACAGTTGGAGAGTCGTAATGTGTAATAGGCAGACATCTATCCAGACCAGACTGCCACACACGAATTCCAAACTGCATAAGGATCCACTACAAGTAATATGACAATTAGGCGGGAGGTGAGAAAACTTGGATTTCATGGTCGGGCGGCTGCTCATAAGCCACACATCACGCCAGTAAAAGCCAAACGACTCTTCGCGTGGTGTAAGGAACATAAACAGTGGACGATTGAACAGTGGAAAAGTGTTTCGTGGGGTGACGAATCACGGTACACAATGTGGAGACCCGATGGCAGGGTGTGTGTATGGCGAAAGCCCGGTGAATGTCATCTACCAGCGTATATAGTGCCAACAGTAAAATTCGGAGGCGGTGGTGTTATGGTGTGGTCGTGTTTTTCATGGAGGGGGCTTCCACTCCTTGTTGTTTTGCGTGGAACTATCATAGCACAAGCCCACCTTCTTGCTTCCCACTGTTGAAGAGCAACTCGGGGATGGTGATTGCATCTTTCAGCACCTGTTTTAATGCAGGGCCTGTGGCGGAGTGGTTGCACGACAATAACATCGCTATAATGGACTGGCCTGCACAGAGCCCTGACCTGAACCCTATAGAACAAATGGTTCAAACGGCTCTGAGCACTATGGGACTTAACATCTGAGGTCATCAGTCACCTAGACTTGGAATTACTTAAACCTAACTAACCCAAGGACATCATATACATCCATGCCCGAGGCAGGATTCGAACCTGCGACCGTAGCAGCAGCGCGGTTCCGGACTGAAGCGCTCGGCCACAACGGCCGGCTCCTATAGAACACCTCACCGACCGACATCTATACCTCTCCTCAGTGCAGCACTCCGTGAAGAATGGGCTGCCATTCCCCAAGAAACCTTCCAGCACCAGACTGAACGTATTCTTGCAAAAGTGGAAGCTGTCACCAAGGGTAATGGTGGTTCAACACCATATTGAATTCCAGCATTACCGATGGAGGGCGCCACGAACTTATTTTCAGCCAGGTGTCCGGATACTCTTGATCACATAGTGTATTTTACTATTCTGAACATCGAATTAAGTTTACGGTGTCTAAATACCATTTTTCTTATCTTTATTTTGTTCTACTACTATCGGTCTGACATTTTGTCGGCTACCTATACCCTATGGCTCTGAGCACAATGGGACTTAACTTCTGAGGTCATCAGTCCCCTAGAACATAGAACTATCTAAACGTAACTAACCTAAGGACATCACACACATCCATGCCCGAGTCAGGATTCGAAGCTGCGACCGTAGCGGTTCCAGAATGTAGCGCCTAGACCCGCTCGGCCACCTCGGCCGACACCTATACCCTACTGTACATGTAATTTCACTGCAGCTTCCTCCGCCTCCCGCCCGCCCGGCCAACCCCCCCCCCCCCCCCCCCCCCCGTCACCCCCCGATCGGATCTTTTTCTGTGACAGAAAAAGAGCCATAGGTTTTCGCTATTTGAGATTAACTTGAGTAATTACACTATTATCTTTATGCTACTACTAGCAATTGTGTTACTAATATTTCTACTACGATTATATATGTAGTCTCAGAGGACACACACACACACACACACACACACACACACACACACACAGTGTACTACTATCGGAATGTACTTAGTTTCTCTCTACGTTCCGTACCACGTCGCACATGCCGTCGAATCTAGCAATATTTTGCTGCCTCCAGACAGCATGGCGGCGGATCAGAGCGCATCACTTACTTCGCTAATTCTTCTCGTTCTTTTTATGTACGCTGTAAGGCCATCTCCCTTCACTCTTCACTCTGTGTGGGCAATGAATGTCCAGTGTTCCTCCATGGTACATATTTACATACGTGTTGCCGTTATGTCTTCGAATTTTCTGATTCATTTTTAATTGGCCGGCCGCTGTGGCCGAGCGGTTCTAGGCGCTTCAGACCGGAACCGCGCTGCTGCTACGGTCGCAGGTTTGAATCCTGCCTCGGGCATGGATGTGTGTGATGTCCTTAGGTTAGTTAGGTTTAAGTAGTTGTAAGTCTAGGGGCTTAGACCATTTGAATCATTTGAATTTTTAATTGATCGACGTCTAATATCTTTTCTTTTAAGTAACATATCTGTCGATTTTTGTGGTGCTATCTTCAGTCGCATCTGCGAGCACAGCGAATGCATGATTTCAATGAGTTTCCCACAGTTATCTTTCTAGCGAATCTCGACTGTTGGCGTGCACTATAAGTAGAAAGTTATCAGCATATGGTACAACTTCTATCAATTCCTGACTTCCTGTAATCAATCCAGAAGTTGTTCTAAGTTAACGCCCCGAATTCGGGTCCGCAAACAGAGGTCTGAGGACATTCTTTCGTAATGCGTTTGGCAACTGTTTATGTGGGACAGTACAACGTCACGGGTATCAGTCTCTGCAGTAATCAAATTGACAGTAATATAGCATTCTTGTACAGGCCGTTTGCCTTAGTATTCTGAAGAATGAAGGGTACCATAAGTTGTCAAACGCCCCAGATGCGTCTATCATTTTACCTGTTACGTACTTTGTGTCTGCAGCGTATATTAGTTTCTCGCCTCTTTATTGCATCCTCAGTATCTTCACCCTTTGTAAATCAAATTGAGCATTATTTAATCCCGTTAGAATCCTGTGGCATTTTAATCTATTGATTAGCACTTTTTCCAAAATCTTGTCCAGTACATTTATAGGCAGATAGGCCAGTATGATCTGGGAAGTATGGGATCTTTATCTTCTCCCTTTTTTATTGTAATAATTGTTTCTTTCTATTTACAGAATTTGGGAAAATGCCCCTGGATCATGCATTCATTAAATAATCTGCTTGTGTAAGGAGCTACATAGGAACTTGATGATTGTGGTACCTCTCCTGGTATGCCATCAGAATTTTCCTCCATTATTTAAAAAAATGTGTGTCCGAAATCTTATGGGACTTAACTGCTAAGTTCATTAGTCCCTAAGCTTACACACTACTTAACCCAAATTTTCCTAAGGACAAACACACACACCCATGCCCGAGGGAGGACTCGAACCTCCGCCGGGACCAGCCGCATCCATTATTTAATTCCAATGTTTGGCGAACAAGAGATGCAGGACAAATCAACATATTTTAGTGGCATGTGATACTGAGACGTTTTCGCTCCTAGAAAATGTAGCAGAGACTAGTTCTTTCTTAACTTACACCGTCTTTTGTAGTCATTTCTTTTCTGTGTATGGTGTACCACCCGCTACTCGTATGACTTGGCGTTGTTCCCAACGAAATGCTAAACAGTTACTACTAAGATGGTGTGGAAATGTGATCGTGCCTTGTGTTTTTTGTTATATGGGAGGATTAATGATAGCTGGTGAGCTGGAACTCACGAAAAACTATCTGCAGCAGAGTATGCATCCAATTAGGCCTTTGACAATAGGAATTTCAGTCGTTCTAAAGACGCTTTTAGCTCTTGAGACCAGAAGTCACAACTCCAGCGCGCAGAGAACCCTGAGAAGGACCAATACGAAATTTTGTTTCACTGGGACGGGCCAGTGCAAACCATGCACCAGTCTCACCATCACGTAAGTAAACATGAACTGGGGCCACGTGGAGGTAGTACGGTGACATAAAACATGTAAAAGCTGTTGCTTATTGTTACGTTATGTTTTTATCCGCTAATCAAAAAGAAAATCATCGTTACAAGTTTTAGGTAAATTACAATTATCTCAGAAATTTTGTTTATTTTTGTCTGAGTCTCGCGCTTGGATTGAACCGAAACGTAGCGTGTAGAAGTGGGTGAAAGTAGTCTCGCGGAAACGGAAATTCGACTCTGATGAGAGTGGCTTGTTCATTACTTCTCATTAATCGGACAAAGTCGATGCCACATTGTAACAGTAGCCGAATGGTGGATAATCAGGTCTTCTAACCACACCTGAATTACAATTTAATAGAAAAACAAGCCTGATAAATGGATTAAGCAGCTGGTGATAGCAGTAAACTCGGTACTTCACTGTGCCGTGTGCTGAAGAATGATCACGTGAAAAGTTTCCCTTGTTCTTGTGAAGAACAAGAAGCCTCGTTGTAAACATGATCATGAATCAAGTTAATGAAACTTCACTGAAAATGGAAATGTCATGTGGCTAGGGCCTCCCGTCGGGTAGACCGTTCGCCTAGTGCAGGTCTTTCGATTTGACGCCACTTCGGCGACCTGCGCGTCAATGGGGATGAAATGATGATGATTAGGACAACACAACACCCAGTCCCTGAGCGGAGAAAATTTCCGATCCAGCCGGGAATCGAACCCGTGCCCCTAGGATTGACAGTCTGTCACGCTGACCACTCAGCTACCAGGGCGGACTTAGTTCCTCGGTCCTTCATTGCGAAATCATAACTGCGTCATGATCTTTGGTAGTGTGTGCCACGAAAACCACACACTTTGAGCTAGCACAGAATCGATGATTATTAACAGACAAAAAAACAGTTCTCTTTCACTTAACAGCGTTATGCTTTAGCAAAAATCTCAGTTAATAAAGAAAATATTTGAGGAATAGCGGTGCATTGACTAAAAGGCTACTTATCTAAGGGGCTATGGAAAACCCCCTTAAGGACCGAACTGTACGTCTTATTCATTACTCACGCTACTTCTATACATTAATTTAAAAAAAAAATCCTTAAATGTTATTTGTCGACCGCGCGACTGCTACGGTCGCAGGTTCGAATCCTGCCTCGGGCATGGATGTGTGTGATGTCCTTAGGTTAGTTAGGTTTAAGTAGTTCTAAGTTCTAGGGGACTGATGACCACAGTAGTTAAGTCCCATAGTGCTTAGAGCCATTTGAACCATTTTTTTGTTATTTGTCGACTGTTGGTCATAATATTATGGAACTATCTGAAGGTACCGCTTCCATAGAAGCCTGCCATGGAGTCTTCAGAAGTGGCAGCAAATCTCTAGAGCAATTGTAGTTACAGCTTCAACGCGGACTTTGTAATATCTTCATGTTCCTCCTCAGAAGATGACATGACGGCATTATCATTCTCTTCTCCATCGTGAGCAGAATTGGTCACTGGTTCTTCAGCAGCACACATGTTGTCTTCCTGAGTCCATTGTTAGATACTGACAGAACAAGTGGGCGCAGTCGGGTGTAAGCCTGTAGAAGATCAGCTTCAGAATCCGAAGTTGTATCCACACGATGAGTAGTTGAGATGTTGGATCACCGGGTTCTTTTTCAGTTTCAGCGACGTTAGCAGTCGCTTAAAACAGTTAGTTATGGTGTCTGTTGTAACTTCATCCCAAGCACCATGTATGTTACTGATACGTTTCAGTACATTCCATTGTGGAACTGTTTTGTAGAGTTCGATTGCGCTGGTGGCAGACTGAGCAAGTCGGCGTCTGTAATTAGGCTTCATTGAGGCGATTATTCTCTGATTCAGTGGCTGCAGCCGGCTCGTGGTATTAGCTGGTAAGAAGATAACTTCTGTGTTCGTAACTTCCTGGTCATCGAACTGAAGTGCCGGGTATTGGTCAGAAGTTAGAAAAATATTTCTCTTCCTCGCAGCCATTTGTTGTTGAATCTTCACGATCCAGCTACGAAAGAGAAATTTGGCCATTCAGATTTATTGTTATTCTCGTAGTGGCATGGTAGATTGAATAGACCGACATTTTTAAAATAACGTGAATGTATTTTCCAATTGCTATAGGTTTGAGCTTCTTACAAGGGATACTCCTTATCGCACCCACTCGTATTTAGTGGTAAGATGGCCCAGTGATAGGCCGTCAAAAACTGAGTACAGATCAAGCATGAAAACAAGAGGAAGGTGTTGAAAACAGGAGGAAGGTGCACTGAACTGAAAAAAAAAAGTGAACGCTCCGAGCCTAACAAGTACAATATTAAGCGCACATTCAGAGACGCTGCGTCGCGGTTAAATGGCCATGTACTGTGAAGCAGACGCTCCCTATTGCAAATCTTTCATGTCATTTGTTTTTATTTTATTTATTTATTTTTTCACAACGTTATGAACTGTCCGTCCGGTCATTGAAATATTTGGTCTTGGCAGTTGTCATACTATATATTGGTTGCAGAATATGTATCATGTGGTAAGAATACGTTACCGTCGCAAGTAAACGTGATGAATAGTAAGAGCAGGCGAGATACTACATAGACGTCTCACAGAAATGAAAACAACAAGCGGTTGTGAACTATGTTACAACAAAGGAAGTAAAGAGTCAGAACTTCCAAAACGGAACGCAACTTCGAAAACGTTAAAAACATATCTTTTGACAGAGCCCAGAGAAACTGTGTGATTGCGAAACTGTTGCGTTCATTTTTTTGCAGCTTATGTGACAAACAGTTATGTTTTCATTATTCCTTTGGGAGTTATCACGTTCACATTCATAAAAATGTCTAAATTGGGCAAGGAGGTATATCTCACTCATTCACTAGGCATACAAATCTGGTGCTTCGGTAAGAGATTCCTATTATATGAGACACGTACTGTCACTAAGACATTATATGGCACACCAGACGATTAATAGAGTAGTTGTGCAGAATGAACTGTCATTATAGGTCCCTTCCTTACACATCACGTTTGCAAACGGTCGTTACACCACGACACAGACACAAATTTGAATACAGCGAACAGCGGAAAAAAAGACAAACGATAGGTTTGAACACGGTTTCGCCTGCGTGGTAGTCCATCACCGTGACCATGTATCCACGACGCCATTGGTCTTTCAATTTGCTCTATATTGCACTTCTTTTCCTTGGACCATTCGCTGTTTCTATTTTGCTTTTTTTCATGTTTCTGTACACCTTATTCCTGTTTTAATGCTTGATCGTGTACAAGTATTGACGGACTGTGCACTGGACCTCTATCACAAAATTGGAAGGGGCTGCGATGGTGTTTCCCTTGTCAGAACCATGTTTGCTTACGACACAAGACAACAGTCAGTTACTGCGTTTTCCTCTATGACATTTTTCGCCCTTTACGTGTAGGGTTTTTCCAGACATCAAGTTTTAGCAATATTAAACATCAGCTTCATCCATGGAACTTCCTGGCGGATTAAAACTATGTGCCGGACCGAGACTTGGAACCTTTGCCTTTCGCGGGCAAGTGCTCTACCAACTGAGCTACCCAAGCAAGACTCACGCCCCGTCCTCACAACTTTATTTCTGCCAGTATCTCGTCTCCTACCTTCCAAACTTTACAGAAGGCCCCGAGTTCGAGTCTCGATCCGGCACACAGTTTTAATCTGCCAGGAAGTTTCATATCAGCACACACTCCGCTGCAGAGTGAAAATCTCATTCCAGCTTCATCCATGTTAAACAAGTCTCTTGGGTGATACAAAAGAGAGAGCTTGGACCGAAATTCCCGCAACAACTCATTGACATCTTCCTCGTTTACTCTATGTGTCTCCCCATAGACTGTCAGCAATGTTTCCTTCTTCTTCTTCTTCTTCTGTAAACTACCTCAGAACACACAGCCCCAGAAATTTCCTTTTTCTGGGCGATTTTACGAGCGTTTTCTTGAAGCTTGGGGCCGCAGAATGGAATTTGTTGTGAGCGCAAACAGCGAATACGTACGCCACTTCATATTTGCTTGGCGTAATGCGCCTCCTATTGCCATTGAATGAACTGCTTGCTAGATTTGCCTCTGTTTTCTGTCTTGAACATATTATCGATGAGAGAGTAGACTTCGGGATCTGAAAGTTATCTGCTACCTGCGTTTTATTCCTCTCTCCACTGCCGGCCGCGGTGGTCTAGCGGTTCTGGCGCTGCAGTCCGGAACCGCGGGACTGCTACGGTCGCAGGTTCGAATCCTGCCTCGGGCATGGGTGTGTGTGATGTCCTTAGGTTAGTTAGGTTTAAGTAGTTCTAAGTTCTAGGGGACTTATGACCTAAGATGTTGAGTCCCATAGTGCTCAGAGCCATTTATTGCCTCTCTCCACTGTAGAACATATGGAGAATTTGCTGCTTCTGTTTTGGCCTCAGACTATTATGAGCTCGTTTCTCTTCCATCGTTATATTGCAAGCGACGGAGCGTAAGGAAAGAAAACCACGTTCGCTGTTCACAGAGGCAGAAAGCTCTCTGGCGTATCTCACGCTATGTGCGGTCTGCTGACAAACCCTTCTCTTCCTCTTCCCCCCCCCCCCCCCCCCCCCCTCGCTGTGCGACCAGCAAGCGAGCATTGTTGCGAAATTGCAGTGTAGTATTTTATTTGAGAAAATGAGAAAAATTATGTGAAATGCATAACGGAAAATACCGCTGCATACGTGCTTACCTATTCGGTTAGATGAAGAAAATGATACGGATTTCGTAATATGGGTACCAATTTTTAGTTTTTAGTCCGAATTATCAATGATTCGGTAATTCTGCAGGAACCGAGTTAACAGTTTTTCGGTTTCTCAAATTTACTGCATCGAACTCACCCGGCTGTTACTAGTCGCAAGTCACTTGCACTTTTCGCCGGGCTCTGGCATCTCCAAGAACTATGTTACGTTTGATGTGGCATGTAAATGATTCAAACAAAGGCTTTTCTTTGTTCAAAAAGTCATCTCTGCCTACACTAACAAAGATCACTTGAATGACATGTAAAAATACAACGGTCACAATCGTTTTAAAAAATGGGACGTATTTTTTGCATCAGGGTAGCAGATCTGTACCAGTGAAACCCTGTGATATAACTCGATTGTGGATCAAACAGTCAATTAAGATTCAATAAAAACAATACCAATCGCCGTTATATCGGTTTATTTCTAGGCAACCAGTTTCGACATTACACTACAACCGTAGTCCCATAGTCCACTAGCAGATGGAGTTACATTCAGTAAATTAAGAGTTCGAGTGAAGTGCTTCCCAGACATTTACACCACTCTCCGCGGGAACCAGCGCCGCCGCGGCGAGCTTAACGTGGTGTTTACATCACTTTACTTTGTAAATTCCCGAGCGGCCCATCTTTCAAACGACGGAAAAAAACAGCATAGAAGTGTCCGTCTTCCTTGTATATTTACTCCGTAATTTCTTGTCAAATCTATGAATGAAATTGTCTTCTACAGATTTTCTGCTTGAGAGAGAGAGAGAGAGAGAGAGAGAGAGAGAGAGAGAGAGAGAGAGAGAAAGCATAGCTCCATTTAGAAAAGTGCTTGTGGCTGTTGTATTTTTGAGAATAGGTATGTGTTCATGTGATATTATGTAGAGTAAGCAGACACGGGCTTTGCACCAAACAACATTTTTCTGAACGGTTTTCCTGTCGCGTCAGAATTAACGTAGTGTAGCAAACGCCAGAGTTTGGTGAGACACGCTAGATGACTCTACCATCACAGCAGACCTGAGAAAACGGGCTTTTAAGGGCGAGTGTGTGTGTGTGTGTGTGTGTGTGTGTGTGTGTGTGTGTCAAGTTGGAGAAAATATTGATTTTGTGGTGAAGTTTCCAGGTAGCGGCTCGACTGTTACACCGATCACCCTGTTTCTTAGACAGTCATGGCCCGACTTGTCTCTTTCTCACATAGGGAAGACGCTAGTCAAACTCACATTAAATTCCATAAAAATTATCCACGGGCAAATCAGGAATCGAAGATCGAACCTTTTGATTTGTAGTGTGATAGTTACCCGCTCAGTGTCAGTTACAATAGCTGCCACTTATAGAGAGGCACAGGACTGTGAAAACCGCTACGGTGCTTATGTAACTCGAAATTGTCATACCGCGAAGAGTGTCAGTTATTACTGACAACCCGCACCGTATATGCAGAGACAGTTTTTTTTTCATCATCTGCCGTGGCAGCTGTCTCTCGCGATTCTCCGTACTGAGAACTGAAGCGAGTAATTAGAAATGCAATTAGTTGGATGCCAGTCGCGCCCGCTGCGGCGGCAACACCTGCTGAGCGCTCGCCGTCGGTTTTATTGAGATCCGAGATCGGCATTCAGTGCCGGTAGAGCATTCAGCGCTTTGCTTGCAGAGCCGTGAGTACCGCCTGCGACTTGCATATTACCCTCATTGGCATTGCTGAAGTGTCTGGGACGCTGGTGCATTTTAATTATGCTGTTACATCCCGTACAGTTGCTGATCTCGCTGGATAACCAAGTTGCTGTTTGTTTTGAAGTTTCCTATGCATTAGGAAAGGGAATATTCATTTGTTGAGTAGAGTCACGAGTAATGTCTTGCTCTGTTAAAATGAATTACAGAACAGTCGATAGAAGGAGCAGAGATGCCACAAATCAATATTTGGCATAGTCGTTAAGTGCTGCACCTTAAGCGTATTTCAAAATATTGATGTACTGAAATCTTTGTTGAAGATATTAATCGATCTGTAGACGATACAGTGACAACTTGAAGAGATCTTCAGGCGATCTTGTGACAACGTGAAGCACACTCAGGACGTCACTGAACAACAGTAGTATATCCTGACTAGCAGGTACGTGGTGAGGTGTCTTTCCGTAGCAATGATTCACATAGGAACTTCATACACGCTACGAATTTCTGCAGATTCGTTTGGACTTCTTCATAATACAGCAAGCTCTCGATGTCATAATTGTGCTGTTTGCTGTGCATAGTTTGACGATTTCTATTAGATAAGGACAAAGACTGAAGTATTCTGCTGTAATTAAAACGCATATTTTCCTTATAATACACTGTTAAGCTTCTGACCTATCCCTTACCGCTGGAAGACATCCCGGAAGTATTTTCCCGTTATTTTCCACGTCATTTTCAGGTAAATGTTGGGCCACTAGCCATGTAGCACATCGCGGCCGATTTCTTGTGTATATGCTTGCCTAACCCTTTCACTAAGAAATAACCGTTGATAATTCCCACCTTTTATTCCCAGGGACTAACGCGTAGGTAATGCAGATGGTTTTTTAATATGACATTTCGAGATATAAACACTGTTGCGAACTTTAAACTTACGATGTTTCACATTTGACATAAGATTATATCTCTAATGAGTAAATTATGACAGTACTACAAATTTTTAAATTTGATCAATAATTACATGAAATTCAAAAAATTCTCTTGCAACAGGGATAGGCTGACAGTTTTAGCCGTTTAGGGATATAGATTTTATCAACTATTTTTTTCCTTCCATAGTCTTTATTTGTCCATTTGGAAAAGCAATCGAAAAGTACTTTATGATGAGTAATAAACTATTAAGACTTCGAAGTATTACTCACAGAAACGATAAATGTCGTGCAGATGAAAATAAGTTCATCTTTTGAAAAATATTTTTCTAATTTTTTACAGTTCTTGTTTTTGTTTCTCCTACATTGATCAGTTGGAATATAATGACCATCCGTTTGCCTTGAGAATGACCAGGCCAGTTTACAGGTGCCAGGGAGAGATCATTCTGCCGATTGCTTGCACAACGGGACTGTATTACCTTTGAGGAACGTGACCATGTCTACCGCTTTGACATGTTACTGTGACTGTCTGGCTGCTTTGAAAAATTACCGCGGAAGCAGCGAGAGCCGTCCGACATTTACTTCCGGCGCCATTCCTAACCACAGAACGAATGAAGGTAGAACAACCTTATAATGAAAAGACATTACCCGCCCATGCCTCTTGCAAAAACATAGAAAGTGCAGGCATGTTCTCTGTGTAATGTGCAGATGTCGAAAGCTTGACGTGTGAATGGATTTGATACGGTTCGTCAAGAGACAAGATTTCTTTCAAGAAAATCACAACGAAACTGTCCGTTGACTTAATGTTTGTACCACTTCAATATTGGTGTAATTAATTAAATGAATGGATAGATTGGGATGAAATCAGTGAAGATGTAATGGTATGATAACACACCTCTGCAGACTGTTCGGATGCTGTAGTGTAATGAACCTTTAGTGGCAGCTGAATATTTGTTCCTGACCGGAACTCGAAACCAAATTTTCTTCTCATCGTGAATAGTCGCCTTAACCGTTAGGTTGTCTGAGCACTCCCTCCAGGCATGACACTGCAGTTTCCACCTGCGATTTTCCTATCAGTACAACCTGTGATTTCACCGCCATCAATCGATCCCTTTCATTTTACTAAATTTAATTTAATTCACAAGTACCCATTGTGACGGGGTAAGCCATGGCCCACCACCGTTTCTGTTCCCACTGTGGTATTATTGTCGCACAAGCCGTCTGAGAAACTTTGGTTGTAGTGTTGTTCTCAGAAACTTTGGTTGTAGTGTTGTGAAATTATGGATGGAAACTTAAGTAGGAGTTCTCAGTCAGAGGAGAAATGATCAGGTAGTATAATGCTTGACGCAACTGCTCGCGATCAGTAGGTAAGCAGGGTTCGCTCTCTAGTCTGAAAAAAAATTTCTGTTATTTCTTAAGACATTCACTACATTTCAATATTCGCCTGTATTCAATGTGGTGTACTGCAGGAGATTTGCTCCTTTATTCCGGTACTGCCAGGATTTTCCTCTTGATGGGAGGACTAGAACTAGGTCGAATGCGAGATTACTTGGATGAGAAGCTACGTTTCCAAAGTTCTGAAAGTTGTCAGCGGCTGGTAGAGCCGCTTGCAAAACATATGCTTCTCTAAAGTGTTTTCACTAATAGCAGAGGATGACGCGGCTGCGACGGCCCGTCAGTAATCGCGTTGTTCTTAGGTTCTGACCGCTGAGTTATTTTCTTGGAGACCCGTTTGGTACCAGCGTTCTGTTAGCGCTTGCGTTTACTCCTCCCCTACATCCTTGACGGCTCGCGCAGAAATTGAACGGAAGCGCCGGCGCGTTTGCCGAGTGCGTGTCCGCGGCTGGTTAGGCGGCGGAAGCAGCGCGGCGCTTGACCCCGGCCCGGCTGCACGCAGACATCGGAGCATCCGTCGCTGTGCAAACACGGCCTGCGGCGGCGGAGATTACGGCCGAGGCTCCATCTGCACCGCGTCCTTCCGCGCAAACTTGGTCGCCAACCACGCGCAGGCCTCCACCCCCTGGTCGATATTGCTGGACGCCGCAAGCCCGTTTGGCGGAGCAGTGTCCTCATGCTGTCGGTAAACCTCTCGGCGGTCAGTTCTCCATCCATACAGAGTAGCACAGTACCGCTGCAGGAAACTGTTAACTGCCGGCACGTCGAAAACTCCCTGCATAGTTTCCAAATAGCGGTTTGTGAGTAGGTGCAGGCATACAGTATGGAAGCCAATATCGGCGGGCTATAAAGGACTGCCAGCAGCTGACAGCAAAACGATCCGACACTACAGAAGTACGAGGTGGTATCCAGAAGTACCTGAAATTTGACTTCTGCACGCATATGTTCACGGGTACACTGCAAATACCGCTAGATGTCACCCCAACACGTCCTTGTCGAAACAATGTGGCAAGTGGTTGCGAGCTGACTCGTTTAGTTAGCTGTCACAGATCTGGTATCTGTATGATTTTTTGTTTTAATCTTGGGGAAACTGCTACGTACATCCACCAAATGTTGAAGCAAGCTGTCGGAGACAACGCTTTAGGTCAGATACAGTTTTTTAAATTTTGTTTACTGGCGTATTTCAAAAACAGGCAAACATTAACTGATGATGACTGTTTCGGTCGACCGACAACTGGGATCATGCAAGGAAAGGTTTATAAACAGGTGAGCAGTCTCATTCTGCAAGATAGTAGGCAGACCATTCAAGACCTCTGCAACATCTTGAGAATACGTCGTGTTACATGTGAACGTGTTCTCCCAATAGAACTGATCAGGAGAAGGCTTGCGGCAAAGTTTGTGTCATCCGCTTCAAGACGATCAGAAGCAACACCGCGTCTAATACTGCAAGGAGCGTAAACAACTGCTTCAAGCCGATCAAAACTTTCCGTCAAAGATATATTGTTTCTTCACTGACGGATGAACAAATGCTTCAGACCTCTTGTGGAAATCCCAAGAAGCGAACAGTGAGTACAATGGACAGGTGACGCTCTGTGGAAGTGTGTATCGGCCGTGAGGCGTTCCGAGATAGTCCGCGCAGTTGCGAGAACGCTGTGTCCCGGATGGCACTGTGGTTACAGCTCCTGCCTAGTAAGCTGGAGATCCCGGGTTCGAATCCTGGTCCGGTGCACATTATCGCTCGTCGCCGCTGATCCCGCATAATGTCCCGCTGCAGCTGGCAGCAGCGATCCCCTTCAGTTTTCATATTTCCTTCAAAGGTTGCGACTGCTGACGAAAGTTGGGTTTAAGGCTACGACCCTGAAATTAAGCAGCAGTCGTCGCAGTTGAAGAGTCCTTCACTTCCCCAAAAATGAAAAATAAGTTCTTTAATAAAGTAATAAATCGTTTGCGGGAGCGAATGAGAAGAAAACGTACACAGAAGAGGCGTACGAACGAATGAAATTTTCTCTGTGCAATGGAGTGTGCGGTACAGAGTGCAAAAACATCCCCCAGGTTGTGACTAAGCCATGTCTCCACAATATCCTTTCTTCCAGGAGCGCTAGCTCTGCAAGGTGTGCAGGAGAGCTTCTGTGAAGTTTGGGCCAGCCACTGTGACCGAGCGGTTCTAGGCACTTCAGTCCGGAACCGCGCTGCTGCTGCTACGGTCACAGGTTCGAATACTGCCTCGGGCATGGATGTGTGTGATGTCCTTAGGTTAGTTAGTTCTAAGTCTAGGGGACTGATGACCTCAGATGTTAAGTACCATAGTGCTTAGAGCCATTTGAACCATTTTTTTGTGAAATTTGGAATGTAGGAGACGAAGTACTGGCGGAATTAAATCTGTGAGGACGGGTCGTGAGTCGTGCTTGGAGAGCTCAGATGGTACAGCACTTTCCCGCAAAAGGTAAAGGGTCCCGAGTTCGAAGTTTCATATCAGCGCACACTCCGCTGCAGAGTGAAAATTTCATTCTGAAGACAGAGTTTGGTTTTTTATGCTCTTAAGTCGATCTCATTCGTGAAAATGTTCAGTATTATCACAATTAGGACTCCGGACTGTGGTTACACATTTAAAAGTGCGCGCATAATCGCCTAACTTGCATAGTCAACATAATGAGAAATATACGGTAAGAGGCTGAATGTTTGTTGCCGTTTGAAGTGACTTGTCATTTCTATTTTGTGATCTATATGTCAGTCATTTTCAAGTTTAACTGACTTCTGATTTTTGTAAATAGCAGACAGTTTTATTTCATTTCTCGAAGTAGATAACTTTCACATTTTCATTTATTCTGATTAGATTATTTATGCTTTTGGTCTGTAGCTCCGTAGCGAAGACAACCGCAAGGGTGTAGAACGTGTCATAACCGTCCTTACTCTGGCCTGCCAACACGTTAGTAGGAGTTTTTTTATCTTTTTCTTTCTTTCTCTTCTTTTTTTTCTAAAAAAAGAAAGGTTAATTCGGCACATTCCTCATTATTATTCTCAAATCAGAAACATGCAAATTTACAGTAGCCATACACATCAATAAATATGTACATATATATAGACAAATTGTATTTATATTACATGTCCCCAGTACTTTGCAACCTCCAAGGCGCTGGGAGTGGCTTGCAGGAGATCAATCTTCGTGCAGGATGTAGGGCACAAAAGGCACTGGAGCATGTGGCTTGTGGTTTGTTCTTGTCCACAATCACAGGACGTATCTTCTGTTATGAAGCCCCATCTCTTCAGGTTGTCTCATTCCTCATAAACACTGTAGTACTCTGAGACGCCATTTGCAATGAAACTGGGACATAACATGTTTTGAAAGAACGTAACTGATGACATCAAAACCTCCGTAGGTGAAGGAACTGAGTACCATCAGTCTCTCACAAAAAAAATGGTTCAAATGGCTCTGAGCACTATGGGACTCAAATGCTGAGGTCATAAGTCCCCTAGAACTTAGAACTACTTAAACCTAACTAACCTAAGGACAACACACACATCCATGCCCGAGGCAGGATTCGAACCTGCGACCGTAGCGGTCGCGCGGTTCCAGACTGAAGCGCCAGAACCGCTCGGCCACCAGCGGCCGGCAGTCTCTCACATAGAACCCGCAACTGCCTGGTCTGCAGTCGTTCTCCTAAGTCATCGTTGTAGCTTCTGAACTGACAAATCTGAACTCATGGGCCTAATTAAGATTTCACCAAAAGAATCATTTTGAAGTACAGTGATGAATTAGCTTCGTATTTTATGTACATAAATATTATCAGCCTTCTCTCTGCGTACCCTCGCATAATTGTCGTCTTTGAAACGTTATCTTTATTTAATTCGTGATACTCGTATGATGGAATAAGTTTATAAAAAAAGGCTACAGGAAAGAAAACAAATTGCCAGCTAATCAGATCCGTTAGTAATTGGATACATTTTGTCTCTCAGCGGAGAGGAGATTCTAAAAATTTAGTCTTTGAATAATATAGCTTATTTGTAAAAACAGTTTCTTTGTAATTTCTCAGCTGCAGACTCGTAATAATTATATTAACCAGAATGGTGTGTTTTAGTCTACAGATTAACATGCCGCAGGGATGTGCTTTTACTTGGTAATTAACAAAAACCTATGAATACAAACTTACCAGAGACAGTGTCTCAGATTATGCAGTTTTTGTTTCATTCTTGCACTCACATGGAGTGTGTGCTGCTTGAGAATACTATCTGGACTTCATTTTTTTTTTTTTTTTTTTTTTTTTTTTAACACCATGTTTCATATTGTTTTTTCGCCATGTTTCACACTGGGCTTATGCAGAATGTCTGCAACAAGTATGTGATTCAAAATTGGTTGCTACGGCATCGGTTTCAGCCTCTGAAACTATCAGGTTATAGTCTTCTAGACAGCTGGTTTTTTTCAGCGATGACCAAGTTTTCAACGTTCTTATAGTATATCCAGGCTCCAAAATAGGATCAGTTTCCGCCTCTTTCAACAATCTCTGCAAAATGCACAACTCTCTTACTTGACAACTGGTGAATAAATAATTGTGCGCAGTTGTATAAAACGTGTCTGTAAGCAAGGCACAAGGGTTTCTGTTACAAGAAACAATTCATTTAGAATTTTATACCTTGAATTATCCATTGAAAAACCACTCAAGCGACTTGTAAGATTTTGAAAACATTGTGAAGCATTGTTACAGAATCCGATGTCCTGCTGTTACAAAGACGCGTCCCATTTTCTCCGTCTCCCTAGCCTTGCAGTTCGTGTGCTGCTCGCCGCTTGCGATGTTAACAAAGTGGCGAATTGACGGCCAGGGAGACTCCTTCGTTAGCGTTATCGGCCGCCACCGCTTTTGCGTCCCTTGCCCTGCAGCACTCAAGCAGTGCCTCATTTGTCATCTGCCTCATGTAATGGAAAGCATACTTTTGTAGCTGCCTGAATAAAGGATCAGTAATTGTACAAAACTGCTGTCATCTGGAAAAAAAAGTTTGAAGTAAACCTTTAGCAACTCATTACCGATGCGTGGTAGTGCTACGAGTCGGTTTCTAAGAAGTCGGAGAGTAGCCATAAGGACCGAATGCTCGACGGCAAAAACAATACACAAATCCGAAAGGACCAAGCGGGAATAATCCAAAATGTGTAAGCCAAGAATTGTCTACAGCGTACAACTAAAGCAATAGTAGCAAACAGAGAGAAAAACCATGATCAAGTGAGTAACCGTGTGCGAAAGTTACGTCGGCGATCGGAAAGCTCCGGAAACATCAGTAAAACTGCACCGGGAAAGCGCGCACACTTTCCTCCTAGCTTACGCCGACAAGAGGGTTTTGCCTACTGGCGCGGAATTCACAGCGCCCGCCGTGCGGACGTGAAACGAAAAAAAAAAAAAAAAAATCTCTGGGTGTCCAACGCTGGTGCGTTCATCTCGATCTCGATGTCCGAGTCTGGCGAGGATACAAAAGAAATCTTAATCCGAAAACTTTTGCCAAAAACCGTTATTCTTCGTATTGACAACAGGGTAGTATTATTTATTTCGGGTTTTCACATACACGTGATACTCCTGTAGACGTCAATAAGCGGACGACAGTACTGTTTGTTTATGCTATGAGCGCAGGCAGCATGTCTCGCCTGAACACGGCAAGTGTGTGCCGGGCTAAGAGGGCAGCAATGTGCCGTGCTGCGCGTATGAAGAAACTTATTAGTACACACAGTGCAAACGGAAAGCGGATTATTAAGTACAAGTTTTACATAGGAACATGAAGACAAAATATTGCTTTGTATGATGTACTGCAAGAAGTTTCAAATTCGAAATGGCCCATTGTCCACGGAGACACACACTTGGATTGGTAGGGCAATACCAAGCGTGCTAAAAATGCTCACAGACACATGCTAGCGCGGCAACGCCTGGGACATTTGGTAATAATGTTCGTGAGTAGGGTCAATCACGTTACAGGTTTGATTGCACCCAGCCCGTGAGTCGCAGCCTAGCCCCTCCGATATACAAACCAGACCGGCTGGCTCACAGAGCTGTGTAGTTGAGCGCAACTTGCACAGTCAGCATTACATATTTGGATTTAACTTTGTTTACTTGTAGCTTCTGAGGTATTGTGTTGCTCTACATTGACGCATTCTATGCACCTAGTGGTACTCGACCGGATAATCATATTTTCTTCCTGTAAGTTTTAGGACGTTGCGTACGGATGCAAGTCGCGCCACTGTACAATAGACAGGCTGGGCTGGAGTGGCGAGTACGCTGAGTAGAGCGCACGGCGCAGCGGGCTGGCCTGGCAGCTGGCACTCTGTTCCCCGGCAGGTCAAGCGAACTACACTGCGTTGACATAGAAAGAGATACAGCCAGAAAGACGACATAATTGCGTTGCAATTCTCAGTGACAGGTAGAGCGGCCAGCAGAATACAGTAGTGTTGTGCGTGTTTAGCATTGTTACTAGGCCTGGCAAGATAAACAGTACAAGGGTCGTCAGTAGCATCAGATGTTGAGCGATGATTGTAAAGGACACGGAGATACCGCTTACTCGTTTGAAAAGAGCGTCATTGTGGGTCTCCAGTATCCAGATTTTTGGGACAGTGGCCTGATGTTGGACTGCATGGGAGCGTGAGGGCAGTCACGTCGTCAAGGCTCCGATCGACCTCGTCTAGCCACCACAAATCACCGAGTTGCGCATCGTGAACATCGTGACCCCATCATCTGTCATCCAAGAACAAGCGATGTGCTCCCTGCAACAGTGCGTGGCGCCCCATACCTTTGGTCAGACGCTAGCAACAGTCGGACTACAGAATTATCGTCCCACACGTAGAGAGCGTTATTACTACAAACGGCTGCGTCTGGAGTCGTGCCGTCACCAGGAAATATAGACGGCTGATGAATGGCGTCGCATTGTGTTCAGCGATGAATCATGATACTGCGCCACCTGGGATGACCAACGTTGTCGGGTACGTCGGCGACCTAGGGAGATATCCCATCTTCCAGTGTTTTGAAGAAGCACAGCATTGTTACTCCTGGTATAATGGTGTGACCGCAGGTTACGACCAGAAGTGATTGAAGGAACTCTGACGGTACGTGACGGACTTACTGCTTCCCAGTGTGTGTGTGTGTGTGGGGGGGGGGGGGGGGGGGGAGAGAGAGAGAGACCAAACTGCTGAGTTCATCGGTCCCTAGACTTACACATTACTTAAACTAACCCATGCCCGAGGGAGGACTCGAACCTCTGGCGGGAGGGGCCGTACAATCCGTAACATGGCGCATAAGACCGCACGGTCATCCTGATGTGTTTCCTCTCATGTAACAGTATCCTAGTACAATTTCTGAAGGGTACAATGCTCGTCCACACATGGTACGTATCTCTATGAACAGTGTGTGTGGTGTTGAGTTACTGAAGTGGCCAACAAGGTCCAAATCTGCCCCCTATAGAAAACGACCAGGTCAGATGTCAAGTCCATCCCAATGCCAGTATTAAAGATATCAAGGTCCAGCTACACCTTGCCTCAAGCGAGGATACAGCGACATTATTACACCTTTCTCAAATGAGTCCGTGCAAGCAGCCATGCCAGAGTGGGTGCAACGCCATACTGATAAGTGGCACATGCTGCCAAGTTCTTTGGAAATTTGAATCGATTTTTCAATCACTGAAATAACATCACACATCATCTCAACCCGCGAATTTTCATGTCATTTCCCTTCTCTCATTCTAGATGCTTCACTTTTTTTCTGGCAGTGTATATATAGCCCGTGACCAGTACGGACCAGCGAACAACAGACGGGTAAGTTGGTCGGAAACCTGCACCGTGCACGTCACAAGATTCGTCACATCAGTAATTCAGAATTGCAGACTCTGCACAGATTGGAGTGCTACAAATTACATACAACTTTACCATCACAAATATGTTGACAGATAGATAGCTGAGGGGTTTAGAATAGTACTCCACAAGTTTGTGATTCCGTCCAATAGGATCTTTTTTTGATACGAGGATACTCCTTTTACGTGAGAACTGTACTCTGATTTCATATTGTGTGTACGAGAGGTTGTGGCTATCGCTTATAATTAAGTATGGCACTGCTACTCACTGTCGCCACATAGAGAAGACTTTACTTACTCAGTTTCTTACCATCTGAAAAGTGAAAGACACATCATCCAGAGATATTAATACAAATTGTGAAGAAGCTTCGGAATAATCTGCAGAACAGTAGCAAGACACTCCCCATTATGCAGTGTATCCCGCATTTCAGCGACAAACTTCCAGGATCTTCTTTCCCATATGTAAAAAATATTCATTGACCTCAATCATTACATTGTTATGAATGAGGACCTATTACAAAATCTTCAGTAGCTTGAGTTTCCACAACGTGTTCTCGTGATTGATCGCAGGCTAGTCAGTACAGTGATATTGTATGCTGCAATTGCATGTGTTTGGGGTTACTTTTGCTCCCTTGAAGTTTCTGAGGTACCTAATAATTCTACCGGGCGACACACAACCTGAGGCAGAAACATGTTCTGTCTCAGCTCTACCATCTGTATCAGTAAACTGGGAAGAGACAGGGCTTACATAGGAAGTAAAGATTAAAGAAACTGAAGTTTTTATCAACCCGACGTCTGGGAAAGCTGGTGTACTGCAGCATTCCTCTGATCTATGAACCAGTTCACATATGACGTGAGTACTTTTTCTGTTAACGAGAGCAAAATTTTGGGCATTTTCTCAGATACAAAGTGTTGACAGAGGAGAAAAATACGTTAAAAGTCACCCAAAAGACGGTAGCACCAATCAAAGGGTTTCAGCTTGACACATCACCAACAAACAAATTTGCCCTGACCACCATCAGAAATTTACTGGTATTATTTTCCTGACATCTCTCAAAAGACATGATACTTACGTCATCACACTGGTGTCTATATCCCTTACACCAATCCCTGTTCGAATTCACATATTTTGTATAGAAATATTGAATTCTGCAGCAACCCCCCCCCCCTTCCCTCAATAAACCGATTTACTTTCTTCGTATCTGCTTACCTCCCACACTCTTTACCTCCTCCTTCGTGTCCTGTACGTGCGTTCTCTTCCTCTCCTTTTTCTATAGAAACTGCCGCTAGTAACGAGGAATAATAAAAAAAAGCAGTGCAGTGCAGACGTATTACCCGATTCAATTAAGATAGAAGAGGCTTTTGTGCGTCATTCCGAGCGATACGCGTCACACCCCAGCACATCATACTTTGGGAGGTCGTTCAATAACTGTTCCAGGGTCCACTGTATCTTTCTTTCGGAACGAAACACAGCACAGTACAAACGTATTGGCAACGTTGCGCATACTCTGCCCGCCAATATTTTACCGTCGCATCTGCCAGCTGCCTCCGCAGTTTCCAATAAACTTGTCGCTCTGTGCTCTTTTATTTGGAATTCGTTAAAGTAGGCGCCTAGCCCGACGCATTTCTTCTGTAGTCGTTGTATTGATTAACACACCCCCGGCACAACATGTACCCTTCGGCGTCACATGTTTTGCTACAGTCCCCCAAACATTTTTGCTCTATTTTTGTTGCAGACTTGTGACACAACATACGCGCGTACAAGAGCGATATCATCCTGAGATAAAAGTTAGCACAGTAGCCCGTATAAAGAGTGTGCCGGCAGCGAAGGTATTGGTCACAAGGCTCCTCGTTCATCAGAGGCAAGGGCCGCCAAAGGAGCCAATTGTAGGCCCAAATTAGGATTAACTTCGACAGTTAATTTACTACAAAGAGCTGTTAGTTCAAAGCTACCGCTTACATTACTCACCTCTGTTTCTGTCAGTGTTACAGAATAAATTCGAGATTAATACAGTGACGTACTTGGAAACCGATCTCTCCTGGACAACCGGCGTCGATTTCCTAAACACCGATCATGAAGGAGAAAATTCGCTCATGATAAGCCGGTAAGATAAAGAGAGATTTGTTATTTAACACTTTTCGTAGGCGATCCACAGCAACTGTCAATTTGTAAGAGAAATTAATGATGCGCTGCGGTATGAGTATTTACGTTATAACGACAGGTGTCTGCCATCGATCATAAATAAAATTACAAAAATGCACAATAAAGTGTTTTGTTTGCGCAGATTATGGTGCAAACTTTGTCCGTACATTTTGGAAAATACTTGTATAAGTGCCATATATAAATTGCGCATCAGAATAATTTTTAAGTGTGATTCTATTTTTTTGCATCACTTTGCATTCAGAAAAAGGCTTAAAACAAATTTAATAGAGTATCATTACTGAAAACACGTTATCAAAACATAAAGTTAGCTGACAGCCTGAAAAAATTACATATGACAGACTACTGTATTACTTACTTTAAGGTAAATATTCTGAAGTGGTGCCCCACACAAGAATGCAAAGTCACAACATTTAAAAACGAACAGGTACCACAAACGAAACGACTGTCTTGTATAATACTTACAAATTCATAGCAGTCAGGCTTGGTGTTAATCTTATCTGGTCTAGATATCTTCACACTGATATTTATTAAATGATACCATCGAATTACACAATTGTCCTCTGGAAATTATTACTTATAAACACTGTTTACGCTCATTTTTATTTAAAAGTTCGTGTAGTCAACGACGCTTCGTGTTCCTTAGTCGTTACAGTCGTTTTCTCCTTCTCTTCACCTGTAAGTCGAACGAAAATATCAAACATTTCGCTTGACTTTCCATGCACAAGCTACGACGTTTTAACGTGCACTACTTTGAATTGGAACTTGGTTGTACCTGTGATCGTTACGAAGTTAGTTCCCACTACGTTCGAAAATACACTCCGCGTTCCCGAGTAATACCTGACAAACTAAATTCGACGGATGTAGATGGCGGCGTTCTTGTTGCAAGCATGTAATCCAGTTACGAGCGTTGACTAGTGGAGACGCATGTTGGCGCTTCATGGACGTGTTACCTTAACGAAACGTTCTGCGCACAGTGCTCAGTGATAGTACATCCCCATTAGCTGTAGCCGTGGTACACCGTAGACCCACTGTGACCCGGCTTGTATCCCTGTGATTTAATTACAGGAAACATGGCTCATTGGATCGCCTGATATCTCTTGACTGTCCTTGGTTGAACCATCTGAATGTCGAAAATGAGACTGGGCACTTATCCATGGAGACACGCTCATCTCAGTACAGACAACATGAAGTCCTGAAAGAGGTCAGCAGTCAGGTTACACATACGCAATGAAATTGCACCTTATCTATCCACGTAATTTACGTTCGGATGTGCATAAACTATATACGATATACGCTCAGGTGACAAAATTCATGAGATACTTCCTAATATCGTGTAGGACCACCTTTTGCCCGGAGGAGTGCAGCAGATTGACGTGGCATGGACTCACCAAGCCGTTCGAAATTTTTTTTTTTTTTTTTTTCTTATGGGAATTAACTGTTAAGGTCACCAGTCCATAAGCTTACACACTACTTAACCTAAATTATCCTAAGGACAAACAAACAAACAAACAAACAAACACACACACACACACACACACACACACACACACACACACACACACACACACATGCCCGAGGGAGGACTCGAAACTCCGCCTGGACCAGCCGCACAGTCCATGACTTCAGCGCCTGAGACCGCTCGGCTAATCCCGCGCGGCCGTTGGAAGTTCCCTGTGGAAATATTGAGCCATGCTGCCTCTATAGCGGCCCATGTCACCGGTGCAGTATTTTGTGCACGAACTGACGTCTCGATTAGATCCCATAAATGTGCGATGAGATTCATGTCGGGCGATATGGGTGGCCAAATCATTCCCTCGAACTGTCCAGAATGTTCTTCAAACCAACCGCGAGCAGCTGTGACCCGGTGACATAGCGCATTGTCATCCATAAAAATTCCATCGTTTTTTACGGGCATGGAGCCCGTGAATGCCTGCAGATGCTTTCCAAGCAGCCGAACTTAACCAGAGGATCCAGTCCACTCGATGTAAACACAGCCCACACCATTATGGAGTTACCAACAGCTTGCACAGCGCATTGTGACAAGTGGGTCGATGGCTTCATGCTATCTGCGCCACACTCGAACCATACCATCATCTCTTAGCAACTGACCAGGCCACGGTTTTCAGTCGTCTGCTGTCTAACCGATATGGTCACGAGCCCAGGAGAGGCGCTGCAGGCGAAGCCGTGGTGTTAGCAAAGACACTCTCATTAGTCATCTGCTGACATAGTGCATAAACGCCAAATTTTGCCACACTGTCCTAACAGCGTCGTACGTCCCATATTAATTTCTGCCCTTGTTTCACGCAGTGTTGCTTGTCTGTTGGCGCTTGAGAACTCCACGCAAACAGCCGCTGCTCTCGGTCGTTCAGTGAAGGCCGTCGGCCACAGCGTTGTTCGTAGTGAGAGATGACGCCTGAAATGCATTCTCGGCACGCTCGTGACACTGTGGCTCTCGGAATATTAAATTAACCACTGATTTCTGAAATGAAATGTCCCATATGCCCCATAGCTCCAACTATCATTCCGCGTTCAGAGTCTGTTAATTCTCGCCGTGCGGCCATAGTTCGCGTCGAACACCTTTCCGCATGAATCACCTGAGTGCAAATGACAGCTCCGCCAATTCACTACCCACGCATACCTGGTATACGAGATTCTGGCCGGCCGGTGTGACCGAGCGGTTCTAGGCGCTTCAGTCTGGAACCGCGCGACCGCTACGGTCGCAGGTTCGAATCCTGCGTCGAGCATGGATGTGTGTGATGTCCTTAAGTTAGTTAGGTTTAAGTAGTTCTAAGTTCTAGGGGACTGATGACCTCAGATGTTAAGTCCCATAGTGCTCAGAGCAGATTCTACCGCCATCTGTACGCGTACATACCGCTATCCCAAACTTCTGTCACTCAGTGTTGTTATTTCATGGTATACATCTGTGTGAGTTGGAACTGGCACCCATGTGTCAGTAGCTCTAGGCGCCTCGATATCTATCTACCAAGATTCCTACCCCAATTGAAACTTCCTGGCAGATTAAAACTGTGTGCCGGACCGACACTCGAACTCGGGACCTTTGCCTTTCGCGGGCAAGTGCTCTACCATCCGAGCTACCCAAGCACGACTCACGCCCCGTCCTCACAGCTTCACTTGTGCCAGTGCCTTGGAAGGTAGGAGACGAGGTACTGGCAGAAGAAAAGCTGTGAGGATGGGGCGTGAGTCGTGCTTGGGTAGGTCAGATGGTAGAGCACTTGCCCGCCAAAGACAAAGGTCCCGAGTTCGAGTCTCGATCCGGCACACAGTTTTAATCTGCCAGGAAGTTTCATATCAGCGCACAATCCGCGGCAGAGTGAAAATCTCAATCTGGTAACGCCAGTTGCCGCCGTTCCGTTTTACATGCAGCTTTAAAACCAATTAAACGCATTGCAATGAAAAGAATGGCTCGATGAGAATGAAATCAGTTAAGATAAAGTGTGATCAAATGCTATCGCTGCAATCCATTCAGATATGCAGAACATGAAATGAATATTTAGTGACAGTTAAAATATTTTCCATACAGGGCGTCAACAATTTCCTGCCTGTCATGATCAGCCGCCTTAACTACTAGGCTATCTGAGCACGCCTCAGCCCTGACGTTAAAATGTTTGCCTCTGTTGTTTCCTCCTACGATTTCCGAAGACTGCAACACGACGTTCTGTCATGGACGAATACCAGCATTGATGAATCATTGACAATGAAAGTTTGAGTCAAGTCTGAAGGCGTGCTCAGACCCTCTAATGGTTAAAGTGATCGACTACACGCGACAAATAAGGTGTCCTGCCCAGGCACAAATTTTCAATTGTTACTACATATTGACAATATGCAGCTGTCAGATTCATTTTATTTATTTATTTAATCGTATGGCTAGCGCCCCCGTCGGGCAGGCCGTTCGCCGGGTGCTGGTCTTTCAATTTGACGCCACTTCGGAGGCTGATAGGATGAAGATATGAAGATGAGGACAGCACAACACCCACTCCCTGAGCAGAGAAAAATTCCTTGACCCAGCCGAGAATCGAACCCGGGCCCAGAGGAGTGACAAATGGTTCAAATGGCTCTGAGCACTATGGGACTCAACTGCTGAGGTCATTAGTCCCCTAGAACTTAGAACTAGTTAAACCTAACTAACCTAAGGACATCACAAACATCCATGCCCGAGGCAGGATTCGAACCTGCGACCGTAGCGGTCTTGCGGTTCCAGACTGCAGCGCCTTTAACCGCACGGCTAGAGAGGAGTGACAATCCGTCACGCTGACCATTCAGCTACCGGGGGCGGACAGCTATCAGTTAAGTAGAGGTGGTGCGAGAGGGTTTTAGTGTCGCTGGTTTGCGCATGTCAGTTGTCCTGAGGGCATTCCAAACTATTGGTGCTGTTGTGATTTATTCCTAATTTATGGAAATAAGTGTGTGTACTGCAACTATTAAACGTATCGAACACTGTTTACGGTGCTTTCTTTGACAATGTAAGGAGTGGTCAGTGAGTACTGTTTGAGAGCGTTGCTACAGCGGATATGCAACATTTCGCGACGCCGATGCCCATGTATAATCACCCTTATGCGGCATTCCTGTGGACATGTTTGTAGTAAACGCGAAAACATGAACCATAGCGGCGTTATTACCAAATGCGTCCAAACAAGACCAAAGTGCTGTTATTCTTTTCTTGGTTGCCGAAGGATAAACAGCGGTAGATATCCATCGGAGAATGAGGAGGAGGAGGAGATTAGTATTTAATGTCCCGTCGGCAACGAGGTGATTGGAGATGGAGCACACGATCGGATTGGGGAAAGACGGAGAATGAAAGCGGCCGCGCTCTTTCAAATGAAGTATCCCGACATTCACCTTAAGCGATTCAAGGAAATCACGGGAAAGTTAAATCACGATGGCCAGACGCGTGTTTGAACCGTCGTTCTCCCGAATGCGAGTCCAGTGTGCTAACCACTGCGCTACCCCCCTCGGTCATTGGAGACTGAAGAATGTGTAAGGGGCACCGGCCCTGTAGTCCTGATCTCTCCCCATGCAATTATCAAGCCGTCGGTCCCTAAAAAAAAAAAAAAGGCCCCGAAGGGTCGACAGTATCTGTCGGACGAGTATGTGCAGCAGGCGGTTTCGAACTTCTTCACGCAGCAAGACGCTAAAACGTTTCATTATTATTTCCCTAATTTTTATTAAAATAATTGATAATGTAATGATGTTTAAAGAAGGAAAAGTGTACTGTAGTTATAAAAGTAACTATGATTTTGTGTCATATGTTCAAAGATTGCGTTTAACGTACAGAAACTTCCAGAAGTTGTAAAATTGTTGAATGTAAAGCCACTGAGAAAGAACTTTTGTCGTTTGGATATCGAGCTGAGCGGATGTAAGTGTTGTAGATATATCTATATTTGTGTGACAAAAGTGGTTTAAATCTATCTGTTATGTCGGCTTCGTTATTAATTCAACCCATTACCTTGTTCGTTAATCATTTACGCTGTTTTCTCTACATGTTACTGGCAAACATAGGCTATGTTGGCGACGAATTGTTCGGACGCGAACGATCAGACATACTTGTTGTCCTTTCGGTTACGTGCCTTTCCGTTACGTGCCCGAATGCACCTGAGATATTCGTTCCGATCATTTTTTGTATGAAATATTTTGCAATTAAAACTGGGCTGATCGGATTCCGTTTCGGATCAATGACGTCTGCCAGCCTACTCAGTGGTCTAATACCACGCCAAGTATCTGCAAGTAAAAATAAAGAGGGTGGAATTCAGTAAGGTGAATTGTTGTGTTAAAGCGGGGAATTTTTCTATGACGCACTATGTTGTGCACTTTTTAGCAAAATTATCCATCCTCAGTGAGGGGTCCCTCCATGTCGCGGCAGTTCGTTTTTTCTTAATTGCCCCAATTGTTAACTGATAAATTCTTGCCGCTCCTTTGAGTAATGCCTCATCTGGCTCTCATCTAAAGGCATAGGGGGGGGGGGGGGACGCTTCAACACGGTGTTTTACCAAACAATTTCTTCAAATTGGTGCGTGCATCGGTGGGACGATTGCCTCAATACTCACCGCGACTTTGCTGACTGGCATACCGAATCTGGACTTTAAGGCCTTTGATCGGAAACTGCTTGATCGCCTCTTCTAATAAATATTGGCTGTGAAAGGTGGCATGAGCTTTGCGGTTGAAATACTATTTTATTACTGATCTCGCGCTGTGCAGTGTTCGGTAGCGAGCGAAGGCTGCCGCCATATGAATACGGGAGTGCTGGGTTGCCGGGGTGTTCTTGGCCGGCCGCAGAGCCAGTAACCAGTGGTGACCCACGGAGGGCCTGCGCTGCGAGCCGCCGTGGCGTGCCATTGTCGCGGCCTCCAATTTACATGGCAAAGCGCGCAGCTCCAGATTTGCATGCCGGGACCGCGCAGGCCGGGCCAGCCGGTAGGCGCCTTGCTTAATACCGCACCGCACCGCCCATTGTGGCGGCTCCACTTCCTATCGGCACTGGCTTACCGCCCTCTCGGCGCGGCGTCCAAATTGCGTTCTTCGTCTAAACGACTCTCCTTTGTCCTCGGCTCTGCCATCAGCCCCGGCGTCTGCCATTCAAATGAACTCCTAAACGTCAGCGATCCCTTGAACCGCAGTGATGGCTCCAGCGTCCAAGAATGTAACCAACTGTCTTTATAATTTGTGAATAAGTTAGCTTCTGTACCATTACCTCCCTTCTGCGTAATTATTGTGGTGTAGAGTTAATTTAGTTATTTGGTTTAATTCAGTGCAGGCTGCTACGTGTGGTTGAAACACGCGCGCAGGCGTCGGTCGCAACCTACAGCAATGATAATGTAACGCAGCAGTTTAAACTCTGAATATTGTTTTTGGAACGCCACGTATATATTGACCGCGAGTAAATGCGTCTTAAATATACGTAGCCTCGTAATCCCAGTATGCAGGCAAAAAGTTATTTATTGTTAATAGAAATGTTATGCTCTCTGCCAACAATTGAGAACGTAACTTAACCCGCAACTAAACCATAGAGTAAATATCTCTGGAGTGAGCATTCACATGCGCAGAACAGATTTTCTGTTGTCAACATACATTGCCGGCCTGGTCAAGTGTTCTCGGGACGTCATGTGTTTGTCCGTATAGCGCCCTGTATATTTAGAATGTCACTACATCCCTATTTCGTATGTGTCGTGGATTATTTTTATATGTTGCGCAGACATTTTAACAGTATCCATTTGATACCGGGAATAGACCAGCTACGTAACTTTTAAGGGCAAGTGATATCACATCCTGCTTCTTTGCGATAGATGTCACAGTTCGGATGCACTCGATTTTTGGTAATTTTCAGTATGATACGGCACTTTATGGTATTATAGAGCCTAAAGTACATTTTTGCAGTGATAGGCTTGCAAAACGACTTGACAGTACGCCAGTATTTTCCAAGTGTCCGAAAAACACAGAATTTGCCACACATTAGCGATTATATCCCTGCTAATTCGTCCTTTTTTCTGCTATTTCTGCGTATTTATTTTCTCGTTTTTGCGACCTAAAGCACAATTTTTCTTACTGGTGACACTTTGAAGTATTTATTTAACACATTTTACGTACTTGTTCCCAGTTTATTAAATAAATAGTAGACTGAGTAACCTATATACATAATCGACAAGTCACTGATAAATGCATGGAGGATAGTATTTGCTGAAACAACTAACCATTCCCTTCCCTGTTCCACTAGCAAATTTACGAGGGGAAGCGATTGTAAGCTTTTGTACGAGCCGTAATATCTACACTCCTGGAAATGGAAAAAAGAACACATTGACACCGGTGTGTCAGACCCACCATACTTTCTCCGGACACTGCGAGAGGGCTGTACAAGCAATGATCACACGCACGGCACAGCGGACACACCAGGAACCGCGGTGTTGGCCGTCGAATGGCGCTAGCTGCGCAGCATTTGTGCACCGCCGCCGTCAGTGTCAGCCAGTTTGCCGTGGCATACGGAGCTCCATCGCAGTCTTTAACACTGGTAGCATGCCGCGACAGCGTGGACGTGAACCGTATGTGCAGTTGACGGACTTTGAGCGAGGGCGTATAGTGGGCATGCGGGAGGCCGGGTGGACGTACCGCCGAATTGCTCAACACGTGGGGCGTGAGGTCTCCACAGTACATCGATGTTGTCGCCAGTGGTCGGCGGAAGGTGCACGTGCCCGTCGACCTGGGACCGGACCGCAGCGACGCACGGATGCACGCCAAGACCGTAGGATCCTACGCAGTGCCGTAGGGGACCGCACCGCCACTTCCCAGCAAATTAGGGACACTGTTGCTCCTGGGGTATCGGCGAGGACCATTCGCAACCGTCTCCATGAAGCTGGGCTACGGTCCCGCACACCGTTAGGCCGTCTTCCGCTCACGCCCCAACATCGTGCAGCCCGCCTCCAGTGGTGTCGCGACAGGCGTGAATGGAGGGACGAATGGAGACGTGTCGTCTTCAGCGATGAGAGTCGCTTCTGCCTTGGTGCCAATGATGGTCGTATGCGTGTTTGGCGCCGTGCAGGTGAGCGCCACAATCAGGACTGCATACGACCGAGGCACACAGGGCCAACACCCGGCATCATGGTGTGGGAGCGATCTCCTACACTGGCCGTACACCACTGGTGATCGTCGAGGGGACACTGAATAGTGCACGGTACATCCAAACCGTCATCGAACCCATCGTTCTACCATTCCTAGACCGGCAAGGGAACTTGCTGTTCCAACAGGACAATGCACGTCCGCATGTATCCCGTGCCACCCAACGTGCTCTAGAAGGTGTAAGTCAACTACCCTGGCCAGCAAGATCTCCGGATCTGTCCCCCATTGAGCATGTTTGGGACTGGATGAAGCGTCGTCTCACGCGGTCTGCACGTCCAGCACGAACGCTGGTCCAACTGAGGCGCCAGGTGGAAATGGCATGGCAAGCCGTTCCACAGGACTACATCCAGCATCTCTACGATCGTCTCCATGGGAGAATAGCAGCGTGCATTGCTGCGAAAGGTGGATTATACACTGTACTAGTGCCGACGTTGTGCATGCTCTGTTGCCTGTGTCTATGTGCCTGTGGTTCTGTCAGTGTGATCATGTGATGTATCTGACCCCAGGACTGTGTCAATAAAGTTTCCCCTTCCTGGGACAATGAATTCACGGTGTTCTTATTTCAGTTTCCAGGAGTGTATTATATAGTCATAGAATCGTAGAAAAATAGTTCTACAGAATCAAGCCTTAGTTATAATGCGTCTCGAAATTTTTAAACATATACAGTGTCTGTTACTAATATGATAACTATAATTAGAGCTACATGGTATGTACCCATGAAGTGTTGTTATCCCTCCTTTCACTTATTTTTCTTTGCATCCGTAGCAACAACAGTAATTCACCATCGCTATTACACTATCAACAAACGGTGAAACACAACAAAAACTCTTGATATTATAAACTTCAAACGCTGCAGAAAGCACACACGCACAGCGAAGTCCCGGAAACACGTGACAATCCAGATTTAATGTTGACAACATGCGCAGAACTCAATGCTCACTCCAGAGATATTTACTCTATGAAACTAAACCAGCGATAATATAGAGCATGAAACGATTTCCCAGCAAATTAATGTTACACAGAAAGAAAGAATGGTACAAACACTTGCGCAATATTGAAATAATTGCAAGGAATTTCTTTAACTTTATCTCTTTAAGGACTGAGTTAACGTTTGATACTTTGAATTAACTGAAAATATTTTAAATTAGAGGTGAAGCCTCACCTAAGCCTTGCCGTGTTAAATCTCTGAATAAGTTTCGTAACCAAAAATATTAACTGACTTTAATATTGAAAACTGACTGTAAACATTCATAAAAGCACTTGCGATTATTTTCCTTTCTGAATGAAGCTCGCAAACACTAAAATATTCCTTAGTGCACATAATGGGGGACTCAGCGCCACCGAAACAGTCGAAGCCAGATGGGCAATCGACAGCAATATTATTAACTTTAAATAAATTTCACGTGGAGGGAGGAGTATTTTGAAAGGAAACATAATATACTTTCAATTAACAATATATTGTAACTTTGAAGCTCATACATTTGTACAGGTAGCTAGTTACACATACATCGACCCACAGGCGAGAGAGAACAAACAGCCGAAAAACAGAGAACAAAAAGGGGCGAGGAACATGGCTCTTGTGTCTATATTGCACTAGAAGTTCCATGCTTTCATGGAATTTTTTGAAATACTGTATTCTTTACCTTTGAGATTAATGGAAAATATTAAAATATTTATCACAAAATATTATCAAACTCGACAAAATGACTCATAATGTTACTGGCACTATTTTCTCGGTTTACATTATATTCATATCAGTCGAATGAATCGCGTCATACATTAGACAGCCTTCCAGGTGACGCCACACCTCACATCTTACTCCATCACCAGACAGAATTTTTAATAATTCGTCTTGTCTTAGTTTGCCCTGCGTCTTTGCTTCTAAAAAGGACTTATTTTGTAAGAAAACATATTCTGAAAAATCAACTCGTCACAAAAATAATCACGTGCATAAAAACCTTATTTTTAGACATCAGTTTGTGAGGAGTAAGCATGAACATATGACCTTCTTAATGTTGGTAACTTAGTTGTTTTTTTTTCCTCACAGGAGCACTGTAACATCGCCACAAGGCACCAAAGAAGTGAATAATAATTAAATAAAGTGAATAATAATAATAATAATAACCCCATGGAGGGCCGGGAAAAGAATAGGCCTCCGGTATGTTCTGGCCAGTCGTAAAAGGCGACGAAAAGAACAAACCACTAATAGGGCTAACCCCCCTTTTAGTGTCATTAGTTGGTTCAGGACAGAACTAAAGAAGCCTCGGATAAGCGCCGTCATGGTCGGGGACGACGCTTGAACCCTATGCCCGCCCACAATGGTAACGACACTGCTAGCCAACTGGAAAATGATTAAAACCAAATAGAGGTGTTTTGCAGGATATGCTTCCTGCAACCACCCTAGAAGGAAAACAAAGACAGAGGATGAGATGGTCAGGTGAAGTTAATCGACACCTCATGTTCTGTTATTACCAAGCAACAAACCTAGGAACCAACACAACTGGATACAGATCACAAGTATACACAACATTTATTACCAAATACCCAGAATTAAAAATTTTAACAGAACAACGACTAGCTGATCAGATCCGTGTAATAATCAAAAATAACAGGATACCCCAGTCAGAATTAGAAAACATCAAACAACAAGTGCAACAAATACTGGAACAAAATAATGTGCAATCAGAAGAAGAAGAAAATGCAGTAATGGACTCAAACATCCCAGAGCAAACAAATAAAGAACAACACACATCAATTAAACAATCAGAGGAAAACGAAATCTTAAGACAGTCACCAGAACAAGCACAAATAGAACACGAAGTGATACACATATTAGATATAGAAGAAAAATTTCAACTGACATATATAGAATACAAAGACACAAATACAGACATTAGACCATTCTTGCATAGACCGCCAAATAACCCACAAGTCGAACCAACTATAAAAACTATCAACACAATCATACACAACAAAATAAATGAAAATACAACTATGGAAGAGTTACAACTACTGGATTTTATAGGAACGCTCACTACACTAAATATACACACTACGCAGAGATCAGAACCAATCAACACACAGAAGAAACCCACAAAACCAGCATGGCAACACAGGCTACAGATCAGAATAGAAAAACTGAGAAAAGACATCGGACAGTTAACACAATTTATAAGAAATGAAATGGCAGAAAAAAAACGAAAAGGTTATGTAAAATCTCACAACAAGAAGCGATAGAGCAATTATATGAAAAGAAGCAGAAATTACAAGCATTGACCAAACGACTTAGAAGATACAAAAAAAGTGAAAATAGAAGGAAACAAAACCAAACATTCAACATAAACCAAAAGAAATTTTACCAGACAATAGATAACACACACATTAAAACAGACAATCCACCAAACATAACAGACATGGAACACTTCTGGAGCAACATATGGTCACACTCGGTACAACATAACAGGCATGCACGGTGGATACAAGTAAAAACAGACACATACAAGATGATACCACAAATGCCTGAAGTGATAATTTTGCAACATGAAGTCACCCAAGCAATTAATTCTATTCACAATTGGAAAGCCCCTGGAAAACATTAAAATAGCAAATTTCTGGCTAAAGAAGTTCACCTCAGCACATTCACATCTAACTAAATATTTAACAGTTACATTGCAGACCCATACCCAGTCCCTGATACACTTACACAAGGAATAACTTATCTGAAACCTAAAGATCAAGCAGACACAGCAAACCCAGCTAAATATCGCCCCATAACATGCCTACCAACAATATACAAAATATTAACTTCAGTCATTACACAGAAATTAATGACACATACAACACAGAACAAAATTATAAATGAAGAACAAAAAGGCTGCTGCAAAGGAGCACGAGGGTGTGAAGAGCAACTGATAATAGATGCAGAGGTGACATATCAAGCTAAAACTAAACAAAGGTCGCTACACTACGCATACATTGATTACCAAAAAGCTTTTGATAGTGTACCCCACTCATGGTTACTACAAATATTGGAACTATACAAAGTAGATACTAAATTGATACAGTTCCTAAACATAGTAATGAAAAATTGGAAAACCACACTTAATATCCAAACAAATTCAAATAATATCACATCACAGCCAATACAGATTAAGCGTGGAATATACCAAGGAGACTCATTAAGTCCTTTCTGGTTCTGCCTTGCTCTGAACGCACTATCCAACAAGCTTAATAATACAAATTATGGATACAATATTACTGGAAACACACCCACACAAAATGACACTTTGCCATACATGGATGATCTAAAACTACTGGCAGCAACAAATCAACAACTCAACCAATTACTAAAGATAACAGAAGTATTCAGCAATGATATAAATATGGCTTTTGGAACAGACAAATGTAAGAAAAATAACATAGTCAAGGGAAAACACACTAAACAAGATATTGGATAAACCACAGCGACTGCATAGAAGCGATGGAAAAAACAGATGCCTATAAATATCTAGGATACAGACAAAAAATAGGAATAGATAATACGAATATTAAAGAAGAACTAAAAGAAAAATATAGACAAAGACTAACAAAAATACTGAAAAACAGAATTGACAGCAAGAAACAAGACAAAAGCTATAAATACTTACGCTATACGAATATTGACCTACTCATTTGGAGTAGTGAAATGGAGTAACACAGATCTAGAAGCACTCAATACACTTACACGATCACAATGCCACAA
This sequence comes from Schistocerca piceifrons, assembly GCF_021461385.2. Taxonomy (NCBI): domain Eukaryota; kingdom Metazoa; phylum Arthropoda; class Insecta; order Orthoptera; family Acrididae; genus Schistocerca; species Schistocerca piceifrons. Next base: position 704,046,889 of record NC_060138.1, read on the forward strand.
ATATAGAATACATCACATACATTCAGCAACTGAAAGATTCACATTAAGCACAAAGGAAGGAGGAAGGGGATTTATCGACATAAAAAACCTACATTATGGACAGATAGACAATTTAAGAAAATTCTTTATAGAACGAGCAGAAACTAGCAAAATACACAAAGCAATCACTCATATAAATACATCGGCTACACCACTGCAATTTCATAACCACTTCTACAACCCTTTAGATCACATAACATCAACAGATACGAAGAAAGTAAATTGGAAAAAGAAAACACTACATGGCAAGCACCCATATCATCTAACACAGCCACACATCGATCAAGACGCATCCAACACATGGCTAAGAAAAGGCAGTATATACAGTGAGACGGAAGGATGCAGGATCAAACAATAAACACCAGATATTACAGCAAGCATATTATTAAAGATCCCAATACCACAACAGATAACTGCAGACTTTGCAAACAACAAATAGAAGCAGTAGATCACATCACATGCGGATGTACAATACTAGCAAATACAGAATACCCCAGAAGACATGACAATGTAGCAAAAATAATACATCAACAACTTGCCATACAACATAAACTAATAAAACAACACTTCCCACATACAAGTATGCACCACAAATGTACTGGAGAATGATGAATACAAATTATACTGGAACAGAACCATTATAACAGATTAAACAACACCACATAAGAAACCTGACATCATACTCACCAATAAAAAGAAGAAATTAACACAACTAATCGAAATATCCATACCCAATACAACAAATATACAAAAGAAAACCGGAGAAAAAATTGAAAAATACATCCAAGTGGCTGAGTAAGTCAAGGACATGTGGCATCAGGATAAAGTTGACATTATACCAATGATACTATCAACTACAGGAGTCATACCACACAATATCCACCAGTACATCAATGCAATACAGCTACATCCAAACGTATATATACAACTACAGAAATCCGTAATTATTGATACATGTTCAATTACCCGAAAGTTCCTAAATGCAATATAACGTATACCGTACAGTTAAAAGGAAGTCACGCTTGATCAAGGTCCGCGTCACTTTCCATTTTTGACCAGGCATAACGTCTGAGAAAAGAAAGAAATAATAATAATAATAATAATAATAATAATAATAATTAGTAGAAGAAGAAGAAGAGGCAAAACTACTACCATCACTTTAGTGTCTGTAAATACTGTCGATACACAGGCTGAATCAGAGACGCCGCTAACGGTTGCCATGGGGTGGGCCCGCCAAGACGAACATGTCGTCAGCTCCACTCCGTGTGTGCTGGGTCATACCCCTTGCGAAAAACAGGATATAAGGTCGGCAGCAAACAGTGGCCAGCAGTCCGATGCCTTCCGCATGCCAAGCCTTAGCATACTCACCGGCCTGTTCAGACTTTCCCTTCTTCACACGGACTCTCCCACCGGCTGCAATCCACACGTGACCAGGACCAAAACTTATATTCTTCTTGTGGTTTGTATCAGCATTTGTGCATTAATGAACAAACGCATGCCACCGACAGATAAGTTAATTGTTGTTTTTATTGTTTCCAGGGCCGGTCCGAGAACATTTTTCCACAAAAGCAACTTACCATTCCCCCCCACCCCCCCCACCCTCTTTCTCTTCACCACCTCTTACGTTTCACCCGTGTCAGTTTTCACTTGCTAAGTGTGATGTAAATGTCGTAACAACCGTTTTTTTGGCGGCCAAAGCGCCCGCAACTAATTGTTTTTATATCCTGTATGGAAATCATACCGTTGTGGTGCTTCTGGTGCCGCTCTTACCTTGCCATCCCAAGCGGCGGCTTAGTCCTTAAACCGGCCCTGATTATGTATCTATACAGGACGAAGAAAAATACGCACACTCGGTCTTGGCAGTGCTATTCCTCATATACTCCCAATACAAAGCCGGCCGGAGTGGCAGAGCGGTTCTAGTCGCTACAGTCTGGAACCGCGCGACCACTACGGTCGCAGGTTCGAATCCTGCCTCGGGCTTGGATGTGTGTGATGTACTTAGGTTAGTTAGGTTTAAGTAGTTCTAAGTTGTAGGGGACTGATGACCACGGAAGTTAAGTCCCATAGTGCTCAGAGCCATTTGAACCAACACAATACAAAAATATCTCTCACAAAATTTCGTCCTGCGCATATTTCCGGCAGTAAATGGACGTTACAGATTGGCAATCTGGCAACACTGTAATCACATGTACAGTAACTGCCTTAACTGCCTCTGTCAGTCGTGTGTAGTAGTACTGAGCAGCTGCAGTAGTGGATAGCGTTTTGGGTTAGCCTGCAAGGAGGTCAAGGGTTCGATTTATTGGCTAATTGTAGTCTGCATGGTACAGTAGCTGGTGTCTTAATAGTCATATAGCGATTACATTGGGTCTTCTGCAAAACATTAGCACTACCAACACGGAAATGGAAGTACAATCGTTTTCACTGATCATCTTCTAAAAAAGCCTTCTGCAGTTTGTGAATATGAATTCTTTCACACCACTGCATCTACTAGATTCCATACGTGTTTTCCGTGTACTCTCTCCCAATGGTCCCATCGATTACTACCAATTGTTAATCTTGTCACGTTCAGTTCCATACATTTCGTTACGACCTTACGTCACCAGTAGGGCTACCAATGCGCTTTGCAAATAATTTCCAAGCATCTACTATGTAAATGTCGGATACATGAGGCCTAAGAAACGGTGTATACTACAGTATTATATGGCGAAATTAAATTGGCAAAAACCTCTACCCAGAATCGAACCCTCGACTTCCTGTATGCTAACCCAAAACGCTGTCCACTGCACCAACAGCATAGCACTGATATTGTATGCTGATAGAGGTAGTTACTATACATGTGATTACAGTGTCGCCAAATTCCCAATCTTGGAAGTCCATTTACCGCCGGAAATATTCACAGGACGAAATTTTGTACGAGACACATTTGTACTGCTGAGGGACCGCGCTGTGAAGTCCGAGTGCGTGAATTTTTCTTCACCCTGTATAACATACCACCACCACCTCCACCACTATCTTTCCCACAAAATCTACGTGTCATTGCATTTTCCTTTTCCAGGAGTCTGCTCATTTTCTCAAAGTTGGTCTGTTGTCCCTTTATGCTGTGCTTTTTATATTTTCAAATTGTAATTTATAGGCCCTGCCGCGGTGGTCTAGCGGTTTAGGCGCTCAGTCCGGAACCGCGTCACTGCTACGGTCGCAGGTTCGAATCCTGCCTCGGGCATGGATGTGTGTGATGTCCTTAGGTTAGTTAGGTTTAAGTAGTTCTAAGTTCTAGGGGACTGATGACCACTGATGTTAAGTCCCATAGTGCTCAGAGCCATTTTTTGTAATTTATATTTGATAGCTGGCATTATTTCATTGTGTCTTTTCTATAAAAGGAATATAACAGGCGATGAAAAAGTTTCCGTCCGAAGGCCTCGCAGTCCAGAACTGGTATGTCAACCAGATAAAAATCATCGCGAACACTTGGGCAATCATCATACCGACGCACCATATTGAAAATACTCCTGTCGCATAAGTCCGTAACTGCCTACTGCACTTCCTCGCCGCACAGGAATTATACATCGTTCTGGCCTTCTTCAAGAGACCTAAGGCGTGATAATCGTATAGGGCTGCGATATGGGGACGTGCGTTGTCATCAAGCAACAGCACCCCTATGTCGCAGTTCTCATTCCACAACGGTGGTCTACGACAGACATCCTGGTTCATTTCCTGATGAATACCTACTGGTGTTTGTCTTTCGGCAGTCAAGAAAAGAATGACAGCACGTTTGGACGAATTTGGCAATAATGCTGCCATAGTTCACGTTTCCGCTTTTACCACAGTCACGTCGGAAAAGCACGAATCCCGCACTACTCCCTTGTCTACACGTCGGTGCTTACATACCAGCATCGGAGTCGCGATATGTTGCATATACGCTGCAACAACGCCCTCAAGTAGAAACATTTAGATGGCTCGTTATATAAGGATCACATTGAAACAGTATCCGCTATTGTGAGTTCAGAACCTCTGTCAACAAAGGGAAGGAAGCGAGTGTCAGCCGATGACCTTGCTCAGCGAGTCGATCAGGCGATTCCTTAAAATCGTATACAAAGGGCAGTTAAGGACAAGCGAAGAGGAATGTTGTCATCAGGCGTAGTCCATGTTCAAGACAACCTTCGGCCGCACATTGCAGCTGCAACAGACAGTCCTGCCGCGTTTTTGGTGGGAAGTGTTTCATCAGCCACCAAAAAGCCCGGACTCGGCTTCCCCTGATTTTCATCTCTTTGCTTACGTGAGCAGTTAAATATGAGGACAGTATTTTCGCACAGACAACGAGCTATAGACCAGCATAAGCACGGACGGCTGGCGGCCTTCTCTGACGAGAATATTGGGAAGTTGCTACCACACTACGAAATGGTTCAAATGGCTCCGAGCACTATGGGACTTAACATCTGAGGTCATCAGTCCCCTAGAACTTAGAACTACTTAACCCTAACTAACCTAAGGACATCACTCACATCCATCCCCGAGGCAGGATTGGAACATGCGACCGTAGCAGTCGCGCGGTTCCGGATTGAAGCGCCTAGAACCGCTCGGTCACAGCGCCGAACCGGGGTGATGCAAAACTATATATACTGTCTGGTCATTCAACATACCCAGTACTGTCTTTTTAACTTAGGTAAAACCTTTTCGAAAATTTTTTTTCTGCTTTACAAAAATACAATAAAGGTCTTTCTCCTTACTGATTGTTTTCGTACCGGAGTCGCTGCTACACGCTACCCGCTATCCTGTAGTCGGACCGAATACCGGCAGTGGAACAAATTAATGTCGCCGTCGGTTGGACGATAAGAAGAGCAGAGCAGCAGTGTATTTCTCGGAAACCAGTCGTGTGGCTGCATCCCAGGTTAAATGCTCTGCATCTGTTTCATGGATTCAGGGCAATTGTTTCTTGATGGATATGCCTCTGCTGAAGACGGGTATTGAAACCGGCGCTTCCGCTTTTCCAGAGAAGTAGGCTTTGTGCCACCCTCTTGTTAACTTTCATTTCTGTGATCTTCCAAGTGAAAAAAAATTATACTAGTTTCTTCAGCTTTTTTTGGCGCGAAAACTCCTCTCCATAATATGATAGTAAGCCGTATTATGATTCAGTTGACAATCATACATAAACTGGGACCGATGACGTGGCACTTTGGTCCCTTCCCCCCCCCCCCCTCTCTTTTAAACCAACCAACCATACATAAACTGTTTGGCTGGTAGAGGAGACTAATCTGCAGTGAATAAAAAGTGTAACAAATGAAGTCTGCAAGAAAGTGCATACTGTTGTTTTGCCTTGTTATTAAACTTTCTTCAGTTCTTCGGTATGTTTCTCTGTAACGATGTGTTTTGTAATGGCATTCTCCGAGATGTGGCAGAGAAAAATGCGGACTCCATCTGGTAGTATGTAGTACGGCAGAATTTCCGCAGGCATGCGATATTTTTCTGCGTTACAGCCAGACTCGTCGTCTGCCACTCCTAACCATTAACAGCATTTACAGTTAAAAACCGGAAATTTATACGCTTCATTTCCTCAGTATACGCTGGTCTGGCCGAAACAAAAGAGCCGTATAGGTGTTCGTTTTTTCCGCGCGCTATACGAGATTGGAATAATAGATTATTGTGAAGGTGGTTCGATGAACCCTCTGCCAGGCACTTACATGTGATTTGCAGAGTATCGATGTAGATGTAGTTTTCCTTTTAACGATTATTGGGAATGTATTCGCGAGGCCATGTACCTACTGTTTTTCATCCTCTGCTTCCTCCTCAAGTACGAACCCGTTATCTGCATCGTGCTGGACGTGTTTCTCGCGCCCTGACTTAACTACCTCCCCGGGTCCCTCGTAGGCTTCTGCCGAGAAACACCGTGTAGACAGGGTAATTTCCGCGCCTGCTAAGCGGCCTCGTAACACTCGGAGGCCCTAAAGTGTTGCTCGAGCCCTGTGGCTGCGACTGCGGCTGGCTCTCCGTGCTGCGTCTCAACTCTGGCCCCTGGCGCCGTGCGGTCGTTACGAGGTGCGAAAGCGCGGCTACAGCTTGTCTCTCAATGGTAATTATTAGTTTCTATTATTTTCACGTTGAAGGCGTCAGATTTTATGTCATACACTGACATAAGGTCATATAATGAAGTTACTCATTAAAATAAGACCAGTCTACTTAACGGGCATACAAATTGCGTGAACAGATAAGATCAGATACACAATCTGTGCAAACAGAACGGATCTGAGAAATGCCAGAACCCAAAATTCTGCTGCTTTGTAAGCCATTTCATTAGAGTTTTGCAAGAGTGTCACGTGCCACAAATATGTACATATCGGGTTCCTCTTGCGTGGTCGGCCGGGGTGGCCGAGCGGTTCTAGGCGCTACAGTCTGGAACCGCGTGACCGCTCGGGCATGGATGTATGTGATATCCTTAGGTTAGTTAGGTTTAAGTAGTTCTAAGTTCTAGGGGACTGATGACCTCAGCCGTTAAGTCCCATAGTGCTCAGGGCCATTTGAACCATTTGAACCTTTTGTGTCTATATTCGTTCCTCTCACTGCTCAAAATATTACTGCAGTTAATTTTCTCGAGACCGTGTAGCAGTTTTTACTAATGCTCTGTCTCATCAAAAGTGTCCGGTCACCACTACGTAATGCGAAATCTACCACTAGATGTCACTAGACGCGGACCCGCCGATGTAAAAGGAGGTATTAACAGCAGAGCAGAGTGACGTCAGACGTAGTCACTGGATGGCATCTAAGCAACAAATCCTTTAGGGACATTCAGTCATTCTGAAGATGTCACAGTTGGTTCCTGCTGCTGTGGTTGTGAAATGGAATGCTAAACCAAGACCAGGCAGACTTCATATACTGATGGATACGGATTTTCGAGTATTGTGCTGGTTCTTGCAAAAATATGCTTGAAGTCAGGTGAAGGGATTACTCGTGAATTCCAAAGTGGTACTAGTATACCAACTACACTGATGCTCATAAATTACGGATAATTGCAGAACGTGGTGCCACACAACGTGGCACTACACAAAACTCGCGTTAATAGCATAGGCCCATAGGGAACACACACGACACAGATCTGTAAGTCCACGGTATTGGTGATAAGTTGAGAAAACCGTCCCGAAACACATGTGCCTCAATACGCCACTCTTTCCAGCGCATGTACCCCGACATCAATATGGGATATGATCATCATGCACACGTACACAGGCCGCACAACGGGTTGGCATTCTCTGGATCAGGTGGTCGAGCAGCTGCTGGGGTATAGCCGCCCATTCTTGCACCAGTGCCTGTCGGAGCTCCTGAAGTGTCGTAGGGGTTTGAAGACGTGCAGCGATACGTCCACAGAGAGCATCCCAGACGTGCTCGATGGAGTTTAGGTCTGGAGAACAGGCAGACGACTCCATTTGCCTGATATATTCTGTTTCAAGGTACTCCTCCATGATGGCGGCTCGGTGAGGCCGTGCATCATCATCCATCAGGAGGAAGGTGGGACCCATTACACCCCTCAAAAAGTGGACATACTGGTGCAAATTGATGTCCCAATACACCTGACGTGTTACAGTTCGTCTGTCAAAGACATGCAGGGGTGTACGTGCACCAGTCATAGTCCCACCCCATACCATCAAACCACGACCTCCATACAGGTCCCTTTCAAGGACATTATGGGGTTGGTATCTGGTTCCTGGTTCACGCGAGACTATACCTGGACTCGTCCGTGAACATAAACTGGGACCATTGTTCCAATGACCATATACTCTGTTCTTGACACCAGGCTTTACAGGCTTTCCTGTGACCAGGGGTCAGTGAAATGCACCTTGCCCGTCTCCGGGTGAATAAACCATGTCTGTTCAGTCGTCTCTAGACTGTGTATCTGGAGACAACTGTTCCAGTGGCTGCGGTAAGGTCCCGAGCAAGGCTACCTGCAGTACTCCGTGGCCGTCTGCGGGCACTGATGGTGAGATATCGGTCTCCTTGCGGAGTTGTACACTGTAGACGTCCCGTACTGTAGCGCCTGGACACTTTCCCTGTCTGCTGGAATCGTTGCCATAACGTTGAGATCACACTTTGTGGCACATGGAGGGCCCGTGCTACGACCTGCTGTGTTCGACCAGCCTCCACTCCCCCTAGTATTCTACCCCTCATATGGTCATCAATATGTGTCTTTTGAGCCATTTTCGACATAGTCACCATTAGCACATCGGAAAACGTCTGCACACTTACTCGCTGCACCGTACTCTGACATGTACCAACACACCTATGCGTATGTGGACTGCTGCCAGCGCCACCTTACGACGACCGCAGGTCAAATGCACCGCACCGTCATACCCGAGGTGATCTAAACCCAGAAATCCGCCCACTAGAGCGTTGTTTCACCATGTATCAGCATTATCCTTAATTTATGAGCATGAATGTAGCACGGTGATTGTGCGTAAGGCTTTAAAAAGAATGCGGTACAATGATCCAGCAGCGACGCTGGAGGAGGTGTAAAATGCGACTCCACTGAACAATTGATGACGGGAAACGAGTGATTCGGAGTTATGAATCACACTACACCCCGTGGCGATCCGATGGAAGGATTTGGGGTAGGCGAATGCAGGAGAACGTTACCTTGTGTCATGTATAGTGCCAGCAGTTAAGTACATAGGTAGTGGTGTTACAGTACGGAGGTGTTTCCGTGGTTAGAGTGTGGTCCCCATATTGCGCTTAAGTAAACGGCAGATGCAGGAGGATATGATCATATTTTACAGCATTGTTTACTTCGTACAGTAGATGGACAGTTTGCAGACGATCATTGTCTGTATCAGCAAGACAATGCTCCCTGTCATAAAGTGACATCTGTGGGGCAACAGTGTGTGGACAACAACATTCCTGACATGGACTGGCGTGTCCAGAGCTCCGACCTGAACCAAATGGACCAACTTTGAGATGGCCTAGAACGTCAACTTTACTCCAGATCCCAGGATTCATCAACACTGCTTTCTCTGGCTTCGTTTCTCAGGAAGAATGGGCTGTCATTCCTCCACAGACGTTCAGAAACCTCACTGAAAATATCCCCAGCAGATCTCAAACCGTCACAAGGCCGACAGTTGGACACATCCCATATTAATTAATGTCCACTAACAGGTGTCTGAACACATGTCACCAAATTCCCAGTAATGCGAACATTATCACTTCATTTGTGCCATGGTAGCGTACGTGCTTCACGTGCTACACGAGTATCGTGGTATAACAAAGCTTAAAAGACGTCGTGCACAACCTGGCCGAGAAATCTTCATTATTGCTTCCAGCGGCAGCCTGTCTTTCCCTTTTCTACACCCGTATCTAAACCGTCTTACAATCTTCATATCCCCTAACCTATTAGATAAGCAGATAGCTACATATTACAACCCTTCCATCGCTGCCTCACCTTGCACTCCTTCACTTAAACTGGGAAGTGCATTGTACAACAACGCCTTATTGTGAAGAATATCAGTATTTACATCAGCCAATTGCGTACATGTTAAACGTTCTTGTTGCTGTAGACACTCGTGCAAAATTAACAAAAATACCTCAGGCGCAGAAGTTCGACGACGTGTTCCCGACAGCCCCCTCCCACGTGTGAGGAATAAAATGGCAAAAAATTAGGGTAAGAGTAGCTGGCGAAAATGTTTTTCACTTACTGCCATACAGTATTGCTTTGCTAGGACCCTGCTGTTGGTGCATGTTACGTGCTATTAGAGGAGAAGAGAGATAAAACGGTTAGCTCTGCAGCGCTGTGGCACTGCCACTGCCCACAAATCTCGCTGCCTCCCTTCACCGGCAGAACGAAACATCGGCGTGCAGACGTGCGTGGATTTGACAATTTACAGCGTGCGGTTAGAGCAGAGCGAACGCGCGCGCTTAAAATATTGGACCTGTATTGGGAACGACAGCACCGCTAATGCTGCTCGGCAAACATGCCATTTAATTAGTCCCTCGTCGGCGCTACATATCATCAGGGCAGACCTGTTTCACCTTTTCAGAAAATTTTCCGTGGTTTCCAGCGTGATTTGCTTGGTTGTCGCCTCAGCATTAAATACAAGCAGGTTCTTACTGAAATTCAGACTATGACAAGGCTTGGACCTCTAGTGCCCTCTGTTCGGGCACAATTCATATACGTGTACAAATAATTAGATACGAGTTTGAAGAAAAATCTCGTTCAGGTAATATCATCGTTCTAGAAAGGAGCTGCTGAAGATGGCCGCGCTAACTAATATATAACACGTTTCGGAAAAAAGAATATTTTACTGTAGTTAGACATCGTAAGTATCATCCATCGTGCATACTGCAACGGACTCTGTTAGTAAGCGCAGTCGTACCATGAGTCACTGAAGTCTGTTAACCGAAATGCTTTTTTCTCCCTCCGGCACAAGTGTATTTTAAAGAATAAGTAATTCAAAAAATGGTTCAAATGGCTCTGAGCACTATGGGAGTCAACATCTGAGGTCATCAGTCCCCTAGAACTTAGAACTACTTAAACCTAGCCAACCTAAGGACATCACACACATCCATGCCCGAGGCAGGATTCGAACCTGCGACCGTAGCAGTCGCGCGGTTCCGGACTGAGCGCCTAGAACCGCTAGACCACCGCGGCCGGCAATAAGTAATTCCCTACCCGAAGATCACAGTATATATGCTTGCAAAGGTAAAAAAGTTGTCGTAAATAAGATCCACAACGTAAATGTGCTTTCAAAAGTCACAGATTTATAGTTAGCTGCTTCTTGTAAACTGTTCTGAATTCGTCCTTCGCCCCCTGTTAATGACCCTTTTCTTTACCGATGTTTTGCCCCTCCTGATTTAATTTTGAATTATTGTAGAAAACACATGTTATTTAAAATTTTGCGTAGTAGTATTTGAGGCGTCGCGCCATGAATATGAGGTCCAAATGGTTACATAGAGCAACCTAGATTTGTGGTAGGTAACATAATAAAGTAGCACCTGTAAAAATATAAGCTCACTCGTCTCCGAGGACAAAGTCGTTAAATCGCAAAGACAGTACCTGCAGGAATATGCGTATGAACATCATTCTCTCATGGCTTAGGAAGTCGGAAGTGTAGGAAGTGGGAACAGCATTGGCTGGCTGCTAAGTGACTGACTGCTGGATGAGCACCAACGAATTCATTGTTTTTACAGAACCGTGTTTATACTTTCTGTCTAAGCACGGTTACACAGGCGTTGTCCTAGCGCCCCGGTGTGAAATTCGATAAATTGGGGATGAAAGAAAAATTGAATTGTCTCAAGTCACTAATAAATAGTCTATAGGATGTAGAACAAATAATAAAGCATGCCGTGCCACGCTATATAGAACACATAGAAACAGATAGTTTGTTATCCATTCGCTGATACCATGGATACGATGTTGCTCATCCACTTGAGACTACTGCTGTTCAGGTGTTACATTTAAAAGCACTTATGTGGGAAAATAGCAGGTCGCTTACGAATGTGCAATGGTGGAAACATAACGTGTATAGTACAAATCGTACATACACTTTTAACTACGCGCTTCCAAGAAGTCCAGCGCAGATAGCCACACGAAAATATGCGGCTTAAATTTAACAAACGTTACCTCGTTACACAGCACTCAGTCAGAGGGCTCACACTGATACGCTCCCCACAGGATACAAATACTGAGTGCGTAAAGTTGTTTGGCTGTCGCAGTTACACAAGGAATGCATACACCGGTCGTAAACACGCCGCCCGGTTGCTTTTCGGCCGAGACGATGCAGTGAAAACAGCGGCGGGACCAACTCCAGGAATCCCCGTACTTTGATGTCGTGGCGCGACATAGTTCCCAAGAGTAGCTGCGCATGAACTTTGTGTGACATGCTGCGCGGAAATAAACGCGGCCCGTGCTGTCCTCTGAGGCGTGCTCGCCTTTATAAAGGCCGGCCTGCCGCACCGGGACCGCGACATTTCCACTCTGCCGTGTCGAAAATACAAGTAGCCTCAGCATTCGAGCACGTGGCCACCCAATTCACCAACTCTGCGACTGATTAATTCTGTAGCGCAGAGAGGTACACATTAAGAGACAAAAACTCCTGCAAAATTGTGTGTGTGTGTGTGTGTGTGTGTGTGTGTGTGTGTGTGTGCGCGCGCGCGCGCGCATGTACATGTGGGTGCGTGTGTCTCCACGCTTCAGCTCACAGAGATACATATAAAATAATAACGCATAGAAATAGAGAATATGTATCTTATGCACTGTCAAACAAGCATTTCAAGGGCAACATAAATACCGTCTTGCGAACACTTACCATCTCTTAAAATATACTCTTCCTTGGCATGCTCAGTTGAAGTACCCGAAGACCAGCTTGAACTCAATAAACCAGTATTACAAATAGAACTTATAACATTTGTTGAGTCGACGAATTTCACGATTAATAGCAAGTACAGCCCGGTCTAAATGAAAATAGCACCGAGTGTTAATCAGTGTTTTAAAATATTAAGTGGAGAAAAACTAGATATAACTAACAGCCTTAAATAAAGGATATTGAGAGCGTAACGAAAAAACAAATCATCCCACATGAACACCCTTCGCTGTCTGTAATATGAAACCCACAGTTACTAAAATAAACTGTACGTATAACGCACAGAAGGGCTGTAAATCTCGTTGGCTCCGTGTTGCGACGTACGTCCCCCCCCCCCCCCCCTTCCCCCTTCCCCCGCAAGGAACTTGTGACATCAGTCTAGTCGACAATGAGCGTCGTATGAAGTACGTGATGAGCACTGTTTTGGCAGACTCTAACTACACAATGCAAAAACGAAGTTACAAATATCTGCTGAAACGCCAGAGAAAATGTGCCGACGACTCTTATGAGATATCCCGGCATGTCATTGTTTGGGGCCTTCAATTACAAAACTTAATACGGAGTCTGAAGTTACAATTGAAGTTCAAGATTCCAAAATACATCAGATCAAAATTGAAAAGATGGGTTTTTCACGCTATGCCCCTTTCCTTAAAGCTGCAAAGAAATCATTTCCTTCACGATGGGTATCGGTTTAAACTTGGTTGTTAACTAACGAGAGAGGCATTCATTAATATGGCTGAACTTCAAAAGCATCGGCGTAGATTTACAATACGGGTAGGAACTGACCAGAATCATTTACTTGTTGCTGGCACGGAAAGTCAAAGTGTAACGAAAGAGCAGGGCTGTTTTATCTCACAGTAGAAAAAGTCATATGTCATAATATTTCTGGGTCCAGTTATGTTTGTGAGGCTGTAAAAATCATACACAACGGATTTGATGTGCTGAAGTCAACCCGCTGCCGCGGGAGGGCTCCGAATTGTAGCCTGTAAATAAAACCGTCTTCTTCGTCAGTTTCTTTGTTAGCCGGTGGGTGGAGGAAGATGCCTGCGTTGTAGACAATTTGATCAAACTCAGGATCGTGAGAACTAAGAAGTTCTTGCGAACGCCTTTTGTACGAAGCTGAAGAAAACGGGTACGTACTTCATGAGACGCGGTCTGCGAGACCTCATCACCTTTCATTAATACGCATCGACAACAAAGAGGGCAATAATGCAACCGACAGCAAAACATTGTAGGGTTGGTGATTTAAGGAGGATTGGGGGGGGGGGGGGGGGGAGGGCGTGAGGCATTCCACCAGAATTGAGAATGACTTTGAGAATTTTCACGCGGTCTGAGAGACCACACCTCTTGGTATCACAGTGCGGATGGATGTAAAATTGTATTTAAAAAGGAGACGAACAAGTTGTATCAGGAAAAGTGAGAAGGAAATTGTATGTGTCTTAAACCCGCTAAAAATGTGTGCAAAGCACATTTCTCGTTTTGTGAAACTAAATGTAGGGTGTCTCATCACAGCAATGCGAAATACGTCCAGAATCCTTTAAAAAACAGGGAATGAAAAAGTCACATCGTCGAAGTGACGGTCAAAATATCTACATAACTAGAACTTAAATAACTATGTTGGCTGCACTCATTTATATGTTTATTAGCTAGGGGAAATGATATACCTTAGGTCTCGTTTTTCTGGTGGTATTTTACATTTATACTATGTGAATGATTATGGAAGTTGCGGCGGCGCGGTTCCCTTTGCCCTTTGTACTCGCAACTACCTGGGAACTTGTTGCAGCAGATCGCCGGTAGGAAAGCCGAGCACAAACCTACCGTACTGCAAGTCGCACCAGGCTACATACAATGTAACTATTCTAAGAATCGGGAAAAGGTCTTAATTTTGAATGAAAGGTGAAAATACTGGCAAGACTTCGGTATATTCGCCGGCCGGAGTGGCCGAGCGGTTAAAGGCGCTACAGTCTGGAACCGCACGACCGCTACGGTCCCAGGTTCGAATCCTGCCTGGGGTATGGATGTGTGTGATGTCCTTAGGTTAGTTAGGTTTAAGCAGTTCTAAGTTCTAGGGGACTGATGACCACAGCAGTTGAGTCCCATAGTGCTCAGAGCCATTTGTACCATTTTTTTCGGTATATTCTGAACCTTGAGATGTAAACGTTCGCTGCCAAGCCCATGCTAATCTTAACACAGTCATGCACAAACTCTTTCATTCGCGTTAGCAAGTTTATCTGAACAGCTACTAAGCACGGATTGTTCTTAAATGAAAATTAAGCACGGATTGTTCTTAAATGAAAATGCTTGACATATTATTAAGTTCATCAGTTTCTAATGCGCTCAAGATTTTAGTCACAGGCCTGCTCAATATGCCACGCGGAATTACCCGCTTTTCTTATAAACAAAATTACTTAAAAATCCGTACTTTCTAAAAAAAAAAACACCGAAGTAAATATGCCTTCACTTTAAAACAGTTTTGAAGCATGTAGCACAGCTAAAACCTGCAAATTATAACTTCCTTCGGAGTTCATGTTACACACGACCGTACCACTGAAAGGCCGGGCTCCGACTGCCTTAGACTGCTGTAAGCATTCTCTATCTCCAAGAGGAAAAGACTCGCAAGAACACTCCGTTCTGATTGATCAGTTTTCTTTAAGGCCAATAGTAAAACATTATTCTCCCGCGCTAGTCCGCCCTTTTCAAGGGTAACCAATCAACAAATAACACATTTTCGAACTGTACTTTTTCCCGAAATAAATATTTAACCTTCTGATAATTTATTTATACTTTACGTTATTAACTACTTTTATTTGCACTCTAATTAGTTTTCCTTTTAACATAAACTTACTTAAATCATTATGATACAAAATTCCCCGTCGTCTGCATTCACACTGTGTTAAAAATTTCTCACGCCAGTTCGTACAGTGTGTATCAATAGAACAATGATCTACATAACTTTAGACCACATTCACGCATCATTCACACTACTAAAGGCATATACAAAACTCTACATGTTGGAAATACCGCTTCAGTTGTAAGTTACTTTATTTTCACACGACCGGTTCCGGACTGTTACAAGGCCATTCTCAGGTGCTGTAGCTGTGCTGTGGTACCCGAGCGCCTGGTACACGCAGCGTTCGGGGACCACTGCACAGTTACAACACCTGAGGATGGGCTTTAAACAGTCCGGAACCGGTCGTGGCAAAATAAAGTAACTTACAACTGAAGCGGTATTTTCAACCTCTGTTATAATGCTCAGTTGCGGATGTTCTTCCAACAGGATTGTTTGTATACAAACATAAATGAACAAAAAAGCCTTCAAGAAATGAACAATTCATAAAAAAACATTCTCTTGGCCTGTTTCTTGATTGAACCCGGTTCAGAGCATCTGTCACTGTGCACGCATGAGTCATTCTCCCGATACACAGGCTCCAGACAGGAGCAATATAAGGTGCCACGCCACAAAGTGTGTGACAAAGTGTACTTTCTGTAGGAAATCAACTTTGCATTATTAATGGCAGATTACCTCAACTGTCGGTAGATGAAAGAAAATATCTAGTATAGGGAATTATAACGATAAATTTTTGGTATAGTGTTAACGCTATGACGCTTAACTATCGCATTGATAAAATATCTAGCCAAAGCATTACAATGCTGTGTGAAAGGAGACGCTGGCCGGTGTGGCCGTGCGGTTCTAGGCGCTACAGTCTGGAACCGAGCGACCGCTACGGTCGCAGGTTCGAATCCTGCCTCGGGCATGGATGTGTGTGATGTCCTTAGGTTAGTTAGGTTTAATTAGTTCTAAGTTCTAGGCGACTGATGACCTCTGAAGTTAAGTCGCATAGTGCTCAGAGCCATTTGAACCATTTTTTTTTTTAAAGGAGACGAATGGACGAAATTCGTTGTATGGAGTGTAAATAGACGACTCACACTTATTCAGTAAATCCTACTAGCGGGTTGTACAAGCAATGATACAGTGTTAGACACCATTACCACGTCTGACTAAAAAGAAAATGTAAGAACTGCTAAGCCATCCTGCAAGATTTGGACTAACATCCAATCGACGACGTGGTAATCAGAGTTGGAGCACAAGTTCTGACTGGGGAAGGATAGCGGCCGTGTCATTTCAAAGGAACCTTCTCGGTATTTGCCTTAAGCGGTTTAGGTACCTTAATGTTGACATCCGAACGGGGATTTGAGCCGTCGCCATACCGCATACGACTACCGTGCGTTCCCATTGCACCACATCGCTTGGCAAAGTTTGTAACCGACCGATGTAGTCTGCACGATAGCGTTAGAAGGGTGATGCAGGATCTTATTTGTAAAGCTTTGCAGGGAACACACTATTATTTCAGCGAAACGGTGTTGGTCATGTTTAAAGATCTAATGTAAAACGATTCTATATCCCCATCGTATATCTAGCGCAAGAACCAAACAACAGAATCCTGTAAAAAAGGCAAGTGCTCTTACGATGACATACAGTTAGTAATTTGTCCTGCTCTCCATTCGCGACTGGCACAGGAAGGAAAGTATAGGAAATAACCATCACGTGGTTTACTGTTACCAAATGGGGAAAAAAGTATGAACATCAAGTATTTTCCAATGTTCAATACTGATGACCGTTATGAATAACTTTTATTCCTGGAAGAACATTATTACCAGTTTCGGGAACGTGGTCTTTCATTTTATGCTTAGAAGATGCGATGAAACCAGTACGTTAGCTCCTCTCTCTCTCATTCAAATACTTCAGAGAAGACACAGCAGTTAAATTGCTACCATGTACTTGGGAAGAGTCAATTTATGTTTGTGTCCGGTTTTACTAATTTAGGTTTCCCGTGTTTACGTGGAATGTCTCGATGATTCCTTAAAAAAATTCACGACTGGTTACTTGTGTCTCTTCTGTCCAGCCTACTCAGTGTTCTGTCTCTACTGGTGACATTAAACAGCAAATTACCTTCCTGTCCAAATGTTTCATTAGGCTACCGTTTGTATGCTTAATAATAGAAACTTCCATTCATTGCATTTTTGCGTAAAAATGTCACAGGCTTTGTCTTCCAACGATTACATCTTTCTTCCAAAAATGTAAATCTGTCTTGTCTACCAAAGAGAACGAGAGTGTGATTAATTACACGGTAATCTAAAAGTACAAAGCTTTTACGAGGGACTTTCCGAAAGTAACTGTTGTCATTGTTTTTGAAAGAAAAGATAGTACACCAGGTGATGCAAACGAACGCCATATGAATCCACAACCGTTGCCGGTTCAACGACTGAAGGTGCGTCAGCGGAGGAGAAATGAAGCATGTGCAGAGCGCCGAAGAAGAGAGATCATCAGCAGTAGAACAACGTGCTCGAGGTTAATCGAGTACATATCACGATGGCAGACGAACATGAACTGACAACCTTGTCGCCAAAGGGAGTGCGCGCTGTTATCCTGTAGGAATGGTCACGTGAGACTAGTGTGTGTCTCATCCATGAACGCCTACAGACTGTGTATTGTGGAGAAGTCATGTTTCGTCAAATAGTTGGTCACTGATGCTCCATCTTCACAGAAGGAAGGCAGTATGTGGAGGATGAAAGTCAAAGCGGAAGTTCCTTCACAACCACGAATAAAAAGAACGCTGCTAGAGCATAGGACATGGTGTTAGCGGAGAGGCTCACAGGGCACCAAGTTTTGAGTGTTTGCTTCAAACCGACTGTACGCTACAATAACTCTCTCAGTGTCAGTGGCGACCTGAAAAATAGTGCAAGGCGTGTAGTTCACGATGCCATGGTGTATTTATTTTTGGCAGTTAGCGTGTGAAAAACAATGGCGAAACTTAGTTTCGGAATGTCCCATGTAGTTAAGGTAGATCATAATTCAATAGTACAGTGCAACTTTCTGCAGAGGTGTGGCAATGTAAAATTTATGGGCTGCTTCTGATCTGTTCTCGAACTGCTTTCTCTTCTGTTTAATAAATCCATTCCTATGTTGCGACGCTTTCTGTTCGATAGCGACCTTATTGGGGTTGCCTATACTTGTCTAGACTCAGATAGTCCAGCTGTTTAGAATTGATAACGGCTTTGTCAACCTAGTCTATTACGTAAGTTGTTGCTAAATAAAGCGAATATGCTAGGGCGAGATTGGTGCAAAACTTGTATCCAAATAGCCGCCCATGTGTAATTGGCTAGACAAAAATGAAGAAATAAATAAATGAAGTAATAGGTTAAACCTTTCCGCTGGAAATACAATTAGGGGAGGAGTCACTTTCCATTCTGGTTCGTCTATTTTACATCTCTGTTGGCAAATACACTTTCAGGTAAGAGACAGCTAAAAAATATACTACATTGTAAAGGTCAGCTTGCATATTTCGTTATGAAATTGTTTCTCTCCTTTCCGGTTAGTTTTTTACAAGGTGGACAAAATGAAAGAGGTCGGAAAATATTTACAGTAACACTGACACAGGACTCAACCTTGTTAGTGAACATCACAGAAAATGTTCGAAATGTCCATCTTTGTCTCTGATTCAGCGATGTGTCCGATTTATCAAACAGAAATGTGCGTGTAGAACCTCTGCCTGAGGGATAGCAGCAATAGCGTTTCCAATGTTCTGCTGTAACTCTTACAGTGTGTGAGGATTATTTGAGTATACCTGATCCTTTTCAATATGCCCCACACGTAAAAGTTACAGAAAGGGGGGAGGGGGGGGGGAGAGAGAGAGAGAGAGAGTGGTGGCCTGGGTTTTGCGCTAGTTCTCTCCTCACTGAACACCTCATGCACCCCTGACAAGGTTGTTCAGGCGATGTGTGCAGTTGATACGTCTAGCTGAAAACATTCATACAGTCGTTCATCATCTTTGAGTCGATCCACATGTTCATTAAGTAGTTTCTGCGTTTACCGGTTAGCATTAATTTTGACGAAAGCATAGTGTCACGCCACGGGCACCAGACATTACGCACAAAACACCATACTTAGTTTTTATTCGCTACAGAGCTCGTTTCGCGCCATTTTATCAGTAAGTTTTGCCTTTCAGACTGCGTTGGAGAATTTGCCAAAACACTTCCAGTTTCCAACTCTAGCGCAAATGGTTTTGCACGCGTTATTGATACATTTGACGATGAATACGCGCTGTTTTTATCGCGAGCACCATTTTGTGTCGCATTCAGCTTGTCACTAAACACGTCTGCTCGTGTCACTCAAATGTAATGACACAGTGAAGTACTCGGGACACAGCATGCGGGGGATTTGCGTGCGCAGACGATGTGACAGCAACCGGTTGGTGCACTGAAATCTCGGTTTCCATCCATCATTCTTTGTCGGGGGCCGTTCTCCTGTTCATTAACAAAGCTCAATTATGCACCAGTCTTTTAAATATTTCTGGGGCCACTTTTACTTTGCCCACCCTGTACAACCTACTTGCTGTTTAGTTAGTTTCGCTGTCTCCATTTCTGAGAGTGAGTTGAACACGGAGGAGGACACACATTACCGCCCCATGACGTCGAGAACGTTATAGAGTTCTGCAAGCATGGAGCATGGGATCGGCTACGGTCCGCCGGAAGTCATACATGGAAACCTAGCAAAACCTGTAGTTCGGCCCTTTCAGACCGAAGCATGCCTCTTCCGAACAGCAAACTCGATCTTAACCAAAGCGCTACAGACTTGGATTTTCCTCCTTTTCTCAGACAGTAGCTATGCCTGAGAGTTTATTAGTGAACTGGAATTTTTATGGCCTCTCATTCCGCCACCAGGCGTTACCAGATGATGAGACGCTGTCATGGCTTGGTTTAAGTCCATCAGTTTCATATCGACAGAAATTTTTGCAGGTGAAAATATTCACGTCCCTCTTCAAAAACAAGATATTGTCATTCAAGATCTAACTGAAATGGTCGCTGACATTGCGGCGTCTTTCTGTGTTATACATCTTATGATAGATCCACAAAATGTTACGTCGCTGATGTATTAAAATTAATGCTTCACCGATGCCTCGCAAAACTTTTGTTTCACGCGATGTTTCAGAAAAGTGTCTCTCACTAGACGAGACGAATGTAATTACCGATCTTCTGCTGTGGCACTTCCATTCTTCTTCTGTGAAGTGTTCTCTGTCTGCCGTTGTCACGTTACATATCCATCACTTTCTTATCGCCCCAGCGCAGTTCATCTTTCATGCCGGCGAGACACCCATGACGCTTCTCCCGTTGGTCCTTCAGCTGAGAGAATTTGCAAGGTGACGGTTACCCTGTGTTAAATTCTTGTTTTTCTGATCGGTATAGTTTTTGGGGGGCTAAAATTCTGTTTCTAGAAAATCATTGTAGTTTGCTAATATATTTGTTCACCTCATTCGATGCTAGTACCTCTATGCGATAGGTCTCAGTTGTCATTAAATCATTAAACCCTTACAAAATATTAAAACGTATGTTAAGCTGAATGCCACTCTTGGACGTTAGTCGTTAGTGCGTAACTTACAAAGTAGGCCTCATGGTTGAATTTCACCTTTTTAGCGTTCCATCCCTCAATCGGAAAAAAGAAAAGAAAGCCTTTGTAGGATCGCTTTGTTACCCATTTGCCTCTCCATCGTGTCGATCCGCCTCTTAAGATCCCTTTCTCTCAGGAACGGGATGACGTATATAGTTAACATTTGCATCACATACTAAACTCTACGGTCCCTTGGCGGTGTAAAAACTCGAAGCTTCTAAGTCAGTTGCAATCAAAAGATACGGCCACTTATGTCATATTTTTAAACTCGGAAACTCACTCTTCAAAACGTATAGGGCACTTCCCGTTGACCTAGCTGTATGGAATTCGGCAAGACACAAGATTTCACACGACAAGCAATGGAAAACATGCGAAAATTGTTAATTTGTAATTATATCACTCAAGAGAATATTTTTTTTGCCATTTGTTATTGGGTTGTTAAAACCCCTTTCTCTCAGGAATGGGTAGACGTGTATCTTGCCAGTATCGATATCGGTAACGCGCAAAAAATGAAATCGTCGAGATACTTAGTTCCCTGAACTACATGATTAAATTTGTACGAAACACTCGACTCCCGAATCCTAGAGGCAGTTTTTTCTTTCTTCTTCTTTTTTCTTCGACTACCATTTCTACTTTGTAATCGCAGATGCTGCGTAAAGCACGTTAAGTTCAAAAACAACTTGGTAAAAAATGGTTCAGATGGCTCTGAGCACTATGGGACGTAACATCTGTGGTCATCAGTCCCCTAGAACTTAGAACTACTTAAAGCTAACTAACCTAAGGACACCACACACATCCATGCCCGAGGCAGGATTCGAACCTGCGACCGTAGCGGTCGTGCCGTTCCAGACTGTAGCGCCTAGAACCGCTCGGCAACTTTCTAAAACACACACACACACACACACACACACACACACACACACACACACACACATACTGATTGATTATGTTTTAAAGCCATCTTTTAACAAGAATTGCATGTGCAATTTATAATTAATTGTTGTTGATAATAGTGGTAAATTCGAGGGATGGCCTTGCTTCATTTTAGCCAGTTTCGTAAGTAGCCACAGACCGATTCTTTTGTGTGTTTAGAGCAGCCGAAGTATTTTTGACTGACGTCTTGGATCCCCTCCATGGTCGCAGTGTGCTGATGGTATGACGGTAATTATCTGTTGTTGTTAGCACCCGTGGTTGGATTTCAACCGCCTCTTGTTCCCTTTAGCACTACGTTTCATTCCCCCTTTCAGTGTACCATTGTGCCTTCAGGACATATGGGTGGATTTGTCTGTACTAGATGCCTTTGTGCTGGTCTTTGTCTCCCACTCCTTGTTCCATTCGCTTCTGACCATCTTCCTGACCACACAATTAGGTCCCCATCTGAAATGCACCTCTTTCAGTCTATTTCTTCCTGCGTTCTTTGCCAGACGGTCGCCTTTCTCGCTCCACACAATAATTTCCTTAAGCAGTCAATACTTCTGTACATTACGTGGCTAACTTTTCATTTGGGCTAAATGTGTCCTGTGTCACCAACACTTTCAAACTCTTATGCCACTCTAGAAACAAACACTAAACGAACATCACGGAGCCTTAACAACATGTGAAATGGCGGCAGCAACCTTGTGCTTAACTGCTAAAATATATCAAATGCGAGTGTAACAGCTAAAACAGAGAAGGAAATAAGTTTTTAGTACGCCAGAAACAAGGGAAGCAAAGCTGTGCAGTCGTGTATTTAAACGAATATAAAAAATCGGCCTCCTAATTACTGCTTCTTTGTACATTTAATTAATTTCAACCAAAAATTCATAAACCTACACACGATATTAACATGTAATAATAATTTTGGGAAAAGAAACAGCAGTAGATCTTACTGAAGATAGCACATAAAATGCTGAAGCATGTATGGGTAGTAACAAAACTAATAAAACGGTGTCTCGCATAAAGTCGTCCTCACACGAGACCAGAAAGCGTTCGTGAACGAGGAGCTTGTTTTGTGACGTCACAGTATGGAATTTCACGTTTCACAACATTCCGCAGCACGAACGACTAAATGTGAGACGTCAAATTTTTGCTTCCAGAAGACGAACGTGGCCAGTGAGATGCAGGATAGCGTTGTATGTTACAAGTGGAGCTGTGGAGACGCCATATTGGATTTCGTCTTTTTCAGGTGAAGTCCATATTTGGTAGATTTTGTATTACAAGTTACGTCCTATGAATATATGCTGTTTCAGAGAGCAGCACATTGAGGCTCTCTCAAAAACGCATCGTTATTGGTACGATTTGCTGCAATAAATGACGGGAAACGTCATACTGCTGGCGAAAGAATTTTCGTATTTGGATGTTTCCATTTTATAGCTTGCGTGGTATGAAAGTACGCCTGTCGAAAGCTATGCAACGTTAAAAATTTACCAAAAACGCGTTGTTCTTGATATAATTTGTTATAATTAAATGCCAGTTAATAACGTACTGACGATTGAAGCATTCAAAAGATCGTAACATGACAGACATTACTGCGTGTTGCAGATGTTGAACGTGGTGTAGCTGATGAAGATGTGGAGTTATAAAAGTGTAACGGGTTTCTATCCTGCTGCATCCAGCTATTTTTTCTTCACCTTCATGTTTCTGATAGGGTCTACGTCTTTCTTATTAATTTAACAGAAGTGTGTTTTGTAATATTTGATGTTATATAAGAATTCTTCGTCGCTGGAGTGAGTTTGTTCGATTTTATGAACATGAGAGGAAACATGGACGAACAACTTGCTTTCTGTGTCACTGTTTATATATATAATCTGAAGAATTGACATAGTAGTAAATAAATTTTTTTTAAAAAAACATACTTTTCCTGTAAGAGAGCTTGCACTAATTGCAGTAGAATATTCTGATAACCTTGTTCCAAGTCTTCTGCTTCTCATGTTCTAAAAATTCCTCTGTTAAACAGAAGCAGTGGTGTAGTAAGAATGACCTTAGAGTTATACTAAAAAGTGAGAAGTCAGTCTTGTTTCGCGTTATTTGAAACAGGACTTTCGTAAGCTGATGTCCATAGTGGCCGGACATCGAATTTTCTTTTTTGCTTCATAACATGTTCATGGGTGTTGAGCTTTTACGTATGTATACTCCCGATAGCAGTTCTAGCATATTTTAATTTAACTAACGCAGGAATATTAAGTCTGTCTATTTTCGTAAACAATGGTCTACGCGTCAGATGCAGCCGACAACTGCCGTTGGAGAGCGCTACAGTCCAAAGTTATGACGAGGAGCGAATTCCGTGTGATGCACCATCTTTTTTCTGAGCTTGTACCAAACGCGGGGTGAACCACGTGTGACAGGATCTCGAGTTTTTCTCAGTGAGCATACGGCAAAAAGATGACTAAGCAAGTTTATTTCTCTGAGGTGGTGAGTAAAACTGTCCTGCCTCTCGCCGACTGTGTTGGGATAGGACAACTCAGACTGCCGGCAGCTGCGGTCCCGGCGGTGTGTGAGGTGGGCGCTAGGGAGCGGCGCCAGAGGTGGGCGTGTCGTTGGCTGTGTGGGGCGCGACGGGACGGCCCTCGACGGCGCGTGCGCCGGACGCGCGGCTGAGCGCGCCGTGATGGATGGACGGGGCCGCGCCCGGGCTGTCCGTCAGCCTCTGCCAGCCGCACTCTCCCACTGCGAGCCGCAGCCGCCACTCCTGGCCTCTCTCTCTCTCTGTCTCTCTCTCTCCCTCCCATCTCCCCTCTCTCTCTCTCTCTCCCTCCCCCCCTCTCTCTCTCCCTACCCTCTCCCCCCCCCCTCCCCCCTCTCTCTCTCTCTCTCTCTCTCTCTCTCTCTCTCTCTCTCTCTCCTCTCTCTGTCCCCCTCCCTCTCTCACCCGTCTCTGTCCCCATCCCTCTCTGTCCCCCCCTCCTTCCTTCCCACCACTCCATCGCCCTGCGCCAACTATCCTCCCAATACCTTCCACCTGGCCATATCACGTCTCCGTTGAGTATGCTGTTACGCTCGATCGTGGCACGCCGCCCGACGAGTGATAAAACGCCTCTGTTCCAGATATCATTAGTGCAGTTGGGGAGGGATTTACGAAGTGTATTACACAGCTATATTAAAATATTAAAAATATTATTGGATGTTATAGCCATAAATGGTACTAATGAAAAAACTTTTAACTATTTTATTTGGCGTCTGTCTGCGCTGTTAAATAAATAATGAAATTCGTGGCAGAGTATTTGCTTTATGCTGTCCGCTTTGTATGTTATATAACTCATCACGGTATCTACATAAAGAAATGATACAAAAATGCACGCTTCGTTGTTTGTTGACGCAGACTGTGTCATAAATTTTATCTGTTATTTGTGGAAAAGACTCACAATAATGTCATACATCCTTTCTGACACAGTTCTCTATTATTTGTGACTTTTCAAAATGTCCAATGACTTCACGTTTTGATGTTCTCATATAATGTTAGTTTCATTTCGTTAGTTTCTAGCATTCTTTCGAAGCACAATGATGATATGAAATTGGATTCCAAGCTCGTGCACAGATGATTCATGCCAGTTTCGTAAGTGCACTCTGAGAAAAAAAGAAAAAAAAGAAAAAAAACGAAGCCCACGAAGGAATTAACCGAATGGGACGGAAATCGGTAGATGCGATGTACACGCACAGACTAGCAAACGATTACAATTTCAAAATGCAATTTCAGAAAAAGTTGGATGATTTATTCAAGGCCAACAGCTTCACTGATGGAACAAGTCGGCAACGCGTTGCTCCATCTCTGTCTGGCCCTTATGGAAACAGTTATCCAGCTTAGCATTGATTCATAGAGTTGTTGGTTTTCCTGATAGATCGCCCCAGAGTTTGTCCCAATTGGCGCGTTAGAGCCTCAAAATCCCGAGCTAGTTCGAGGGCCCTGTGCATAATGTTCCAGACGTTCTCAGTTGGGGAGAGATCCGACGACACTGTTGGTCAACACAGGGTTTGGCAAGCGAGAAGTCAAGTAGTAGAAACTATCGTCGTATATAGGTGGGCTTTGTCTAGCTGAAATGAAAGTCCACGATGGCTTGCCATGAAAGGCAACAAAACGGGGGTAGCATGTCGTCGACGTACCGCAGTGCTGTAAGGCTGCCTCAGATAAGAACCAAAGGCGTCCTGTTATGAAAAGAAATGCCACCCCAGGTCAACACTCCTGGATGTCGGGGCGTACGGCGTGCTACAACCAGGCTGGTGGTGTCCCACTGCATCTCCAGACATGTCTTCGGTTCGAACTCTTATTGACTGGAACAGAATTGTCTTGAGCCCCGATGACTAGCGATGAATCGTATGAACAACTCTATCAGTGCCAAGCCGAATAACTGCTTTCATAAGGGACAGAGGTATACCAGTGCGTTATTGATTTGCTCAAATTGTGTCGCTCTTTATTTTGAACTAATCATCCATTTTTCTGAAATTGTAACCATTTGTTTGACTTAACGTGTACATCAGACTTACTTACCAGTTTCCGTCGTAATCGTATAATTCTCTCGTGGTGCGTCGCGGTTTTTTTCTTTTTTTTGCCTTGGAGTGTATTTTCTACTGTGAATGGACAAAACTTAAGCTATTATCTCTGTAAGCAAGACACGTTACGGAATATTTTTAGTTTCAGTGTTGTCTTTACACTATGTGATTAAAAGTATCCGGACACCCCCAAAATCATACGTTTTTCATATTAGGTGTATTGTGCTGCCACCTACTGCCAGGTACTCCATATCAGCGACCTCAGTAGTCATTAGATATCGTGAGGGAGCTGAAGGACTTTTTTTTTGATCAGGTGATTGGATGTCACTTGTGTCATACGTCTGTAAGCGAGGATTCCACATTCCTAAACAACCCTAGCTCCACTATTTCCAATGTGATACTGAAGTGGAAACATGAAGGGACACGTAGAGCACAAAAGCGTACTGGCCGACCTCTGTTCACTGACAGAGACCTCCGACAGTTGAACAGGGTCGTAATGTGTAATAGGCAGACATCTATCCAGACCATCACACAGGAATTCCAAATTGCACACGATCCACTGCAAGTACTATGACAATTGGGTGGGAGGTGAGAAAACTTGTATTTGATGGTCGGGCTGCTGCTCATAAGCCACACATCACGCCGGTTAGTGCCAAACGACGCCTCGCTTGGTGTAAGGAGCGTAAACATTGGACGATCGAACAATGGAAAAACGTTGTGTTGTGACGAATCGCGGTACACATTGTGGCGATCCGATGGCAGGGTTTGGGTATGGCGAATGCCCGGTGGACGTCAACTGTCAGCGTGTGTAGTGCCAACAATAAAATTCGGAGACCGTGGTGTTATGGTGTCGTCGTGTTTTTCATGCAGGAGTTGAAAAGCAATCCGGGGGTGGCGATTGCATCTTTCAACACGATCGAGCACCTGTTCATAATGAATAGCCTGTGGCGGAGTGGTTACACGACAATAACATCCCTGTAATGGACTGGCCTGACCTGAATCCTATAGAACACCTTTGAGATGTTTTGGAACGCAGACTTTGCGCCAGGCCTCACCGACCGACATCGATACCTCTCCTCAATGCAGCGCTCCGTGAAGAATGGGCTGCCATTTCCCAAGAAACCTTCCAGCACCTGATTCAACGTATGCCTGCGAGAGTGGAAGCTGTCATCAAGGCTAAGGGTAGGCCAACACCGTATTGAATTCCAGCATTACCGGTGGAGGTGGCCGTGCGGTTAAAGGCGCTGCAGTCTGGAACCGCAAGACCGCTACGGTCGCAGGTTCGAATCCTGCCTTGGGCATGGATGTTTGTGATGTCCTTAGGTTAGTTGGGTTTAACTAGTTCTAAGTTCTAGGGGACTAATGACCTCCCATAGTGCTCAGAGCCATTTGAACCATTTGAACCGGTGGAGGGTGCCAAGAACTTGTAAGTCATCTTCAGCCGTGTCCGGATACTTTTGATCACATAGTGTATGTATAAAGGTGCCATGCAACCAGTGACCAACACTGGTTGTAATAAAGTAAATGCTTACACCTTAGAGTGTGCCATGAGTATCTTTAAATGAAAAGTGATTCCTTGACCTCAGGTATATTAAAATACAGTAACATATATCCATTCTTATGCTCGTCTTCATAGTCAGGGCCATATGAGTGGCAAGCAGGCAACCACTACTGCGGGGCCGGCACTGGGCGAAGGGAGCACCGTGTGGTTTTACAGCGTCGTTTCAACCCCGTCCATTTCCGTTCGGGAGCGGCGCCTAAGTGTAAGGCGAAAAGTGTCATTTTTCTTTCTTGGTCATTACGCGAGGTCTCTGTATTTGTTCTTGACCCGTCTTGGAACATCTGTTCTAGAAATTTTAAAAATATGCATTTCCGTGATGCACGATGTCTTACGGGTAGGATCTGCCATTAGGTATTGTTGAAAATTACCGTGAAGCTCTACCGCAGACCAGACAAGCTCGTGACGAATCTCGCAGCTCTCTTCTGAGTCTTGTCCCTCTTCCGTTCACCCAACGGAACTCAAGAGACCGTCAGACCAGAGTTTTGTAAAGGCGTCCACCGCGGATCAATTGCTGTCTATCCGGTTTGTGCATTGCTCCCAACTGGATTCGGTGATAGTTACGCTTTACATTATTTCTTTTGAATATTCATGTACCCGTTACGGTTTTGACTGATACCTGTGATAAGCGACACAGGTGTATTCAACAGAATCTCATGTTTCTACCATTTACGTAGAATGTGTTCCATATTCGTGATTTGAGGGTCAGCTTGCCGGTTTTTCAACCAGGGCTTTACCATCTGGACGTCCCTCACTAAGTGTAACACGCAAGGATAGATATTTATCAAGAGCGATTTAAATTGGAACGACCACATGAATCAAGCTGTATGAAAGACAGATGTCAGTCTGAGATGCACTGTACGAATACCGGGAAACTAAAATCAATCCATGAAAAAGTTCTCCTATAAGCAGCTCATTATACCGAGTCTAGCGTTATTCAGTAACTTCGCGCATGAAACAAACTTCATTTTCGCGAAATCGAAGGATAATTTAGAGGAGATTGGGGCATTTTGTTGCATCTTCTTTATTTAGCAAGACAGCTGCTAAACAAACTTTAATTGGAGGTATTACAAGGAACACATTACGGAAAGGGCTACTCTTGAAATTCGTTAGCAGGAGTTTATATGAAGTATCATAAAACATACTCGTATTATTCCCTCCAAATATCTAGCGAATGTTGAAATGCGAGAAGTTTGGGATATATAGGGAGGTGTACCGAATGAAGGATAGTGATACTGGAGACGCTGTTACTCTGTGTGCCTGCGGCATACGCCGGTGCTTGGCTTACGCTAAACGGATCTAGACTTTGATTAATGAAATTTTCACAAGTAATCCGGTCTTGAATTTCCGTAATTAAATTTATACTATGAATTGAATTTGTGCAACATAAGTAAGTCTTAAATCGAGCGTTTCCCAGTCAAGCTTCCGCAACTTTCTCTTACAGTTTGTGTAGTCTGAAACGCCCTTTGTTAGCGTTGTCGACATTCATCAGATTTGTTACAGATCTGATACACGCATACTATGGTTTTTATATTCTTGTTTGAGGCTGCCACGGATGTTGTAGCTCCATTACACGAATCCCATCCTCTGTGTGAAGAGGCTTAGCATCAAGCGATTATCACATTTTTATTCATACTAACGAAGCTCATTCTGCAGTTCGGAACGGATTGATACGATGCTGGGTGGCGGAGAGCTGAATTGTGTTATAATGCTTCGTAGACTATCCCTAACGTAACTGATGCATCCGTTTTTTTTCCCGAAATGATTAATTTTGGATGGACTTATCAGCCTTTCTGTACATGGCATAATGGGACCCTAGAACACATCACACCCATTGGCTACTGCCCACGTATACTGTGGCTGACGACAAAGGCTTCGATCGCCCCTGTCGTTAAGCCGATTATAACTCCCATTTTGAGCGTCTATTACAAAGCTACTGCTCCCGTTTTGAGGAATTACGAAAGGAAATTATGGTTCTGCATTTTGGATAAGCCACGTTTAAAGTAGGAGCGATTCTTGCGTAAAAATATCAGCCGTGTGCTTGAGTTTGGGACCAAGCACTTACGCAAGACGATTCAAATTGTGCAAAGGTTACTTTTACGGGTTTTAGTTGTGCCTGAACTGGGCTGCTTGTCGTAGAATAGATTCCATTATTGTTGGAACTGTTTGCGACTGCGCATGCCTCTGATGTTGTAACAGATACTTCGTGAACGCACTCAGGTCAAAGATATCACTGTAACTGTCGTCAGCTAAGAAATATTTGCCTTTGGAATTTGGAAGACAAGCATAGTGGAAGTGAAATAACAGTTACTGTCTTGGGGCGGGGGGAATGTCTCGGTGTTCTGGATTAATTCTCAGATTTCTCTTAATTTATTTCATTCGCTTGTTACTTTATACTAATTTCCATATGTTTCGCAAACTATCCCGACCACTGTCCCCACCAAACAACTGCACGCTGCACACAAATTGTATAAGATCACTGGCAAATCACCTTCCAGAAGACCTAACCAGGAGAGAAACGAGACCCGTCTCACACACTTACAACTCTGAATCGTTGAATAAATGGACATAAGTGGCGAAATATTTTTCTGATTATTTCAAATTAAATGAAACCCAGCGTTAGATGCTCCATGTTGTTCTCTTGGTTGGGTCTTAGTGGAGCAATTTAGCTATCGCCCTTTTCTTTTAAATCTATGCATGCTATGTAACTATAATGTTAGGCTGATTGCACATCCACCATATCTTGTCGGGGCAAGGTGTCAAATTGTTCTACTAAACAGGAGATATGAAATTAGTATCTGTTGATCGTACATGATGCTGTGTAAAAAAAGTTTATCCCGTAGTTTACTAACCGTATTTCTGAAAAGTTGCAAGCTTAATGAGCGAGGGGATGGTACGGAAATGGTTGAGATCTTTTAAAGATAACCGTATGAATGTGCGTGATGAACGAAGGGGACAGCCTTCAATCATGACTGACGATTTGCTGCAGGAAGTTGATGGAAAAGTGAGAAAGAATAGACCCTCTACGATTTAGATGTTATGTGATGTTTCCTAAGGTGTCAAGAAGTGTACTTTATGCAGTTTTTTACAGAACGTTTACGTTATCGACAGTTATGCCACAGGGCAGATTCCTATGAGGATGGTTGTACGATACGATAAGTGCCTTAATATTGGTGGGAATTGTGTAGAAAAGTAGACTGAAGTACAGACTTTCATGTAAAAATGAAATCACTAAGCCGGCCGGAGTGGCCGAGCGGTTCTAGGCGGTTCAGTCTGGAACCGCGCGACAGTTACGGTCGCAGGTTCGAATACTGCCTCGGGCATGGATGTGTGTGATGTCCTTAGGTTAGTTAGGTTTAAGTAGTTCTAAGTTCTAGGGGACTGATGACCTCAGAAGTTAAGTCCTATAGTGCACAGAGCCATTTGAACCATTTTTTTGAAATCACTAAGAATAGTATAGGTGGTTTCCCACGCTAGTTTAGAAAGATGCTCGTCTGATCCCAACTTCCGCCTCAGAGGATGTTACTGTTGTGGTCTTCAGTCCGAAGACTGGTTTTAAGCTGCTCTCCATGCTATTCTGTCCTGTGCAAGCCTCTTCGCCTCTGAATAACTATCGCAATTTACATACTTCTCAATCTCCTTACCGTATTCTTCTCTCGGTCTCCATCTAAGATTTTTACCACCAACACTTACCTCCAATACTAAACTGGTGATCCATAGACATGTCAGAATATGTCCTTTCAATCGATCTCTTCTTCTAGTCAGGTTGTGCCACAAATTTCTTTTCTCCACAAGTCGATTCAATACCTCCTCATTAGTTATGTGATCTACCCATCTAATTCTCGGAATTCTTCTGTATCACCAAATTTCAAAAGCTCCTATTCTCCTCTTGTTTAAACGGTTTATGGCCCATGTTTCACGTCCGTACATGGCTACACTCTATACAAATACTGTTAGAAAAGACTTCCTAACACGTAAATCGATATTCGATGTTAACAAATTTCTTTTCTTCAGAAACGTTTTGTTGCCATTACCAGTCTACATTCTATATCCTTTCTACTTCGGCCATCATCAACTACCCAAATAGCAAAACTCGTATATTACTTTAAGTCTCTCGTTTCGTAATCTGATTCCCTCAGCATCACCTGATTTAATTCGCCTGCATTCCATTATCATTTCTTTGCTTTTGTTGATGTTCTTCTTATATCCCTCCATTCAAGACACTGACCATTCCGTTCAACTGCTCTTAGAAGTCCTTTGCTGTCTCTGACAGAATTACGAGCACACTGTCATCGACAAACCTCAAAGTTTTGACTTCTTCGTCCTAAACTTTAATCTCTTCGCTAAATTTTTCTTTGGCTTCCTTTACTACTTGCTCAGTGTACGGGTTGAATAAAATCGGAGATAGCGTAAAACCCTGTCTTTCCTTTCTCTACCACTGCTTCCGTTCATGCCCCTCGACTCTTATAACTGCCGTCTGGTTTCTACACAAGTTGTAAATAGCCATTTGCTCCCTTATTTTGCTTCTGCTACCTTTAGAATTTCAAAGAGAGTATTCCAGTCACCATTATCAAAAGCTTTTTCTAAGTCTACAAATACTACAAACGTAGGTTTGCTTTTTCTAACTTATCTTCTAAGATAAATGATAGAATCTGTACTGCCTCGCGTGCGCCCACATTTATTCGGAATCCAAACTGATCTTCCCAAAGGTCAGCGTCTGACAGTTTTTTCCATTCTTCTTGTGTAGAGAATTCGTGTTCGTATTTTGCAACCATGACTTATTAAACTGCCGAGCGGAGTAGCCGCGCGAGTAGAGGCGCCATGTCACGGATTGCGCGGCCCCTCCCGTTGGAGGTTCGAGTCCTCCCTCGGGCATGGGCGTGTGTGTTGTTCTTAGCATAAGTTAGTTTAAGTAGTGTGTTAAGTCTAGGGACCTATGCCCTCAGCAGTTTGGTCACTTATGAATTCACATACATTTGAACATTTTTAAACTTATTAAACTGATTTTCGGTCATTTTCACGTCTGTCAGCACTACTTTGCTTGAAACTGGAGTTAGTACATTCTTCCTGATCTCAAAGAGTATTTGTCCCATCTAATATATATTGCACACTAGGCGGAATAGTTGTCTCATGGCTGGCTCTCCCTAGGCCGGTAGTAGGTCTGACGGAATATCGTCTACTCCCGGGGCCTTGTTTCAGTTTAGGTCTTTCAGTGCTCCGTCAAATTCTTCTCTCAGTTTCGTCACTCCCATTTCCTCTTCGTCTACGTTCTCTTCCACGTTTGTAATATTGCCCGCAAGTTCATCTCCCTTGTATAGATCCTGTATGCATTCCTTCCACTTTTCAGCTTTCCCTTCCTTTCTTAGAACTGATTTTCCATCTGAGTTCTTCATATTCATACAGCTGCTTCTGTTTTCTCCTAGGCTCCCTTTAACTTTGTTGTAGGCAGCATCTGTCTTTCTGCCAGTGACATGTTGTTCTGAATCCTTACACGTCCCCCTAGCCATTCCTGCTTAGCCATTTGGCATTTTCTCTCTGTCTCATTGTTTAGACGATTGTATTCTCTTTCGCCACAAAGGATACGATACGCGAAAAGTTGGAATATGATGACACGCAGAACGAAGTTTACACGATTCAGAGACATGTGGCGCACACGACTTCCCTCCTTTATGTTGACTTGACGGCTGCGGCGTCTGGAAGGTCATCTGGCTACAAAGTTAAATAAAAAAATGAAATTTACCAAATGCAAAAAAGTGGTCCGTGTAAGAAACGGAATAACTGCTATGGAAAAGAAAGAAAAAAGGAAGGACACAATGTAGTGGCAAAGAACTGGACTACACAATTTTTCCTTCAGTTTCGGGTATACCGCCCAGCTGCACTACAAACTGGTGGCGCGTCATGACGTCTTACGAGCCGGGAGCTCGTACAGCTGCCGAGCGACTGCTACATAGTAGCAAATCGTGGCGCTAGGGGAGAGGGACTAACACTACACGGTAATGTATGATGGTTACTCTGTTCGGCCGAACAAGCTCATTCCGTGGCGGGTCCGTCCCGTGATGCTGTGAGCTAGCTCGGTAAGTGCATTAAAGATGAAGAGCGCCGCAGATGAGGATGTGGGTAATTAAAAAGGGCAGTGCGCTGAGCTTGTAAAGCGGCCGTAAAAGCGCCTTAAGCCCGCCTCCGCAGGAAGGAAGGACGGAGATGGCAGGAGGAGGGCAGCGGGGGCAAGGGGAGGGCAGTCATTTCCGCGGCTTCCGGATTACCGCAGGCCGCACCAGGGCAGAGCACTGTTCTACACGGCGCCACCGTTCCACAGCGCGAGGCACCGCCGCGGGAGCAGGGCCAGCCCCTCTGCCGGAAACAGTGTTTTACTTCTGTGCTGAGGCTTGCTTCAGAAAGTTACTTTGTACACAGTCCACGAACGACTTTGCCAGGCCACAACTATAGCATGGGATCTTATCGGAAGTTCGATTCTCGACCGCGCCAAAAAAGAATTGCCTGTCTGCAGGGCGTTCCCTGCGTGTAGCGCAAACCAGCTGAAAGGTGGCCAGAAGCTTCCTGCAGAAAGCGCTTTTGATGGTTATCAACAGAGATACTTGTACAGGGTGTTACAAAAAGGTACGGCCAAACTTTCAGGAAACATTCCTCACACTCAAAGAAAGAAAATATGTTATGTGGACATGTGTTCGGAAACACTTACTTTCCATGTTAGAGCTCATTTTATTACTTCTCTTCAAATCACATTAATTATGGAATGGAAACACACAGCAACAGAACGTAACAGCGTGACTTCAAACACTTTGTTACAGCAAATGTTCAAAATGTCCTCCGTTATCGAGGATACATGCATCCACCCTCCGTCGCCTAGAATCCCTGGTGCGCTGATGCAGCCCTGGAGAATGGCGTATTGTATCACAGCCGTCCACAATACGAGCACGAAGTGTCTCTACATTTGGTACCGGGGCTGCGTAGACAAGAGTTTTCAAATGCCCCCATAAATGAAAGTCAAGAGGGTTGAGGTCAGGAGAGCGTGGAGGCCATGGAATTGGTCCGCCTCTACAAATCCATGGGTCACCGAATCTGTTGATGAGAAGCGTACGAACACTTCGACTGAAATGTGCAGGAGCTCCATCGTGCATGAACCACATGTTGTGTCGTACTTGTAAACACATGTTCTAGCAGCACAGGTAGAGTATCCCGGATGAAATCATGATAACGTGCTCCATTGAGCGTAGGTGGAAGAACATGGGGCCCAATCAAGACATCACCAACAAAGCCTGCCCAAACGTTCACAGAAAATCTGTGTTGATGACGTGATTGCACAATTGCTTGCTGATTCTCGTCAGCCCACACATGTTGATTGTGAGAATTTACAATTTGATCATGTTGGAATGAAACCTCATCCGTGAAGAGAACATTTGCACTTAAATGAGGTTTGACACATTGTTGGATGAACCATTCGCAGAAGTGTACCCGTGGAGGCCAATCAGCTGCTGATAGTGCCTGCACACGCTGTACATGGTACGGAAACAACTGGTTCTCCCGTAGCACTCTCCATACAGTGACGTGGTCAACGTTACCTTGTACAGCAGCAACTTCTCTGACGCTGACATTAGGGTTATCGTCAACTGCACGAAGAATTGCCTCGTCCATTGCAGGTGTCCTCGTCGTTCTAGGTCTTCCCCAGTCGCGAGTCATAGGTTGGAATGTTCCGTGCTCCCTAAGACGCCGATCAATTGCTTCGAACGTCTTCCTGTCGGGACACCTTCGTTCTGGAAATCTGTCTCGATACAAACGTACCGCGCCACGGCTATTGCCCCGTGCTAATCCATACATCAAATGGGCATCTGCCAACTCCGCATTTGTAAACATTGCACTGACTACAAAACCACGTTCGTGATAAACACTAACCTGTTGATGCTACGTACTGATGTGCTTGATGCTAGTACTGTAGAGCAATGAGTCGCATGTCAACACAGGCACCGAAGCCAACATTACCTTCCTTCAATTGGGCCAACTGGCGGTGAATCGAGGAAGTACAGTACATACTGACGAAACTAAAATGAGCTCTAACATGGAAATTAAGCGTTTCCGGACACATATCCACATAACATCTTTTCTTTATTTGTGTGTGAGGAATGTTTCCTGAAAGTTTGGCCGTACCTATTTGTAACACCCTGTATAAAACAGGGGTTCGTGTCGCCATTTTCTCCACACGTGCACAGCTTGACTTCGCAACACACACGAGCGATTTACAGGTTTCTGTATCACATCTTGTGGCATTAATGCATCGTAAATGGGAGTTATGT
This sequence comes from Schistocerca piceifrons, assembly GCF_021461385.2. Lineage (NCBI taxonomy): Eukaryota > Metazoa > Arthropoda > Insecta > Orthoptera > Acrididae > Schistocerca > Schistocerca piceifrons. The sequence goes on from NC_060138.1 coordinate 704,083,036, forward strand.
TTACTATTAGTAATAACCCTTTGACTGCTGTGGATGAGTTAACTCGTCATGCTGTATGACTCCCAAGGCGCTGGTGGCATCTTAATGCGGCGTCTGGGTTTTCCTTCAGTGCTATTGACGTGTTTACGTGTCCCATTCTGCCGACCCTCTCACTGCTGCTGAGGAGTTACTTCCCTCTCGGTGAATAAAAAAATTCAAGTATTCATCATACAACATACGTGCCTTATTGCGTAGCATCATTTGCAACAAAAAAAAGTTAGATATCTTGAACTGTTTATGAAATATTTCAATTGTTAGGACCATATGATTCCCAATACACAGGGGCGAAATTGGGCGCGACGCACGCGATTGACCGCCGGATACAAAACCAATCATTGGGGAACGAAATGAGATATCGTTGTATGCTCAATTTTAAATAAAATTTCGATATCTTATCTGAAATTCATATCCAGAAATGTATGCTCTAAAATAAACCATACGCAAAGTTTACGCAATGCGTTTTTACCTGCGCAAAATCTTTAAAACTTCGTGCAATGCTTTACTTAATTTGATGAAGCATAGTAAGTATAACGAATAACGAAAAGAAATCCAGCATTCATCGAGCTAAGGGGGTATCACACTGTAATATGTACAAACAACAATTTTTTTACAGAATAGTTTTCTTAAAATTGGGTAAGTATTTCATAGCGGCTGCAGTGCGGTCTCTCAGCACAGGTAGCAGCATTAGGCAAGCAGTGCAGCGATAACAAAGCCGCACTCAACAAACAGAGAGCAGCCAAGGGAATAATATTGACTAGGCCTATCTGGACAGGGCGTTTTGCATTCAAGTTTTTTGGAACTTATTTTATTTTACACAGTTTGAAGTACTCTTTCACGTATTTTCAGTATTTGTAATGTTTATTGAAGGCAGGCAAAGTAACGACTAGATTTTGTGCGTATGTGTTCGGTGTTGTCAAGACAGATACCTGTTACAAAGTGTTCGTTCCTGGTTACTTTCATAACTGCTCATGTTTAATGATGTAGCCATTACACATAAATACGTTTTTGCCATCCTAGCAAGTTCTCGATATAATTGTACTCATGATTGCGCCATTTGAGTGGGTTCTCCTTCTACATACTGATGAAGTCACCATACTTAAATTAACGATAACAGCAGCAGTTGTAAGATTTGAACTAATTGTCATATCGAAATAATTCTACAGTGAACCGCCACGCATCTGCCTCACGTAGGCAGCTGCAGGAAGACATGGTAGTTCGGCTGAACCGTCGCCGGCCTCTGCAGTGGCACGCCACGAGAGTTTGCCACATGCGGAAACGTGTGAAACGATGGAATTGTCGGATTACAAATACCGCAATTTCACTCGGGGAAGTAAATATAACCAGTTACAAAATGGGTTTGGTACTCGATGTCACTGCTGAGAATAAGAAATTGGTTTACGAAAACTACCGATTCGGCCAGAATCGGGCACGAACTGCGTGCTTGGAAGAAAATATGCGAGTAACGAAACTTATGAGGCAGTAAACGAAACAGCACTACAAATCTAGTAGAATTCTCATTACTTAGTAACGAATACATACGATACCTAATAGCCCAAGCGGTGGCTCAGGTTTGACATGTCATTATATAAGTGTCTTCTCGGCATGTATAAGAACTTTTCGTGCACCCTTATTTTGGCTTCTTCATCCTCATCGAAACGCCAAAGGCTGTTTAGCTTCCTCAGGCGACCAAAGAAATATAAGTCACTTGGTGCTTAGTCAAAGTTGTGGAGATGATGAGCAAATCCTTCCCACGAAGTGACGATCAAACGTGTTGTGTTTTGTATGAGTGGCCGAGCGTTGTCATCACAACATAAGGACCTTTCTTTAACATTCGGATCATTATCGGTCCTATTTTTCCTGAAAATATCCTCACTTACCAAGTCATTCTTATAGATCCACACTCACTTAATGGTGAATGTCTATAGATTTAAAGCCCTTACATTGAGGAACAAAATGAAAAACCGCCTTTGGGCCTCAGTTTCTTTAATATTTTAAAAGCGCTTAAAAATTCCACAATTACATGGCACTCTGCGTTACTGCCAGTGACTTACTGATTGATGAAGGACGCCATTGAAAACTTCTAGATCAAGACCACGGCGCTGCAGTGGCGACTCTGTGAAAGTGTGCCTGTTTTCACGGCACATCTCTTTATAACTTTGTCGGAACCCCCAGTCACTCATGGTCGGACCTTCATAATTCAAGACGTAGATAATCTTTACGAAGGGCGGATTATAGCTGGATCAGAAATTTATTGACAGTTGGGTACAGAAGAGAGCGGTGCTCTCTGTGTTCCATTACTCAGGTGCGCAATATCGCTCCGGTAGTAACAGCAGTGCGTTTCCGTATTGAATCCTGTCGCACATTCCCCTTCAACGTGACTCACGGAGCTCGTTTTGCAGGACTCTAACGGTTTAATCACTTTCCTGCTCATTTCCATCGCTAGTTTCAGACATTATGTTGCGTAACATCAAAACAAATCACAACAGGTACGTAAGTTAGCGGCTGCATTTGTTGTCAATGGTTTGTGGTAACCGCGATTCTCCTGTACCAGAGCGCTATGACAGCGGTGGACAAATAGCAGGCCCGGTCAAGCTCTTTCTGCGTTTAGTTCTTGCTACGGTAGATCTCTTCCAAACAATTAGCTGTCAGTCACTTTGTTGTATTGGTAATACTACAAAGGCAGCTGCTGCATTACCCGGGCTTCCTCCTTTGAAGCGAATAATCACGTGGATCTCTGTTGTCTTCCACGTTTGTTATGATACACAACTAGTTCTTGATTCACACGAAGTAATGAGTGCTGTCGAGTATCGTCTATCGACTATCGAGTGTCGTCTCGGTTGTGCGACTGGATTCGTGATTGCCTGTCAGAGAAGTCATAGTTCGTAGTAACTGACGGAAAGTCATCCAGTGAAACGGAAGTGATATCCGACTTTCCCGAAGGAAGTGTTACAGGTTCAAAAATGGTTCAAATGGCTCTGAGCACTATGGAACTTAACATCTGAGGTCATCAGTCCCCGAGACTTAGAACTACTTAAACCTAACTAACCTAAGAACATCACACACATCCATGCCCGAGGTAGGATTCGAACGTGCGACTGTAACAGCAGCGCGGATCCGGACTGAAGCGCCTAGAACCGCTCGGCCACAACGGCCGGCTGTTACAGGTCTTCTGGTGTTCTTAATCGAGATAAACGATTCACGATACAATCAGAGCAGCCCTCTTAGACTATTTGCCGATGATACTACTTAGTAAAGTCATAGGAGGATCAAAACCAGTTGCAATATGATTTAGGCAAGGTATCTGTGTAGTGGCAATTGACTCTTAAATAGTAAGTGTGAACTCGTCTTCACAATTATTAAAAGAAATCCGTTAAATTTCATTTACACGATAAATCACACAACTCCAAAGACTGTCAGTTCAACTAAACCAGTAAGAATTATGAACAACATAAATTAGAACGACACATAGATAATATTGTGGGGAACGCGAACCGAAGACTGGCTTTTTATTATTGGCAGAAGAGTTGGAAGTTGCAACAGCTCCACTAGAGAAACTGCCTGCATTGCGGTTTTACATAATCTTTTGGAGTATTGCTGTGCAATAAGGGAGCCTTAGGAGACAGGATCGACAGGGTACATCGAAAAACATCAGAGAAGGGTTCATTTTGTGTTATCGCGAAACTGGCGTGGCAATAATTTTTTCCGAGGCTGGGATGCGAACCAGGGTCTTCTGCTCACTAGGCAGATGCGTTAACTGATACGTCACTCCTGCACAGTGGCTTTGCACAACAGCACGGCCTACCCCAGCCCGCCTCCCACCTCAGTCCAAATTCCTGTTCACGCCTCAGCCCACTTGCCATTGCCCCTACACTCGAACAGCATCGTACAGGCTCTCCAACTGTATTGGAATGCCACCTCAGCATCGAACAAAACTGGGGGTCCTGCCTGAAATTCAGGCATAGGTGCTTTAGTCAAATGAAACTATATGGTTGCAGGTATATGCAGACCGAAGCGATGAATGAAAATTTGGACCAAGGCGAGGGTGGCGTAGTGGCTACCGCATCTGCTTAGTGAGCAGGAGAGCCGGGTTCGAATGCCGGCCATCCTGGCATAGTGGCTTTGAGCAAAACCGCTACGGCACGGGTTGTGCATCTCCCTAGTCAGCGGGAGACCTAGGTTCGAATCCCGCCGCTGTTACAAATTTTCATTCATCGCTTCAGTCTGCATTTGTACATCATATATTTCCGAGACTTGAAGAGGTCTCCGGAACCATATAGTTACATTTAAATAACTTTTTTGTTGCGGCGGTATCTTTTCACAAAATTTCAATCACCATCTCTCTCCTCCGAATCTGAAAACATTTTTGTTATATGCCGCCTACATAGGGAGAAATGACCTTCTTAATAAAATCAAAGCTCGCACAGAAATATTTATCTACATCTACATGATGATGATGTTTGCTTTGTGGGGCGCTCAACTACACGGCTATCAGCGCCCATACAAATACCCAACCTTTGCTCAGTCAAAGTTCGCGACTTTCATGAATGATGATGAAATGATGAGGACAACACAAACACCCAGTCATCTCGAGGCGGGTGAAAATCCCTGACCCCGCCGGGAATCGAACGCGGGACCCCGCGCTCGGGAAGCGAGAACGCGACCGCGAGACCACGAGCTGCGGACATCTACATCTACATCATACTCGGCAAGCTGCCTAATGATGTTTGGCGGAGGGTACTTTCGGTACCACTATCTGATCCCTCCAACCCTGTTCCACTCGCGAATAGTGCGTGGAAAGAATAATTGCCGGTAAGCCCATGTATTGGCTCTAATTTCTCGAATTTTCTCCTCGCGGTCAATATGCGAGATGTATGTGGGGGGAAGTAATATGTTGTCCGACTCCTCCTGAAAAGTACTGGCCCGAAATTTCAGTAGTAAATCTCTCCGTGGTGCACAACGCCTCTCTTGTAACGTCTGCAAGTCGAGTTTGCTTAACATCTCCGTAACGCTCTGTCGCCAGCTAAACGATCCCGTGACGAAACGCGCCACTCCTCGTTGGATCTTGTCTATCTCCTTTATCAGTCCTACATGATAGGCGTCCCAGATAGATAACAATACTCAAGAGTGAGAAGCTATTGTGAAGAAAGCGTCTACGACTGCGCTTGCGGCTTCGTCCTGTAACGGAAATGGTTCAAATGGCTCTAAGCAGTATGGGACTTAACATCTGAGGTCACGAGTCCCCTAGACTTAGAACTACTAAAACCTAACCAACCTAAGGACATCACACGCATCCACGCCCGAGGCAGGATTCGAACATGCGACCGTAGCAGCAGCGCGGTTCCAGACTGAAGCGCCTAGAACCGATCGGCCACAGCGGCTGGCCCTCTAACGGAAGCTGCATTTGTGGTACAATGGGCAGAGACAGGTAAGACTGGGAGCGCAACATCGGACCCGCTATGCGGCGTGGTAACGGCATGCGGGAGGATTCGGAGGCCGATACCGCAGTCGATAGTCGTAGCCAGAGTGGGAGCAGTGCTAGCCACTAGGTGAGGTGCGGCGCGGACCGCTAGGCTTGGCGCTGCTGGCATTGTGCTGGGCGCGCCACTTCATTACTCAGCAGGCCGCGATACGCCGCCGCATCGACCGCAGCCGGCCACCTCGTCAGCGTAACGAGCCCGCGGCCGCCGTTACGCCTCCTCCGGCGCGACCTCTGGCCACGCCACGCCACGGCGCTACGCGTGGACGGGGTGCAGACCGTAAGGGGCACGCCGCGGCCACTCTGAATAACTTAGCGGCGCACCACGCTGCCACCGCGACTGACGTCTCCACGGTTGTGTCATCTGCACCGGCCGTCCAGGCAACTTCGTTCAGCAAAGCGCCACAGCCGAAACAGCGAAGCTGATTTAAATCTTCAGGAGAAAAACATTTAAATCTCAGACGTTTCCAAATTGTTTTATCTAGTTTTTACGAAAGGTAATTGACGTCAAACACGTAAGTGGGGCAGGACGAGGACTCCGCTGGAGTAGTTGATTGTGAAGAGGTGGCACGGTTGCAGGCGGCAACTAGACCGGTTCGTCACGGGGCCAAATAGGGTCAGACAACAGCTATGGCAATACCTGCGGCAACTCGACTCCGCGTGGACTCAAAAAGTCGTTGGAATTCACCTGCAGAGATACTGAGCCGTGCTGCCTCAATAGCCGCCCATAATTGCGAAAGTGATGTCGACGCAGGATTTTGTGCACGAACTGACCTCTCGATAATGTCCGATAAATGTTCGATGGGATTCATGTCGCGCAATTTTGATGGCCAAATCATTCGCTCGAATTTTCCTGAATGCTCTTCAAACCAGTTGCGAACAATTGTGGCCTGGTGACGTGACGCATTGTCATCCACAAAATTCCATCCTTGTTTGGTAAAATGAAGTCCATGAATGGCTGCTGGTGCTCTCCAAGTAGCCAAACATAGCCAGATGATCCAGTCCATTCCATGTTAACGCAGCCCACACCATTATGGAGCCACCAACGGCTTGCACAGTGCCATGTTGACATCTTGGGCCCGTGGCTTCTTGGGGTCCGTGGCACACTCGAACCCTACCACAAGCTCTTTCCAACTGAAATCGGGACTCGTCAGACCAGTCCTCTGTTGCGTCGGTCGTCTGCTGCCACAGCCTATTAACGCCAAGTGTCCTAACGGATACGTCCGTCGTACATCCCATACTGATTTCTGCGATTATTTCACGCAGTGTTGCCTGTCTGGTAGCACTGGGAAATCTACGCAAAAGCCGCTGCTTTCCGTCATTAAGTGAAGGCCGGCGACCACTGGCCACTGCGTTGTCCGTGGTGAGGGGTAATGCACACTCTATACACCGTGGATCTCGGAATATTGAATTCCCCTAACGATATCTGAAACACGAACTCCCATCCGTCTTGCTCCAACTGCCATTCCATGTTGAAAGTCTCTAAATTCTCGTCAGCATAAACACGTCGGAAACCTTTTCACATGAATCACCTGAGTACAAATGGCAGCTCCGCCAATGCACTGCCCTTTTATACCTTGTGTACTTGACACTTCGCCACGTGTATGTGTGCATATTGCTATCCCCTAACTTTGTCACCACAGTGTATTTGTGTGGCCTAAAGCAGCCTATGCAAGTTCAATATTTATTGACAGTAGTATTTTGTCTAACCTTAAATATACTGAAGCAACGTAGACGCCATCAATATTATTGTGAATATTTTCAGTCGGCAACGCGAATTCGCAAGGTTAAGATGTCGAAAGTCCCTAAGGAAAATGACTACCGCAATTTTTACTAGCTGTAACAACAGAAAACAAGAGAAAAGAGGAAATTGGGTATAAAATCGCTGAAAAAGAGGAGCGACTTGTCACGTGTTAGTTCAGTGACTGAAATGAGAATAACGAGCTCGAAAGATTTCATAAATTATTTTCGGATTAGTCGTACACCGTACGAGAAATGATTGTCGATACTTAATAGAATAGAGAAGAAAGTACGTTAATGAAGGGATAAATCGCTGTTGACGAAAGGTTAGGAGTAACTTCGAGATTTCTGGCGATAGGTAGGTGAATCGAATGCTCGAAGATTAATTCTGTAAAATCAACAAACAAAATTACTAAAATTGTATGGAAACATGGAAGTAAATATATCTGTCTGGCAAGGCCGTGTTCAGACAATTAACCTAAGACTTTTTTTTATATATACATATTGTGACAATTTGGTGAAACTGACATGCGTTTCGCAGGCGCCTTACTGGTCATTGCAGATATGTGACGTATTTTTCGAAGTGGAAGCCTTTTTCCAAACTATGTTATATATAATTTTAGTTTGGTGACCGGTTTCGGCCTCTTATCAAACCATAATTAAACCATTGTTTGCTCTGTAAACAAGAGTATTACATACCGTAAATGGTCGAGCAACGAATACGATCTTCGAAGAAAAATAACAGAAAAATACATGGCTGATATACCCTTGGTGGCGTGGGTGAGGCCACTCTGGAGGCATGTGGAACACACACTGTTCCAAAAAAACGCTGTTTAATTCACCAGCCGATATATCTTCAAGTTAATAAAATAAGCAGTGTTATAGAGAATCCTCCGTTGACCATCCTAAAGTGGTATATGCAATGATTACTCCTGCATATGGATTTTTAAATTGTTTTGTGTTAAAAAACTGCTTGAAAAATGAATCTGAAGTATGATATACACAATGGCGAATTGAAAACATAAACAGTGCACACTAACGCCGTGTGGCTGCTTCATGAAACTCTCTGAGCATCTGAATGGGAATATTGTCAAACCATCAATACTTGGAGCTCACACGTTCAGTATGTATTGACAATACTGAGAATATTCTGACAGCCATCCATGCCGCTCGTGAGTACGCGCTCCCAGACGGTCAATTTGTTGCCGGTTTGGCAATATTACTGAACGTGTGACGCTCGCTTAAGGCTGATGCCAAACAGTCCTCGTTGTATGCGCACTGTCTGAAGTTAGCAAACCGTTAGCAGCTCGGCGCTCTGCTGTGTGGCTTGTGTTCCGTGTCTTCTGGAGGACACAGCACAGACACACACATCCAAAAAAGTTTTCCATCACCCCAGTTTCCAGAACTCCTGAAGATAGAAGTTGACTGTGGATATTGTTCAGAGATGTCACTAAACACGCCCAAAGATGTAAACAACCATGCATGAGCAGCACCTATTAGACCTATTAGAGGTCCGACAGCTGATCAGTTCCAGTCATTCCACCAAGAAGAAGGTACACGGCTCGTGTTGTCTGTAGCTCAGCCATGCCTAGACGATCAATACCACGGTTCGATCACGTCAGCATTGTTACTTCGTGTCAGGAAGGGCTCCCAACAAAGGAAGTGTCCAGGCGTCTCGGAGTGAAGCAAAGCGATGTTGTTAGGACATGGAGGAGATACAGAGAGACAGGAACTGTCGATGACATGCCTCGCTCAGGCCGCCCAAGGGCCACTACTGCAGTGGATGACCGCTACCTACGGATTATGGCTCGGAGGACCCCAGGCAGCAACGCCACGATGTTGAATAATGCTTTTCGTGCAGCCACAGGACGTTGTGTTATGACTCAAACTGTGCGCACCAGGCTGCATGATGTGCAATTTCACTCCGGATTCCATCTTTGCAACCACGACACCATGCAGCATGGTACAGATGGGCCCAACAACATGCCGAATGGACCGCTCAGGGTTGGCATCACGTTTTCTTCACCGATGAGTGTCGTAGATGCTTCAACCCGACAATCGTCGGAGATGTGTGTGGAAGCTGCCCGGTCGGGCTGAACGCCTTAGACACACCGTCCAGCGAGTGCAGCAAAACGGAGGTTCCCTGCTGCTTTGGGGTGGCATTATGTGGGGCCGACGGACGCCGCTGATGGTCATGGAAGGCGCCGTAACGGCTTTACGATACGTGAATACCATCCTCCGACCGATAGTGCAACCATATCGGCAGCATATTGACAAGGCATTCGTCTTCATGGACGACAGCTCGCGCCCCCATCGTGCACATCTTGTGAATGACTTCCTTCAGGATAACGACATTGCTCGACTAGCGTGGTCAGCATGTTCTTCACACATTAATCCTATCGAACATGCCTGGGATAGATTGTAAAGGTATGTTTGTGGACGACGTGACTTACCAACCACTCTGAGGGATCTATGCCGAATCGCCGTTGAGGATTGGGACAATCTGGACCAACAGTACCTTGATGAACTTGTTGACAGTATGCCACGACGAATACAGGCGTGCATCAATGCAAGATGACGTGCCACTGGGTATTAGAGGTACTGGTGTGTGCAGCAGTTTAGACCACCACTCCTGAAGGCCTCGTTGTATTGTGGTACAACATGCAGTGTGTGGTTTTCATGAGCAATAAAAAGGGCGGAAATTATGTTCATGTTGATGTCTGTTCCAATTTTCTGTACAGGTTCGGAAACTCTCGAAACCGAGGCGATGCAAAACTTTTTTTGATGTGTGTATAACTTGGATTAATAAGACAAACATTATAGGGAATACCGGGGCAGGTTGACCCACTTCTTTCATGATTTTTATAGCTTGTATTTTAAATGTTCCCATTGATATTTTTACGCTGAAACATTGGTACATTGTTTTACCTTATTTACAACGATGTAATGAAGGCTTTCCACAGTTTGTCTATTCATAAAATAAATTTAGTACAATAATACAGTAGTACTTTTCCCTAGAAAAGGCTTGGCCTTTGAGATAGTCTTGTTAGTCTTCATTAGGGAATATTTTACAAATTTCAAGGGACATGTAGCCGATTTTGTGTCGTTTCCAGGGAACAGCACGACGAGATTCTTTATAGCCTTTGCAGTCGTTTGTCAGTCTTCATTGCTGACTTTTTTTCCATCAGAGTTTAAAATTAGTCGCTCAGACTGGTAACGTGGTACTCTAAATCTTCTCGAAGATTTTTCACCAATGAGTAAACTTCGGATGAACTTTTGATATTAACTTATTTATTCTTCGGTTCCATCCTTCTGAGGCGTTATTAGTGTGATGGCGCCTTCAACCGCAATTTCACATCTCTCTTAGCATATGTCCGCTATCGAGCCACTGGTCAAAAAAATAGCCATAAAAGTCCTGAAGCTTTTGGTTTTCGGGCGGCTCACCTGAATACACAGCAAACCATCGCCCAACATTTCCAGGGAAGATATGCTAGACCAGAACATGTGTGACAGCGTATCTCCTCGTTTTCCTTACAGGCTGGAACGAGGCCGGTCACTGAACTTGTTTCCAGCAACATTGATTAAAATTATAATTGCAACCACACTCTCTGCCGGCCGGTGTGGCCGTGCAGTTCTAGGCGCTTCAGTCTGGAACCGCGTGACCGCTACGGTCGCAGGTTCGAATCCTGCCTCGGGCATGGATGCGTGTGATGTCCTTAAGTTAGTTAGCTTTAAGTAGTTCTAAGTTCTAGGGGACTGATGACCACAGATGTTAAGTCCCGTAGTACTCAGAGCCATTTTGAAAACCACACTCTCTGTTCCAGGAAACAAACTGTTAGCTGCTTGGACGATGGCAATTTCGAAGTCTATCATCAGATATGCAGTGTTCCATCCAAGCACGTTAGTTTTAATAACTTTAAAAATGCTCATATGTTTCTCACTTTTTATTTGGCAACAAAGCGTAAACAACTGGAATATTGTTCATTTCCTCCCAAGAACTATTAAGGTCGGCAAGGAGTGTAAACAACAGTCCAAACTGCTTGCTCGAACTCTTGGACGTTCTGTCCAGAAAGAGTGATTCGCGATTTGATAAACACGCGTTTTCCTTTTCACCGGCTAACATCAGTATTTTGTCATTCGGTTACCATATGCAAGTAAAAAATTGCTATGATCGCTCATCATTTTCTTGGGATCGTATGTGGTTCCCATAATTTTCGCTTAATGCAAAGTAACGATTGTTTCGCAGTTCTATGTGATGGTTACGATGTTACTAACCCATTATTGAAGAGCTGCCCTGCTTCTTCAACGTAGACTGATTGAAACTGTAGCGCCGGCCGGGGTGGACGAGCGGTTCTAGGCGCTACAGTCTGGATCCGCGCGACCGCTACGGTCGCAGGTTCGAATCCTGCTTCGGGCATGGATATTTGTGACGTCCTTAGGTTAGTTAGGTTTAAGTAGTTCCAAGTTTTAAGGGACTGATGACCTCAGATGTTAAGTCCCAGAGTGCTCAGAGATATTTTTTTGCCTATAGGTAGACAAATGACCACTTGGTTCCCAACTCCGCTTCAGTAGTACATTACACTAACGGTCGTTACACACTTATCAGTTTGTCGGGTGGGCACTTTTCACTACAACACAGCTGCCGTGTAAACGCCGCGGTAGCTTGCGTCGACAGTACCTGACAAGCTGTAGCCACTGTAGCACGTCACATTTTCAAACCAACTAGTTGAATGGCAGTACTGTACTATCGAATTTATTCTGTCAGTAACGCATAAAATGTGAGAATTTTAACGCATTGTATTTAATACAATAAATACAGGACAGTACTTATCATAGGCGTTTCTTTCATTTTCATCCGCCTCTTCACAGCAGTCACTTAATTCTTTCAATACCTCTATCCTAACATTTCTTGTGAGCCTTCCGTCGCTATAAAGATCTTGAGTTTTGTCCCATAAAAATGGTCGATCACGCATTAATGTAATTATTATTTCCAAGTGTACATACACCATCATAAGAGCAGATGAGAACCGTTTAAAGAAGCATAATTTCACTCGGACGAACACACTGAAAGTGAAGACTAGAAAGACAGACGTCAAATATCGCCGTACAACGCTCTGCAGTCGCCACTCCACTGAACTGTCGGTTGTAGCTTTGTGCCGGGGATGAGGGTGGAGGGGGGGGGAGTAGGAGGGGGGAGGGTGGTCTGTCGGTCTCGCACAGTAGCAGCATTGCAATCGTGTGCCATTAAACCGGCCACGGTGTTCGCCAGCCTCATGCGATGTGTTTCCTGACAGCCTCTTACTGGTACCATTTACGCGGACGCTGGACAAGTGTGAAACGGCCTACCAACAGTTCATATAAATGGTATTCAAGTTTCTTATTTTCCATTCACGGACGGTAGTGTGAGTTGGTTTTAGCGTTATTTTCTTCGCGATCTTACGGAATCTATGAGTCGGAGGCTCCATTTAGACAACCATTCAAAATAAGTCAATTAAATTTTACGAGTAAACACAAACTTCACCCCACTTCCACTTTCAAAATTTAGGCAACAAGCGCAGTAGTTATTCATATAAACGACCTAAACTTAGCCGAACACGTCACTTTAGAAATTAAAAAGATACACAATAAATACAAACAGTTACATAAATCCTTTCACAAACCCTCATTTTCTAGACCACACTAACGCAGTCTGAAGTCAGGTGAGTACAGCCCCGTGGCTCTTCAAAATTAAAGTCGCTTCTCGAGTGACTGGGATTTTCATTAATTTCGCTCGTCAAATTGACTTTTGGAAATCACAAAAAAAGTTTTCCGAGAGATGTAGAGATCCTTTGTCTAGTATTCGCACGTTCGGATATTTTGCACGTTCATGTGACATTCTCCAGCTCGAGACGACTGTATTATGAATTAGCGCGTCACACTTTCATTAGACCACGTGAAATTGTTTCTGTTTCAAACGACACTACTGGGTTGTGTCCGGAGAGATTCTGTGATAGTCATGAGGTTAGCAAACACACTAAGGTGGCGCGCCGCGAGGATGTGGTACTGCCGTCCAGGAGGGGAGAGCTGCGAACCCCTGTCCGTCCAGGCAGATTTAAGCTATCTACACTTTTTCTAGATGTGTTCAAGGGTGTGCCGGGACGATTCCCAGTCTTGCCATATCCGAGCCTGTTCTTTGTGTGTAATGACCCCCTCGTCGATGGAACGTTAATCTTAATCGCTCTTCCATCGTTTGCTTCGATGATCGATAAAAAACTTACAGTTCTTATGGTGTCGCTAGAAACTTGATTTCCACGTAGGTGGTAAGCATTGGGTAAAAACACATAATTTTTATCTGGTTTCTGCTTGCCCATACGCGGTGTCTCAGGTAGGCTGTAGAACAATTTGTGTACAGAATTATCTTTGTTTTGATATTAAAGTTTTGCAGATTACATACATTTTAACTGCTACTGCCTAGCTGGTATTCTCACGAAAACGACCACTACAAAATTAATATCTCTAAAAACAAAAATTGGCTTTTCTGCTTCTCCTCCTCTCTTTACTCCACCTCTCCCCCCCTCTTCCTTTTCCTCTACCATCGTTCTTCTCTCCCACCGGGCGAGATAGCGCAGTGGTCAACACACTGGGCTCGAATTTGGGAGGACGACGATTCAAATCCCCGGCTGGCCATGCAGATCCAGATTTAGGTTTTCCGTGATTTCCCTACGTCGCTTAAGGCATGTGGCAGGGTGGTTCGTTTGAAAGGGCACGGCCGAGTTCTTTCTCCATTATTCCTTAACCCTAACTTTTGCTCCGTCTCTAACGACCTCTTTGTCGATGGGTCGTTAATAATCCTTTTTTTCATACCTCTCCCCCCCCCCTCTCTCTTTCTATCTCCTTCTTTATGTGTTTTCAGCTACGTGGATAAAACTATCGTAGCCTGTAGATTACCTTAATAACATTTTTCTCTAAATTTTAGCTCTGTAGATAATCTTTATCCATAATGATAAACACAGTTTAACTCTAGCATAACGTAAATTACGAAGACCATCGAGCCAAACTATTTCTCTGCGAATCTAATTTCTTAATGGAAGCCGATGGTGTACGATACTGGCCATGGGCGTTTTAGTTCGTCTAACTTCCCCGTCTCGGGATCGATTGACGTCTGCTCACAAATCGCGTGTTGAAAAAATGGTTCAAATGGCTCTGAGCATTATGGGACTCAACTGCTGAGGTCATTAGTCCCCTAGAACTTAGAACTAGTTAAACCTAACCAACCTAAGGTCATCACAAACATCCATGCCCGAGGCAGGATTCGAACCTGCGACCGTAGCGGTCTTGCGGTTCCAGACTGCAGCGCCTTTAACCGCACGGCCACTTCGGCCGGCGCGCTTGTTGAAAATGTTAACACAACTTTTATAAGAAGTCGACACTCATACTGTTCGGTCTACGATCTCTGATTTAACTCTCAAAACATTTATGTCAGCTGCATATCCAAAAACATCGAATTTTAATGTCAGACACACACACACACACACACACACACACACACACAGGGTATTCAGGAGGAATGGTCAATTTCAGGGATACTACAAGAACAATCGTTCAAAAACTTCATGTGGACATATGCCCTATTCAGAATGGCTACCGAGATGGAACGCATTTAATGTGCATTGTTATATATTTTCTGTGTTATTCAGTGCATTATCAGGTTGACACGTGTACAACAGTTAGTAAAAGTTACAACATGCGTTTCACACAAGGTTCAAAAAATGGCTCTGAGCACTGTGGGACTTAACTGCTGAGGTCATCAGTCCCCTAGAACTTAGAACTAGTTAAACCTAACCAACCTAAGGTCATCACACACAACCATGCCCGAGGCAGGATTCGAACCTGCGACCGTAGCGCCTAGATCTGCTGGGCCATCCCGGCCGTCCTTTACACAAGGCATCAGTGGAAAAGTAAGTAGGCTATTTCTAACACATTCACCTTTAAGCATTTTAGCACGGGTCACACTGCAGTTGTAAAATTCGCAATAAATGTTTGAGTATCATACCGTCAGCTTCCGTGCATTTCTGAACTCTTTGGAGAACACGTGTATCTTGCCTCTGAGCCTCTGCACGTCTCCTAACGAGGGCTGCGGCTACTAGCCCACAAATAAATTTACTTTAAATGTGATCTGTCTCGAGAACCATTCGAAATAGGAGATATGTCCACATGATGTTTTTTTGCCTCAAATGAACGTTCCTGTAGTATCCCTGGCCTGCCGGTGTGGCCGAGCGGTTCTAGGCGCTTCAGTCTGGAATCGCGCGACTGCTACGGTCGCAGGTTCGAATCCTGCCTCGGGCATGGATGTGTGTGATGTCCTTAGGTTAGTTAGGTTTAAGTAGTTCTAAGTTCTAGGGGACTGATGACCTCAGATGTTGAGTCCCATAGTGCTCAGAGCCATTTGAACCATTTTGAAGTATCCCTGAATATTCACCATTCCACCTTGACACCCTGTATAAATAATATTATATGACTGTTGACTGTAAACTCCACGCCTTCTGATCGGACTCGATTGTGATTTGTGTACCGGTTCAGTAATTGCTATCTTCACCATTACGGATGCCAATCGGTGAATCTGTGACGTTCGTGGCCTATTTAAAAGCTAAATTAAAATTTTATCGAAACACCTGACTATCGAAACAACTATACGGGTGTTGTGTGAGCATGAATGTAGACAAATTTACAGGTTGACATTAATACAGTAAGTATTTGGCAAGAGAGGCGCTTGTGTATTGAGTGAAAGCGAAGGAAGATTAGGGTTTAACGTCGCGTCGATGGCGAGATCATTAAGGACGGAGCACACGCTCGAGTTGAGAAGAAGGAAGTCGGCCTTATTTTCAGAAGAACAGTCCAACAAGTTACTTCAAGTCATTTAATGAAACCACAAGTCACGTACATATCGATGGTCGGGCACGGATATGAAGCGTTATCTTCCCAAATGCGAGTCCAGTGTGTTACCACTGCACCAACTTATCCGGTAATCAACAACTCAAGTATCAAACAAAAGATAACTCCTTTCAATGCCAACTACGTTGTAAATATTCAATTTCTAGTTTTGTTTAACTTGCATAGGCTGGTTCTCAGAAGAGCATTACGCAATGGTGTTTTTCAGAACCAAGCATACTTTTTATCCCCCTTTAAAATTAATTGATTAGTACATAATTCAAGTTGTCAGAAATATATCACGTGAGACGTAGGAACCGACTTAAAATAACAATCTGAATGATCTACGAGCAATGTGGCTTTCCGATTCTGTCTAGTCTTACAAAGTCCACTCAAACAGAAGCGTAATCTAGATATTGGAACCCACACGTCCGAAACAGTTACACAATCAACGAGAAGTATCGCTACGGATCTGTAAGCGAACAAAAGTCGTTTAATAATATTCACGAGAATTGTATATTCACCGTCTTTGGTTCATGGACGCTCCATTTTTATTTTTTATTCTTTATTTATTATTATTATTTGTACCTTAAGTTTACTTTATATGGAACTCATATTTAGATGCGAACACACAAATATGCGTTGAATGCATATACGGTTAACAGTTTATAAGAATTAAGTACAGGATTCACCAAAATTATTTTTGCACTGTATCCAACAGTTTTCTAAAAGTACTTTTAACTAAAGAATTCCTTTTCTTGTAGCAAACTGTCCCGTTTCCGTCATTGAACCACAGGATAAATTAATCACTTGTATTCAGATGGTAACACATGAATCTTATGAAACAGTCTTTTAGAATCTTTAATATTCTTCACACCAATGCACTAATCCACAGTGGGCTGATTAGTATTCAGATCGTCAAAATATTCTTGTTGAAAGTTGTTTTAATCTTGCGTATAAATATAGGATGTTGCTATTTGTAATGGTAGATACAGGAGCTATTAAATTTGAAGCAATACCCTGCTATTGTTCACAAAGTAGCCTTCTTCTGGACGATTGTGAAACAGAAATTTTCTTTCTTCTTCTTGTATTTTTCTTAACCTTTCCGCAACTAAAAAGAATGGTGCCACGTTAGTATGGCAAGTGATATCTGTCTTCAGGTAGATGAAAGTAATCTTCTGATGATTTAAAATGTCTTCTTGTAGAAACTAATATTGGCTCCTTGCCAAATAAAGTAAAAAAATAAGAAATAATAATATAAACATAGGATAGTTTTTAAGTTTTGCTGTTTTTTTCCATGTTCTTGTGGTATGTTGGTTTGTACTAAGTAATGACTTAAATAAATTGATTCACATCGGCACCATACTTGTCAACTTGTTACCGTATGTATCAACATAATCTGTTTGTCCTCTTATCTTTGCGTGTTCATATTCTATATACGCACAGTATTGTTCAGTTGGTGTATGGCGATGACCTAAAATCCTTGGCGGCATTTTGCTTCCTGCGGGGGTATCGTATTTTTTTCTGTTCTGGTTAATTCCATGATGTCGACGTTGTGCAGTACCGTGCGGTCAATTATCGCCAATCTGCTTCGCATGTGTGCCATGATCAGTCCGGCTGTACCGCAGCTGAACATGTGAACTACGGCGTCCACGTGAAGGCATATCGTACATGCGGGCGTGGGACTCATGTGGATGTGGTGAGGGTTCTCATTGGTTGGAACTTTGTCGTTGATGATTAGATACCATGTAGACTGGACGCGTGATGGCAGTATAGGCCTATGGATGTTTCGCCAGATGGTATTCCACTTAGCTTGGGGGCGTTTTTGAATGACTCTGTTCTCTCTACCATCTGTAGTGAGAAAACTATAGATTTTCGCGTTGGTATGTGGTGGATGGATGTTGTCAGCTTGTCGTATGTAACTGAACTTGAAGTAGTGGAGTCTAATACGGCGAAAGGTTATTGATGTCATAGCTTCATTAATTGATGGCATTATACTGCATGGCCTCCATTTTAGCGTTAAGTCCTTAATTAAGCTCGGTGTGTCATTGGTGATACTTTTATGCATAAGGTTGATTAGTAAGGTCCGACGCTTATGTCTGGCACTGATGAAACCAATTCCCCATCGTGAGATTCGTAGGGTCATCGTTGCAAAGCTTACTTTGAAAATGTGGCCTCTGAGGAGATACCAACAGAAAGCTTTCTGTATGTTGTCTGCTATGTGATTTGAGACTGGTGGGATTTGGCCCAGGTAGTACATTCTGCTCGCTATACATATTCTGACTGTGTGTACTCTTTTGCGGGAGATCTAATTCCCTGTAAGAGTAAATGCATGTTATGGCTCTGATCTTGTGCAGCATGTCGTCCAGTTTTTTGTCGCCGTCACTTCTGGTACTGCACCCCAGTAGACTCCGATAAATTTTTGTTGTGTCCTCGTCGCACACCAGTAGAGATGGGTAGCATCACCAATGCCTCTTACATGGAGCAACGTCGTCTTTATCTTGTTTAAGTTTCGCACTGGTGACCGTATTGAAGTCGTTGACGAGGTTCTTCTCTTCCGTCACATTTGCTATGGATCGTACTGCTAAACTGACGTCAGCAGATGCAACGCAAGCCACTTTCTACGTTCCGATGCTGATTCCAAGTGATCGCTAGGCTATGCGTTCAAGTAAGGGTCCTACCGCGATGGCGTACAATGCCATTGATAGGGGCAGCCTTGCCTGATAGATTTCCTAATTATAGTTTTGTCGGACATGTGGCCAATAGTTAAGGTACGTGATGTGGCATTGCAAATAAAGTGCTGCAATAGTTTGCTCAAACCTATCTTCGTCAGTACTTTATTAATCAGATATTCATGGTTTATGCGGTCATACATTTTTTCAAAGTCTAAAAATAGTAGCGCGCCAGGGTCTTTATTGTCCGCCAGAGTACAGATGACATCACATACATCACAGGCAGCTGATAGTACACTGCGTCCAGTTATCGCACCATATTGGTGCTTTACTAGTATTTTATGTAACAACGGTTACATGTCGCTGTTTCACAGTACGTGTTACGATTTTAAAGTCTGAGTCAAGTGAGGTGATAGGTCGCATTTCATGTATCCTTTTGCTGTTTCCTTTTTTGGGTAAAGACACAGTGAAGCCTTCTTTGAGTTCCTCTGGTGCAGATTCAAGCTGCGACAATTCATTAGCAAGTTGAGTTAATGTAGGGGACAAGATATTCCAATAGATTTGATACAATTCCGCGCGGAGACCGCCAGATTTTCGTTTCGTGGCGCTGAACACTGCCTGTTTTTACATTGTCTTCGCTGAATGGGGCCTCGAGCGTATCACTGTCGTCACGAGAAAATACGGAAACTATTTCATTGAAGTAATTTGGCTGCAAAGCGCGTCACTGATCTCCTGCCTGTCGTAAAGTTCTCTGTAGTAGTTATACATTTGTGATGAGATACCGCGTTGTCTTGTAACTTCAGTCCCCGTCCCATCAACAACCTCTTCAATTAGCTTCGCTTTTGACCCGGTGTCCTTTGGTTGGGATCGCATTTCATGCCTTCCATGTGTTTGCGATACAGGTTCGTAAGCGTCATGAGCTGTGATGTCGGTGGCGTGGTATAGTTCACGGAGACATTCTGTGATAAGCGTAACTTTTTACTGTTGATATAATTTCGGTTTGGCTCTATGTTGCCACCATTCAGTAGTCGATCTCCATTGGTTTCTGGAGCGCTTTACTCCCATGCTCGTTGGATGTCTGCATCCGGCTGTTTGTCTTGCAACACATTTGCAGCACACAGCAAGTCTGTGAGCGCACTGAGTTTTACGTCACTCTGAATTCTGTTACCGTTAATCGTTGTTACGTTGTACGTGAAAGTATCTGTCATTGAGAAGCAGATATAACTGGACCACTAAATGCCGCTCTGTCCATACATACACATTTACACACACATATCAATATAAAACTACGGTTGACCCTCATTTCTGTCCGTCATCCACCAAGGATCACTCGTTGGTATGTTTCCATTGTCGTCGGAGTCCATGGGCGGTAAAGTGGCAGTTGCCGACCGGACACTCCGCCCTAAAGCCGTCGGCAAACGGACCGTGCATCCGAACGTTGATCGTTGAGCTTCCCGAGTTTGACGTTATAGCATGGAATAGCACGTTGGGGAGTTTTGCCTAGGGTGCAGAGCAAAATCTATCATGTCTGTTTGAACGTTGACCAATGAGATGGCAGAACGCCGCCTGCGTCATATGCACGCCCTCTCCCTTCGGTGCAGAACTATGAGGCGCCATATTGGCTTCTAGTTGAAGCCCGTTTGCGTATAAGCCGTTTCTGAGCACCAGCAAACTCGGGAGCTCTCGAAAACCTTCCATTAATTTTAGTATGATTCAATGTAATAAAATGACGAGAACCGTCATATTCGTGGTAAAAGAATTATTGTAGCTTGCGTATCATGAGAGTAGCCATTTAAAATCAACAGCATGTAGAGCATCCATTAAAAACCCATTGTTCTTGGCACAATTTGTTATAATTAAATTTCAGTTAGTGATATAACTACAATTAAAGTTTTCAGTCATTTAACAAGCTGTTTATGGTCACTAAATAATCGTGCACGCGGTAGCGCAATGAGTATCGTCACAGATTCGTGCTGTTGTGCACAAGTGTTCGTGGTTCGCGTCCCACTACACTCAACATTCTTTTTCCTAACCTTAGCGTTTTTGTTTAATGTAAGTACATACTTTAATATTCGATATTATGTAAATACAAGTGCGCTCTATTCGAGGGGTGAGTTAGTTCGATTGGTTTAATCTACAGAACACCTTGCAGTACTTGGAGTAAGATATTTTGCCGTCTTAAAAGTTTTGTAAGTCACCTACAGAGATTCTGTTACTGAGTAGGAACAGTGATCAAGTGAAAATGATGAAAGAACTTTTATCTTATGTGGAGAACTATTGTAAATTTGTATCGTACTATTTGTAATGGAACTTTTATAAGCCGATGTCCTTACTGACTGGGCGTGATACTTTTACCTGATAATATTTTCACGGATTTTTTTATTTATGTTTACCACAGACAACAACCTGACTAGCATATGAAGAACGGAGGAAAGTACGTTTTAATAGAGCTGACGCAGGAATTTTACACCCGTTCATTTCGTAAACAGTGTGATTTACGAGCGAGATACAGTCGACAATTGCCGTTTGAGCGTGTTACGATTGCATGTATCAGTCATGTTGGGGCCCACGTACCGTATGCACAAGTCGCATTCTTTTTGAGCGTTCAGCAGGACGTTGAACTCGGCACGCTCAATGTTAGCGTTGACAGCGCGGTCCGTGTGCCGACGGCTTAAGGTGACCGGACGTGTTGCAGGCAGAACGAGTGTATGGTTGCCCCACGTAAACCACGAGAGCTTTGAAGCCACACACATTGATAAAGGATGGTACGTCAGATCGTAAATCAGTTTTGACAGTTACCACACCATTATCCGCTTCGTTGTGGATGCTACCTCCCCTGGTCGGCAGTTGCTGTATACATGCAATCAAATTTAGAAAGATTAATGATGCCAGATCAAATTAAACGTACGGATGTACTTTTACGGTTCTGAGACGTGTTGCAGTATAAGCAATGTTAACACGACTCACCTCGCCTATGCTTGCCTTGCACTCTGCATCCCCGTTCGTCATGTTCATAATCCTTTGGCAGATTTCCTCGTTCCTCAATTTCACGGTTATACGTTACTCAGGAAGTCGTTTGTCATTCCAAAAACGTCTTCTTCCGGTACTTTAAACGTTCCGAAGAACCGATCGTCAAATTCGTAAATTTTTGAACTCTCAATACCAAAATTGAAGCTGAACTTCAATGTATACTTTCGCGCTTGAGACTCCATTTCCCAGGAGCGCTGTGCAAACACAGCCGATCACTATGGCGGCGCGGCGGCAACTGCCCCCTTTCATCGAACATTAGCAATTGTAATAACAATTTACAGCATTTACAATGCAATCTGGTGACTAATAGTACTATCACATCAACGTCTCCGCAATCCGGGGTTGCCTCGACACGTAGGCGTTTGAGCTCAGGAACAGTGAGCATATATATATATATATATATATATATATATATAAATTTTTTTTCATTTCAGGTGTGAGCAGAAATATGGAGATATCCTCACGTCAATCGATCGAATATGAAACATCCCCTTTTGAAAATTATAAATTACTGTGCTGGTAAACCTCTTACGTTATTTGATTTTCAAACAGCTGAGCAAAACTGAACGTGCTCAGACATTTCTCTCTTTACTTATTCTGATCACTAATAAACTGACACACAATATTTTTAGCGCAATGCAATCTGACTTTCAATAATCCCTACAAAAGAATGGCCCTGACTAACATTAACCTATACCTTTCATGAATCACTTACCTCACAAAAATCTTCGTTACTCGAACAACTGCAATACAGCGAGCGGCAATACTGCCAGCTAAATAAAAGATTCAAACTACTGAAGGCACTAACTGCTGATAGGCATAGTTAGCAAATGAACGATTTTGGTAGAGAATAAACAATGTATTTACCTTAATAGTGTTCAAAAGTCATCATATATATATATAATCAGTTCATGACATCTGGTCTTACAAATTTCCTTTTTCTGACGGACACACGTCCACACCGTCCTCTCTCAAAATTCTGCCATCTCTCTCCCCACATCCACCACTGCTGGGGGCTCACCTCCAACTGCGCAACGCAACGCGCTGTTCACATCCAAATGCCCAACACTACAATAGCGAATATTCCAAGAATGCCAACCAGCCACAGATTGCACACAGCACAGTCAGTGATTTTCATACAGAGTGCTACGTGGCGTTACCAACATAAAAACCTAAACAGCCTACTTACAAATTTCCTCGACCGTTTCTGTGAACCACCACTGCATACGGTAGAACTTGGAGGTCAGAGGCTTGACCACTATGTAGAGCAGGATAGGCGGCCATCTGTGGCAGACCAGACGACGGAGTACTGTGCTGCGGCAGGCACGTGTATTTCGGAGCGCGCCTTTCAGCGCACATTATTGAACGCTGGGCTCCGCAACAGGCGCCTCTTCGTGTTCCCATGCTGACTCAACAACATCGTCATTTACGCTTGCGGTGGGAACGGGATCATTGAAATTGCACCGTGGATCAGTGGAAACATGTCCCTGGCCGGATGAATCACGTTTCCTGTTCAACCCCGTCGACTATCGTGTCCCGTTGCGCCGTCATCCAGGCGAACGACTGCTCGAATCATCCGCCGCGCTACTGACTCAGGCCGGTGGGGCAGTCTTACCATGTACTATGGGGGACATTCCGTAGGACTTACCATGAGACATGTGGTAGCAGTCGAAGATGTAATGAAAGCTGTGAACAACGTGAACAATGTTGCGATCAGCTCGGCGGACTACTAACCGAGCGGGCTTGGGTTCGATTCCCGTCCGGGTCGGAGATTTTCTTCGCTCGGGAACTGGGTGTTGTGTTGTACTTACGTTCGTATCGTCACAATAGACATTCCAGTTCTGAGTTGGCTAAATGGGCACTTCCCGGAAGCCAATTCGCTACATTCCTTCATACTTGACGTCTTCCCCGACGTCAGTGGCACCTTCCAGCAGGAGAACTGTCCGTTTTCCATGGGATGAGGAACACGACAGTGAACTCACATTGATGTCTTGGCCACTAAATTCCCCTGATCGGAACCCTGTGGAACACATCTGAGACGCTATCAGTCGTCAGCTCCTTCCCAGAAACCACCGGCCCGTAATTTATTGGAACTGCGTGACCCGTGAATAGAAATGTGGTCCCACATAGTCCAGAAGAAACTCGTCGATTCATGCGAGGCAGAATCGCTGCTATATTGCGTCCCACATATGGACCAGTACTCTGTTTAGCATGTGATTATAATGTCTTAGCTCATGAGTGTAAATACAAAGTAAATTTTCAAGGAGTTGAAAAGAGAACTGGAGCCATAATAGCATATTGGTACTGTGTCTTGTTAGACGCTGCTAAGTAGTCTAATTCGACTAGTGGTCGAAAAACATCCCATTTCTCGGCTAGGGAAGACACTTCAGAGAATCGTAGGTAGGAAACTATTACTAGTCTCTGCTCCTGAACTCCTGTCTTCAGTAAAAGACACTGTTCGGGACTAGCTTTTTATTGAAGTGCTGCAGTGTTTGAGGACGTCCTTCGTTGTGCACATCGCCGACGGTGCTGACTTAATCATACATTCAGCATCCAGCTGATATTCCTGAGGTTCCTGCCTCATACATTTTCATTGCAACATGCCTGTGTGTATTTGCGTGGTTTTGGGACGCACGCTCGCATCTCAAAGTAGAATTTACATTGATGGTAATTTGCAGCATTTGCAGAATGAGGTTCGTGTTATCTGACGTATCTCTGCCAATGGTAATTAGGTTCCTTTGGTATCTCATCACCTTAATAGAGCATATACCGCGAACTGAATCTTTATAACTAAAGCACAGCGTTTGAACATTCTGTCCCATTACACTAAGTTTGGAAATTTGCTTATTGCAATCTGACAGAATGTGCATTACTCTTCCTTCAGTCATGTCGAGTATGTCACGATAGAAATCATCAGTAGGTTAAACAGTATTTCTATTTTCATTGCATTAAATGTTTCATGTCAGAATATTAATTACTCTCGTGTTGTGAAATAAATGAAATCCGGCCCGGGCTTAAGAAGATGCGGTTGGCAGATAATAAAGACTATAATAATGGTGATATAGGAATGTTGCACACGCAAGCCTGTTGTCGCAGACATAAGGTTTCTCGCTAGTATTAAAACTCGCAGAGATGCAGAAGATTGTCAACTTTAATGCAAGGCGTTTGGTCTAGATGAAGATTGTTAGGCTTGACCTAAGCTTTCAGTGAAACTGTAAGTCGATTTCAGGCTTCACTAATCAACAGGACCATTATGACCTCACACCTAAAAGCACGTTGGTGCACGTTTAATGCTAAAAGCATTTTGTATTTGCATAGATTCTAATACAAATATCATCACACAAGTCGACAGTTCCTACGGACTACGAATAGACCGTTTGTGAACCACAAGCTGTTACTCGATGACATTCCAGACCTATTTGATACATCGAGCGAACGTGAGGCCAGGAGTTCAAGTGCAGTTTACGCTCTTGCTTCTCAGACAGCTGTAGAATGGTTTTGTAACGCTGCTGGAGAAATTGTCCTACCGGAATTTGCCAAGCCGCTAAAGAAGAAATTAGCCTTGATTGCAATTATACTGACTAAGCCAACCATAGATCCCAGTTAGATCTAGGAAAATGCCCTCAAAAGCATGAAACTACCGTGTCTGATTTACGACAGTGTCTAATGAACGACATGATCCAGTTATTTTGGACGTTTGTCGTGCGGGGTAGCCGCGCGGTCTGGGGCGTCTTGTCACGGTTCGCGTGGCTCTATCCGTCGGAGGTTCGAGTCCTCCCTCGGGCATGTGTGTGTGTGTGTTGTCCTTAGCGTAAGTTAGTTTAAGTTAGATTAAGTAGTGTGTAAGCTTAGGGACCGATGACCTCAGCAGTTTGGTCCCATAAGACCTTACCACAAATTTCCAAATTATTTTGGATGTTTCACTGCATATAACACAGATACCTCTTAACGCACCGATCACTGACTATAGAGCAGACAAGCTTTTGAATGTCACGTTCTCTGATGACTCATAGCCACCGAATCCCATGACTTGTGGTTGCTAACGATATTTGTAAATGCTTCTCTCTTTCCAGTGATAGGGGCGTCAGAATGCTGCTGTCTCAGTGAATACCAACTCGCAACTTCTCCATTTTCTGCTCACGAAGTCGCCCAAAATCCTTTTATATATCTATCGAACCACGCTACTGACCTCCACTTGACCCATTTATGCTCTTAACTAAGGTAGGCGAATGGTTGTGCAACAACACATGCGCACGAAGTAGCGGGAGGCGCCAACATCCATTGCAGTAATGTAGGAGGTGGACAGAACAGTATGAACAAAAACCTAATATACGTTAGGGCCACCAATGAAACTACGACAACCCAAGTCCTGTTCTTATAGATGCTTATATATCCAGAATGATGGCCAATAGTGTTGAACGGTATATCCCTCAGTGAGCTATTCCAATGGCCTCAGACATCCGCCGATGCTGGAGGCGCATTTAGACGTGTTGGGTCCGTTAAGTAGAAGTGTTGGCGCGTCCAACTGCCATGGGGAAGACTCTTGTTGAATTCTGGTATAGCTAGGGATTTATCCCTGGTGTGAGAATTGGAACGGAGTGCTCACAGCCTCGAGAGGGCAGTTGAAGAGTTACTTGGCCGAGAAGCAGCGCCTCTGAGGTCTGGAAGCGGACATCAGGGAGAGTGATATGCGGAAACCACGTCCATCCATACGCATCCAAACGACATGGCGGCCGGCCGGCACTGCCTTTCCCGTGGGGATAGACGCATTGTTTCAGTCTCGTCTTCATCCACCGAACCATTGACATTTTTACTGATATAAGTGACAACACTGACATCTTATGGAATGCAGTCCCTGATGGGAACACTGGGAACGATTTCCAGGCCATTCAGTGAGCATTGTCACGTAGAAAAGTTCAATGACCTCTAAGAGTTACTTTTCCTTTCATTGTGGCCATAGGAGGTACTAACAACCACAGTATGAGTGCTGAAAGCAGTCGCGAAATCCCCACCATACACTGTATGTGGGAGAAGACGTTCTGAAATCTCTGCTCTCCGTGACATTCTACGCAAGTTAACAGGCCGTACAATAGGGAACAGTAGAAAAGATGACTCATCGGTCCATACTGCAGTTCCCCATCGCTCGCCTTTCCAATTTTGTGATCACTTGCGTTGTGATACGTTTCATTTGCACTGATCTCGCGTGGCTTACAAAAGATAAGGAGTAGTAGCAGTTATACCATGGCCGTTTTGTTTGCGTACAATCACCTCGACTCACACGATTAGTGCTATTATTTAGATGCACGATCAACATTCTCTTTTTTAGTAGTGGCCGTTCCATTATAGATCTTATACCATTCTTCATAAAGGTTTGTGGCGGTAGGTACTTCTCGTAGCGCTGTCATTTTCCTCGTCTTTGATGAACTCCTGATGATGCCTGGGAAAAACTATTGCCGGTAACCCTCTGTATTACCACGAATTTATCCAATTTTCCATGCATGGTCATATCAAGGCACGTATGAGGGGAGAAATATCTTTTTCTATGACTCTTCTTGTAGATTTCGTTCCCAGAACTTTAAAACAGTAGGCTAATGTTTTACGTGATGCACGACGCCCATCATGTAGGTCTGCCACTAGACTTGCGTCAGTATCTCCGTAACACCCTAGCGCTCATTAAATGAATCGCGCCTTTTATTTCGCTCTTCCTGTATTTTTTGCATTAGTATTACCCAGTAAAGCTTCAAGAATGCCGAACAGCACCCAGACAATCTGGCGAACGAATGTTTCATGAGCAACTTCTTTCGTTACAGTTACTTAGGATTATTTCAATGACACTGTCATCTGATGTCCTACAAAGAGTTTCATGTCATCGGTCCACTCCAGATAGCTCCGGACGCATACTCCCGAGTATTTTACGTTTCTTACTGTTTCCTGTGTTTGATTGTCAGTCAAGTAAAGGAATAATAACGGCCTTTTCCACCTATTGATGGCAGTGCGTTACATTTGCTTCTGTTGGAGTTAACTGCCAGTCGCTGCACGAAGCGTTGATTAGAGGATTTCCTGTATTCCGCAAAAATTTTATGGCGTTACGATGTCGAACAAGCAACGCCATTTACTGCCAACATCCTCCCGAACCTTACAGCATTTTCCATGGGATCGTTGTTATTCTCTACATCATGAACGGTGGGTACCCGGGAAATTACTTTTACAGCTGACGAGTTTGCCTGTCAAGAAATTCATGTTGAGTTCTGCTTACGAAAAAGGCCTCAAACTCAGTCACAAAACTGGTCCGATAATCATTAATTAAATGCTTTGCTCATTAGGTGACTGTGCGGAAATGTATCGAACGTGTTGCGAGAGGCAAGAAGCACGGCAATCATTTGAACATCGCTGTCTGCTACATTACGAATCTCAAGAACGAGCTGAATTCATGTTTATTTCTACAGGACAGATTTTAGATCTCTGTAAATGAGAACATGAAACGAGTTTCACCATTATACAACAGACTGACGTCAACTAATTAGGCCTATTCTTATGCCTGCCTGTCCGAGAACTTTTTCCAAAGGGGAATGACTTGTGGCTGCTTCTAGTAGCCTCCTCTCTGCAGCGGCCTACAGTGATAAGCAAAGCGCGTTTTCTACACTGCTTTTGCGTTGACTTACCCGATATAACGTGAGTGGCTGCGTCAAGGAGCCGAAAACAAGATTGAAGAATCTCCGTACCAGGTAGAAGTACGTTTTATAGCACTGTTGTTCATACCATCCAATCCGAATTACCTTATGATTTTCGTTCATACATCTCCGCCTTCTTCCCATTTTAGTGCCCTCCAGTCCTTTTCTTTCTTCTTCTTTTATGTACTTTTTAGTATGATAAAAAAAACAAATAGGTTCAATGTATTTCAATTTTACTCTGAGATATATATATATATATATATATATATATATATATATATATATATATATATATATATATATACTGTGTTTCACACTAGAATGTCGTGTTCCCAGTTTCGCACAGCTTTGCCACAGGAAACACGAAAGCGGTCGAAGACGCCAGTCTTCTGGTCGGCTCCTGATCGTTGTAACGTAGTATTAGCACTGTATTCAGGTCTTCGTCATTAATGTTGTTACTCCATTCCTGCCGCACAGCATCTTGTAGGGAGTGATAAGATGCTGTGATTAGTTTTCCGATGTTGAATAGTTGGTGGTACAACCATTGTTATTCCTGTCAGGTTGTACACTCATTTCAGTTGATTGCGGCGAATAAAACTGAGTGTTGTCAATTACTCGGGTATCAAACTGTGGTGGTTCATTTACTGGATTAAAAGTCGGAAGATTGTGAGCTTGAGTGAAAAATACCGGTGGGTTGTACCGTTTCCTCTGCATTTGGTTATTTCCTCTGCATTTGGTTATTTCCTCTGTTCTGAGGTTCAAATTGCGTCTGAAATTCTCGTTCATGCATTTGTTGTTTGTTTGGCGCCGATGTTTGAAATTGCTTATTATTCGGCTTGAATTTTCGCTGAATATTATTTGGGTTTGTATGTTGGTAGTATACGTCCGCGCTCCGCGCTAGATGCGTATCTTTACAGTTACGTAAATTATATAAAACAAATGTCTTTCAAAGAATAGGTTTAATCTCATAAGTTGATCATTTAATACACAGATAGGTGAATGCCTTCCATGTACTCACAGCTTTCATACGACGGAAATCCCGATAATATTACAACTTGTTCTTCTCTCACCTATTTTGCTCTCCCTCTCTGTTTTGCCCTTCCTGGTATTTTGCCTGTCACAAAAAAGCGCCCCGAGAAACAGTGGCCAGGGCACGCGCCTTAGGTACCATACTCCATTTACGCTGTAGCTACCCGTAGAAGGGTTGCGATTGCTGTCACAGTGACACCAGTTCATCAGGCATCGACTGACGGTGTTTTGAAACGTGGTTTCTGACGGTATGACTGCAGTACAGTGCTGCAGCAGTAGCACACTGTGGAGGACACTGCCAGGGGTGTGAACGATCACCAAAAAACACAAGGCGCCATGAATCCCTAACACGCATACACTGATACGACAAAAGTTGTACGATAGCGAAATAGTATCGCGAGCACCAGGTATAAAAGGCAGTGCATTGGCGGAGCTGTCATTTGTTCTCAGGTGATTCACGTGAAAAGGTTTTCGAAGAGGTTGTGGCAGCACGGCGGGAATTAACAGGCTTGGAACGCGGGTGGTAGTTGGAGCTAGAAGCATGGGACATTCATATCGGAAATCGTTAGGGAATTCAATAATTCGAATCCACAGTGTCATTAGTGTGCCGAAATACCAAATTTCAGGCGTTACCTCTCACCACGGACTGCACAGTAGCCGACGGTCTTCACGTAACGACCGAGAGCAGCGTTGACGTGAAAACCGTGCGGCCTGGTCAGATGACTCCCGATCTCAGTTGGTAAGAACTGACTGTAGGGTTCGAGTGTGGTGCAAACGCCACGAAGCCATCGACCCAGGTCGTTAGCAAGGCACTGTGCAAGCTGGTGGTGCCTCTATATTGGTGCGGGCTGTATTTACATGGAATAAACTGGATCCTCTGGTCCAAGTGAACCCATTATTGACTGGAAATGGTTATGGTGGACTAGTTTGAGACCATTTGCAGCCAATCACGGAATTAATGTTCCCAAACAACGACGGAATTTTTATGCAGTACAGTGTGCCAAAATTGTTCGCCATTAGTTTGAAGAACATTCTGGGTAACTCGAGCGGTTTGATTTGGCCATCCAGATTGACCCACATGAATCCCATCGAACATTTATGGGACATAATCGAGAGGCTGTTTCGTGCACAACATTGTACACCGGCTACACTTTCGCATTTATGGACGGCCATAGTGGCAGCATGCCTCAGTATTTCTGGAGGGGACCTCCAACGACTTGATGAGTCCATGCCGCGTAGAGTTGTTCCTCTACGCCGACCGAAAGGAGATCCGACACGATGTTGTGAAGTATTCCATAATTTTTGTCATCTCATTGTATAAGAAGCGAAGCATCGGAAAGCAGGTGTTTGTTCCAGGCTGTTGGCCCCGTTTTATCCAACCGCTGTAGGTGGCCGCGTCTGATGGACGAGTTGATCGCCGTCAGATCGCGTCACGGCAAATCCTGTTGTTGCCGCTGCACCGCCGATACCCGCCCATCCCCTGCACGGTCATTTGCATTTTTCATGCAGCGAAATTATTTTAGCTTTGAGCCAAACAAGACATTAAAGCTTAACAGACCGATGAACTGCGCCAACGAAATACGGACAACTGCGAGATGTATTTTATTTTATTTTGAGGATTTAGCAATGTAAATTCTTCATTATTATACATATTGTATTTATGCTGCTGCATGTATGTCGCCCTCGCTGTTCTGCACACCCACAGTTACATTCAGTTGAGATTTTACCGTATTGGGGTTACGTATTTACAAGCAGTCACTGCTCAAAGTTTCATTCTGCTAAATGCTAAATTAAAATATTCTCCTCCCGCTAGCGGCTCTGTTAATTAAAAAAATAATATTTGGCCGAGGCTGCTCAAATAACGATGCTCTGAAATATCCTCATTAATTTTCATTTACCCGATTATAGGCTTCGTATTCACTAATATTTGTTATAGTGTATTAATAGAAATTTCGGGTTGATATCTTCTATTTTGAGTATATGAATTACTGGTCAGTGATGTTCTGAATACCACCAGTAGGGCTACTCCCCAACTGTCATCCACCAGTCTAACGTTTATATAGCGAACAAAATTTTTGTTGTATGGAAGAGAACCGCCAGTGACGATTGCTTAAATCGTTATTTTACTGGCTTACTGATTTTTATTTCAGATAGCTTTAAGCAGTCGACCATGCAACCAAGAACAACATTCAGAAACATGAGTCAGAGTTAAACTGAAGTTTCTTAATACGTAGGATATGAACAGTTTTAATATCTGTACATCGTGTTGTAATGAATTAAAAGGCACTAAATGTTGCGTCATTCAAACTTAAGGTTATCCATAATATTATCAAAGTAAGAACAAAATAGATAACAATAATAACCCTAAATTATCCTTACAGGTCGCTTTTACATAGTCTACTTAACTTATAAAATGGATTTACAGGCTTCATAATTGAAAGAACTCAAATTTAATCAGAGAGAAAAGTAATCAATAGTTTCGAGATCTTCGTTTTGCTTTCCCCCCGTATGCTTTTTATACGTTACGCATTTCGCGAAGGATATTAAATTTAAGAGGTACTTAGTTGTGATGGTACCCATATCGCCTTCTCTTAAAGTATTGCCGGCCGGAGTGGCCGTGCAGTTCTAGGCGCTACAGTCTGGAGCCGAGCGACCGCTTCGGTCGCAGGTTCGAATCCTGCCTCGGGCATGGATGTGTGTGATGTCCTTAGGTTAGTTAGGTTTAATTAGTTCTAAGTTCTAGGCGACTGATGACCTCAAAAGTTAAGTCGCATAGTGCTCAGAGCCATTTGAACCCATTTCTTAAAGTATTAATTCTGACAGCCTCCCCCAGCTTGAGGCCATAATTAAGAAACCAAGGAGTGTGAGGTATACGGTGTTGTATAGCCCAGTACTATGTTATTTTGAATTTATTTTGATGTTCTCATTTCATAGCAGGGACCATTTAGTCTTTGCCACAACGGCAAGTTGTTGGTGGTAATCACATTGTGGAGGGATATTAAACTGGGCCCGAGTATTTCACGTTGGTAAGTTGTAGTCCTACTAAAAATGCTTGATAGTTGTCTCTTCACGCGTTGGAGCTGGTTTCCTCCAATCAGAGCATTCCACATCACTCCCGAACCGTTGGCCGTTGCCACACTGTCACAGTTGATCATATCACTTCCAATTGCTTGTCCGGTATTATGGGTCTCATAAATATACTACTTAATCCGGTGTTGTGACGTAGCACGATGGTTAGCGTATTAATCTGACATGTAGTAGGTCGTAGGTTCAAATGTCGTCAAAGGTAGCGGATAATTTAATTTCTAATTGTAATCAAAAGAGTTTGATTATTATTGTTGTTCAGTTAATTGGTGTAAATGTAATTTTTAATTCTAATTCCTTGCCGCATCATTTTCATAATGGCATTGAATTTATTTTGCTTTATTTTTCTTCCCATCATGCTTTTTTCGGCTGCGTATGTCGCCTATAATCTGCAACCAAGTGTCAACGAGGACTACTCTTCGGTTGATAACGCGGCAGCTCGCGTAGCCAGTGTTGGGATAGTTTCTGGTGACCAGTGATAGCGAGAATTTCAGTGTGCTTTTAGCGCTGAAACTGAATTTTTTATTTGTTAAGTGTGCTCGTGGGTGTTAGCTTTAGTCGCCGTGAAAAAAGCGGTCGTGATTTTAGTTGTGCCGTAGATGGTAGACAACCGTTTTCTCGGATGCATTGAACATCACGAGGCTGTGGTTACCTTAGGACACGAGTTTAATTAAATTCAGGGCCACAAAACGCGTTGTCTGCCGCATTTCAGTCATTGGTCACTTAATATCAAATGTCGACCGAGCATCTCGCATTTCCGACATACCTCGCGTCGGCCACTTCCAACATTGCTCCGCGTTACACATCAATGTGACTCGCCGTGTTGGCGTGTCACTATTAACCGAGCGGTAGCCGGCAGCCGATATGGCAACTGTAGCGGCAATTGACAGACGTCTGCAGTCAACTAATTTTAATCGGACTATAGCCATGATCGCTTTCATTGATCCTTATGCCGATGTGGCTCGGTACACACGGGAAACAATTTAAGGAGATCTTTCCGTTTCATATCTTCGGGTGACATTCACAAGAAAGTTCACAGTTCTCTCCGAAGCTGCTCTTGCAAGGGACGACAGGGCACCAGCGCAACTAGTACATATCAGGATCCTGTCGACTT
Organism: Schistocerca piceifrons; assembly: GCF_021461385.2. NCBI lineage: Eukaryota > Metazoa > Arthropoda > Insecta > Orthoptera > Acrididae > Schistocerca > Schistocerca piceifrons. Next base: position 704,116,798 of record NC_060138.1, read on the forward strand.
GTAGTTCTCTTGCATGAAATATGGTCTATGGCATAGCAAATAACTCAGCTGTTAGTGCGGACCTTTGTGTGAGTAGCAGGAAGGATCGGCCAAGTCGATCTGCCTCAGCGGAAAGTGCAGTTGCTGCAGAGATGCCTGGTATTTTCGAACCACCTGCAAACACTTTGTGCCAGTCAACCCTGAGTTGACGAAAGAGACAATATATCAAAAGAAGCCAAAATCATTTTGCAGCTGAGTAAAGGGGCAGCAACTTTTTTTTATGGAGGTGCGGGTGAGATACCATCGTGATATACTGGTATAATAAGCGGTGACAGGTTCATGGGGCGCAACGTTATTATATATTTTACATCGTGATTTGTAGCAGAAGTGAACAAGATTGACGCCGAAACAGGTGTTCGCCATGAGACCAGCGTGTCAGCTCTCAAAGTGGTCAGTGCGATGACGAAAGTGCACGAGCGGTGCTTCGAAATAATTGCCTACGGAAAAAATTCGCTCATTTGGCTTGGTGTTACTTTTTCCTATGTTCTAATCTTAAAAAAAAGGACTGGGAGAGAAAATCATTAATTGTTTAGATTATGGTGTAGACGTGAAAGGGGTAGTAATGAAATACTAACAAAATTAATTGCAATCTCAAACCAACTTCTGTATACAATGTAACACACTTGAATGCGTTACAGAAGCTCATCAATGTATCCGTAAATAAAAGTTGGTTCGAGTTTCTTATTTATTTTCGTAATGTTATACTATTGCTCCCTTTTTTCTTTCATTTTAAACAGATTATCTGATTATGACTTTGAAAGAAATCAAAACCGGTTATGATACCAATCGTGTGCCTGATACTGAAACATCAAAAAAGAATTTTGTTTAACAAGAGGGTAACGGTGTTTGCCTTAAGTAGCTTGCTTAGTCTATGTAGAAAATTTTGCCGTTTTTATCGCTCTCGTGTGTGTCTAAAACAGTAAACCGTTAAACTTCACTATGTCTGAGTGCGAGGAGGGGGAAGAGGGGAAAACCGCGAACGCGCCACATTTAATTGGCAGTACAGTTGCACTGTATACTGCTTGGTTTTGTGTTTCACATTTCTCAGCAACAAAGGTAACAAACAAAACAACTTTCAGTGTTATTTACTTATTTTTGGTACACTGAAGACATGATATAATTTTTCTATGGTACAAGCTGTCGGCATACAGAAAGAGTAGTTATTGAACAATACGTTTATTATTTTTCGTAATCTCGATCCTGAATAAGGAGAAAAAATTTCACAATGAGATTGAAAAAAAAGGCATACTTTCCAAAGGAGACTTTCCAATCAAGTCAGTATAGTCATTTTTAGTATTATTTTATCTACATATGGGGCAAGTATAATGTGTAACATATGCACCATTTTACGAATCAGGATGATACTGATCATAGAAACGTGGTAAACAATAGTTATTGCGACATACAGGACTTGTAAAACGCCGAATCTTTTGTATGTGCATGGCTTTTTTCAGTGTGTCTATTACAAAACAAACTTGGGTTACATTCGGAAGCAGCGTATCACGCTTATCTGTTGTTAGAATTACATGGAAATTAAATAAAAAGAGTACTGCAAGCGAGATTCGATCTGCAGATCTCGCGCTTATGAAACCAAGAGCATACTCGTATGAGTGCGGAAATCGTGGTTACTATCGACCATATGATGTATGAAAGCAAGCGTAAAACGTTGAGTCTCAATTTTCTCGAAAATGGTTGGGAGTTGCGTCTTGCTATTGACACATATTGAAGTTCTGTTCGTGCCCTGCACGTGGCGTCAGTATTAATGAAATCAGTAAGGGGAAGTTCTTACAGTCACCCTGTTTAGATGACAGACGCAGATACCGTCATTCGATGTTGCTCCAATTCTATGTCGAAGTTCATTGCAGGTAGTGGCTGGAGAGTGATGGCCTGCCAGTGTTTCGGCAACCGATTATCACAAGTTTGCAGTGGGTGAGAGGTATGGAGAACGTGCTGGCCAGCACAGAAGTCGAACTCCCTCTGTGTCGAGATAGGTCAGGACAGAATGGGAAACATGCGGTCTTGCGATATCCTGTTGAAAGATAACGTCACAGAGACCTCAAAGATAGAGCATAACTATCCGCCTTAACACTTCAGAAATGTAACGGCTGCTGTCCAAATTACCAGCTACGCGTACCAGAGCTGATGGTGTTGCGCCCACAGTGGCACCCAGTGTCACCTCGCCAGGTGCTAGGCCCTCACGACAATGACCAGTGCAGTTTGGCAGCATTTATTCTCCTCGGAGCCTCCACGCATGGATGCATCCTTCTTCACCACTCCCGTGCCAAGTGTTGTCATTGTGCGCCTCTCTCGTGCCGCGTCGAGGGAAGCCGCACTCACAGTCCTAGGTGCTCAGACGTAGTCGCACTGTATACGTGGATACTTGTCTTGCTGCAGACAAGCCCATTCCCTAACACAAGGTACGTGACGTGGCTGTGGGACATAGCACGGCCGAGCGAAAAATAAGTCTTGGCCCCTTTGGCGCTAGTAGCGTTTTCACGTTTCTTGCATGTCGCCTTCGAGGTGTTGCAGTTACGATCTCGTGAAAAGTGACGATTAATTTATCATGTCCCACCCGTGGAAAAGTTTGCGACGTTTTGTCATTCTTGGTGAGGAGAGAGCGTGACCGGACGTGATAGAGGCCTACGATCCCTGATTGCTCATCTTCCTCGTCACTCTAGACCAGCTTATCGTATCTGTCAAAGGGAGAAAAACCACATTGCTAATGGCGATTTGTCCACCCGTGGCCGCGTCTTGTTAATCATGGGTAAACAGTGTCTTCCATGGCTCACCTTAGAGTGACTGACAGGTGCACGGTCGAGATATCGTATAGTAAATGGCAAATATTTCAAAACGTCAACAATTATTTTCTCCAGAAAATACATACGCACAAATACAGGAAGACGACTTTTTGAAGGCAGTGAACATCGTCTGTTTACTTTATCGTATGCGCTTTTTTCTTTCTAATTCTCAAACAAAGAAAAACAAATTTCCCTCTGTCAATAGAACTGAAATTTGTTAGATTGAGGCAACTATCAATGTAAGAAAAAACTTTTACATCTATTTATGATCTTAGTTATGAATAGTGGAGGCTTTTACTTTGTAAGGTATTGTAATACCTAAATCATTTTTCTCTTTCAGACAGTGAGTCTTTTTATGCCGCGAAAACCAAATAATCAGCAGAATAAGGATTAAAGAACGATATCCACTAGTGGGTTATCTGATTGGACGCGCCGGTATACTGTTAGCTTCCTATTCCAGTAGATGACGCCACAGTCAAAACCAAGCGTTGCTCGTGAACTGGTGTCCTGTTCTACACTCTCCTTACAGGCCGCCAGCTGTCGCTTCTGCATGCTGCTCCCACTTGGAGCACTGCAGGTTGTACCTTCGCGGCATGAAGTGCACTTGCGCAAGAATGCCTTTATTGTTATTACGTTTTCCTCGTCCTCTGCGACACCTTTTATCTAAGATGTTTGGCAAACGTTTTTTTTATGACTTCCTCTTAAAAAAAAAAAAATTGGAAATTCTCCAAGGCTCTCTGAGAGAAGCATCCGTAAATGCGAGAGTTTGTAAAGCCCCAAAGTTGGTGAATTCTTTAGTGCGTGAGGCAGACGTGTGTATCACGCCGAGAGTAGGACAAGAGCTCCTCTTTGTAATCGCTTTATGATGAACGGAGCAGGATTTCGGCGGTAGTGGATATCACAGCGATGGGGTTAATAAATTGTAGTGGACAGAGAGCGCACTGCAAAGCTGGTAATCGGGGACGCATCTTTGTGTTTTATGGCGGAGAGCTTCGGAAGCCTGTTGCATACGTCGGCAGTAGAAATAACTGTCAGCCTTTTAAGTTGGACACGTAAAATATTACTGTAATGAAAATCGTGGCTGGGGCATGTAACGAAGCGAATGAATTATACTGGACGAAGGAAGTTTTTTGCTGTGCTCCAGGTGTCTTAGTAAAGACAGAGACTACGAGCTTATGAAGTGGACAGGTGACATTAACAAACACACTGAAGCAACACGGCTGTGTGTTTCAGAAGAACGTATTCCATAGAAAAATCTTGAGGAGGTCTATATCTAGCAGATGATGTCAAATTCCTGTAGTCGACGAAAACTTACACAATCATAAATTTCATAATGATTGGTGGACGCATTTAGAAATTTGTCCTGAAAACCACGCGGACTGCAAATACCTTCCGCTGTTTGTTGAGTGCTTTGGAAACGAGATTTGCAAATAAAGGAGAATTTCTAGAGAAACTCATTTGAAGTGCTTTCCCTGTGCTAAGCAAAAAACCTAAAGATAACCATAAATCTAAAAGTTATGTGTAGAAAGTGTCGAAACTTGGGCAAAGTTTAGGGTATAGTATACGAGGGTTGACTGAAAAGTAATGCCTGCACCTTCGTAACTCTTCAACAGTTGGTAGCATTGGTATGCGGCAAGTACTGGCCTCTTCCGTAGCCTCCTGTCTAGAGCTCCAGTTGACGGGAAGCCTTAGTTAGCACTAAACGGTTGTGTTGTTAACCATGTTAAGTATGGAACCCTGCGCAGACGGTCGGTCACTGCGATTTAAGCAACGTGCAGTCATTTAATTCTTGACAGCAGAAGGTGTCACACCAAAGGAGATTCATCAGAGAATGAAAGCAGTTTATGGTGATTGAGTTGATGTGAGTACTGTGCATCGTTGGGCGAGTAAGTTTAAAAATGACGAGGCGGGAAAATCTGACCTGTGACAAGCAAAGAGTCGGACGTCCTGTGACAGCAACCACCGAGTTTTACAAGCAAAATGTTGACAGATTGATTCAGGACGATCGCCGTATCACTCGGAGAGAACTTGCAAGCTAACAAGGCTAACGACGGCTAATAAGGGTTCGAAAGGAAAAGGGACATCTTTTCCTGCAGCATGACAATGCCAAACCACACACTTCACGTGCCACAACAGCAGAACTTCAGAGACTGAATCTCACCACCATACGGCATCCTCCATGCAGTCTAGATTTAGCACCGCCTGACTTCCATCTGTTCCCGATAATGAAAGATGACCTGCAAGTGCATCATTATTCTTCTGATGAAGACGTTGAGAGAACTGTGAGACTTTGATTGCGGAAACAATGTATCGACTTCTTCCGTGACGGCTTCAGAAAACTTGTTCATCGTTGGCAGAAATGTACACACGAATATTGGTAATGAAAGATCACATTCTAAGGATTATTTCTGCGTTTGATTTGTTAAAATATTCCCATCCAAACCAAATTAACGAAGGTGGAGGCATTACTTTTCATTCAACCCTCGTACAAAACGTGAAAACACAGTCGCAGAAGGAAGCTCGTAGAACATTGTTGAAATAAAATGGTGCGTGGCATACAGGGTGATTCTGAACCCAGGCTACAAAATTCCGTTGGTTCTTCAGGGATATTTTCTACGTGTTTTGGTATAATGAACCTGTGGGTTGTGGGAAGTTTACCTTTAACACTCCTTACTTTCAGTTTCATTGACTTTTAGCTTGCGTGTAGGTGCTCTTTGTATTATTACGGGAATACATGGTTACCATATTGCTGTTGTGTCTAAAGAGCATGCTACCAATCCGTTAAATTGTCCTACTCCAAGCACCTTCCGCCTCAAACTCATAAAGGCGGTTTGCAGAGTGTAGTTCTAGTCGTAGATCTAGATTGTAGACCAACTGGACGCCACGCCACACAGCCTTACTGAGTTCTTTGTTTCGCGGATGCTGCGCCTTCCGAGAGTTCTGTGCCAGCAAACTGAGCGATGGATTCCGGACGGCACCCCAGGGAGCGAACTTCCATTGCTTCCGACTCCTGTCTTGTATTACTACCTGGCAATCCAGGGACCCACGGCGCCCATTCCCTTCACTATCGCACCCGCCCATCAGTCTACCTGCCCATTCACTAACAAATTCCGCCCGTTACTTTTTTGCGAATTTTTTGTCGAATTTAGTTTTTATCTTTCTTTCCAGAACATCGCGTTTCCAGCTGTACGCGCGGTTAACGCTGTCGCATCCTGATGTTTTCAGGACAATAAAATGGTTCAAATGGCTCTGAGCACTATGGGACTTAACATCTGAGGTCATCAGTCCCCTAGAACTTAGAACTACTTAAACCTAACTAATCTAAGGACACCACACACATCCATGCCCGATGCAGGATTCGAACCTGCGACCATAGCGGTCGCGCTGTTCCAGTCTGAAGCGCCTAGAACCGCTCGGCCACTCCGGCCGTCTCAGGACAGTAAGATTTTGAAAATCTGACGTACAGGTATATATTTTCATCAATATCTCCCACTGTAACTGCAGTTCAGGCAGCGAGTAAACGTTAGAATACTAGACCATAGCTCGCAGGACTTAAAATGTTAAGTGAGTCGTCCAAATGTGCAGGTAAAAGAATTTTCCTCTCAACTGCACAACCATAAATATATATTCTGCTTGACGCCGGTTCAGTAGTGACATAAGGGTTTAATCAATGTGCAAGAACATATACAGGAAAGAAACACCCTTGACCTCAAATGATGTGTGCTAACAGCAGTCTTGTTTCTCATTCATGGAAGGCATCGAATCTTCTTAGAGAGAAAATATTTCTTCAGCTGTTGAGTGGTAATAATTTAGTGTGAATTAATAGCCCAGTGCAAGTCTTACAGTTGTACGCCACTTCCGCGCCCCTAATTTACCGCAGTTGTCCAACCAGAGAAAGAGGACCTACAATTTTAAAGCGGAATCCGAACCACACATCGTTCCTAATGTCTCCTCTCGTCACTTACATTAATAAAGGCAGACTTAAAATTTCTAAGGTCTGACCGGGATTCGATCCTGTGACCTTTCGGATTCCAGGCACGCACTTTACCACCATCTTCATTGTCTTCTTCTGCAGATCTGTGCGGATGTCACATGACATCTCTCAGATTCCTTCGGTGAAAACTTCGCACACTTTTTTTGTTTTTGTTATAGATGTTGGCCAGTAAGAAGTATTTTCATATAATGAGCGTTCACAAAATTTGGAGCTGATGTCAGTAATATAAGACATAAAAGCAAAATTTTAATTCTTGTTCTTGATTTTGTGTATTATAGAAGTAAATAAAACACTTGAACAGTGTATGCATGAAATATTCACACACGTTCTTCGCCTCCACGACCATCAGAAACACTTCGTAATGCAGTGTTCGTGTCGCACTAATCTGTACAATACTTGCACTTCGTAAGTGCTCGATGTGTGTAATGAGGTCACGTCCCACACATCCGTTTAGGGAGGTAGGAAGGAAAGACGTTACATCGACGAGGAGTTGACTATACATCACCAAAGAAGGAAATAGGCCGTTGTTAACAAACCCATGCGTGCGTCCAAGCGCATGGCTACTTCAAGGCCGTTATATAGTCGTTTACGTCGATACATAAAACAATTAATCACACAGCTAACAATTATAATTGCATCTACTTACATGATTACTGATTGGCCGTAGTCTGTTGGGAAAGTAGTCATCTCTGTAGCCGTTAGGCATACATATACGTAATCGGCTATGCGTTGATATCCGATCTTCTATCTTCTGCGGCAGATTGACTGAGATAGTTATCTGAATGTCGAAACTAATTATGGTTCCAAACTGATTCAATATACATATCCTTCTCCTTATACTAAGCTAACATGAGCAAGCTGATTCAAAGTTTTCTTGGCACACAATTCATTAAGTATTATCAGAAAAAGGTAACTAGAGCATTTTCCTTATTCTGCTTTAATTTCTTAATAATTATGTATAACTGAAGAGCTCTTCCAACAGTTTAATAATTTCTTCCTAGAATACAGAGTGAGTGCTATTGCTTGTCAGGGAAGAGCCAGCTCTTGTTTCGCTTGTAGGCTGCGGTATAGCTTCCTGCTTGAACTTTTCCTCAGGCTTCCTGTGAAGTGCTTATTGCATTCTTCATCGACTATAGAAACGAATTCTGCTTGTCGTGCTGTTCAGATGGCAGAGATTCTCTTTCTCCGAGCGCTTTGGCTTCTTATTCCTTGTGTTTGCTTCCTCAGACATCATTTAATGTAGACAAACCCGAAGAATGCAGCTACATTTTTGACGTGCTTTCTTTGAGACAAAACCTGTTTTCTTCCACTGCATGTGTCGAACTAATAAGTACTCCTTTCTGCGCGTTGTGTTTCACTCTTACGTGTCGCAAATTCACCTTGTCTTTCAGTAATTTATAGACCCATTTACAGTAACGTAACTAGTTCGTTCCTCTTATAACTACCCTTATCCAGTTTTTAAAGTGAACCCTTTATCTCCGAAGTAAATATAGGGAAGTGCTAAACGTTTATTGAGAGAAGCTGTCGGCCATTTCTTCATATCTTTTGGCAAATTGGCAATGGAGATGATAGCTGCATACCTATTATGCAATGTGTTGAACATGGCGATACATCTTAGAAAGCCGGTCGGGGTGGCCGAGCGGGTTCAGGCGCTACAGTTTGGAACTGCGCGATCGCTATGGTCGCAAGTTCAAATCCTGCCTCGGGCATGGATGTGTGTGATGTCCTTAGGTTAGTTAGGTTTAAGTAGTTCTAAGTTCTAGGGGACTGATGACCTCAGAAGTTAAGTGCCTTGGTGCTCAGAGCCATTTGAACCATCTTAGGAAACTTTTACTGACATAATGTACAACGAAGTAACTTGACACGCATTTTCCACCACAGAAAGAAAATGTTTACAATTGCTTATGTAAGAGTTAAGATACGAGGCACATGGAACAAAGTTTCCACCAATCGAAATAAACTGGTGTATGGTGTGGAACATTCAGTAAAGAGTCTTAAAATATTTCTAATTATTTGTAATGCTTGACAGTGGCGAAGCCAGCGTATTATTTTTTTTTTCGATTTCAATAAAAAATTAAAAGTGCTTTTGTTCCAGAAGTTCTTTGTTTTGGCATGTATACATTAGTGCACCGATTTATTGACATATTTGGAGGAGGATGGGGGCGACGGTATAATGTGATGGTAGTAGATCCTTGGGAGGTTATTTGTTAACTCTGTATCCGTCCCTTTCTGGGATCTAGTTGTGTCTGAGATCTAGTTGTGATCATTCGGCAAGAGAAACTAAAGTGAAACCCATGGTGCGCCTAAACACGTTTGACACACGGAGGCTCCAGACGAAAAGTAACAGCGACAACGAAGGTGATGTTACGAGTATTTGCTGTGGTGTAGGAACGTAACTTGTAACGCCTCACAGGCTTTGCGATTAGCGGGTGCGGTTATGCCGACGTCGTAACTGTTTGGCAACGCTACAATGCAGACCGACGAATCAGGTGCTGCTTAGCGGTAACGTAAAATTCTGAAAATGGCTTCCGCCGCCAGGCAAGTTACTAGCGGCGGTAAAGTCGAAACGAGCCACAAATTTAATGACGGTACTTGCTTTGCTGCGCGCCGCCTTGAAACCACCATTTCTATAGTTTTATAACAGCGTCTTCGCTGTCAAATTAGCTGTAATTTTGATCTTTGTGTTCGGACCGAAGCGCTTTTGTTCAAGGGAGGCTGCCATTATGACTCGAGTCTGCGCTGTAAAATAGTTGCACCCTTATTTTGTCAACTATGTACTTAGCTTCAACAGTGTTCTCCTGCACGTACTCCTGAACGTATCGTTGTCAGCGAGGCAGTTAACCTGAAGCGTCGAGTATGGATAATCTCGAGCCATCGTCGTCGAGAGCACACACACACACACACACACACACACACACACACACACACGATGCAGGAAGGGAAGTATATAAGCGGAGTATGAGACGAAGCGCGAATCATTCTGGCTACAATATGGACCGCAAATGGGGAAATACGCTGACATGAGCGACTTCGACAAAGGACAGGTTGTTATGACTCGGCACCTGCGAACTAGCATCTCTGAAACTGCGAAGCTTGTCGGCTGGCGCTTGCTTCTGCTATGAGAATCTATGGAAAGAGGTTGAAGGACAGTGAACAAGTAGGCGACAAGATGTCGGAAGTCCATGCCTCGTCATAGAACGTGCAGGTCTCTGGTTTGCCGGCTCTGCCAAGCAGAATAGGTGGCGATCTGTGGCAGATCTGAGAACAGAATGCAGTGCTGGAGCAGGCACATGTGGTTTGGAGCACCCCGTTCAGCATGCATTGTTGAACGTTAGGTTCCGTTTCAGACGACCGCTCCGTCTTCCCGTGTTGACTCAACGATATCGTCAATTAAGATTACGGTGCTCGATGGATCATCGAGAGTGGATCGTGTATCAGTGAAAACATGTCACCTTGTCGGATGAATCACGTTTCTTGTTAGACCAGGTCGAGTGTAATCTCATCCAGGCGAACGAACAAGTGCTCGAAACATTGGGGACCATTCCCTAGGACTTCCGTGGGACCTGTAATAGTAATCGAAGGCAATACAACTGTGAACTGCGCGAACGTTGTTGCTGACTAGCTGCATCTCTTCATGCTTGAGGTTTTCCCCGACAGCTATGCGATCTTACAGCCGAATAAGTGCCAATGCCAGAAGTCCAGAATCGTGCTACCTTGGTTTGATTAGCACGACATGGAATTCAAATTGATGTATTGGCCATCAGATTCACCTGATCCGAACCCGGTGTAAAACATCTATTATTCTGTCGGACGCCAGTTACGCGCCCGCATACCACTGGGCAGTAATTTCGTGACCTGTGCAAAGACATCATGATACCACATACCTCCGGAACCACACCAAGGGCTTGTTGCATACGTGCCAACGTAGTCGCTGCTGTATTGCGTTCCAAACGTGGACCAACTCGCTACTGACCAGGTTATCATAATGCTTTGGCTTATCACTGTATACTCCGCAAGCCACTGTACAGAGTATGATAATAGATTTTCTTTCCTATTCCACCGCGTGCAGAGCAAGGGAAAATGACATTACACAGGGTATTTCAGGAGGACTGGACAGTATTCAAGGCTATGAGAGGCCCGATCATTTAAAAAAAAAAAAAATGGGTTCTAAACTGCATACCTCAAGAGCTATGAGCACTTTTTCAGTAAAAGAGAAAAATGTTTCATAGTACCGAAGATGAACAAGTACTAATAACTCTTAAAGGTACGCATTTTAGAGCCCATGTTTACTCGACATTATTTTGTCATTTTAGCCCATACTACGATCTCTGTCAAGATACGGAAACTGAAGAGCTTGTTGTTGGAGAGATATGTTACGCAGTATCGAAGATGGAAAAGTGCATGCAGCTCCTAAGGGATGCACTTTAGAGCCCAAGTTTACTCACTTCGAATGATCGTTGTTACAACAACCCAGAATATTGGCCAGTCCTCCTGGGATACCCTCGCTATAGCACTGTACGCGTCCTGATCTCTGTTGTGAGGCCTACGCCAGATGTTGTTGGAGGCAGTATAATGGTCAGACAGTGATCTTCGAATGCAGGTTAACTAAATTGATCCACGGGGTTTCGCGAAGACTATGTCATCTTTTTCACAACTGTTCCCATTTACGTTTTCCAAGCATTTCTGTTAAGTCTTTCGTATGGGCTGTACCGACACTTTAGAATTAATAGTCGTCTGTAAATTCGTTCGATGGCTGTTGTCAGGTGTACTTCGTAAGGACTTCAGACACTAGACCAATACTCTACTCTGCGCAGAAGCGTCATGTATGGGATTTCCATTGGAGATATATTCAGTTTTCCCAGAACCATTCCAACAAATCTAAGTATTTGATTAGCCTTCCCCAATACTAATTTTTTATGGTCGTTCCATTTCTTATTGCTTCTTAGTATTATCCCCTGACGTGTTCAGGATGTTCACCACTATGTATGCAGATTACTGCACTACTGGCCATTAAAATTGCTACACCACGAAGACGACGTGCTAAGGACGCGAAATTTAACCGACAGGAAGAAGATGCTGTGATATGCAAATGATTAGCTTTTCAGGGCATTCACACAAAGTTGGCGCCGGTGGCGACACCTACAACGTGCTGACACGAGGAAAGTTGCCAACCGATTTCTCATACACAAACAGCAGTTGACCGGCCTTGCCTGGTGAAACGTTGTTGTGATGCCTCGTGTAAGTAGGAGAAATGCGTGCCATGACGTTTCCAACTTTGCTAAAGGTCGGATTGTGGCCTATCGCGATTACGCTTTATCGTATCGCGACACTGCTGCTCGCGTTGGTCGAGATCCAATGACTGTTAACAGAATATGGAATCGGTGGGTTCAGGAGGGTAATACGGAACGCCGTGCTGGATCCCAACGGCCTCGTATCACTAGGAGTCGAGATGACAAGCATCTTATCCGCATGGCTGTAACGGATCGTGCAGCCACGTCTCGATCCCTGAGTCAATAGATGGGGACCTTTGCAAGACAACAACCATCTGCACGAACAGTTCGACGACGTTTGCAGCAGCATGGACTATCAGCTCGGAGGCCACGGATGCTGTTACCCTTGACGCTGCATCACAGACAGGAGCGCCTGTGATGGTGTACTCAACGACGAACCTGGGTGCACGAATGTTAAACGTCGTTTTTCGGACGAGTCCAGGTTCTGTTAACAACATCATGATGGTCGCATCCGTGTTTGGCGACATCGCGGTGAACGCACATTGGAAGCGTGTATTCGTCATCGCGATACTGGCGTATCACCCGGCGTGACGGTATGTGTTGCCATTGGTTACACGTCTCGGTCACCTCTTGTTCACATTGACGGCACTTTGAACAGTGGACGTTACATTTCAGATGTGTTACGATCCGTGGCTCTACCCTTCATTCGATCCCTGCGAAGCCCTACATTTCAGCAGGATAATGCACTACCGCATGTTGCAGGTCCTGTACGGGCGTTTCTGGATGCAGAAAATGTTCGACGCTGCCCTGCCCATCACATTATCCAGATCTCTCACCAATTGAAAACGTCTGGTCACTGGTGGCAGAGCAACTGGCTCGTCACAATACGCCAGTCACTACTCTCGATGAACTGTGGTATCGTGTTGAAGCTGCATGGGCAGCCGTACCTGTACACGGCATCCAAGCTCTGTTTTACTCAGTGCCCAGGCGTATCAAGGCCTTAATTATGGCCAGAGGTGGTTGTTCTGTGTATTGATTTCTCAGGATCTATGCACCCAATTTGCGTGAAAATGTAATCACATGTCAGTTCTAGTATAATATATTTGTCCACTGAATACCCGTTTATCATCTGCATTTCTTCTTGGTGTAGCAATTTTAATGGCCAGTAGTGTATTAAACCAGTGGCATGTTGCTACAATGTGCGATAAAGAATTAAACCACGGTAAGAAGGTCGTCCTTCCGTACTCGTGTCTCTCAAAATGTTCAGTGTCACCAGAGAAAACGATGCGTCACGTACCGACGCTGTCTCCAAGATGTGGTGTTGTGCTTTGATGTATGTGCTGACCGTGGTCAACCTCCGTGCGGGCGCTGATAGCTGCCTACCGTGTACCCCGTGACCGCATACGTGACGGACGGCCGTGTAGCAACGCCGGCGTGCTGGAGGCGTCGGTGCTGAGCCGGGACCCGCTGCAAGTGGCTGGCACGGTGCCCGGACGCTGGACAGGACCCCGTGTCTCCTGTAACGAGCAGCTGCCGCCGTTCGAGCCTCGCCTAACGAGCGACGCTCCGTGTCACGTCTTTCTGCCTCACTTTACGGCTTCCTTAGGGCTGCAACCTAGGCGGCTGCTGTCCGCCAAGCAACTCGTGCGTTCGTCGTACGTCTGTGGACACGGCTGTGTTCCGATTATTACGAGGGGTATTCCATATCGATTTACACTTTATTTATTCTCATAATTCGTGGTACTCCATCTGACACGTCATAACAGTTGGAAGTATGTAGTACTTTAGTCTAGCAAAAGGCAGCAGCACAGTCCTAAAGGGTGGGGGAAATAATTTTCTCGAAGGCATGGGTTGGTTTGTTTTGGGGGGGGGGGGGGGGAGACCAGATAGCGAGGCCATCGGTCTCATCGGATTAGGGGGGGAAGGAAGTCGGCCGTGCCCTTTCAGAGGAACCATCCCGGCATTTGCCTGGAGCGATTTAGGGAAATCACGGAAAACCTAAATCAGGATGGCCGGACGCGGGATTGAACCGTCGTCCTCCCGATTGCGAGTCCAGTGTGCTAGCCACTGCGCCACCTCGCTCGGTGGTGGGGCAAATAGAAGTGGTCCGGACGAGTGGATACGATTGGACGTGAATGTATGCATATAACCACACCCCGTGACGCGCACACCGCGTACCACCTCGCTATGTGATCCACACTGGTTCAGAGCGTAATGCGGGCTGCGTCACTGTGAGTGCAGGCGTGCAAAGTGGAGCAGCGGGTGTTTACTGTGGAAACTTCTGTGAAGCTAAGTCGTGGAAACTGTGTGGTGGGTCAGTTGTTTGCTGAGAAGTTTAATGGCGTCAAAGTGCCAGCTTAGTCCGAAAATGGCGTCAGACAAGTTCTGTTTTTAACAAGTCAAAAAACATTCAGAAACGTGGGTGCACTTCACCAGAAAATGCTTCAGAGTCGTCCCAAATTAACCCGACGCCTGTCACAAGAGGCCAAAATATCACGTCGATCATGTGGACTAATACGCCACCTGGACCTGTACCTGCACATGCATCCGTCACGTGTGTCTGTTGTTCATGCATTAAAACCAGCAGTTGCTCCTCAGCGCCTCCAGTTTAGTGAGCGGCTGCTCACTGAGCTGGGTTGTACATGGATCTGTTCTTTATGTCTGATGAAGCCTGGTTTCACCGAGCGGTTTTGTCAGCTCTCAGAGTCACATATTCTGAGCAGCGGAGAATCCGTATAACTTCCACGAAGCATCATTCCATGATGGTCTCATTTTCTTTCATCAGATGCAGACTTCGGCGCGTTTCATTATCAACATTTTGAAATTATTCGTGGCAGCTTTAACAGAGGAGGAAAGTATCAACAATTACTACCAACTGGATGGAGCAACTGCTCATACAGCCGGCCGAACCTTGGAGCACATTTACACAATCTTCATCCTGACAGAGTTGTTAGCAGAGATCAGTCTGGTCGCCGCCCTATTTGGCCACCCCAGTCACCTGATCTGTCAGTGTGCGACTACTTTGCGTGGGGAGCCCTCAAATCCAAGTTGTATCATTACAATCCTCGTAGTCTTCAAGAACTGCAGCACAACATTTCGGATGAGGCTGCACTAATTCCAACAGTCCACCTTCTGTCCGCCTTCAGCAACTTTCTCACCAGGGCCCATAATTGCCAAAGATGAAAGAGGGTCATTTTCAACATCTCCTAGAGTCAGGTTAGTGCAGTATTTTCTTTTCTCTGCTGCGTTTCTGTATATCCTGGAACTCTGTTCTACGGGCCACTCTTATTTGCCCCACGCTGTAGAAGTGAGATGCCTGCTCACAGTGCAGCCCATTTTCCCAACTGCTATCACTAAGTGAGCGAGCAACGTCAAATATGAGCAACAAGAACAGCGCTGGACAACTTGGTTTCTGTGGAAGGAGGGTGTAAACACTGTAAGTATTCAAAGGCGACTGGTGGCTGTGTGTGGAGAATGTGAACAGTCAAGAAAAACCGTGTACAGTTCGGTGAATGGCTGGAAAAATGGCCGCATGTCAACGGAGAAAGGAACCAATACTGGAAGGAGAGTGACTGTGGTAAATCCAGTCAACATTTCAAGACTGGAAAAGCATATTCGTGAGAACATATGCATATCGTTCACGGAACTGAGGGAGGGGGGGGGGGGGTACCAGAAGCATTCTGCACCGTGTGGTGCATGAACACCTTAAACTTGAGAAGGTGTCCGCCAGTTGGGTTCCCAAATCCCTGAATGCAGCGCAAACACAACAGCGTAAGGACCATGCTGTGATCTTAAGCGCCACAGCCAGGATTCAGAAAGTTTCACGTCCAGACTCGTGACTGACGGCGAAGTTTGGCTCCACTACCATGAGCCGGAGACAAGTGCATCCAACACAGACAGCGCTGCACCGAAAGGTTCCGTACAGCGCTTTCTGCGGGAAAACATATGGCCACAGTGTTTTATGGCAAAGGTGGAATCCTCATTATTGATTGGCTGGCTGCAACCAGGGAAACTTACTAACAGCAAGGCATATATATGAAGACTCTTCGGAGATTGCGCCGTGGCACGAAAAAGAAACGGTCAAGAAAATAGGCGAAAGAAGTGCACTTGCAACATGACAAAGCTGCTCCCCATACAAGTCGGACAAACAAGGTTGTCATCGCCGATATGATGTTCCGGGTACTGCCACACCCACCGTATTCTCCTGACTTGGCCCCTTCCTATCACCACCTATTCGGGGCTGTGAAGAAATCCTTATGTGGACATTATTTGTGGGCGCGACAGACTCCAAGAAAGTGGTTCGAGGAGGCCCTACAGAAGTTACCACACCCCAAGTGTGTGCAGCTTAATGGAGACTGCGCTGAAAGTGCGCGCGCACACACACACACACACACACACACACACACACACACACACACACAGAGAGAGAGAGAGAGAGAGAGAGAGAGAGAGAGAGAGTGAGCGTGAGTGTGTAGAACACTCCTCCTGTATTTCAAATATTGGGATGACGTGGATCCTCAGTTACGATTTTCCCATTTCCATATTTAACACTTTTCCTTGTTTTTGTAACGTGTTACGATTTTAGCAACTGCATTGAACTGTATACTCTCCAGAAAGACTTCCGTACACCCCGACAAGGCGAAGGGGTGTATGGCAATGGGGGCACACTGTGCCGTGTATCTTTGGAATCAAGTAATCTGAGATATTCATGTATTCAGGGCAAATGAATAATGCAAGACTAATTTTTAACTTTTGGCGCCTAATATTTTTCTCTCCGCAGAAATAATACAAAAGAAAAAGGAACGAAGACGCCCTGGGAACACTTTTACCCAGCTGATTGCAAAATGCTCCGTCGTACATGCAAGCTTACACTCCGTGTGATCGGGCTGCAGCTAGACTTTCGTGTGTGTACTGAAGAAACTCTAATTGCTATACGTTCTTGCCTTCCTGGCTGCTAAATCCATTTTTCGCGTTAGATAAGAACTCAGTTGCAGGTAGAAATATGTAGTGCGCTTCATCTGAATTTCCGATGACCTCATTAGTGCTATTATTCCCTTTAAACGAATTTACACATCCATACTGAGAAGGATGGACGTACCCCTTTGAGGCTGTAACAGAAAATTGCTTTGATGCTGATACATAGATCCGTGGTTTACTTTTTGCTAAGAGCGATACTCTCACGGTCCGTTAACTGCCCGAATTTCAGCATAAGCGTTTAGACTTGTCTTGCAAATGCCGTTGGTGTTTGTTGCATTATTCTCTGTTTTATGCTCGCTAAAGCACGTAACCACTATCATTTCTGGGAGCTTCGTAAAGATTTGCGATGTACTGTGAAATGATAACTAGCTACCGTGCTTTGCCTGTTTCAGTCGAAGATAAGGATTACGTTAGAAAAAAAACAGGTTTTAGTAGCGAGGTTTGGTAGTCTTCCGTGCTCCCAATCTCTGTTCTAGAGTGCCCGGCGAAATTGGGGCAAATTGAGGGCGAAAAAAACAGGGTTCGCAGTGCCTCCCTGAAATGTTTATTCGCAGGACACATGTGAGCACATACCGTATGCATTAGGCCGTGCATAACGCATAACCAAGGCGTGCTTTGCCCCTCGCAGCCTTCGCCATACTTTCGCTAAACAACGGTTTTTCCTCCGTCTCAAAGAAGACTGTAGCGGCATTAAGATGTACTGGTTTAGCTACTATCGTGCATTCTCCGTGCCTGTTACTGCTGATGTCCAGCTTAGCTGTGTAAATTTGGTCAGCTGGATAAAACAGAACCTTTACTTCAGGTATCGCTTTTATTGCTTTTCCAAATTTCGACAGAGCAACTTGAGGAACCGAGACATAATTTTACCTACATTAATACGTTTAATGAACAAATATCATTTACTGTACTTTCTTGCAGTGGTTTAGAGAGAAAGTAGATCTGTTTCTCAAAAAAAGTCAGAAATCAGGTACCTTACTGAGAAGTTAGATGTCTTCTGGGCACCGGAACTTAAATTTTTAAGCTCACTTTCATGAACTGTTATATGACGAGAAACCTTAAAACTAGTATAGCAACGTCGCTAATTTGGCTCCGCTTTTGCGCAGGGGGGCACTTCTCGGTGTTTCGGAGACATCACTGTTAAAAGTTCTAAAGCCTGTTAAATACTGTACGAGAGCGCCACCATCGAGAAGCGTAGTAAACACAGCCAACTCAAACGACCTGCGCACTTTCAGTTTTTATTGACAGTGTTCATTGTATTGAAGCAACCCACAAATCATAAATATTATTGAAAATTTTTTCAGTTAGCAACATTACGTTAAAATGTTAAGAAGTCGAACACACGAAAGAAAGCGTGTGCTGCAATTATATTAGCTGTAACATCAAAGAACAGAGAAAAAGAGGAAACTGTTTCCAAAATGGCTGAAAAAGAGGATCTAATTGTCGCATGTTAATTTACTGATTGATATCAGCACCACTTTTCCGTAAGATTTCGTAAAATATTTTCAGTTTAGCCCTGCATAGTACAAAACGTTATTAATGTAGATATGTAATAGAATAGAGAAGAAAGTACATTAGGCAGCGATAAATTGCTGTCGACGAAAGATTAGGAGTAATTTCGCTCTTGCTGGCGACAGGCGGGTCATTCGAATGCTCGAAGTTTAGTTTTGTAATAGCAGCAAACAAAATAACCAGAATTGCATGGAGATCTGGAAGCAATTATATCTGCTTGGCAAGGATATGCACTATGTGATCAAAAGTATCCGGACACCTGGCTGAAAATGACTTAAAAGTTCGTCGCCCCCCTCCATCAGTAATGCTGGAATTCAATATGGTGTTGGCCCACCCTTAGCCTTGATAACAGCTTCCACTCTCGCAGACATACGTTCAGTCAGGCGCTGGAAGGTTTCTTGGGCAATGGCAGCCCATTCTTCACGGAGTGCTGCACTGAGGAGAGGTATCGATGTCGGTCGGTGAGGCCTGGCACGAAGTCGGCGTTCCAAAACATCCCAAAGGTGTTCTATAGGATTCAGGTCAGCACTGTGCAGGCCAATCCACGCACACACACACGCACGCATGCACGCACCTTTTATACAGACAATCTAGAAACGACACATTGTTCTACAATAGCTAGACATCCCAAGGAGCACTTTATCAAGGGTGTAACCGGAGTGGAAAGGATGCAGTATGCAGCGAGGGAAAGTAATGGCGAGCGGGCTCCACTCATGGAAAAACCGCTCACTTGTTGACACAGTGGTCTCGATGGAGACGTACTAAGTACGACTGCGTAACTGACGTTTTAGAAACGAGACGGTGGCGGCTCTATAGCTTCCACGTTCAATTTTTTCTGTTCAACAGGTCCCCCACCCCTGCCCAAACCAAGGGCAAGCACGTCACACAGTTACATATACTGCCTAAAGCAGCAGACGCGCATTGGCGCCGCTGACAAGAGTCCTGGTATCCCTCCACCAAAAGGTCCCCTCTATAATGCACCAAGACTTCTGAAGCAGCTTTCGAACACTTATTTGCTACATTAGTATTAATTTAAAGAAATGTGCCATCTATGTCGCACTTAATGGGGTGAAATTGAAAGTGGGGGACATTCACTAATATGACCAGCTGTTCTAGCACTTTACAAATGTTACTATGTTAAATGGGAAACACATCCTGATGTTCTGCAAAATTGTATTTATTTGCTCACGAACCAGCTTTTCGCTTCTTAGACCATCTTCAAGTGACGACTGAGTGTCGCAAACGTAGATAATATGATTTGCGACTAACATATATTATTTATAAGAAGATAGAAAAGATACATGTAGAATGTTCACGTAGGAAAGGAATGAAGTTTTTGGTCACACGGGATCTCACATTAACAAAAAGAAAAAAAGAAAAACATGAAATTTTTATGTGAAGATACGTTTAAAAACTGATGAAAAATGAAGTTGAATTTACGATTTTAATCTATTATTTCTAACTAAAACTTAATTTCAGAGAGGGGAAATAGGATGTCCATATGAACAATGTAATGTTTTTCTGTGTAAACACTCTCCATGTCATGATATCTGCATCTTTTATCTCTTTTGTAAAAATAATTTCTGAGGGGGTCGCACGTCATGTTATACGTGTCCGCGACATTCAGTTGTCACCTGAAGACAGCCTAAGTAGCCGAAAAGCGATTCGTGACCAAATAAATATAATGTTGCAGAACATTGGAAAGTTTTCGCTATTTAATGTTATTATGTTCTGCGAAGTACGGTTACTTTTGCAATTGTTACGTCTAATTGGCAGATCACAGATTGATACTCCAAGGATAAGACATTTTAATCAGTTATTTCCCATGAATAGATTCGTTGTCTGCTACCCATTCCTTTCTCTAATTAGCAATACCTACTATTATGTGTCTCTACACTATGTTTAAAGAGAAAATAGTAGTTACTGTCTCTCGGACTGTTTTTTAGGAACGAAGTGCTACACTGTGACACTGTACGGATACGTCCGAAACTACGCGAGACAAACCATCGCACTTACTATCGTGGCTTCGTTCAAGCTGATGAGGGACATCTTCTCGAATGGCAGGTGTTAACAAGTTACGAAATTGGACATATTATACGTATGCCGTCGCCTCTCACCGATACAGAAACCTACTGTCCAAGTGTGTGCATCCGTTAGTTCGCTTCTTGTAACTGTGGAAATACATTACACCACTCTTTGCTCCCGTAGTGTGTTAGAAAGTTTGTGAAAGGTGCTTGTATGACTGCAAGTTAAGTCTCACGGAGCACCTCCGCGGTGCTGCACAGTGGTTTACGGAGGGCGAGGAGCCCAAATCTTTCGCTTCAAATGACTTTATACTCGTTGGTGATAATTGTAATATCTTTCCACCTAAACGAATAGTGACCAGAACTCTTGAAACTGAGATCTACACGTTTTCGTAACTTCGTTACCATTCGCGATGAAGACGCCAAGTCTGCAGCTCGTGGTCGTGCGGTGGCGTTCTCGCTTCCCACGCCCGGGTTCCCGGGTTCGATTCCCGGCGGGGTCAGGGATTTTCTCTGCCTCATGATGACTGGGTGTTGTGTGATGTCCTTAGGGTAGTTAGGTTTAAGTAGCTCTAAGTTCTAGGGAACTGATGACCATAGATGTTAAGTCCCCATAGTGCTCAGAGCCATTTTTGAAGGCGCCAACTGTAAGTGTAACTTTTGCTTTGTTTCGCGCCAGGATAGCAGATTTTTGTGAAATAAGTTTGCAACTATTTTTTGGCTGGAACAAGAAATTGCGGAATAAAGGTACATTGCACGTAAGGAATTTTATACTGTTGCAGCGAATCTTCGAATGGAAGTTTTCGCCTTCTGAACAGAAATTAATGCCTCCGAGACAAGCGACACTGGGCGTTTACGGCCTTCTCGACGGAGTAACAACAGTATTGCAAACTGTAGTGTCAGACTGCTGTGGATGACGTGGCCAACACAAAACAGTAGCTATCTGAAGTCTCAAACTTCTGCCGACCTTCGAAATAGGGACTGCAGTGTTCAAGAAAAGGGTTTTAGATAGGTCAGTATATGGAAGGTAGTGGGTGCCTAAGGAGACAAAGCGTTTGCACGAGATCTACTGAACGCAACTCAAGTCACAGGCGTCACGATAGTTTTCAACCACATTATTATAGGCAGGGGGTGAGGCCGTCTTTCGCCGCTGGGTACATTTCCATTCTCTTGATATAGTATTTTGAATGAGTCAACAGTTGTCAGTATTTTAGAAACTGAAAACGCAAATGACGTTGGGCCATATGACTAGAGACATTACAAACAGCCATATAATGTGTAATATATTGAAGTAAGTTATCCCTTAGTTACCGTCGTCGTAGATTTCGTTTTAGTTATAGCACAGTTTTGACTACCCCCCCCCCCCCCCCCCCCTCCGCCTTTCTTTAACTCTGATTCAGAGTTTAGTTTTAAGGCTTGTAAGCAATTTACAAGTCTGCTGGGAAACATACCTTTCACTACGTGACTGTTTCTGATGCTCAATTCGGCTGCAATTTGTTTCCAAAGCTGTTCATCAGCAGGCTATGGTCATAGATAACTATAGTCTGATGATGAAAACATGAGCCACAAACTGGATACAAGATAAATGCTTTCTAACATTCGTGGTTTGTGTTTTCCGTTGATAAGCTGTTGTTGAAAACGATAATATTATTATTATTATTATTATTATTGTGTGGTTTCTGTCCTTTAATTTTCTGTCTTGACCTATTAGGTGTAGTACAATAAAAGTCCTATCTTTGTAAAGAAGTGACTGACAAGTATGTTGTTTCATGAATAATGGCAACCAAAGACGCTGTTCTGAGCAGGTAAATAAATGCTTAATAAACAAAAAAATTGATGAATAAATAAAATATAAACTTCCTTGCCACTTAAATACACGCATGGTACATCGAGCAGAAGACATTGTATCCTGGTATCGCTAAAGTGTTAGCGGAAGAAAGATGTGTGGCAAAAATCGCAGATGTCAATAAGTTTACGACTGTCACAGAGGGAAGAGATGAGCAGACAGACCAATCGTGGCACGATTCTCTTGAATTTGGATACGAAGCTTTACCTCGCGGCACACTACTCCCGTTGCAGTCCCACAACTCTGAGCATCGTGAACATTTGTGTGTGTGTGTGTGTGTGTGTGTGTGTGTGTGTGTGTGTGTGTGTGTGTGTGTGTGTTTTAGAGGAGGAAGTGGGGAGGGCGAGTGGCGCGGGATGTAGAGGGATCGGAATAATGCCCGGGATTTCGCTCCTGGAGTAACTGCTGTCCCTCGGGACCGAGCAACTGTTGGCCTGCTTCCGCTTGCGCTGTCTGCATTACCTTTTCCGTTGCGATCTCGGTCAACAGGGACAGGAACGGGAGTTTCCCTGGAAGCACTCCAGCGTCTTGGACGCCCGTTGCCGGTAACAAGGATCTCTACAGAAAGGGAAGAATGAACTAGCTGACTGCTGTCTCACTTAGGTGCGTTGTTTAATTCTTTTGATCTGTTCCTGGTTTCTCATAAAATGAGGTAACAAGAATTTTCACCAAGTCCTCATGTTGCAACATTTTGAAGCTATTATTAGACGAATTAGTCTTATATACATGCCATATGCGTCGGTAACTATTAGCGAACTCGGTAAAGATCACAGTGCTTGTAAGATGCTGTTGACTTCCTCCAACTTGTCGCGAAGTGTCAGACGTCTGCCTGTATCGTGGGGAAGGCTGTGATGATCATGTATGTACAGAATAGTGTTGTGTTTTCGGGTGATATCGGTTGTTCCTATATGACCCATTGCCCTCGAGTAATAACGCTGAGTAGCCGAGATTAACATTTCCATCCGATGGGAGGCTCACCAGAAACACTTTCAGCTACGGAGGTTAGTTATTTCGTGAGTACGTCTATCGCTCAAAAATGTATGACCAACACTATACACTACGAAATATAAACTTAAAATTAATTTCGAACGTAATATCTTTCGAATATTGCCAGGTTTGTAAATTAGGCGGTTTTTGTCTAAATCTGTTCGACTATGATGTTTACCCTTTCTGAATGGGTCGATCGAAGCAAAGATAGTGTGATCATGGCGTCTATACAATTCTATGCTATACACGCCATGTCACAGTTCGATAAAAACAAGAAGAGTAGATATGCGAGAAAGGGGGAACACAATAGAGAAACCACAGACAATTGCAAACGTTTCCCTAGACACGCTTGTATAAGGCTTAAGTATTTTGCACCAAAGCGTATGTGCAAATCTTGTTTTATTTCCTCTAGAAAGTGACTAACAGGAGGAAAAAAATCTACTTATTATTAATAGAAATCAGCTGAAAAGTGTGGAACTAGATCCAGGGGACTGCGTGAACGGAAATTGTACGCAATCACCTCTCCTTAGATAGAAGTTTAGTTTTGAAAATTGGTTTCACACTCAGGAACCGAATTGTTTACCCGCAGGTAACGCCACCGATGTCGTGGTACACGACGTTTGTATTTATTAACCTGGGACAAGATATTCTTTTGTAGATGCCAGTCGATTGCCCTTCCTGTTTAAACATTAGTAGTGGTGCTGCAGATCGCTTTTAATGAACAAGTCTCGTCTGGAGTATTGTAAGCACCGATCTCAAGTGGTGATGTGATTTAGGGTGGGGGGGGGGTGGGGGGGGGGGGGGGACACGGCTGCGAGTTATCTCGCTGGGCATCGGCAGTTCATTCTGCTACGACCTCTGGGCACCGGCGCACAGTTTGTTCGTATTGCGGTCGAGCGTGGACGAATGAAATGGAAACAGTGGTTGGGGGAGGGGGAGGGAAATTAGTGCTCGCTTGTCCACTCGCCCTCCCTTCCCCACTTTGATGTGCTGCATCCGACAGTTTCGACAAATGCTGGAACAAAATTGCAATGTTGTTTCCCCCCCCTTCCTCCCACTGTTTCGGCTTTAGGGCATAGAGGTGCGGGCATTCTACATATGACATCGTTCGCTTTGTTAAACCAAATGCGTAAAGTGATAAGCTTTCTGGCGGTGGAAAGTTCTCATCACACAAGCGTACATCGTATGGAGCTTCAGTGTCCATTTTTTAACAAACAAAAGACACTTTTACGCATTCTGCTTCACATAGCAGAGCATTTTCAGTTTCGAAAATAATAGAGTACCAAATGTCATATTTCACCTGTTCGATTACTGAAAAAGCCGTGTGGACTACCTCATAGTGTTGACAGAACTTAAGGAGAAGCTACGCATGTATAAAGGAGTGTTTTTGACACGTCGAGCTCAACATTAATGCGAAGCAGAAGTTGCCTTATAATGTCTGTAAGGCTAAGTACTGGTTCTGGACATAGTGGCAGAGATGACTGAGACCACTAGACGATGCTCTACCCTAATTTAAGCTCGCACACAACTTTCCATCAAATTCCATATAATCGTAAAACTTCACTGTTGTTGCAAACTCCGCACCGAGTGAAATGGCAGAGTAGTTGCGTCACTGGACTCATATTCGGAAACAACAGGGTTCAAATTCTCGTTAAGTCATAGAGACTTAGATTTTCCATGGTTTCCGCTAACCACTTGGGGGGCGGGGGATGCTGTTATCGTCCTTTCGCCTTTCGAAAAGGCAGTGGCCCATTTTCTTTTTCATCATCGTCCAGTAGCAATTTATGATCCGACCCAAATGATGAGGGGTCAACACTGTGGCAAATGGAGGCTTGGATCAGTTTTAGAAGCGTGCACGGATAGCTGAGATGGTTAAGGCGACCGCTCGCGATAAACGGAAAATCCGGGTTCGAATACCCGTCCAGCATAAATTTTCAGTTTCCGAACTTATACGTATAGGCCTTTAGGCAGTGAAGGATCCAATCAAAAGTCGGCGCGTCAACAATTATAGTCTTCTTCATATACACTGAAGTTAACTCGACATTCGAGATAGCTACCGAGTGCTCGTAAAACAATCTCAAGTTTTCTGTGTTCTGTCAGAGGATATTCCGAGACGTAAATGGGAACCTCCGTGAACATTCGAGTGCTCAATGCCAGTGCGAGAGATGTTGTTAGAAGGCAACACCATACAGAGAAATGCTAACAGTGTGAAAGGCAGCAGAATGCCTGTAACACAAATAAAAGCCAGCGAATCTCTCCCACACTGCTCGTTGGCCGACTATTTTGTAGGGTTAGGCTGAACTCGAAAGTCAGGAAGATAGTGGTGTGTACCTTCCTAGATCGAGAAGAGCACAGTTATGAGACAGGGAACAAAAAAATCAGGTCATATCGTGGTTAGAATTTTGTGTTAACCTCGATCACAAGTGGTCATGTCCATTTCTGCTAAAGCATTGTGATACTAAAACCAGTACTTACCACTCAAATCAGACTTACTGGTGCCTTAGCACTTTGATCTCAGTGACACCGAAGATGTGACGTGAGGGACCACGTTGCTGTTGCAGGCGCTGCTACAGGCGCACGACGTGGTGGCGCACGAGGTGTACGGGGAGGACGCGCTGCGCGTCACGCCGCCGCCGCTGCTGCCCTATCTCAACGGCGGCGACGACCTGGACGGCCCCAATGGCGACATCGACATGGAGAACGTGACGCGCGTCCGGCTCGTCCAGTTCCAGAAGAATACGGACGAGCCCATGGTGAGTACGCTGCCCGCCTGCGCTCTCTCCTCTCCTCCCTCCCCCCCCCCTCTTGCCCTTCCTCCCATCTGCCACTCTCACCCTATCCCCCCCTCTCACTATCCCCTCTACCCCATCATCTCCCAACTATCCTCTCTCTGTCCTTAAACCATTTCTCCCCTCTTATCCCCTCTCCCCCTTCTATTCCCCCTCTTTCCCCTCTTCACTCCTTCCTCCTCTCCAACCTCACCTCTTGCTCTTCCCTCCGCCTCCCCAATCCCCTCCCTCCCCATCCCCTCAAACCTGCCCTTGTCTCTCTTCCATCCCACCCTCCTACTCTTTCCCTCCCCTCATCCCCTCTTTACACTCTCACCTTCTCTCCCCCTCAACTCACCCTACCCCTTCCCTCCTCTCCACATAGCCCTCTCCTGTATCCCCCTCCCACTCTCTTTCTCTCCTTTTCTGTTCTTCTCTCTTCTATTCTGCCTCAGTTGTAAAGGTGTGACAGTTTCTGTTGGCTTTGTTTCTGCATACTTACCAGTGATAGTCATAAAGTTTTATTACGCTGGAAAATTATGCTGCGACTGTGAAACTTAGTGATGAAGTTAATTCTGTAGACATCCATTGAATCTGTAACACATTCCCCACCAATGGATGGCTTGGTGGAAACCTTGCTTGTAGAAGTCTTGGCTTTTCATGAAATGTTCCACACTGAAAACCACTTCGTCGTCGTTGTGGGAATGCCTGCTGTAATCTAATCAGGAGTCTCTGTTGGTATGCTTCAGTGATAGTTGGCTCCTTACGAGCAAAGTCTGGTAGCACCACACCACAATGATCCGAAAAAAAACCACTCCACATCACCGTATCGTAGGATGGCCCGGTCTTGGCTGTTTTTGGTGATGGTGAATCCACGTTTCCACTGCATGTTTCACGCCTTTGTTTCGAAGTCATAGTGATATACCCACCAGTCGACCATGGTGATAAAGGCGGCTAGCAAAGACGTCTGAATTGGCCTTGCGACGGTTCCTAACGGTTACTGCTGGTTTAGTTGCTTTTCCAAACAGCATCCCACACTCGTTAACCAGTGGCATCTATACCTGTGGTTACTAATACTGTAGGCACTTGGGGCTGTACACAGTTCTGTTTAAAAAGAATAGCTCGATGTAATCATAGGGTCACGCCGCGCATGTCTGCTTTCATGCACCCTGCAGCTATCTCAGCGCAAATAATAACGTGTAGCTGTAATCCTACAGCCAGATAATCTATGCGTTGGCTAGAATTGCGAGTTAATGAAGTACACAGAAATACGAAATAAAAGTGAAATTACAAGGGCCATATTCTAATCACTGTGATTGATGTAGATGACAGAGAATTGTGTTGAATAATGTTTACCCTTTAAAGGACATCGAAAATAAACGAGAAGTGGTCATATATTGAATTAAAATGCAGACAGAAAATATTCTTATCAAATCCAGTTAAGTTACATTGAGAGCGTTTCAAGAATGGTAGCGAAATCCCCAAGCTAAATAGTCCTCAAATATATGCAAAACTAAGAGTCCTACACTGAAGCACATTCAAACATATCGAAATATAAGTCCCTTCAGGAGTTGAAGTATAGTAGCAGCCATTCGCTGCCCAGCATCAATCACCTACACAATAGAATTTTACTCACCACAGATAGGTGAACCTGCATCAGACACAGATGTAAAAGTATTCAGAATCGCGCCCTTGAGCTCTTCCCGCAAAAAGTCTCAGTCTCCACTTGACCCCCGTAGTGTTCTACTACTGTCTGCTTTTCCATCGCCTGAAGGCTTCTCCACCAAAAATAGTCGTTCTTAAGCGCTACAACCAGTCATGCCTGCAGATTTTAGACCTATGTTATCGTGTGGGGATTTGCAGGATTCCCATTGATGTCAGGGTCCACTACACAAAGGAAGCAGTTACCCGTGCAGCAGAGTACTTGTGGAGTGCACATGAGGGTTTTTTCGGCTAGGCCGTAGTTTGAGATGCTCTGATGAACACTCGCCAGTCGGTACGCAGCAAGGGAAGTCAGCTGGCGTTCGACTATCAAAATTTTATCGATGAACTGTTGAAGTAATCGTAATAAAGTTAGCCAATTTACTGCCCTCCAGAAAAGTTCTCATACGCAAATTGTTCTTGGGGACCTAGAGCTGGCTGAAGTCTGACGTGGAAAGCTTTGAGATATCTAGCGAGTCGTAGAACGCGTATCGGAAAAGTAGATTAGAAGCCATAGGAGGGGGAGCGTTTCATTGCAGTTCACAAAAATATTGTCTCTATTGAGGTCGTAGTTGAGTGTGACAGTGAAGTTGTCTTGTTACGTATGATAGGTGTAGGTGAAACCAATTTGTTGGATGTTTTTACCGGCCACCAATTCCGCTGTGACAGTTCTAGAATCATTCTAAGAAAATCCATGATCAGTAGTGCATAAATATTCACATCATGCGATATTAGTTAGAGGTGACTAACCTACCGAGTATAGAGTGAGGTACCTATGGATCCATTGCAGGGGTACAGACAGACAGTCATGCGAAATACCTTTGAACACTTTCTCTGAACACTGTCTTGAGCAGCTAGCTCGGCAACCCACACGCAATGGAAATATCGTAAACCTTTTTGCACAACAAATAGGCTGGATCTTATCGAAAGTGTCAGAATAGAAACGAGGATTAGCGATCATGATGTCATTACAGCAACTATGGTTATGAAAGTTAATAAATCAGTTAAGAAGGATAGGAGAATGTTTCTGCTAGATGCAGCAGGTTAACAGTTGTTAGCATCTCACTTAGACAGTGAATTGACATCACTTAGTTTCAGTAAGATGGACGTAGCGGAAGTATGGGCTAAGTTTAAACACATTGTAAATCGTGAGCTGGAGAGTTGCAAGTCTAGTGAGTGGATAAGGGATGGAAAAGACCCATCATGGTAATAACGAAATACGAAAGATGGTGAAAAAGCAGAGGCTGCTGCTCTCTGGTTCAAAAGAGAACGCACAAACGACGACAAGCAAAGGCCAGTAGAGATTGTGCGTTTGTGGAAAGATCTATGTGCGAAGCATACAACAGCTACCACCGTCACACCTTAGCAAAAGATCCAGTAGAAAACACGAGAAAATTATGATCCTTTGTAAAATCGCTAAGCAGGTCTAATGTTTCCATTCAGTCCCTTCTTGACCAGTCTGGCGCAGCAGTTGAAGATAGGAAAACGAAAGCCGAAATTTTAAATTTCACATTCAAGGAATCGTTCACACATGAGAATCGTACAGACATACCGTCATTTGACCATCGGTGAGACTCCCGTATGGACGACATAGTAGTAAGCTTCCCTGGCGTAGAGAAACAACTGAAAGATTTGAAAGCAAGTAAGTCACCACGTCTGGATGAAATCCTGTTTCGGTTTTACAAAGATTGCTCTACGGCATTAGCTCCTTACCCACCCTGCATTTATCGTGAATATCTAGCGCGCCAACTCCCAAGCGACTGAAAAAAAAAGCGCAGGTGATTCCAGTATAGAGAAGGGCAGAAGAACGGACCCGCAAAATTACAGACCTGTATCCTTAACTTCGGTTTGCTGCAGAATCCTTCCACATATTCTCAGTTCGAATATAATAAACTTTCTTCAGACTCAGAAGCTTATGTCCCCGAATCGACATGGTTTAGAAAGCATCGCTCGTGCGAAACACAGCTTGCCGTTTTCTCACGATATACTGCGAACTATGGATGAAGGGCAGTAGGCAGATGCCATACTTTTAGATTTCCGGAAGGTGTTTGACGCAGTGCCCCATAGGAGACTGTTAACGAAGATACGAGGATATGGAATAAGTTCACAGATATGCGAGTGGCTCGAAAAACTTCTTTAAGTAATAAACCCAATATGTTGTCCTCTACGGCCAGCGTTCATTAGAGACAAGGGTATCGTCAGGAGTGTCCCAGGGAAGTGTAATAGGACCGAAGTTGTTCTCTACACACATAAATGATTTGGCGTACAGGGTGGGCAGCAATATGCAGTTGTTTGCTGATGATGCTGCGGTGTACGGTTGAGGCGTCGATGTTGAGTGACTGTAAGAAAATACAAGACGACTTAGACAAAATTTCTAGTTTCTGTGATGAATGCCAGCTAATTCTAAATGCGGAGTCCGCCTCCGTAGCGTAGCGATAGCGTTACCGCCTACCACGCAGGGGACTGGGTGTTGTGTGTCCTTCATCATAAGTGACTCGCAAGTCGCCGAAGTGGCGTCAACTAAAGAGGACTTACAATACGGCGGCCGAACTCCCCCGAATGGGGCCTCCCGGCCAACAATGCCATACCATCATTTCATTTCATTTCTAAATGTGGAAAAGTATGGGTTAATGAGGATCAGTAGGAAGAACAAACCTGTAATGTTCGGGCACAATATTACTAGTGTCCTGCGTGACACAGTCAAGTCGTTTAAATATCGGGGCATAACGTTGCAAAGCGATATGAGGTGGAACGAGCATGTGAGAACTATGGTAGCAAAGGCGAATGGTCGACTTCGGTTTATTGGGATAATTTTAGGAAAGATTAGTTCACCTGTAAACGCATAGAGGAAGCTGGTGCGGCCTATTCTTGAGTGCTGCTCGAGTGTTTGGGATCCGTACCAGGTCGGATTGAAGCAACACAAGGAAGCAAGCGGGAAGCGGGCTGCTAGATTTGTTACTGATAGGTTCGAACAACACGCAAATTTACGGAGATGCCTCGGAAATTCAAACGGAAATCCCTGAATCGAAGGCGGCGTTCTTTTCGGGCAGCACTATAGAGAAAATTTAGAGAACCGGCATTTGAAGGTGGCTGCGAAACGATTCTACTACCACCAACATACATTGCGCATAAGGACCACGAAAATGAGATACGAGAGATTAGGGTTCATACGGAAACATATATACTAATTATGCCCTCGCTCTGTATGCAAGTGCAACGGGAAAGGAAATGACTAATTGCGGTACAGGGTACTCTAGGCCACGCACCGTTCAGTGGCTTGCGGAGTATCTGTGTAGATGTAGATTTGACTCAACATGACCATTTTCCGGGCTAAACTAATATTTTACCGTAATACTTGAATAAAGAAATGTTATAAACATTAGGTCACACGAAAACCATTCAGAATAATTATAAATAAAGGTTTTTTCATGAATAAATAAGCCAGTACCGTTGCGCAAATGCGCCCATGATAAATGACCACAGATTGTCCTGACATATGGTTTAAACAATTATTTAGGCCTGCTTGTCAGAAGCGTCCTTTGCACTCTTTTACAAAGGTGGTGTCAGCTGACATATGCGACTGACCCCTTCTTAAATTACCTTGATTTTGTGTTATAAGTTGTAATTAATATTTAAATAAAGTTACTGGCAAAATGGTAAACTGTTAGTTAAATAAATGAACAAGCGTGACAAAATGTGAGTTATTCGTGCTGTAATCATTTTCTGTGTAATTGTGGAGGATATGATGATCTGACAGACATATGCATAATGAAAAGGTTGGAAAAAACGTAATAAATGAAGAAATAAAATAGATACAGATACGTGGCTTCCAGTGATGATAGCTATAGTGCACTGTGATCGTGTGAGATATCGTATGTTGAAATCGCATGAAGCGTTTAAAATTGTTAATTCAGGGGTTCATTGTGAAAATGTTTATTCGCTGTGAAATATTAACTTCTGTAGTTTTAAATATATTGAAATATTGCTGCATCATTGGATGCGCCTCATTTTTCTGAGATATCAAATGTATTCAAATTTACTTTAATACACTACTGGCCATTAAAATCCCTACACCACGAAGATGACGTGCTACAGACGCGAAAGTTAACCGACAGGAAGAAGATGCTGTGATATGCAAATGATTAGATTTTCAGAGCATTCACACAAGATTGGCGCCGGTGGCGACACCTACAACATGCTGATATGAGGAACGTTTCCAACCGATTTCTCATACACAAACAGCAATTGACCGACGTTGCCTGGTGAAACGTTGTTGTGATGCCTCGTGTAAGGAGGAGAAATGCGTACGATCACGTTTCCGACTTTAATAAAGGTCGGATTGTAGCCTATCGCGATTGCGGTTTATCGTATCGCGACATTGCTGCTCGCGTTGGTCGAGACCCAACGACTGTTAGCAGAATATGGAATCGGTGGGTTCAGGAAGGTAATACGGAACGTCGTGCTGGATCCCAACGGCCTCGTATCACTAGCAGTCGAGATGATAGGCATCTTATCCGCCACGTCTCGATCCCTGAGTCAACAGATGGGGACGTTTGCAAGACAACAACTATCTGCACGAACAGTTCGACGACGTTTGCAGCAGCATGGACTATCAGCTAGGAGACCATGGCTGCGGTTACCCTTGACGCTGCATCATAGGCAGGAGCGCCTGCGATGGTGTACTCAACGACGAACCTGGGTGCACGAATGTTAAACGTCATTTTTTCGGATGAATCCAGGTTCTATTTACAGCATCATGATGGTCGCATCCGTGTTTGGCGACATCACGGTGAAGGCACATTGGAAGCGTGTATTCGTCATCGCGATACTGGCGTATCACCCGGCGTGATGGTATGGGAAGCCATTAGTTACACGTCTCGGTCACCTCTTGTTCGCATTAAGGGCTCTTTGAACAGTGGACGTTACATTTCAGATGTGTTACGTCCCGTGGCTCTACCCTTCATTCGATCCCTGCGAAACCCTACATTTCAGCAGGATAATGCACGATCGCATGTTGCAGGCCCTGTACGGGGCTTTCTGGATACAGAAAATGTTCGGCTGCTGCCCTGGCCAGCACATTCTCCAGATCTCTCACCAACTGAAAACGTCTGGTCAATGGTGGCCGAGCAACTAGCTCGTCACAATACGCCAGTCACTACTCTTGATGAACTGTGGTATCGTGTTGAAGCTGCATGGGCAACTATACCTGTACACGCCATCCAAGCTCTGTTTGACTCAATGCCCAGGCGTATCAAGGCCGTTATAATGGCCAGAGGTGGTTGTTCTGGGTATTGATTTCTCAGGATCTATGCACCCAAATTGCGTGAAAATGTAATCACATGTCAGTTCTCGTATAATATATTTGTCAAATGAATACCCGTTTATCATCTACATTTCTTCTTGGTGTAGCAATTTTAATGGCCAGTAGTGTAGGTCCGGCCCCGTTCTACCCTGGTGAAGTTAGATGTAGAAGGTGCTTGCATCGTCGGTACATGACACGGTACTAAAATTTTCCCTCATTTGTATAATATTCTCAGGTGTTCTTTACTCATCTATTCTGGATGGAACTGTTTGTTTACAATTAATTTCAGTTGCCTTCCAAAGTACTACATCCAAATCGCAGGTTATTCTCCTTACAATAATCTAGTGTTCGTTTTTCTGATATATAACTCAATAATACTTTCAGTCGTTCACTACACTTGACAGTTCCTTCACAGAATTGATATTTAGCAGCTTCTTACGTTAATTTCATTTATTAATCTTAGTTTTAATGCCATGCTTTGTTGTTTACAGTTATTACAAATCATCCTTATTTACTTTGTTGTTGAATATTACTTTTACTGTGAGAGTTCAGTTTATTGTAGAATCTATTTTTCCATTTCTGCCCGTTGTGCTCACTCTTCGATCACAGGACCCTTACCAGACAAACGCAACAAAATATAGTCTCAGAAGTTTTGTGAGCCAGATCTGTGGGGATATACTTATGATAGAATTATTTGTACTCTATGGTGATACATGTATGTGCTGTTGTTCACGTACAAGTAACACATCAGGTGAATACCAGACTGCTGTATCCTCTTAGAAGTTTTCAAAGATGAGGCAACATAAACCAGTGCAAGTGAGAATAACGGTATTGCCATGTTATATGACATTAACTTTTTGTTGCTTTTTTGGATAGAAGTGGCCTTTTGAGGTTTGCATCTGTATTTCCTGTTACCTTGCATAATTTTACCGAAAACACATAAAGTATTTTATTCTCTTAATCTCTTGATTTTCTAGCAAAATAGGGATGAAATGCACATTTAAGCATATTTTAAGCTATTTTGAGGATCACAATCTGATTTTCTCCTCGCTGTTTAGTTTTAGGGTAGATTTACAGTAAATGTGGTAGAACAACTTCTTGATGATTTTATGAACAATCCCTTCGCTTATGCCTTACATCTAGATCTGCGGAAATTATTTGACATTGTGCCACACGAAATGCTAGAGTGCTATGATATCAAGAATAATGAACTGGCATTAAATTAGATCATACTTGACTAACAGAACTCAGGTTGTTAGGGTAAATAACTCTCAATCAAACGCCCTATCAGCTTGTAGAGGTGTGCCACAAGGTTCAGTGCTTGGACCCTTTCTTATTCTGGTGTTCATCAGTGACTTGTCTACTTTCTTGCTTCACAAGTCCACAATATATGCTGATGGCACTACCCCTGTTACCATTGATAACAACATGAAGGATGTGAAGCAAAAAACAAAGCCAGTGCTAGAAAAGTCTGTCATATGGCTCCACAATAATAAGCGTATCCTAAACAAGAACAAGTGTGAAACTGCTGTATGTACTTCTTCCTCCCCATGCTGAATGAAAAAGTAAATGATTCTGCTCTGTTAGACTTCTCGGGATACTCCTGGATTGCAGACTTACTTGGAACAACCATATCGAATAGTTATGTACCAAATTATCCAGAGTAGTTTTTTTGTTAAGAAAATGAAAAGTAATAGTTAGCAAACAACTGCCATTGCCCTCTTACTATGCCTTCTTTCAGTTTCGTCTGTAGTATTCAGTAAAACTGTGGACCAACTCTCATGCTGCTAGTACAATCTTCGCATGTGGGACAAAGCTGTGAGGACAGTTTCTGGAGTTGAAAGCATTTAATGTTCTAAACATCTTGTCTGCATCCTCCCTTTAATTAAAACACATTTTCTCTCCACAAAAAGCAAATGAGTGTATCACCTTGCAGAACAGCTATGTGTGTTCCGATGAAACTAGAAGTAGAAATAACATAGACATGAAATTTACAAAACTTTGCAAGATCCAAAGTAGTTTTAAAAACAAAAGGATGAAGATGTATAACAAGCTGCCACCATTAGCGAGTGACGTTTGTAGTGATGTTTTTGAGATGCACCTTCATCAATTGTAAGTTGATAAGTGTGTTTATAGTGTTACGGAATTTGAATGTACATAGTAAATCTTCTCATCCTCGTGTATTGTTCAAATCCATCATCTACTGTAAAAATTAAGCTCAGAAGGAAATAAAAATTCAATATTGTGTATTCCTCAAATTGTCAAATTCTGTGCAAAAACTTCAGATTTGTATAACATAAAGTGTGTATAGTCTTACTTACCAGTTCCAAGGGCACCACATTAATGTGATAGCTATACAGCAAATTTCTAGCCGTAAGATGGCAAACTAGTAAATGTGATTTGGCGCTTTCATTGTAAAGTTATCAGTGTCAACAGATATTGGGTAAAGACAAATAAATAAATGAATATAAAATTTGTACCCAATACAAAATATTAATACAACATTATCTTTATTTTAGGGTATAACGCTGAAGATGAATGAAGAGGGAAAGTGTATCGTGGCTCGTATTATGCATGGAGGCATGATACACCGACAGGCCACTCTTCACGTAGGCGATGAAATCAGAGAAATCAACGGAATTCCTGTTGCCAACCAGTCGGTCAACGCCTTACAGAAGATACTGGTAAGTACCGATAGTTGACTCACGACACAGGTGATAAAAGTTGTGGGATACCTCCTAATATTATGTCAGCCTCCATTTGCCCGGTGTAGTGCAGCAGCTCAATGTGGCATGAACTCAACAAGTTGTTGGAAGTCCCCTGCAGAAATATCGAGCCATGCTGCCTCTATAGCCGTCCATAATTGCAAAAGTGTTGCCAGAGCAGTATTTTGTGCATGAACTAACCTATTGATTGTGTCCGTAAAAGTTTTGGTGGGATTCATGTGGGGCAATCTGGGTGGCCAAATCATTCACATGAACAGTCCAAAATGTTCTTTAAAAGAATTGCAAATAGTTGCGGCCTGGTGAGATGACATTGTTTTTTGGGAACATGAAGTCCATGAATGGCTGCAAATGGTCTCCAAGAAGCAAAACATAAACATTTCCAGTAAATGATCAGTTCAGTTGGACCAGAGGACCCAGTCCATTCCATGTAAACACAGCCCACACCATTATGGAGCCACCACCAGCTTACACAGTGCCTTGTTGACAACTTGTGTCCAAGGTTTCAAGGGGTATACACCACACTCGACCCTTACTGTCAGCTCTTAGCAACTGAAATTGGGAGTCGTCTATTGACCAACCGATGTGGTACAAGCTCAGGAGAGTCACAACAGTCTAGTTCGTGCTGTTAGCAAAAGCACTTGTGTCAGTTGTTTGCTCCCATAGCCCATTAACATCAGATTTTGTGGCACTGTTCTAATGGATACATTAGTAGTATGTCCCACATTGATTTATGTGGTTGTTTCATGCACCATTGCTTGTCTGTTAGCATATACAATTCTACACATATCCATAATCACGTCGGAAACCTTTTCACATGAATCACCCTAGTACAAATGACAGCTGTGCAAAGTACTGCCATTTTATACCACGTGTATGTGATGCTATCGCCATCTGTGCATGTGCATATCATTATCCCATGACTTTTCTCACCTCAGGGCATTATATTCCATTCTTTAATTGGCTTACTGATGACTCACTCAAGCAACTACCAATAACTTTTACAAACCAGCATTTAGTCATTCAAAAAACCATGATATAATTCAGGAGGTTATCATTTTTTGGTTTCAGGTATAAAAGGTTTTGTTCACTTATTCAACACAAATACATATAATAACATTTAAGTCATATACAATAATTTGCATGAAAACAAACTAACAAGGGAAATCAGAAACACGCAAACACCATGTCTCATTGCCACCATTGCACAGATGCTCCGTATTCTTTCATGGTTAATTCATACATTTGTCAGTGAAACAAGACATGTACAAAGGGCGTTCAAAAAGTTTTGCACAGTCGTCTCCAATTTTTTTATTTTTGGCAGGAGGAGAATGAATTTTTTTGTGAACGTACTTGGAACATTCAGCTATACATTGAGCCCACTCAGTGTAGCCTCCATCAGCTGTGATGCATCTGGCCGAACGTTCTTTCCATGATGTAAATGCTCTTTGGTAAAATTCTGGGGATTGACTTTTACACCATTGCTTGACACAGGAAATAAGGTCTTTCTCACTATCAAACGTTTTACCATGCAGGTGGGCCTTCAGACGACCAAAGAGGTAAAAATCAGACTAAGCCAAGTGTGGCCTTAGAGAGGGCGAGGAACAATTTTCCAACCCATTTTCCTGATTTTCACCTGCTTCATAAGGGCTGTGTGGGGTTTGGCATTGTCATGGTGTAGTCTGATGAGCTGACCTTGAAGCTGTGCTCGATGGTCTTGATGGCATGTTGCAGCTTGTCCAATGACAAACAGTAATGGTCCGGGTTAATTGTGGAGCCAGGTACCAAAAAGTCAATGAAAATGACACCACACTGACCCCAGAAGGAGGAGGCCTTCATCTATTGGCCTGCTGTTCGTGAAAGTCTTGGTTTCTTCTTCTGAGGGGAACCCGGATGACGCTATTCCATGGATTGGGTTTTGCTCTCAGGTTCGGACAAAAACAACCATGTTTCATCCTGGGTAATGACGCTGTCAAAACACTGTTTCCACTCTTCAGTAAAGGTCTTCACGAGACCCTCACACACATTCTTCCTCATCCTTTTCATTTCTTTTGTCAATAATCTGAGCACCCCACATGTACAGATTTTTCTGTACTCTAGTGACTGTACAAGTGATACCACACTACACAATGACAAATGAGTCATTTCAGCAAGCTGTCATGTCATCACACATCTGTCATTTGGGATGATTTGATCAATGGTCTCCTTATTCCCATCACTCACTGCCGTTGATGGTCTACCGCATTGTAGATTGTCCAGTAGAGAGAAATCGCCTTCTTTAAACCTCTGCAACCACCACTGTATACTACTGCGATCCACTGGGTCCTCCCCGTAAACAGGGAGCAATTTCCTGTGAATCGATGTGGCAGAGTCATCGTCGGTCTTGAAGAGGAACTCCATCACTGACCATTGTCGCAACCTGACATCTACTTTATGGTCCATTGTGACTCACCTGTAAATAAAAGAAAATACTTGTATATACCAACTTATAGCTAAATGTTCCAAGTATGTTCACAAAAAATTTCATTCTCCTCCTGCAAAAAATAAAAAAAATTAGAGATGACTGGGCAAAACTTTTTGAATGCCCTTTGTACAATCCCTTGTCTGTATCCTTCCTTGCCTCAAAAGGAAAAGCAGTGCCCAGTTTTAAAAGCTTTGAATGTGGATCATGTGTATACATAATGAGACCTAGCCTTTGTTGTCAAATGATGTATCTTTGTATGTCCCATTGTCAGGCAGTTTATTTTTTTAATTTTATTTTCTTGATATTGCCACTTTCTAAATCAGGGAGAGAGAGAGAGAGAGAGAGAGAGAGAGAGAGAGAGAGAGAGAGATTAGGGACAGGGGCATGTTTGAATGTATGACCTTATCTTTGCAGGTGGGTTGTTTTAAATTTTCCAGTTAGTTTGTTTAAAATTGAATTGAATTGGATTTTGGATTTATATGGCTAGGGATAAGTTCCAGTTAGGAGTTACACTGCGTATTGGAATGTGTTAACTGGGTGGTTGAAAACAAATAGTTTAACATAAAGTTATTCTCAAACTGAACATAGGTTCTGTTGTGGAATGGACAAGGTGTACTGATTGTATTCTCCGCCAAAGCTGGGACGGACAAGCACAGCAGGAGGAGGTCCCGGTGAGGACACAATAACTACTTCACTTATTTTTTATTAATTTATTCATCTTCGTTCCACCCTGTCACTGTTTTGAAGTCACTGTGGACAGGCCCAAGGACAAACACAGCTCTTTAATTAATGTAACCAACTCATACAGTCATTTGAGTGTGTTTCCATCTTCACATAATAGTTTGGCACTGTAGGAAGCAACAGACAAAGTAGTGCAGTGTACAGTGGACATGTGCTGTAAAGTAGATGGCATGGTGAGCTGGCATCTCCAGTGTGCTGGTGCTAAATTGACAGCAGTGGTGAGGCACTTCTTGTGGATTTCTGCAGAGCAGGGCATTGGCAACTGGCTTAGTGGAAGGTTGCAATGTTCTAGCTACACAGTGATGACTTTGCCCAGAGTCGAAGTCTGGACTGATGTTGAAGAACAGGGGCAGCCAGCTGGCTTAATGTTGGCTTCCCAGGCTGGGCAGACAGGCAGAGGTCCTCGTTTGTGTCCCAGCAGTGGCAGTGGTGATGGTGGTGGCTCCAGTTGACACAGATTAGACATCGTATACTGCCCACCTAGCCAAATGCTGAAGGGCTGGTTTAAGTGGGCTTAAATGCTGTGACAGCTAACTGACTTTGCGGGAGGCATGGCATTAGTGTGTCATGTTGAATTATCTGAAAGAAGGCAATGACCAGTTGTTGTCGATGGCAGTGGGTTCTTCCTGGTGGTTGGCCGTGTTTTGTCACATGGATGTCTCTGGTGCGGAAGTACTAGAAGTCCATTCTTATCAGGAGTTGCTGACTGGTACCTGGCTGACTCCAACGTGTGGCCTAATTACCATCCTTGTACTCCATTGCATTTAACTTATCCTCCTTACAGTTTGAACATCTCAGTGCTGTAACAGACAAAAAAGAAAAACAAAAGACATGTTTGTAATCTAGGGTGTATGCCCTCACCCTTCTGACATTTCAAGTGGCTGTATTCCAGTTATCAGTGCCCTACCATTTGAAGTAAACAGTGAAACACGGTACAACAGAAAAGAAGCATATGATTAACCAAATCTCTCTCCATCGATTTCCAAGAGAGCTTGGTCACTTGCCTTTAATATGTACGTAGAAATGAAGTAAGCGTTTATAAGAATGTCTAGGACAGTGGCAAAGTTAATACGTGGCCTGCACTACAGACACATTTCTGGTTCCAGTCCTTTAATAAATCATGTTGGTTCCCCCCTTCTCCAAGGAAAGCCTCAGGGTCACATACCTCCTCTTTCCCCAATCTACTTCATATCAATTCAAGGCTGCTTACACGTGTTGCTAGTAAAAATCCAACATGCTGTAACTAAGTCTCTTACCCTATACAAAATTTGTGATCAGAATTCAAGCTGGCAGAAGTGGCTCACTTGTTCTAAGTAAAAATTCAAGGGAGTGGAACTATGACAAGTGTTCAACAGAAAAGATACAAAACAGCACTATGCATATAATTGAAGTCTTTATTCAAAACTAATCACCAGAGGTCTGAGCACAACTAGCTCGCTGTTTCTTAAACCAAAGGATTCTCTGACCCCAGAATTAAGCTGCTATCATTTGAAGTTGACTATTACATTTTGTGTGACCTTGGAGATGAGCAGACACACTATTGTCGAGCAGAATCAGTACAGCCATGAGCAGCTCAGGCCATTTGCTCTTGATGAACTTGTGTAGACTATGGAGTCTCTCAATATACCTCACTGGTAACGGTTTTTCTGTGCTCAAGGAATTCAGATGCCGAAAAACATGGTGAGCATCACCTTACTTGCTGAGAACACAGCTCTGAATTTTTTAGGAGGAGATGATGACACTACATTCCTGGCCTTAGATGTCTTTCTACACTATCCCAAAGTGGCATATGCAAATTGCAGCCAGTCTGGTTGTTATGGCATTTTTATCTTTTCATTTGAACACCCGTTATACAGGGTGTTAAAAAAAAGAAAGTCGAATACCTTGAGAGGTGGTAGTACTCATCGAAACAAGAAAAATAAATCCAATAAACATGGATCTGGACATGCATACTTTTTCCGATAAACATGTTTATAGGAGGTGTTCAGTGTGGCGTCCATTCACGATAATGCACCCCTATGTCCTGCAGCATAAGGTATGATGCGCCCTTTTGAAGTATGCCTGGTTGTTGTTGTACCTGCTGGCACACATTGAAGATCCAATCCTGTAGTGTCCGCACATCATTGATTGGGGTGATGTAGATTCTGTCAGGGACAGTAAATGCCTTGGAAGAACACTTGAATCAGAATGGACGGTGTCTTGAAATGGGGTTTTAGGGATAAGGGAATGAAGTTGAAATAAATCAGGCAAATAGAAGATGAGTTTTGCTATTTGGACAGCAAAGTAACTGATGCTGGGCAAAGTAGAGAGGGTTTAAAATGTAGATTAGCAATAGCGAGAAAAATGATTCTGAAAATGGGGAATTTGTTTACACTGAATGCAAATGTGATTGCGAGGAAGTCATTTTTGAAGGTATTTGACTGGAGTGTAGTCTTGTACAGAAGTGGAATGCGGACTAGAAACTGTTCAGGCAAGAAGGGGATTGAACATTTTGAAATGTGGTGCATCAAAGGAATGCTGAAGAACAGATAGGATTAGAAGATAAATTGGGTAACTAATGAGGAGGTGCTGAATCAAATGGAGAAGAAAATAAATTTATGGTACAACTTGACTAAAAGAAGGAATCAGATGATAGGACACATCCTGAGGCATCAGGCAATCAACATCTTGGTAATGGAGGGAAACGTGATGTAAAAATTGCAGAGGGGGACCAAAACCTGGCTACTAATTCGAGTGAATGAACATCACAATACTTGTGAAGAGATGAAGAGGCTTGGACAGAATAGACTAGCAACGAGAGCTGCATCAAACCAGTCTTTCAACTGAATATGGCAGTGACAGCAACAACACCAATAAGAAAACATTGACCA
The DNA here is from genome assembly GCF_021461385.2 of Schistocerca piceifrons. NCBI lineage: Eukaryota > Metazoa > Arthropoda > Insecta > Orthoptera > Acrididae > Schistocerca > Schistocerca piceifrons. The sequence goes on from NC_060138.1 coordinate 704,158,772, forward strand.
TGGTACATGGAAAAACAACCAGATGTGGTGTTACTAAAGTGTGGGTACACCGACTACAGTCAAGTTGGAAAGACATACGTACTGTAGTGATAATGTTATCCCAGCTTCTCATCCAGTTCTCATGACAATAATGCTACTGGTATTAAAGTACCCAACTTCAACTGCTTGTGATGAGATACACCATGTTCAGATGTTGACATACGGGATGGTCTGTTGATGGCAGTGCCAAAACCAGTAATGTATAAATATAAATAAGTAGAATAATAGTGATCTAGACTGAACTAACTTTGAAAAAATGCCAAAAATATTGCTGCCTCTTACATAGACCTCTTTTGGAGAGATTTATCTTCTTGTGTTTGGTTGACAGTAATGCAAAGTAAAGTGTATTCTCTGCCACACCATGCAGTGGCATGCAGAGTATATGGTATGTAGACATAGATGATGATTAATCTCTAGGGGAATTCCACACAGCACCTCAGGGTGTTCTGAGGACAATATACTGTAATTCAGTAGAATTGTTATTGAACAAGTAGGCAAAAAGTTCCTGCTGATAAATACTCTGACACAACTAACTGAATTTTAAATAAAAATGGTTTATCTTAATGAACGTAGCACTTTCTATGTGGTGTAGCACCTGTATACTTTGTAAGGCAAAAGAAGAGACCTGAAACCTGGCAGTGCTGTTGCCTTTAGTGAAGTCGTCTGTAGATGTGTGGCAACACTGAGGTTTTGCCATAGAGATACGTATAAAATCATGTTAGGTGATTGGTTGTGATGGACCCTGTAAATTGTGGATTTCCTCAAACTCACTAATTAATGAGCTAGGTCAAAACAACAATATGGTAACCAATATAGAAGGTCCATGACACATCTGACAGGCAACTGAAAGTGTGAGGCATGTGGATTAATCAACCTCAAGAATTGTAGAGGAAACAGTTGTATAGCTCATGCTGGGTGCTGGCAAAGTTTTGCTATCACATTGTAAACTACAAAACAAGTAAACAGTAATATAAGAAGCAAAAGAGTAACAAGAAATGGAAAGTGAGTGCTGATAAGATACCAAACTTAGCAAATGAAATAATATTCATTTATAAAAGCAGGGGTGGTGTACTGTCATATAGTAATGGTAGTGAGCACAACAAATGGCACACAGATAGAAAAACAAACCAATACACAAAAGAACATTGGTGCATGGCAGACTGAAACACATCACAGAAAACAGTTAACACTAACTTCTTTTGAGCTCTTGCTCTTTTTCTAGTACGGGTGCACGTGCGGACACACACACACACACACACACACACACACACACACACACACACACACACACACACACACACCTACCTAAATGTACATGCTTGCTGCTACCACGAGCATGTATGTTTGGGTGTCAGTGTGGATGTGTGTGAAAATGTGTGGGTACTCTGAATAGAAAAAGGACAAGAGATTGAAAGTTAATGTTAAGTGTTTTCTAATACTTTTTCTGTGTGACACACACATTTCTTTATAGGTAAATAGTTGCCTTCCTTTTATTTTACATATTTTTCCATCCAGGAACTTCCATTATTGTGTTTCGCAAAGGAAATATCCAGCAACAATGATCTTCAGTAACAAAATATTGTGGCCTTGTGGATTCAAAAGCAAAAGTCAAATAGGAAGGATAATAATGAGTGTGCAGCTGCTTGTTAACATCACTAGGTCATAACTTGTCAGCAGTTTCACTCATCTAATGTGATTATCTAACACCACTTCTAAAAATTGCATACAGATGTTCACTCAACAAGGCTGCTTTCTAATTATATCACTATGTAGCATAGCTTGTCACTCTGGTTCAGTTATGAGTAAAGTTAATCTATATTTTAAATTTTCTTCACTTCCAAGAAAACACTTTTTACACGTTATTTTTACTTTAGTGTTGTAGAAGATTTCTTTTGGAGATCAGTGGCATTATATAAATTTTTTAATGCTATTATCATCTTTGAACAATATTTCTGAAACCATTTTGTGCAATTTATTCTTCTTCAAAAAGTTGTGCAGTCTTTTGTGAGTGAGTGTCTTTATCTATGATCTTTCAGATAATAATAATTCTAGTGTGTCATTTTGTGTATTGAAAGTACCATACTTGCCAGAGTTATCCAACAGATTATATTTATAAAGCCAAATTCAATGAGGTAATATAGGTACACTGAGGCTCAACAGCCTTTACATTATTTCTTCTTATGGGCTAATGAAAAATTCTATTTTCTTATCAGTAATTAAGAAATTATGTTTCATGAGATAGTCAAATTTATAATTTTTATTTTTATCCTTCACCAAATTTTATTGTATTAAGCTCCAGGAATTCATTTATTGAAGTTAACATGAACTTGTGAGTATAAATCTTTTAGCCAAGTTTAAGAAGCTTGGACAGAGGACAGTCAGTGTAATAATAAAAGTGATTCATTCAAATTGGTGAGGTAATACTACTTTCTGTTTGTTACAGAGAGAAGCACGAGGATCAGTCACCTTCAAAATTGTTCCATCATACAGGAGTGCTCCACCGCCCTGTGAGGTACAAGTAAGCCCAGCTTCATCACAGCAGTTGCTTGATAGGAATAAGCTTGCCAGCTCTGCATATGAATGATGCACTCTGTGCTCTTCTAATTAGTTTACACCTTTTCCCCCTTCTATGAACATGGGAAGCAGGCTAATTTATTTGTATTTTAGAATATATAAGTAAATAATTGGCCAATATAAAATTAAATATGAAAAAATATTAATTAAAAAGTACCATATTCTTTTTTCCTGCACAGTGCTGCATTCTTATTTATCACATATATTGACAGTATGGCAGTCACAGTTCTGTTGAGGCACTCAAAACTCTAATTCTCCATGCACTCTGATAATGGAAAATTTACACAATCACTTCACAGAACTCAAAAATTGTTGCATGTGAGTGTCCAATGAATGGATGTAAATGTTCAGATTCTACATTTGTGTGCTGCTGATCATGTGCCTTCTTTCTTTTTTGTTTTATTCTGTATTTTTGATTTCTTCAGAAATACACAAATTTGCTAGTAGCCCAAACCTTGAGAAGCACAGTGATTATCTCAGTTTATTATGTGTGTTGTATCTCACTTCCTACAAATTTTCCATTTATTGATTTGAGAAAAACTAAAACTTCATTCTGTCATTCACTGCTTCTGTTGTAAAAGAAAGATATCAGCATATGGTAAAAAAAAAAAGTTCTCAGTTCTGCAAAAAGCTATCTTGCATGTTTTTAAAGTTGTTTTCCAGTGTTGAATGAAGTATGCATTACAAACATAAATTCAACTTAAAACTGAAGCTGTGATGATATTCTCAGGAAATGTAGGTGTATAGGCTATCAAGGCCAGTAACTATTTTAATAAAATCTTTACAGCTGGATCGTTCTGATAACTAAATAGCAAATACAAAATAAAATCCAACATTTCAAACAACTTGCAACGGCCCTGTTTGGGATGATGGAAGTACTCTGTTGTGAAAGTGGCCTATATATTGCATCTTATTTTAGTTATCACAGCCCTGATACATGAGTGAACTGTCCTCAATAACCTAGCAGTTTTGTCACCTGTAGAAAACTGTTACTTGTTGGCTGAAATATTTGATTTCCTTTGTTGGGTGCTATTTAGTTTTCAGAATGATGTGACCTACTGTCGTTAAGGATTCCTAATCTTCTTAAGGATTTTATTCCAATTGTTGGTAAATATGTGTAATAACTTCAGAAGAACTACTTCCATCATTACTTTGTACGCACATTCCGCAAAGAAAGTGTGCGTAATTATACAACTGTTGAATAGAAAATAGTACCTGCAAAAAAATGTGATATGAAACAACGTTTTGTGTTGAGATATGTTACTACATAAATATGAAAGGAAAGTTTGTTGCACATAAATTGACACAAAGGAGATGGATGGACTTTTGTTCCTCCTCCAAAGAAAATGAAGGGATTGAAGGAAAAGCAATAAAATGCATGTTAGATTTTAACACAAACTACACTATCCCCCCCTCCCCACACACCACACATAAACACTGGTTGCACAAATAATAAAGCTTTATGTATGGCAAAACTGATTGAATGAAACTGTAAATATTGTTTGTACATGTTCAGCCCTACAAAACATCACCTTGTGCACAGTACTCTATTAACTATTGGATGTTATAGGGCTGTGTAAACTGAGTAAGACCAAAATGCACCTTTGAATAATTAGTTTATTACTCTGTTTTATTTAAAAAGAAATATAAGAACTGTATGCACTCCTGGTACAGACCAGTAGTGTGAATTTTGAGAAAGTTGGCATTAAATTTAAGGAAAAAAAAACAGATTGGCACATCATTTGCTATGTAACAGACTTCCCAGAGCAGAACAAAAAAAATTTCTTTCAAATGTTATAAATTCATCTACTGTTGAAACTATTTTTACAGAGCAGAATACTGACACAGCACATCCATTTAAATCGTGATTTAGCACAAACTTAAGAAGTGAAGTTCCTCACATAGTAGTTGGAAGATAAAAAGGTGAAGATGAAACTTTACTTGGTTAGCAACTCGAGAAACCACATACTTGATGTATTTAGCTTTCTGAAAGCATGGGGCTCATATCAGAGTCTTATTTTTTGGTTGCGCATTTACTTTTGCTTTTTGTGGCTGGATGCCATTACCACATTGATTTAAGGGGAGGAATGTCGTTTACCGTATCCTTCAGCAAATTTCTAAACCGTGTTGTCTATGTTTCCATGTGCTTTTATGTTTGTTTTTTAGGCGTAGACTTAGTAACCAACCTGCTATTTCCATATGTGGTGTGACAGACTGCCTGAGCCCAATCTCTGGGTAATAGAAATGGAAATGTCGTGTGGCTAGGGCCTCCCGTCGGGTAGACCGTTCGCCTGGTGCAGGTCTTTCGATTTGACGCCACTTAGGCGACCTGCGCGTCGATGGGGATGAAATGATGATGATTAGGACAACACAACACCCAGTCCCTAAGCGGAGAAAATTTCCGACCCAGCCGGGAATCGAACACGGGCCCTTAGGATTGACAGTCTGTCACGCTGCCCACTCAGCTACCAGGGCGGACAATCTCTGGGTGATTTGTGTATGAGGCCAATGTTATTAATCCAGAATGCCAATTCGGTCATGATTTGGGTAACCTCCTTGCAAATGAAAGTTGAGTCCTACTCATCGTACTGTATGAGCAAGTAATACACCGAAAGCCAAAGAAACTGGTATATTTGCCTAATATTGTGTAGGTCCCCCGTGAGCATGCAGAAGTGCCACAACACAATGTAGCATGGACTTGACTAATGTCTGAAGTAGTGCTGTGGGGAACTGGCACCATGAATCCTGCCGGGATGTCCATACATCCGTAAGAGTAAGAGGGGATGGAGATCTCTTCTGAACAGCACATTGTAGGGCAGCCCAGATATGCTCAATAACGTTCGCGTCTGGGGAGTTTGGTGGCCCCAGCGGAAGTGTTTAAACCCGGAAGAGTGTTCCTAGAGCCACTCTATAACAATTCTGGATGTGTGGGGTGTTGCATTTTCCTGCTGGATTTGCTCAAGTCCTTCGGAATGCACAATAGACATGAATGGATGCAGGTGATCAGACAGGATGCTTATGTACATGTCACCTGTCAGAGTCATGTCTAGATGTATTAGGGGTGCCATATCACTCCAATTGCACATTCCCCACACCATTGCAGAGCACCTACCAGCCTGAACAGTCCTCTGCTGGCGTGCAGGGTCCATGGATTCATGAGGTTGTCTCCATACCCATACACATCCAACCTCTCGAGACAATTAGAAACAAGACTTGTCCACCAGGCAACATGTTTCCTGTCATCGATGGTCCAATGTTGGCGTTGACGGGCCCAGGTGGGGCATAAAACTTTGTGTCGTGCAGTCATTGAGGGTATACGAGTCGGCTCCGAAAGCCCATATTGATGATGTTTCATTGAATGGTTTGCATGCTGACACTTGTTGATGGCCCAGCATTTAAACATGAAGAAATTTGCAGAAGGCTTGCACTTCTGTCACATTGACTGATTCTCTTCAGAAGTCATTGGTCCCGTTCTTGCAGGATCTTTTTCCAGCCACAGCAATGTTGGGGATGTGATGTTTTACCGGATTCCTGATATTCACGGTACACTCGTATGGGAAAATCCCCACTTCATCGCTACCTCAGAGATGCTGTGCCCCATTACCCATGCGCCAACTATAACACCACATTCAAAGTCACTTAAATCTTGATAATCTGCAATGCTAGCAGCAGTAACTGATCTAGCAACTGTGCCAGACACTTGTTGTCTTATATAGGCATTGACGACCGCAGTGCCGTATTATGCCTGTTTACATAGCTCTATAATTGAATATGCATGCCCATACCAGTTTGTTTGGCACTTCACTGTGTATAAGGCTCTCAAAATTCCATGTGTGCAATGAAGCTGAAATGTCAATCAGTTGAACAATTTTTTCAAGTAAGTCATTTATCTCATTTAACTTTCTTGTTCTGTTGAAACTCTTACATTTCTTCTATAGTTGTTTTATGTTTTTCATTTATAAATTGTGCTCAATCATTTCTTTCTTTAAATGGTGTTTTTAATTTATTTATAAATCATGTTGCATGTTTTATTTTTTTAAAATCCAACTTTGTTTTATTAGGCCAAGAGTCTCATCATTCAGTTATTCCTTTGTTTAGACAAAAGTCTACAAATGAGATGCATTGCTGCCTACTTGTAGTCATGTAGACCAGGTCATCATCCAGGTTGGTTAGCATTTTCTGCTGAACTGTAAGTTGAGATGTTTTTAATCGTTTTGTAATAAGCCATTTTCACTTCTTATCTCCTTTGTTGATTTTTCTAGCTAAAGCCATGTTTCCATGGTAACTTAAGTTTTGGTCTGTATTACTGTCATTTCATGAATATTTTTTACTTTAGATGGTTTTGGGAATGAGCATTGTGTACAACCTAATTATGAGCTAGGCATTATCTGGTGGGCATCATTAGATTACTGACGACAAAATAGTGTGACATGTTAGATTTACTGTTAATTATTTTGAATATATGGTTCTCAGGTCTGCTGCAGGATCACATTGTGTAACTCCTACAATATGTAATAATGGGTATTGTGGTCATTGTTGGCAAAGAACAAGCTCCCCGTAATAGGGACCGAAGTGTTGTCTTCCATGCATATGCAGGATTTCCACTGCTGCTGTTGGATATTCGTGTGGCTGGGATATGATCGAACCTTGCTTACTGTGTGGGGCATCTACTATGCTGCAACAGGGTTACTATAAGAAAGTCTTGTCCTGCTTTTTGTGGCCTAGTCATGGAAAGCACATTGTACCAGGCCAGAGTCTTTGGAGCCCATTGCCAGCAATTTTGAGGTGAACATTGTGCCACAATTTAAACATATATTTACTTCATTGACATACACAGCTATATTGACATAATTACTCTAAATTCCCAATTAACTGCCTGGTAGAGTGTTCATTGAACCATCTCCATGCTATTTCTCTACCATTTGGCTCTCAAACAGTGTATGGGAAAAATGAACACACAAAACTCTTATGTCTTTCATTTTATTACAGTGATCATTTCTCCCTGTGCAGTATGTATTTTCATACTCTGAGGTGAAAGTTGGTGTTTGAAATTTCATGAGAAGATCCTGCCACAACGAAAAATGCCTTTTTTTTAATGATTGCCACCCCAATTCACAAATGATGGCACACTCTCCCGTATTTCACATTAATACAAAAAGAGCTGCCGTTATATGAACTTTTTCAATGACTCCATTTTTTAATGTCCTCCATCAATCCTACCTAATGTGAATCCCACACCACACAGAAGTACTCCAGATGAGGGACAGGACAAGTGCAGTGTACGCAGTTCTTTAGAAGATGCATTGCATTTTCTAATTGTTCTGCCAATAAATCATGTTCTTTGAATTGCTATCCCCACATTATCTTTGTGATTGTTCCAGTTTAAATTATATTTTTAGTTGTAATCCCTAAGTATTCAGTTGTATTTACAGCCTTTAGATGTGTGTGATTTATCGTGAATCAAAATTTAGTGGATTCCTTTTAGTACTCGTGTGGATGACTTCACACTTTTCATTATTTAGTGTCAATTGTCACTTTTTGCTGCATACATATATCTTGTCTAAATCATTTTGCGACTGGTTTTGATCATCTGATGACTTAACAACATGGTAAATGACAGCATCATCTGCAAAGAATCTTCAAGAAATATTTTATTGAATGACAAGTAATTTTGAGCAAGCAGACAGGGTCTCTGTAGGGAGCTTCCTACCTCCTGTGGTGCCCAGTTATTTTAGAGGAACTTAGAGGTGAAAGGGTTAACTGGGTTGCCACAAGTTCTGAAAATCAGGGAAATATCAGGGAGTTCAAACACGTCAGGGAAATCAATAAAATATCAGGGAAATTTGAGAAAAAAATTGGAAAAATCAGGTTTTTGCCCCAGTAGACGAAATAGTTTGTATATTGAGATGTCACGCATTGTCACTGGCCAGATGCAGCTGAGTACATGTGGCACTTCCTACTCCCTCATTCTTACTGCTTCTCCCCTTCCTACCACTACCATCAGCTTGCAGTCAGTGCTGCCACCACTTCTTACCACTAGTGTAGCAGCTGCCGACAAGAGGCAGGGAGGCATGGGGAATGGTTTGTTTGGACCTGCTTCTCAGATATTGTTGACGCAGTAGCTGGAGATGGCAGTCATGTGTGCATGAGCTGTGTCTGAGTGATTGTGTGGATATATACATATGTTGTTTGTTGTTGTGGTCTTCAGTCCTGAGACTGGTTTGATGCAGCTCTCCATGCTACTCTATCCTGTGCAAGCTTTTTCATCTCCCAGTACCTACTGCAACCTACATCCTTCTGAATCTGCTTAGTGTATTCATCTCTTGGTCTCCCTCTACGATTTTTACCCTCCACACTGCCCTCCAATACTAAATTGGTGATCCCTTGATGCCTCAGAACATGTCCTACCAATCGATCCCTTCTTCTGTTCAAGTTGTGCCACAAACTTCTCTTCTCCCCAATCCTATTCAATACTTCCTCATTAGTTATGTGATCTACCCATCTAATCTTCAGCATTCTTCTGTAGCACCACATTTCGAAAGCTTCTATTCTCTTCTTGTCCAAACTATTTATCGTCCATGTTTCACTTCCATACATGGCTACACTCCATACGAATACTTTCAGAAATGACTTCCTGACACTTAAATCAATACTGGATGTTAACAAATTTCTCTTCTTCAGAAACGCTTTCCTTGCCATTGCCAGCCTGCATTTTATATCCTCTCTACTTCGACCATCATCAGTTATTTTGCTCCCCAAATAGCAAAACTCCTTTACTACTTTAAGTGCCTCATTTCCTAATCTAATTCCCTCAGCATCACCCGACTTAATTAGACTACATTCCATTATCCTTGTTTTGCTTTTGTTGATGTTCATCTTATATCCTCCTTTCAAGACACTGTCCATTCCATTCAACTGCTCTTCCAAGTCCTTTGCTGTCTCTGACAGAATTACAATGACATCGGCGAACCTCAAAGTTTTTATTTCTTCTCCATGAATTTTAATACCTACTCCGAATTTTTCTTTTTTTCCTTTACTGCTTGCTCAATATACAGATTGAACAACATCGGGGAGAGGCTACAACCCTGTCTTACTCCCTTCCCAACCACTGCTTCCCTTTCATGTCCCTCGACTCTTATAACTGCCATTTGGTTTCTGTACAAATTGTAAATAGCCTTTCGCTCCCTATATTTTACCCCTGCCACCTTTAGAATTTGAAAGAGAGTATTCCAGTCAACATTGTCAAATGCTTTCTCTAAGTCTACAAATGCTAGAAACGTAGGTTTGCCTTTCCTTAATCTTTCTTCTAAGATAAGTCGTAAGGTCAGTATTGCCTCACGTGTTCCAGTGTTTCTACGGAATCCAAACTGATCTTCCCCGAGGTTGGCTTCTACTAGTTTTTCCATTCGTCTGTAAAAAATTCGTGTTAGTATTTTGCAGCTGTGACTTATTAAGCTGATAGTTTGGTAATTTTCACATCTGTCAACACCTGCTTTCTTTGGGATTGGAATTATTATATTCTTCTTGAAGTCTGAGGGTATTTCGCCTGTTTCATACATCTTGCTCACCAGATGGTAGAGTTTTGTCAGGACTGGCTCTCCCACGGCCGTCAGTAGTTCCAATGGAATATTGTCTACTCCGGGGGCCTTGTTTCGACTCAGGTCTTTCAGTGCTCTGTCAAACTCTTCACGCAGTATCATATCTCCCATTTCATCTTCATCTACATCCTCTTCCATTTCCATAATATTGTCCTCAAGTACATCGCCCTTGTATAGACCCTCTATATACTCCTTCCACCTTTCTGCTTTCCCTTCTTTGCTTAGAACTGGGTTTCCATCTGAGCTCTTGATATTTATACAAGTCATTCTCTTATCTCCAAAGGTCTCTTTAATTTTCCTGTAGGCGGTATCTATCTTACCCCTAGTGAGATAGGCCTCTACATCCTTGCATTTGTCCTCTAGCCATCCCTGCTTAGCTATTTTGCACTTCCTGTCGATCTCATTTTTGAGACGTTTGTATTCCTTTTTGCCTGTTTCACTTACTGCATTTTTATATTTTCTCCTTTCATCAATTAAATTCAATATTTCTTCTGTTACCCAAGGATTTCTACTAGCCCTCGTCTTTTTACCTACTTGATCCTCTGCTGCCTTCACTACTTCATCCCTCAAAGCTACCCATTCTTCTTCTACTGTATTTATTTCCCCCATTCCTGTCAATTGCTCCCTTATGCTCTCCCTGAATCTCTGTACAACCTCTGGTTCTTTTAGTTTATCCAGGCCCCATCTCCTTAAATTCCCACCTTTTTGCAGTTTCTTCAGTTTTAACCTACAGGTCATAACCAATAGATTGTGGTCAGAGTCCACATCTGCCCCTGGAAATGTCTTACAATTTAAAACCTGGTTCCTAAATCTCTGTCTTACCATTATATAATCTATCTGATACCTTTTAGTATCTCCAGGGTTCTTCCATGTATACAACCTTCTTTCATGATTCTTAAACCAAGTGTTAGTTATGATTATGTTGTGCTCTGTGCAAAATTCGACCAGGTGGCTTCCTCTTTCATTTCTGTCCCCCAGTCCATATTCACCTACTATGTTTCCTTCTCTCCCTTTTCCTACACTCGAATTCCAGTCACCCATGACTATTAAATTTTCGTCTCCCTTCACAATCTGAATAATTTCTTTTATTTCATCATACATTTCTTCAATTTCTTCGTCATCTGCAGAGCTAGTTGGCATATAAACTTGTACTACTGTAGTAGGCGTGGGCTTCATATCTATCTTGGCCACAATAATGCGTTCACTATGCTGTTTGTAGTAGCTTACCCGCATTCCTATTTTCTTATTCATTATTAAACCTACTCCTGCATTACCCCTATTTGATTTTGTGTTTATAACCCTGTAGTCACCTGACCAGAAGTCTTGTTCCTCCTGCCACTGAACTTCACTAATTCCCACTATATCTAACGTCAACCTATCCATTTCCCTTTTTAAATTTTCTAACCTACCTGCCCAATTAAGGGATCTGACATTCCACACTCCGATCCGTAGAACGCCAGTTTTCTTTCTCCTGATAACGACATCCTCTTGAGTAGTCCCTGCCCGGAGATCCGAATGGGGGACTATTTTACCTCCGGAATATTTTACCCAAGAGGACGTCATCATCATGTAATCATACAGTGAAGCTGCATGCCCTCGGGAAAAATTACGGCTGTAGTTTCCCCTTGCTTTCAGCCGTTCGCAGTACCAGCACAGCAAGGCCGTTCTGGTTATTGTTACAAGGCCAGATCAGTCAATCATCCAGACTGTTGCCCTTGCAACTACTGAAAAGGCTGCTGCCCCTCTTCAGGAACCACACGTTTGTCTGGCCTCTCAACATATACCCCTCCGTTGTGGTTGCACCTACGGTACGGCTATCTGTATCGCTGAGGCATGCAAGCCTCCCCACCAACGGCAAGGTCCATGGTTCATGGGGGGGATATACATATATATATCTAAAAACAAAGATGTATATCTAAAAACAAAGATGATGTGACTTACCAAATGAAAGTGCTGGCAGGTCGACAGACACACAAACAAACACAAACATACACACAAAATTCAAGCTTTCGCAACAAACTGTTGCCTCATCAGGAAAGAGGGAAGGAGAGGGAAAGACGAAAGGATGTGGGTTTTAAGGGAGAGGGTAAGGAGTCATTCCAATCCCGGGAGCGGAAAGACTTACCTTAGGGGGAAAAAGGACGGGTATATACTCGCACACACACACATATCCATCCACACATATACAGACACAAGCAGACACATTGAAAATATGTCTGCTTGTGTCTGTATATGTGTGGATGGATATGTGTGCGAGTGTATACCCGTCCTTTTTTCCCCCTAAGGTAAGTCTTTCCGCTCCCAGGATTGGAATGACTCCTTACCCTATCCCTTAAAACCCACATCCTTTCGTCTTTCCCTCTCCTTCCCTCTTTCCTGATGGGGCAACAGTTTGTTGCGAAAGCTTGAATTTTGTGTGTATGTTTGTGTTTGTTTGTGTGTCTGTCGACCTGCCAGCACTTTCATTTGGTAAGTCACATCATCTTTGTTTTTAGGTATATATTTTTCCTACGTGGAATGTTTCCCTCTAAAAACAAAGATGATGTGACCTGTTAGTTCATCCCTATGAAATCCCCAAACCACTTTCCCTACCCTCTGGCTCCTACCCTTGTAACCGCCCCCACTGTAAAACCTGTCCCATGCACCCTCCCACCACCACCTACTCCAGTCCTGTAACCCGGAAGGTGTACACGATCACTTTCGTTTGGTAAGTCACATCATCTTTGTTTTTATATATATAAAGATGATGTGACAAATGTCTGCTTGTGACTCTGTGTGTGTGTGTGTGTGTGTGTGTGTGTGTGTGTGTGTGTGTGTGTGTGTGTGTGTGTGGGGGCGCGCGCGCGCGCGCGCGCGAGTCTATACCTGTCCTTTTTTTCCCCCAAGGTAAGTCTTTTCGCTCCCGGGATTGGAATGACTCCTTACCCTCTCCCTTAAAACCCACATCCTTTCGTCTTTCCCTCTCCTTCCCTCTTTCCTGATGAAGCAACCGTTTGTTGCGAAAGCTTGAATTTTGTGTGTGTGTTTGTGTTTGTATGTGTGTCTGTCAACCTGCCAGCGCTTTTGTTTGCTAAGTCACATCGTCTTTGTTTTTAGATATATTTTTCCCACATGGAATGTTTCCCTCTATTGTATTCATATACATATATCTCCTCATTAGTATTGATTCTCAGAGTATTTGTGCAAGTTATGTGCTGCATGGATTGATCACTGTGGTCTCATTTCAACAACATTGTGTCTGTGACCCGTGAATAGCTGTCCACATGAGTGGACTTCCACGATGGGGCAAAACTGCAGACCATTTCTGTGGGTATCTCTAATGGATCGGGCCTGCTAATCTGAAGCCCGTCATTTCCCACTAATGTGTAAGCCCTGCCCATCGGATATAGTCTCACTGATCTGCTTGCAAGCCTAGTCTGTTTGTATGTGGCATAATGCGGAGGATTTTCGTGGTTTACCCAAGAATCCAGGACTATGGTGCTCTTCGGCAGGCCAGAGGCCTCAGGGATGGATTTCAGGAATTGTGACTGTCTCACTGCAAGTGCATTGTATAGTGCAATGTTGTATAGACATTTTATTTGTTGTAGTATATTTTGTCATTTAGAAACTAATTTATATATTAGAAAGTATGCATGATAAGAAGAAAATTGTGGCAGTCGCTTGTGGTTTGTACACTAGGTACTTGTACATTTCTCAAAAGAAAATTCACACAATATCTGTAAAATAATAGACATAACACAGTGGGTAATAACTGTCAATAACGAACATAATAGATCTAACCTTTTATTTGTGGTCACTTATAGTGTTGGTTTACACAGCTCTTCCCTGCCTGATACACTTCTTGCCAGAGGCCTACTTTGCTCTGAGGTTATTTCTGAAATCAGTGAAGGTATTTTAAATATGTCTTGCAACTCCAAGGAAATGCATATTTTTGTCTCCAAATGTGTTTCATTTTGTTGAAATAAAATAACAGTGGTCTTAATGAGACATGTATACCATTTGGCTTGCTTTCTCCATCTAAAAGTAGTTCATTAAGAAATATGTTGATGTTAGTACTTAAGAATTTGGCTCACATGGGAGAGAAATACAGAACTCCTTACATTTTTTTGACAATTTATATCTTTACATACCATTGATATCTCAAAATTTGTCAGGGAAAAATGCTAAAACTTGTCTGGAAATCAGGGAAATATCAGGGAATTTCACTAGGAGAAACTTGTGACAACTCTGGTTATATTCAACAGCCCTAATACTATGATATGATATTGTAGTGGCTATGTTATTTGTAAGTGTGATGCAATGTTCAGCAGGCCCGATCCGTTAGAGATACCCATAGAAATGGTCTGCAGTTTCGCCCCATCGTGGAAGTCCACTCATGTGGACAGCTATTCATGGGTCACAGACACAATGTTGTTGAAATGAGACCACAGTGATCAATCCATGCAGCACGTAACTTGCACAAATACTCTGAGAACCAATACTAATGCATGGCATTGCAGCTGTTATGAAATACACAAAATATATCCGCAGTTGCAAATATGAACAATCATCAGCTGTATAAAGGAATGACGGAAATATAAATCTGTGCTGGATCAGGACTTGAACCCGAATTTCCTACTTATTGCCAGTGGTCGCTTTACTATTAGACTACCCAAGCATGCGTCATGGCCAGACACAAATTTCCATACGTCATCAACCATGGTTGTACAACCTGAACACTCACATTCATTATGCATATTCTTGTACTAGGGAGATCTAAAGTCACTTGCCTGGTGTCTGTAGATAAATATGATATTGCTGTGCCTGTGTTGTTCGTAAGTACGATGCAGTGTCCCTTTGCGTGAATTAAATTTGAATGGAAGAGAGAAGACTGTTTCTGTGACGTCTGTGAATAGCTAAGATGTAGAACAAAGGTTGGATTTTTGGGAAAAAAGTATGCTTTTCTTTTGGAGTGATCCTTTTGATAAGGTGAACATCTACAACTGAGGAAGATATTAATAAAATAAAACATCTGCTTCAGTTGCCAGTGATTTCTTATTTACTGCACAGATTGTTTCGAAGCCTAAAGCTTTATCTTCAGGTGACACCAAAAAATTATGGAAACATTAATGTGTTGTGATTGTGCGAGTCAGTCAAGAGGGTTGCACCCACATCAAACATCAAACAGCATGAAGCTTTAGGCTTTGAAACTGGTCATGCAATAAACATGAAATTACTAGCAACTGAAGCAGATTTGTGAATGGGAGGCTCCATATGGTTCCCAAGTTGTGCAGCGACTGTAGACCATAAAATTACCAAATAAGCAGCAACCAGTCGCAAGATCATGTTTTCTTTATTTAATTTTGCATATCGATTTCGACTGATTAACAGCCATCATCGGTGGTACAAATACAAGAATAAAAATGAAAATAAATAATAACAATGACCAAACGAATAAATGTACATAAAGCAAAATTAAATGTATATAGACTGATTAAACCATTTAAAATGCACATACAAATTTACCTTTCAATATGTATGTTCCCTGGGTAATAACACTGTCTTAAACAGACGTCAAACATGGAGTGATACATAGAGAAATGACTATGACAATGAGAAACCAAAAGGGGGTGCTGCAAAGCAAACCTGCCCTCTATGCAAAAATATAGTTAAAATAAAGATGAGAAGAAAAAATGACATTCAAAGTGCGGTAAAATATAATGAAAAATACTGAAAAATTTACAAAAATGGATACATTGACAAAGATTTTGTCAATGTGAAGCTCACAAAAAAGACTAAAAGACTGAAAACATTGCTAAGCTATCAGACAAAGTCCTTCTTCAGCACTAACTAGTATGGAATATACATTGCCAAACATTCACACACATACACTGCTACATTGTCTTGGTCCGCTACATCATACCAGCACTGCAGATTTACTTGGGTGTGGGATTGTATCAGGTGGAGTGGGTGCTGCACCAGCACTGCAACCCTTTTTGGGTGAGGGATTATATTTGGAGAAGTTTGTAAGGGCAGAAAAGCGGCAAGGAAGGTTGGCAAGAAGGGTTGATTTATGGCTCAGAGGTAAAAGTAGCAGGCAAATGGGATAGAAATGTCACACCATTGAGCTTGCTCTGGCAGAGGGAGGTCTATTTGTGTGTAACTCCTTGCCGAATTGGCCACACTTCTGTGGAAGATCCAGGTCCAAGACCTGTTCAGTGCACCCGTCCAGTACATCCTCTTCTAGTCCTGTCACAGGTATATTCTATTCTGTTCGAAATAGGGGTACCTGTGAAAGCAGTCTTGTCTTATACCGTCTGCGCTGTAACTTCTGCATGCTCGTTCTTGTTGGGATGACTACCAACCATGTCTCCATCCAAATGAATAGCCACCACCAAACTGTGGTTAAGGCAGAGTTGCTCACGTAATGGCAGTACACCGTGCTGAGCATGTAGTGTGTGACTTTTAATAGCTGATTCATGACCTGTGCCATCTGTATTCTCACCTCCAGTAACAGATGCTCTTAACTGCACAGACGAGATTTGTTCTTGTAATATATCATTCAGTTACACAATCTTCCTGTCCTCAATCTCTGCTAGCCCTTGTTCCAAACCCAACTCCACCCAAGTCCCCAGGCCTCCCTCTTTACTCATTGTACTCGCATTCTCGTTTCCACAGTCTCCGTCTTCCTCTGTTTGATCTCTACTTCCCAGGTAATACCTCCATGTCATTGTGTGCCACACACAAACTCCCCAGCTTGCACCAGAGCGAACTCATTGGTGCCACATTCGTATCCTGTGCACCTGCTGCCTCCTCCTCCTAGCTGGTCAGCCACGCTTCCCTCCAGTTCTCCTCCCTCTCTCCCTCCTTCCTGACTCTATTCTCCTCTCGTCTACTCCAACTAACACACAACCCATCACCATGATGAGTTGAGGTGTTGGAAACAAGGAATCAGCTGAACATTGTAGTTGTGTAGGTGTATGGATGTCAGCGTATATTCTTTTCTAGTTAGTTCTAAAGGACATTGTCCAAATGTTTAGCAAATTATTCAGTGCTGTTTATGTTTCTGTTGACAGTATGAACTTTCAGCAGAGCAGCAGATGAATAATCAGATTTCAGCTTTCTGCTTTCCTGCAATTAAACCTAGTTGTTGACATGATTCTGAGCGTGGCATGGTGAACAAGTCTGCCATAAAGCAAGACGAGTGCTGTAACAATGGGCCAGAGGCTTCTCATTTGTGACACGGGAAAAACGCGGCTGCAAATAGCGGCACAGGGCCTGTCCAGGCAGAGTGTTGGTGTCCAGTTTAAGTGTGCGGATTCTGGTTCTCTGTCTGTGTTGACTCTCTTTTGTTCAACTGTGGCTGATAATGCCTTAGTACCGCCAGTGCTGGTTCCCATGCCTTGCTGAATTGAAATCCCATGTATGTATTGATCAGGTCGTTACTTACACAATTTTTGAATGGGTCTTTAATGATGGAACTCTCCACAGTTCATGCTGTGTCTCATGTGAAGACAGTGTTCAGCCACAGCAGACTTTTCTGGCTGACCCAGTCTGGCGTAACGTCTATGTTCAGCACAAGTAACCTTAACAGTGTGACACGTCTGGCCAATGTATGATTTCCCATACAGGCACAGGATTTTATATATCCCTGGTCTCCTTAGACCTAGTTTGTTTTTAACAAAACCCAGCATAGTTTGCACTCACGCTGGAGGGTGAAAGACACATTTTATTTGATGTTTTTTGAACAGCCTGCCAATCTTAAAGGACACGCCACCAACATACACGATAGAAAAACCATCCTTGTGGAGTTCTATGTTTCTTCTGGCTGCTCTAGAGCTTTAGTGCATGCAGGTTAAAATGCACTATGGATCTGTTTATTGGAGTACCCATTTTGTAAAAACACCGAGTGAAGATGGCTAAGCTCTGCTGATAAGCTCCCTGCATCAGAGATAATTCTGGCCCTATGAACGAGAGTCCACAACATGCCACTGCAATGAGATGGGTGATGGCAGCTCATAGCTCGTAAATATAGGTCAGTGTGAGTTGGTTTGCAAAACACACTGTGATCCAAGGAACCATCTTCTTTTCCACAGACCAAGACATCAAGAAACGCGATCTCTCCATTTTTCTCCACTTCCTTGGTGAAGCAAATGCTGGGATGGAGGGAGTTAAGATGTGCCAGAAATGCTGGAAGTATTGCTGCTCCATGTGGCCAAACAACAAAACTGTAGTCCACACATCTCCAGAAACATTTAGGTTTCAACACAGCTGACTGAAGTTCTTTATCCTCAAAGTTTTCCGTAAAAAGCTACTATGGAAGGCAAAGGGCTACCCATAGCAACACCGTCAGTCTGCACAAAATATTATTCATTAAATAAAAAGTACATCAAGGTAAGCACATGTTTGAAAAGATTAAGATATTCTCCTCCAACTTAGTTAGTGTACTTTGTAATAAATCCACCAAAGGCACTCATGTGAACAAAGAGACCACATCGAAACTCACTAAAATATCAGATCATTCAATGTGATGTTCACATTTTCCTACCACTGGACTTCGGAGAGAAGCCAGATGTTTTGCCAGGTAATGTATCAGGGCTCCTATATTGCTCACGATGGGGGAAGAGGAACCCCTTCCTTATGGATCTTAGGCAGCCCATACAGTCATGGTGGAACTGGCACTTGTACTATTAAGCTTTTTTTAAGATGTTCTGGAAACTGGCTGGATTTGAGGAACATGGATGTCTTCTGTTGTACTGCATCAGTTGGATCTTTTTGAAGATGGCGACACACAGAGTCCTACAGTAAATCCATCTTGCTGAAATAGGATGTTGCAGGCAAAAGAACAGTAGCGTTTCCCGTGTTGGCAGGTAAAATAACTGTTTCTGTGTCTTCTCTTAAGGAACAGGGAGCTTTCCTTTCTTCAGTGTTGATGTTCTGCTTCGGTGCGGGCATCCTGGTTATGGCCCTGCAAGCCACTCGCCTTATTTCTTCATTAAAGAAGCATTTGAAATTCGTATAGGTAATGACCTGATCAATAGAGACATGGGATTTCAATTCAGCGAGGCATGGGAATCAGCACTGGTGGTACTAAGGCATTGTCGGCCGCAGTCGAACGAATCTGAGTCAACACAGACGGAGAAGCAAAGTCCGCACTCTTAAACTGGGAGCCAACCCTGTGCCCGCACACGCACTGTGCCCCTATTTGTGGCTGCACTTTTCCCACTTCGCGAATGAGAAGACCATCACCCGTTTGTACGGCAGGGGCACTGGAGGTCGCCGTGCTTTATGATTCGTCTATGATGACGTTACAGCCTTAACCCTTGGCGCCTGTGCATCTCCAGTGAGCCAGCATATATATTGGTGAGCCATTGCAGCAACACGTCAGTCAGCACCTGAAAATGATGAGCAACTGTCTCGTCGAAATATTGTGCAACTTCCACAACATTATCAAACACAATGCCTGTGAACCAAGGAAGCAATATTTACATTGGTTGTAAACATGTTACTTACGTCATGATGTGGTTCCATCATTGCCATTAGATGTCACTTGTAACACCAATTCAATATGGCACACACACCATTTGTGCATCCAGACATCTTTCCTGCCTTGCGCTTCTTACATCGCTTAGGTTATATGGAAGTGATAATATTCAGTTACTTAATGTTGTTCTTTGAAACTTATTCATAACTCTGCGGAGTGGCTCGCAAACAAAATATGCAGTGCCACACAAGTTGTCCGGCTGTAGATACCTAATGCTACGTGTGCGAAGCCAGACCAGGCTGCTAGTCTTTGATAAAAGTGAAATGCAAGTGCAACACAGTTAACGAAGCTGGCTGTTCAGTATAGTATTTTATATCTTGATCACATTGCAGTTATTCTATAGTGGTAACTTAACTTGTGGGTATACTGAATGTATATTAATTTAAACCAGTAACTTTTCCTGTGTACATCTGCATATTTACAACTACTGGCCACCAAGCAGTGTGTGGCGGAGGGCACAATTTGCGCCAAAGTCATATTTTACCCCCCTCTGTTCCACTCGCGGATCGCACGAGGGAAAAACAACTGTCTGAAGGCCTGAGTACGAGCTCTAATTTCCCTTATATTTGAACGGTGATCATTGTGCGATTTGAAAGTTGGTGGTAATAATATATACTCTACATCCTCAGCAAAGATCGAATTTCAGAGTTTAGTGAGCAGCCCCTTCCGTTTAGTGCATCATCTATCTGCAAGTGTATCCCACTTCAAACTTTCTATCAGATTTGTAATGCTCTCTCGATGGCCAAACATACCAGTCACGAATCTTGCTGCTCTTCTTTGGACTTTCTCAATCTCTTGAATGAGACCTGACTGGTAAGGGTCCCATAAAGACAAACAATACTCCAAGACTGGACGAATTAAAATATTGTAAGCAATTTTCTTTGTTGAAGGACTGCATCGCTTCGGGGTTCTACCAATAAATCGCAATCTAGAGTTCGCCTTGCTCATTACTTGTATTATCTGATCATTCCATTTGAGATCATTTCGAATAGTCACAGCCAGATACTTGATGGATGTTACCATTTCCAGAGACTGGACATTAATTTTGTACTCATACATTAATCGGGATTTTTGCCTTGTTATACACAGTAGGTTACACTTACTAATATTGAGAGATAACTGCCAGTCATTACACCACGCATTTATTTTCTGCAAATCCTCGTTGATTTGTTAACAACTTTTGTGTGATACTACTTTTCTGTAGACTACAGTATCATTGGTAAACAATGTAATGCCACTGTCAATACCATCAACCAGATTGTTTATGTAAACCGTAAAGAGCAGCGGACCTATTACACTGCCCTGGGGCACACCTGAAATTATTCTTGTTTCTGTTGAAGTCACCCCGTTCAGGACAACATATTGCTCCCTCTCTGTTAGAAAACTTTGTATCCAACCGCATATATCATCGGATAGACCATAAGCATGCACTTTTTGGAGCAAGCGACTGTGCGGAACTGATTCGAACACCTTTCGAAGGTCAAGAAATATGGCACCAACCTGGAGCTGGTATCTAGAGCCTGTTGTATATCACGCACAAAGAGGGTCAGCTGTGTCTCGCATGAACGCTGTTTCCTAAATCCATGCTGGTTTCTGCAGATGAGGTTCTCAGAGTCTAGAAAGGTCATTATGTCTGAACACAAAATATGTTCCATGATTCTACAACAAATTGATGTCAGTGAAATTGGCTGTTAATTATGTGCATCAGATTTTCTACTCTTTTAATAGATTGCTATGACCTGGGCGTTCTTCCATTTCTGTGGAACTTTCTGCTGTTCCAATGATCTCTGATAGATGATGGATAAGAATGGTGCTATATTTGTAGCGTAGTCAACATATAATCTTACGAGGATACTGTCTGGGCCAGATGCCTTCCTGGTGTCTAAGGATCTTAACTGTTTTACAATCCCAGATACACTAAACACTATGTCAGCCATCCTTGCGTTTGTTCAATCATTGAAAGGGGGAATGGTGCCGCAGTCCTCTACTGTAACCGAGTTTTTGAAAGCTAGATTTAGAATTTAGGCCTTCTGTTTATCATCGTCTGTTACATTACCCATACTGTCAGCAAGAGAAGGTATTGAATTATTTGTTGCGTTCATAAATTTTACATATGACCAAAATTTTTTGGGGTTATTTTTAGAATCTCCTGGTAAGATATTGCTTTAAAATTCGTTAAAAGAATCTCTCACTGACCTTCTGACAGCTGTTTTCACTTCACATAATTTCTGTTTGTCAGTGGGGCAGTGACTACGTTTAAAATGACTGTGCAAAATTCTCTGTTTTCTCAGCAACTTCCTAATATATTTGTTGTACCAAGGTGGATCCTTTCCCTCCCCTATATTTTCGCTAGGCACATACTTCTCTAGCACGTGGCGGACAATATCTTTAAATTCCAACCAAAGGTGCTCAATAGCTTTGTGTCCCGCAGTGAATGCTTGGAGCTGACTATACTTCCACTGACATAGAAGCCACAACGACATTATGTCATGTTGCTGTTGACTGACTACACTGTGTGCCCTACGCTGTGAATATCTGCCGTCATTGGCTGTTGATATCATGTGACCTGAACTATGACTGGCTGACAAAAGTCCGTTGTTATCTTGATTTCATTCCTTTGTAAGCTATCGTGCTGTATTTGGTGGAATTAGTATTTATACTTTTATAATATGAAAATATCCTGTGTACATGTAACCATGCTTCAAAGATCTTTCCAAAAAGAGTTGTTTTTTGCTGGTTTCATTTCCTGAAGTGCCATGAGGTTGTACGCCAGTGTATGAGGTTGTACGCCAGTGTGTAAAATCTTTACTATTCAAAGGGTTGGTAAGTTTTACAGCTCTGAGGGAAAGCATATTGTCACTTAACATGGAAAAAAAATGTACTTTCACCCAGGTTATGGTGTATTTTCACATGGGGAAAAGTGTATTTTCAGCAATGAAAAAGTGTAATTTTAACCGGGAAGTACGTGGGAATATTTTTTTTATCCACATATACATTCTGATCTTCACAAAATTTATATCCATTGTTACTGTGGTCAGTATAGGTCTCTCTCTGTTTTGGTCTGAGGTTCAAGATTTTTGCCTGAGCAGTCACTTAACATGGAAAAAAAATGTACTTTCACCCAGGTTATGGTGTATTTTCACATGGGGAAAAGTGTATTTTCAGCAATGAAAAAGTGTAATTTTAACCGGGAAGTACGTGGGAATATTTTTTTTATCCACATATACATCCACATATACATTCTGATCTTCACAAAATTTATATCCATTGTTACTGTGGTCAGTATAGGTCTCTCTCTGTTTTGGTCTGAGGTTCAAGATTTTTGCCTGAGCAGTCTTTCATCTCTCATTCCTCTTGCTGAGAGGAGTGTGGGGAAAAACTCACTGAAGTGGAAGGAGATTTTAGCAGAGGAGGAGTTAGAAGTGAAAATGGTTGGGACACATGATACCTAGTCTTAATTGTTCACATAGAGCTTGTCCATTGAAGGAACTCCAGCCGCTATAAGATCTGCATGTGGTCCTCCATTCTTACCATGAGAATTTGGAAATTTGTGGGTGGTACATAAATGCTTAAAAATGGTAGTGAACTGTAATGTGCTTGGCCAGAAGAATAATGTGAGCCAGCCAGTTGATTGTACGGCCATACCCAGAGACAAAGCTTTGTAGCGTGTAAAAAGATTGCCTTCAAGCTGGGAAAGAAGACACCCGTTGTCCTAACAGGAAAGGATAGACTTCCTACCAACGAGGGAGAGGTGATAGTTGGTTGATGAGTGCCTTCTGCCTCACATACAATGCGGGACACGCAGCTCCGGCCATGGCCAGACTCTCCTCACTCACATGCTGCTCCCGAGATGGCTGCCAGCTGTGTGTAGCATGCTTTCCTCAGTGCCTATAACAGCCTAATAACTGCCAGGTGAAAGGCAATTCGCATCTCAGCCCGTCTACCAGGTCCCTCTGTCTTGTAGCAACTATGATTTAAATGCCCTGGTAACAACCCTGAGAATTTTTTAATTGATAATGGGCAAATTATTAATTCCTCTCCTTGTGAAGAAATGTATTTTGTAAATTTATTTGAATACCTGTGGTCCAAAGGCATTTTGCTTCTACAAATAAATTTTTATGACTAGTGTCTGTAAATTCTTCCTGCTGACATTCCTGCTCATTTTTACCGAATATGCTAATGCCACACTCAAGTGCAATTTTATAATGACCTTAAAATTTTGACTACTACAATATTTTGTTAATTACTAACTTTAATTGGTTTGGGTTTTTAACTTAGAAGGGCATTGTTTTGATTTAATGTCGTATTCACTTTCTTGTATTTGTGTTATTATTTTATCGTCTGCAAATAGTAGGACACTAAGATTAGTGTGTTTATCTAATTTAATTCATGGATGATTCTCTGATTGCCAATTTTTAAAAATGTAGTCAGTATCAAAGTTAAATGAATGGGTAAAAGAGAACACTCGTGCCTCATCCCTTCTTTGATTTTATCTCATTTGTACTGTCTCTCTTTTATTTATTACTGTTTTTGTTTCACAGTATAAATTGTGATTGGTTACGAGATATGTTGGGTAGCTACTGTCATTCATTATTGCACATCATTTATTTTGATCACATCATCAAGAAGCTTTCTCAAAATGTGTGAAGGCAGTGTGGAACCTAATACAAAATTCTGTTTGTTCTGATATAACTCATTTTATTTTAAAAATATTGCCATTATGTGAACTTTTTTTCTAAATCCACTTTGATTTTCTTGAAGAAGTGTGTCAGCCACAATTGCTGTTAAAAATTTTTGAGTAGATGTTACATGCAGCATTGAAAAAGTCAGTGTCTCTGTAGTTTAAACATTCACTTCTGTTGCCCCTCTTTTAACAGAGAGAGAGAGAGAACTTCCACCTCTTTTATCAGTTTGGAATTTCATACTTTTGCCAGAAAATGCTAAAAAGACGCAGATATATAGGATACAAGGCAGCAACTGTATGTGATTAAATTTGTATTTATTGTGTCTATTCCAATTGGTTATTTCGTGTGTTTTGCAGTTCATTCATTGTTATATTGTCAATATTCACAGGTTCCTTTTCCTCATCAAAGTACATTGGCGTCTTTTCTGCACCTTAACTCTTTGTAATATCTAATCTGTTGATTTTCATTACTTATATTAAGTTTTGCTGTTTCTTTTTCTGACTAATTTATGTGCTTCATTACTTTAGTATGCTGTGGTTTAGTGTTTGTCTTCCACATTCATTGTGTTCACTGTTTGAGGTGAATTTGTCCCACAGTCATTGATGGCCCTGTTATTTGTCTAACATAATTTCACTTTTGTTTATAGTGGTCTTCTAGCTCTCGTGTGTTCTTATGTAGTAGCTCTCCAAGTGCCTTTTGTTGCTATTTTATAGTTGCCTCTAATTTTTCACTGTGAGTTCTACAGAGAAATGGAGCACTAAGTTGACTGAGTCTTTTTCTGGTTATCTGATAACATATAGAATTTGTTACTGAGAATACATTCCAATTTACAAAAAGCTGTGACTCTTCTGAATGAAAATCAAGTTGTTCTCTGTAGAATTTATCATCAGGATTAAATCCCGTATGGCAATTGACATTTATGTTTTCCGTGGTTTCCCTAAACAGTTAAGTTGAACACTGAAATAGTTTCTTTGAAACTGACATGGCTGATTTTCTTCCCTTCCCTTGCCATGATTGAGGTCTTGTGAATCTTTAATGTCCCCATCGTTAATGGCAGGCTGAACTCAAACCCTCCTTCAGTTTTATTTGCTAGCCACTGGCACTAACCGTGCACACAGTTTCTTTGTGTAAATGTTCTGATGCCTAACAGCTGTTGCATTTCATATGCTGCTGTTTGTGGAAACTACTACACTAAAGAATATCATAGCTAAAAAAAATCATTTTACTGTAGGTGATGAACTCATATCATAAAGTACATGTGAATTCGCTGTTGAAACTGCTCAACAATTTGATACCGTGAAGATCAATTATGAGCGTAGTTTCAAGCACAGCAAAAGAAACTTCTAGATGGTATGTCATTAAATGAAGTACTGGAATACTTCTGGACCTTTTCTTCAGCCAGACATTGCTAGGCTGCTTCAGTTAAATGGGTGTTGCTGGTATTAACTAATGAGCCTATCTCTGTGTTAGAAAGTCGTACTTATAGTTGTTCTATGACATACCAGAAGATAATGGAGGTGAAGCAATGAGCAGTATTCACTGTTTGTAGTACACTTCTTGTGCAATCTGAGAAATACAGTAGGTATTATCCAACTACACACATATTCTCAGTACAGTGTCATCAATGTCTGTGCGACTTTGCATGTTACTCTCTACGATGACAATAGTCATTACGTGATTCAATAATTTGAAGTGTGATTTTCCAGTAAAGATGCCTTGTTGCAATTTTACAGACTGTTACTTGCATTTTAAGGCCACCACTGCAGTCTGAACAGTCACTGGTAGTTAAAAAACTAGGAGATAATGGATAAGTCTCTTGCAAGAAACTTAAGTAAATGTTGCAAGCAGACAAATTATTCTGAACCAAAATGGTGCCGTAACTGGGCAGTTCATGTTGATCAAATGGTGAATGAGCCTCCCCTTTCACTTCGGTGAGTGTGTAGTCCTATGTCAGTTAGCTGATGGGTGTGAGCTCTGCTTGAAAAGCTCTGACTGAGCATTAAGCAACTAGAAGAGCAATGACAGTGACTATCTTATCATCTGGCAAACTCTTTATGACACAAAATCTTCATATCAATTAACATCATCAAAATATGTTTTGCCTTTTAAATGCAGGCTGCACAAGCAGAACAAGGTACCATAACTTTCTGAGAGATTAAAACTGTTTGTTGGACCAACATTCAAGAATGAACACTTTTGTTTTATGGACAAGAACTCTTTCAAAATGAACCATATTGAGCAAGACTTATGGCAGGACTCAGATTAGATCTGACACTATCCCTTCCTGTTTTCCAAAATGCACTCAACATGTGTTGTACACAATAGTTCTGCAATCAGTGCAATCAGTGGTTGTTCAGGAACATTTTTAATGCACTGCCTTTGAAAGAAAAAAGTCTGGATTTGATTACAGGTACAGCACACAATTTTGTTATTATTATTATTATTATTATTATTATTATTATTACTATTATTTGTTATGGAGTGGCAGTCTGGGCTAAATGCCACTTCACTATGAAAGATTCTTCTGGAAATCCAAGTTCGGTCATTTGAGGCAATATTGCTTCCTCTGATTGTCACAGGGAGAATGATGAGCAGTTTGCAAAACTCCTTTCCTTATGAGCAAATATATTGTCCTGCCAGAATTTTATGTTATTTTGATAGTATGTGAAATGCAGAAATGGGGAAATATTTCCGAATAATATTTTGTAGGGGCTACCATCAGCTAAACCAAGAGTGGTAGCACAGTGGTAAGACAACGGGCTTGCATTCAGGAGAATGGTGGATCAAATCCCTGTTCAACCATTTTAATTTAGGTTTTCTGTAGTTTCTCTAAATTGCTCAAGGCAAATGCCAGAATGATTCCTTTGAATATGACATAGCTGATTTTCTTTTTTCGTCCACCTCAACCTGAGCTTGTGCTCTGTGCCTGATGATCTAATAATTGACCAGACAGTAAACATTTATCTTTCTTCCATACCAACAACTTGTAGGAACATTAGTCTTTGAAAAGTCAATGGCCATGCTAAGGTGGACACACTTGTTCCCGTCAGAGCACTGAATTGGCCAGTCCTTGGATGGGTAAAGATCAAGGATGCCACATGCTGCTGCCAATTTTCCCTTCACCTTTAGGGGAGAGGGGACATGAGGGGTGGTGGCATAATGTCCTGTGTCACTAGCCTTTATGCCAATCCCTCTGCAGTGTTTCCATTGGATGGAAACAATAAGCTCAGAGGCCCCCTTGGAGCTCTTTGATAGAACGAGGCTATGTGCTGGTACTGTATTTTACCCTCTCCTTTGTATCATCATTTCCAACATGAATATGACTCTCTCTCT
This sequence comes from Schistocerca piceifrons, assembly GCF_021461385.2. Lineage (NCBI taxonomy): Eukaryota > Metazoa > Arthropoda > Insecta > Orthoptera > Acrididae > Schistocerca > Schistocerca piceifrons. The sequence continues at coordinate 704,186,524 of NC_060138.1, forward strand.
CTCTCTCTCTCTCTCTCTCTCTCTCTCTCTCTCTCTCTCTCTCTCTCTGGGAGATATGATATGGCATGAAGAATTTGACAGAGCACTGAAAGACCTAAGTCGAAGCAAGGCTCCAGGAGTAGACAACATCCCATTAGAACTACTGATAGCCTTCGGAGAGCCATCCATGACGAAACTCTACCATCTGGTGAGTAAGATGTATGAGATAGGTGAAATACCCTCAGGCTAATGAGAATGTAGTAATTCTAATCTCCAAAGAAAGGAGGTGCAGGTGTTACAGGTGTGAAAATTACCAAACTATCTGTTTAATACGTCATAGCTGGAGAATACTAATACAGATTCTGTACAGACAAATGGAAAAACTGGTAGAAGCTGACCTGGGGGAAGATCAGTTTGGATTCTGTATAAATGTTGGAATGTGCAAGGCAATCCTGACCCTATGATTTATCGTAGAAGGTAAATTAAGGAAAAGCAAACTTACATTTCTAGAATTTGTAGACTTAGAGAAAGTTGACTGGAATACTCTCTTTCAAATTATGAAGGTGGCAGGAGGAAAATACAGGGAGCAAAAGGCTATTTACAATTTGTACAGAAAATAGATGGCTGTTATAAGAGTCGAGGGAATCAGTGGTTGGGACAGGAGTGAGACAGGGTTGTAATCTATCCCTTATGTTATTCAAGCTGTAAAGGAAACAAAAGAAAAATTTGGGGTAGGAATTAAAATCTATGAAGAAGAAATAGAGACTTTGAGGTTTCCCGACTGTCAGAGACAGCGAAGGACGTGGAAGAGCAGTTGAACAGAATGGACAGTGTCTTTAAAGGTGGATATAACATGAACATCAACAAAAGCAAAATGAGGATAATGGAATGTAGTCGAATTAAATCAGGTGATGCTGAGAGAATTAGATTAGGAAATGAGACACTTAAAGTAGTAGATGAATTTTGCTATTTGGGGAGTAAAATAACTGATGATGGTTGAAGTAGAGAGGATATAAAAAGTAGACTGGCCGTGACAAGGAAAGCATTTCTGGAGAAGAGAAATTTGTTAACATCAAGTAAAGATTTAAGTGTCGGAAAGTCTTCTGAAGGTATTTGTATGGAGCTCAGCCATGTATGGAAATGAAACATGCACGACAAATACTTTAGACAAGACGAGAATAGAAGCTTTCGAAATGTGGTACTACAGAAGAATGCCGAAGATAAAATGGGTAGATCACGTAACTAATGAGGAGGTACTGAACTGAATTGGGGGAAGAGGATTTTGTGGCACAATGTGACTAGAAGGAGGGACCGGTTGGTAGGACATATTCTGAGGCATCAAGGGATCACCAGTTTAGTATTGGAGAGAAACGTGAAGGGTAAAAATCGTAGAGGGAGACCAAGATATGAATACATAAGCAGATTTAGAAAGATGTAGGTTGCAGTAGTTACTCAGAGATGAAGAAGCTTGCACAAGATAGAGTAGCATGGAAAGCTCTGGACTGAAGACCAGAACAACAACAACAACTCTTAACAGACACCCTTACACTAGCAGTTCCCATACTTCACAAAGGAAAAGTGTCTGTTGGTGCAGATGATAGGAAAAACCTTTCCGATTAGGCAGTTGAAACTGCTCTTTGGGGTTTCCCAGCCATTCATGCCATACAACTTTACATTTTAGTCATTGCAATTAATTCGAAGGTAAAGTTTTATCAGCCAGTCTGAGTAAAAAACTTACGAAATTTTGGTCGTACATAAAATCAGTAAGCAGTTTGAAACCCTCTGTTCATTCACTTAGTGACCATACTGGCATTGAAGCAGGAGATAACATAGAGAAGGCCAAAATACTGAACTTGGTACCGCCAAATTGTTTCACCCTGGAAGATAGTAACAAGGTTGCCCTCCTTTCAGGCGTCATACTAATGCTGAAATGACAGATATTGAGATAAGCAACTATGAAATAGAAAAGCATTTGCAATAGCTTAGCAGTGGAAAAGTTTCAAGACCAGATGAGATACCTAAAGATTCCACACAGATTATGCGAAAGAACTTGGTCCCCTTCTAGCAGCAGTTTATCATAGACGACTGGAGCAATGAAAGGTACCTAGCAACTGGAAAAAAGTGAAGTTTGTTCCCAATTTCAAGAAGGGTTGTGGGACAGATGCACATAATTATAGACCTATATCATTGATGTCAGTCTGTTGGAGAATTATGGAATATTTTTTATGCTCACAAATTATGACGCTTTTGGAGACTGAAAATCTCCTCTATAAAACTCAAGATGTATTCTGCAAACAGAGATCTGAGTTGCTCTGTTCCTCCATAAGATCCGTAGCACTGTAGACAATAATGCTAAGGTTGGTGCAACATTCCATGACTTCAGGAACACATTTGACAATCCCACACTGTTGACTAGTGGGGCAAAAAAAAAAAAAAAAAGTTACGAGCTTACCGAGTGTTGGACTAGTTTTGCGACTGGATTTGAATATCCTTGCAGCTAGAACTCAACACTTTGCTCTCAACGGTATCAAATTGACAGCTGTAAATCTTATCTCCGGAGTACCTCAAGGAAGTGTGATAGGGGCATTACTGTTTACAATGTATGTAAATGATCTAGTAAAAAGAATCAGAAGCTCTTTAAGACTGCTCACAAAATTTGGGAATTCGAGCTAATACAGAGGCTTAACAATCATTCTCCACACACATTATTTGCAAGTGGAACAGGGAAGAGGGGAGATCAGTTAGTGGTACCAGAAGTCCCCCCGACACACACCATTACGTGGCTTGTGGCATATGATGTAGATATGGGGATATTCCACATTTGTAATAGTATTTGTCCCCATGATTAATGACACATATGAAGTTAATCTAACAGTAAAATTCATAGGGACATGAAATGAAACTAGTTGTATAGATTTTCTGATGGTGAAAGCGAGTGGCAGAATACTGGGAAAATAAGGTCCCTCTGCAGAGAAATTATTTACAAAATTTATGCAATCTGTTCTGTGATACCTTCTGAGTGTATAGGTTCTATATCAGATTGAACTAACAAGGGTCCTTAACGTACAATAGATATGAGAAAGAATGGTTGCAGCTTTCTGTCATACTGAATGATATAGAACATCACAACTATCTAGCAAAAATGTATTGTACAGAATATCAAGAAAGGAGTTTTCTTTATGAATTCATGATGATTTGGAAGCTTCCATTACACTGCTCAGTTTGGCACCACAAAGTTTGGATTATTGTATCTTGCATTGAGGCATTCAAGAAGTTATTATTTCATGCTTCTTCTGTAAATGCCTTAGGAAGAAATTCTAAAACATGGAAAATGAGACATACTTTCTGCTTCACACTGTGCAGCAGCTTAAGTATTACTTGCTTAAACAAAGCTGCATAGCAGCACTACTGCCTGCTTATTGCCATTTCACTACCAGAAAACATGATTTCCACTTGTTAGCACCACACTGAAATGCAAATGTCAACTGTAAGTAAGTTTTGTTGCATCACCTGTGATCACATCACAGTTTTCCATATCTTTGAGGCCCATGGAGCAACTGTCACTCACATTTTTTCCCCCTTTTTACCTTAGAAGCGATGTAATAAGGACGCACAGTTGTTATGGCAGATGCCTAGTACTGAAGAGGAGCAACATTCGGATCCTCTTTTGACTATCCTGACTTAGGTTTGCTGTAATTTCCGTAAATGAGTTGAGATGTTAGGATGGTTCTTTCAATAATGTATAATTTCTTCTCACTTCATTGTCCAATATGAGTTGGTATTCTGCCTGTAATGTCATTGATGTCAGTGAAATATTGAACTGATGGATATATATTTGTTAAGTTCAGCATTAAAGTCTAGTATTGGTCAGTGCCACTTATTGATTGGTTTAAACAAATTAATGCTTTGAGTCAGACTGGGACTCAAAACCAGAACCTTGTCTTTCATGGGCAACACTGTTACAGACTGAGCTGTCCAGGCACGACTCACAACCCAAGCCCAAAGTTTTAATTCTGCCTGTATCCCCTCCGCTTTTTAGTCTTTACGGAGTTTCCTGTGTAAATTGCTGTACTAACATGCATGGAAAAGAAGGAATTACTGAGAAATGGGTGAGCCACATTTTTGGGTTAGCTTATAGGTTTATAAAGGAACTTCTGTGAAGTTTGCAAAGTAGGAGAGAGGAACTAACAGAACTGACGGGGAAAAAAAAGCACACATTCCACTGTGGCAGGAAAAGACTGATTACAGAGTACACAATTTTTACTAGATACTTGTACATTCCTCATGTGATTTGTTTGACACCATCAGTCTTAACATGTTCTGACTCTACATTGAGACCATTTTGCAGGAAGTATTTTTACCCATATTATCTTACTGAAAATGGATGACATACATAGATTCGTGTATTTATTAGTCTGTCCATTGCAGAACATTTTGTGACTTCACTATACCATAACTTGATCCATAATACCTGTCATGTCAGTACTAAATTTTCAGCTTGCATTTCTTCCCTACAGCATATGACAGCAGAAATTCATTTGTTCTAGGAGTTTTCCATTAGTAGAATCAGTAACAGTACATATAACAACTATGCACTGAAAAAACCAAAGGCCTGTGGTCACTGGCAGATACAGAAAAACCTCAAGGAGGGGGCACTAAAGATATCTCAAGCTACCTTTACTTTTACTGTAATAAACAATGATGAAGTCACAGTTTTATTTAAACTGATTGTACACATATACAAGACAATGCCATATTATGATATAAAAAAGTTACAATTGTGGTTGTCTTTCTTAAATAAGGAATTCTATGCACCTATTCTTCCTGTAAATTGGCTAATTACATCAATCAAATATGATGACACGGACACGCGTGCAACATAGGAAAGTACTACTACTCGATAACTTGATTCAGTCAAGAAGAAAGAAACAAACAAAAAGTGTGCCAGCTGACTGGCCAGGGTGGCGCGGGTGGCAATGTGGGCAGCCCAGCAAGGGGGTGGTGGATGCCCCGCGTGCCCCCCATATGTATTCGCAACTGCCTTTGGTAGAATTTCCAGTGATACAACAGCAGCATATTGTTCTTTCTCAGCGTAGGTGATATGGGTTCTGACAATAGGAGTACTCTGTTGATGAGAAATTGCTCTCAATAAAGATGTCAGTTACCAGTAATGAAACTCGTAGCTTAAGTTCCTGTCTTATTTGTGTTCCTCTGTCCTTTCCCACTTCTCTTTCAACTTACAGTTCCTTTTGGTATAGTATTCAGAGAATCTCAGTTGCGTTCCCAAATTCCCAGTAATTCAGATCTTCCTTATTGCAGTCTGTGATTTCAGATGCATATCTGTATCCCTCTAAACTGACACATGTGAGTGACTTATCTGTCTCTTTTTTAATTGTGATAATTGTGTATATTTTTATTTGTTTCAACCCATTTACCCTTAGTTACGATTGGTTCCAGGAGCTTGAGTTGTGTCACTGCCACCACCATTATGTATTTCTTTTTCAATAAGTAATTTTCCACCATACCTGTATGTTAGAGATTGACTTTAAGTTATGTTTTCTAATTTTGCATTAATTAACGTTCTTTGATTAATGGTGTGTCGTAGTTGTTGTTATTGGTAAGACATATTTTTATTTTAATTTCAGTTAATAAATATTTCCTTCAGCATCACTCTCTTCCATAGTCAGTTTGTTATAGAGGTTCTATCTTGGTGGTCTTCTCACTTGTGGAATATCTATAACTTTAGTTATGTACCAGGTAGTTATTCCAGGCACTTGTATTTTTATGTTTATTACTGAAATTATAAAACAGTATCAGACTTTGTTCTTCTGCCCATACATAAACACATAATTAAGTATTAATTATGCCAAACATTCCATTTTGCATTATATTTCATGCCAATTAATTTAAAATGTGAATTCACACGAATGAAAAAAAAGAAATGTACTGTAGTTCATATTTCTTTTGAGAATTCCTTTCTGGGTAACAAATATTTATCTGCATTTGAAAGTGAACAAACAGATGTATATACGAATATTTTGCATTAAACATATAGTGGTAGTGTCTTCAGCTATATTTATTTATTTTAATCTGAAAACTACATGAATACAGTCTTTCTAAAATCTTCTGAGCTGAAATGATCCTTGATTTCTATTGAAGCTTGTTTTACAAATTTGGCCTGTATGGAGTCTCAGAATATACTGTCACAGTACTGTAAAAGTCTGTAGGATTTTTAGCCCAGATATGACAATTACAGTTTTATGGGCCATCTCTTGCCTGCATAAAGATTGTTCGATGTTTCTGTTACTTGTGTGTAATACATTTAATCTGAAAATAATTGTATTTTTGCATGTCATGTGTGTGTCATTTAATAATTTGTTTGCATGCAGTGGATTATAAAGAGCATGATACTCTTACAGGAATAATGGTCCAAGGTGAGATAACTTGTTTTCATTTACTTCACAACTTTGATTGTTTATCAGAATATGCACTTCATATCAGAATGAAATTTACCTCACATTTTATTCACAAACACCACAATTTAGACTCGTGCATTTCTTGTACTTAAAAAATGCTAATATCTCTTGTTACATTGCACAACTCTCCTACCAACTAATCTGCACAAGTTTTACAGTTCCTGTTATACTTTGTGTTGAACAGTATTCATATGTGTAGAAAACACACCTGGAATTAATCAGTAAGATAAATTGCTCATTTTAATTCAACAATGGATAATATTATTCGGTACTGAGATGGCTGTGCTTCATATTTACATGTTGTATTATGTTCACCACGGAGAAAAATAAAATGATCTGAACGGATCTAAAGATCTCAGGATTTAAACAACAGCTTTGACTCTGCTTTCACAGAAGGGAATGAAATTTAATTTTATGATTATAAATGGCCAAGTATGCTTACAGCACACAAGAAATTGGAGAGCAGCAATATTCCTCAATAAAATTCTGCTTTTCCTTCTGCGTAGTCTTTTGTGTGCCAGTGTTATTCAGCATTTGTTGTGATCCTTTACACCCAAAAATCCACAGAATCTCTGAGCATGCGGCCGTGATTTGCTTTTCTTAGGTGGCAAGTAACTTCTTCCACAATTCATTCTAAATTCACTGTTTTCTTTATTAATGACATACACAGCCCTATGTAATGCGAATAATGCGGAATTGACAATAGGTGTCACGAGAGGCATACCCGCCAGTATAAAAAGAGGTGGGTAGTATTGTGTTGCCAGTAGAGAAGCAGTAGCATTAGAAAGGGTTGATCTGGAGATTTCAGAAACTGTGACTGTGAATGTGGACTGGTAACTGGATGCACCTGATTAAAAAGCCAGCAGGGACATTTCAACCCATTTGAAGCTGCCCAAATGAAGTTTTGGTGACGTGATTGTGAAGTGGAAACACCAAGGACCAACCACAGCTAAACCAAAGCCAGGCAGACATCACATTTTGGCAGACACAACTATCGAAAATTGCAGAGGGCGGTTGGAAAGAATCACATGAAATCAGCGGAAGGAATCGCTCATTAGTTCCAAAGTGCTACCAGCAGTCCAGCTAGCACAGTGACTGTGCATAGGGTGTTAAAAAAGAGTGGGGTACAGTGGTTGGGCAGCTCCTCGCAAGACACATATTTCTGTAGTTAATGCTAAGCAGCACTTGATATGATGTAAAGAACAATGCCACTGGACAGTGGATGACTGGAAAGAAGTTCTATGGAGTGAGATATGGCAGTCCGATGAAAGGATCTGGTCTTGGCGAATGTCTAGAGAACGTTACCTGCCATCGCGTAGTGCCAATGGGGGTGTGTTTCATAGTTATGGTGTGTGGTCCCCTTATTGCAATTAAGATAATGTTAAATATAACAGGATATGAGCAGATTATACAGCATTGTGTAGTGTGTGCAGTAGAGAAACAGTTTGGAGACGATCGTCAGCATGATGATGCAACCTGTCAAAAGCAGTATCTGTGAGGCAGTGATTTGCAGACAGTAACACCCCTGAAATAGACTGGCCTATTCAGAGCCCCAACCTGGTCCCAGTGGAACACTGAGCTAGAACGTCGACTTCACTCCGGATCATACAGTTCAACCTTACCTGGTTTTGACTCTTGAAGGAGAATGGGCTGTTACTCCACCACAGCCATTCAGGCACCTCATTGAATGTGTTCCCCACAGCGTTCAAGCTTTCATAAATCTGAAATGTTGACACATCCTAAATGTCCACTAATAGGCGTCCGGAACTTTTGATCAGATAATGTGTGTATTGGCACGTAAGCACAAGATTCCTTAGGTCCCTCATATTAGTTTTTTGGTGTGTGACAATAATAATTTGAGATTATACAAAAATAGCTTTGAGTCTACTTATTACCAATCAGTATACACTATGTGAACAGACTTTCTTCAAACTGATAAATGTTTGACCAGCAGGGGATAGATGCTCTCCTCTGCCCCTCGATGGATACATCCTTAAAAATACAGGAAACAAGTAAATGAATTGGGGAAGAGGCCAAAGTGGATGAGGTAGTTATATCTTTAATGAAAATGAAATGGATAGGATATTTTGCCTGATGAATATATGGTAGACAGAGCAAGAAAGGTCATTGCTGCATTCCAAGAGATAAATAAACTTTGACATGATGAGCTGATGGAAGGTGGGCAGATGACATAAAACAGGCAGGAGCTACATGACTATATATAGCTGTGAAGTCTAGAGGAACCCATTATTCAGCAGTTCATGTCAGTCAGCTGATGACGGTTGTTATTAATATTCTCTAGCTGCTTAATATAATGTAAGATAGTCCCTACTGGTGGTGTATAAACTGCAAGTACCCTTCTACCAAATTGTGTGTATAAATACCATGTAATGATGAAATATTCCTACAGCTGTTCAATACAGTATTTTCAAACTACTGCTTGAAGCTTGAATGACATTTGTATATACTGGTACTCCCCTCTTTCTTTGTCCACAGCATTGTTCATCCCAACATTCTCTCCATAAACTACACAAATTTTGAAGTGAATGTCTGTGGATTCTTACTTCATTGCCTACAGGAAACAAAGCAGTATGTGATCTTTATTTGACAATGTGTGTAGTTGGTTCCTTTGTCACACAAGATACAACACTGCAGCAATGTTTTCTCTCCAGCTTCTGGAGGTACAGTTAGCTGTTGGTACTGATTCAGGCTGCAATAAAACTCACTGTGTGCCTCTTTTCTTTTGCAGAATGCAATTGGAAAATGCACTTCAACTTTCCTTTGTGTAAAATTTTTACTGCAAATCATTGTTAAGTCTATGAAGGGATAATGAATATTCTCTCAGTAACTTTACTGACTCTGTTAGCTGTAAGATAGATAAGTGGAAAATTAAAATTTCTTATATTCAGTTGTGCTAACCTAGGTTTTAGGGAGGTTTCCCTTGGTTATCAGCTGAATGCCGGAAAACTGCTCCCCGTTGGGATTCCTTTGTCTACTGGTATATTTGCCTTGAATGGGCAGGATCTCAAACAGCTCACTGTACTAAGTAGAATAAGGAAGTGGAGGAGGAGGAGGAGGAAGTGGGAGGGGGTGGGGAGAGATATCTTTCAAAATGAGCTGAGCTGCATGCAGATTGGATTTATGGCTATTACGTTGAAACAATTATTTTAAGAAAACTTCTGGGGCCTGTCACACCCCAGCTGCATCAGTCTCATCCATGTAAGTGGAACCTTGTTTAGGTGGATAACATCTCTCTTATGTTCTTCACGGTTATGCTGCCAGATACGATCGTCTTCACTACACAAAATTTCGGCGATCCCTGTGGCTGCCATTTCCAGATGTGATCGCTGAGTATACAATCACACCAGAATTGAATGAACATCAGAAACGGCGGCTCCTTTATACCCCGGTTCCAGGCCACTGCACCTGCACGAGCAGTGGAAGAGCTACCCCTGCGAAGTGAAGAATTACAGTGCCTCTCTCTCTTGTAGGGTATCTCAATGGTTTGGGGTGAGCCATTAGAGAGCATGACTATCAATGTAACAAATAGAGTACAAGAAACTAGCCTTCCCTGAAAATGTGTTAAAGAAATCAAAAGATGTCGTTACTGTAATAGAGTGAGAAGACAAAACTCTCCAGAAGGTATTTCCCTTCTATGTCAACAAGAAACCTGAATTTTGTTAAATTGTTACAACTGGTTGCTCCTGGTCAACTGCATCACCCTGGAGGAGAATACTTCTACATTACAAGAATTTTGATCATTATTATATAATGCTAGAAAAGTACAAAACACAGACCTCCAATAAGGGCGTCATACGCTGTAAATACTTTGTGACATGAATCCTGTTGAATTGCAGAAGTTCTGCAACAGTGCGTAAGTTATAAAATGGGATGCTATTGATCGACCTACCCCTCTACTTAAATACAGTTGTTTTACCAAGTTGTAACATGAAAAATATATTTGACTTATAACTGGATACCATTGCATATCTCTCTCTCTCTCTCTCTCTCTCTCTCACTCTCTCTCACACACACACACACACACACACACACACACACACACACACACAAGATCCAGCAGTGTTCAACCTATGATATCCACATCTGAATGTCTTCACCCTTCTCTCAACCCTACATAAGCTACATTTCCTTCTTACATTCATCTTTATACTACTCATTCTGCTCCAATTACCCCTCTTTCTATATTTGATTAATAATGATTTCTTCCTTGTCCTTACGTATTACATGCTTCTGCTACTTTCTCCTCTATACCCAATTCACTTATCAACTTTTCCTGTTTTCATCTGTTCTATGCTTCTTGTTATATTAACATATTTGATCCTAGCAGAGCCATATTGTTCAGTTTAGCATATGTCTGTGTTCTAGCTTCTAGTACAAGCAGGATATTTTTATTTATATGCAATTGCATAAAATGAGAAATTGTGATATTAAGACTTAAACTAACTAGTTGCAAGCTTGTTAATCTGTCATCTGAGGAGGGTTTGGTATAGTTGAGTTTGGGTCTTTGATGAACATCCTTGGGTGATCAGCAAACATTTGAGTTTTTGTTTAGTCATTTGGCATCATGGGACAGTCATTTGTGTACTGTACATCAGGAACAGGAATGAACCAAGTGCCAAACCTTGTGAGCGACTGCAATTTGTACTTGCCAGTTCTTAGTTTAGTTTTATTCCTATGTCTGCTTTTGTATTCTGAAAGCCATTGTAAGTTATGAGGCAGAGGACACTTAGTGCACCAACATTATTTTCCTCTTAATTCCATTAATAGGTGATGTACGAGAAGAAACATCTGTAATATCCCTATTTCTCAAAATTTACCATTGTGGCCATTACAAGAAGTGTATATTGGAATAATTGATATGTTTCTTGGTTGGTTTTGAAACTATGGCTCTCAGTTTTTAGCTCAAGTGCAAGAACAATAACATTTTGTGTAGTGTGTTTGACTGGAGTTTGTCAAATATTTCACAGACATCCTTGCAGTGATTAAACAGATGTTTGACAAACTGTGTAGCTCTTCTCTATCTCTTTCAGAAACCTAACTTTTTAAAAAATTATGTTTCAGTTCTCTTCCCTTGATGGGTGGGGGTTGGGGGAAGAGCAGACTGTTCTAGAGTATGTGACTGCTCTTTGTTAAGCTCTGCATCTAAGTTGACACTGTATGTTTATTTATTTATTTCATAGTGTTTGCAGTTAGTGCTCTTTCTTCATTTTGGTATAATGATTGATGAGAAAGATTTTTGTTCTAATTGAAAAGGGAAAAGGATTTTGGATTGTTTCCCTGGTCTAACGTCCGTGGTCTATTGGGGAGCTTTGCCAAGTAGTCTCAGTCATTGCACACTGCTCATTTGGTCCTGCTTTTCCAATATGGTGCCCAGCAGTGCTCCGGCATCCACCTGCTGTCACCAGATCAGCTGCTGCATCGCCTTTTGTCTTCTTCATATGTTCATTGTATTCATTGGAGTTATTCTTGTTATCAGAAGACCGTTTTGCTTGACAACCTCTGTGGTCTGAATCGACTTGAGAGTCATCTTTGGCCAGTGTGTTCAACTGTGATCTTCTTTGTGTCTGTGGTTTGCATTCCAGGTTGCCCACCATTTTGTTCTTGTTGTCTAGAGATGTTTCTGTCTCTTGGTGTTGATGAGACTCATTTTATGTTTGAGAGGCTGCTGAGTGAATGTTTATGTGCTTGTCTGTGCCTCTCTGGATTCCCTTTGCTGGCTGTCGGTTGTTGGCTTCTCTCAGCAGAAGACAAGCTGCCTCCATTTTGGTATGCCATCCTGAAGCATGACACTGCCTCTTGTAGCAGTGCATTGATAACATGGCACCCTATTCTTCCCAATGTCCCCTTAATGTTGCACCATTGACTACCACCATGGTGACTTGCACCTCATAGCATGTTGGTGCTGACTGTCTCTGCTCTGCAACTAGCAGCTCTCTCTCCCCACCATCAATCACACTGGTTGTGAGGATGACAAGCCGCACAGTAGGGGAGACCACTGCCCTGGAGGGCACTGCCACCATGCCTTTGGACCACTGCCATCATGCCTTTGAACTACTCTGAGGGTGAGGCTGTGGCTCTACCAAGCATCCACCTTTGTTGACATGTCTTCTTGGCTGGCTCGGTGACATTCGAGCTCCTCAAGCTTCCTCATATTCTGACGCTAATGCTACCATACTCAGAGAAGGCTGGGTAACCGCACTACATGTGGCCAGGCACAGGGAGCACATGTCGGCCTGTCATCTCTGCTTCTGGGGCAGATGTGACTATTGTGCTGTTCCGAGCACTTTATGCAGTTTAGTATGTTGTGGCAGTATTTTACCACATGTCCTACTATCTGGCATCTAAAGCACTGAGGCTTCAGGTCCAGGTGCGTAGTGAGAATTTTGACGGTCACTGGGAAGCTGAGACTCTTCTGCAAGTTGAAGATCTCTCTGCAGATCTCTCTCTGAAGATCTCTCTTTTCTGTGGCTCAACCATTTGCCTCATCACAGATCCAAGGTAGTCATCATCATATGAGTGCTCTGGTTTGCTTGCCTTGGTCATTGTTTCGGGGGCAGCATTTTCTTCTGTGTGGGCACTGCTGTGGTGTGTTCTGCAGTGACCGACTTTATTGCTCTGTGGTCATCTATGTTCTGTGCCTGAATCTCTCTTATGGCATCAAGGTCCATCAACTTGACGCTAAGATTGCGCCAGAAGCAGGTTTTCAGGATGTTGTGCGGCTCTGTCCACCCATTTTCTCTGCATTGGATAAACAGAGGTGAGATGGTCAGGTCATCTTCACCTTTGTTTTCTGTGGCAAGCATATGCTTAGGCTGATGTGTTCTTAACCCTCGGCAGAGTTGGAATCGTACATTTCTGCTTTGCATCAGCTTGTTCTTTTGTGGAAATGTCTTTGGCCATGCTTTAGAGATAAATGACAATTTGCTTGTGTTGTAAGAATTACACCCATCAATTTTGCGTATGCTACAGCACGGGCAAGGCAGCCTAACAATGACACAACTCTCAAACAGTTCCAGCAGCAGTGTGCTCAGTCACAGTGGTGCGTTCTCCATGGCTGCCCATGTGGAACTGAACCTAGCATTGTGAAGGTCTCCAAATGACAAGTTCAAAAGTTGGTCGAAAAAGATTTTGTAGGCAACCTCTTTCATGTGTAAAGTCCACTTCCTTTAGATTCTTCTGATAAAATGAAGTCTGGAACCAGCGTTCCCCATAGTTAGATTCATGTGGGCACTTGACATTAAATCTTTCTACAATGATATGGTCATGGCCACTCGCTAGTTATGAACCATACAATGTCATGTACTATCATCTTCTAAGCATAGGCTTCCACAGCGGTTTTCGCAGTCTGTAGATTTCTCCTGGGTATGTGACCACATTGTCAGTGTGTAAAATTCTCTGTTGTTTTGGCTGCTGTTGCAAATGGCCTTTTTCATTGTGGTTTTACTAAATGGAAATAAACCCTGAGGAAGGTCATTTGCAACATTGGCTGAAACAATGGAGATTTTTACATATTGACAAAAGAATTTTATTGTTTTTTTTCAGCTTGTTATGTGCACTGCATTACATTGCATTTATTTATACTTAAAGTCAGCTGCCAGTCTTTATGCCAATTGTTACTCACATCTCATATTAAAGTCTCCAATTTTATTTTTCGTTTTCAACACTTGTTTTCAATTGGTCATGTTTATCATTTAAGCTTAAATTATCTGGGTAAATGAATCGTAATTTGTGCTGAAAGAGTTTTGCTCGTTTTCAGTGACTAGTTCTGTTTTACATCTTACTGGCATTTGGTCACAGTATATTCTAAACCCTTTAAAACTGACATGTCACACTTAATTTTCTTGTTTTGTGTTAAAAATACAGGGACTGTTTGAAAAGTGATGGGAATTTTTCTGGGAAAAAGTATTGAAATCAGCTTCAAATACACTTAATAATGTCCTCCAAAATAGTCTCTCTCTTCTCTCTCCCCCCCCCCCCTCCCTCCCCCTCCCTCTCTCTGTTTTTCTTACATTTCCTTCAGCAGTTAGTGGCCATTTAGCTAGAGTCTTTACTCTGCATTCAATGTTGCTGCTACTGCCTGTAATAGGAACTGAAGTCTTCAACAGAAGTAGTTTTCAGTATAATTGTGACAAGCAGTTAAATATTTGTTACAACTCTGCATTGTTTTTTTTTTTAAATTATACTTGATGTATGGGAAAGAAGACTTGTGGGACATTATATGGCTTTCAGAATAGAAGTGTCCAACCCTTTCTCTCAAACAGTCATGGTAAAATGCTGAATTTCTTATTCGTCCTGTCACCACAAACTTCACGTCAATAGTTTGTCTTCAGCCATAAAGACAATGAGAATGCCTTCTGTTTTTTGCTTGGTCCTTCTTGTCTTCTTTCTTGCAGTGAAACCAAGTATGAAAACCAATTCTCCATTTTTGTTTCTGAGCTGTACTTTAATGTCTGAGTTTCATGATTGTTTTTCACTCTCTGAAGAAAATTGTGTTCAATTGTAAAGTAGTGAGTTACTGTGGTACGAACCATACATTTTCTTTCAAACCATGGAAAACTATGTCAAATTTTTCTCATGCACTTATTCTCAGAAACAGTGTAATACAAATACTTTTAATGTAGTCCAGTAATGTACACAGCTATTCTGAAAATTGTTTCACATGTTTTGTGCCCAGTTTTTGAAGTTCCATGTAGGGGTGCTCAAGTGTACACTGCATTTTGGTGAGGGACACATCCTTAAAGTAAACTTGATTCAACTTGCGATCTGAACTCAACAGAATCACGCAGACAACTGAATCAGGCTTATCCATACACCTGAAACCCAACCAGCTGCTAAAGTGGAAGCATCTCTTCCCCATACTCCTGGAGGCTGAGGAAAACCCATTTAATTACTTTTTAAACAGAACTTGTACAGTAATCTTCACTCTCAATGCCATTTGGTCATTTCCAGGTCAGTTTTCCTTTGGGCTCTTTCTTTAAATATGTTCTAGATGATGTTTATGAAAAGCAACTGTAGTCACATAGACAATGGTTGTGTGTGTTCACATATTTTCAACTTTCATACAGTGGGTAACATAACTTTCACCCTAAATTGCTTATGTATTGCTGTGGCAAGTTAAGCATTATGATAGCATTGTGTGCACAAAATTTTAAATAAATGAAGTGATGTGTGTCAAGCTGCAGTCAGTGTAACCAACATTGAATCAGTGTCATCTCTGATCATCCACGTGGATGTTTAATATTGCTTTAAGCGAGCTACTTATTTTTAGACACATTTACAGTCTAGTCTGTTTAATTTACAAAACTGCATAAGATACCAGTAGCTAAATAAATTTGCAGTCTAAATACTAATACTAATATGATCACTGACTTATGTCTAAAAATCGAACACTATAAACTGAAGGATTGAAATGTGTGCAAAAACCTCTTATATTGGCTCCAGTGTTCTGACAGAATATGTTTGCTTGTAAATACTTTACAGTGAGATGTGTAGTGTGTGCTAGTTTGTCTGCATCTGAGGCCACTAAGAATGAATTCTTGTCATGTGTAAAGCAAATTGATTTTGTTTTGTGAATAGTTAACTAAATGTAACTGAATATCCTTGACTTTCAGCTTTGCAGTTTTCTATCCATCATTAATTATGCTATGCAATCACTGAATTGTAACCATCTGCCTCTGTTTCTGTACAGGAGTGTTTTGACATGGTAATCTGTAATGCAATGATGGACATTATCTTGTGGTATAGCCAGCCACAATATATGGAGTATAACTTTCCCATAGCAAATGGCTACATGATAAACAACAAGTGTTCATTAGGAATACGACCCGATAGTTTCAGTAGGTCACTGAAACAGAAATTCCATCAGCTGCAAACATTTTGATGCCCTCATCTGTTGTGCTGGTAGTTATCCAGTTTCTTATGAAACTTGATTCTCAGTGAGCCTAAAAGCTTTCAAATACCTTTGAAGTTCAGCTGTTTGTTGGGTTAAAGTGTGAGCTATACAGGTGCATACAGTGTGTTCTTCATTGAACTATGATAATGCTTTTATTCCCCAGCCATATTGAAAAGTACACTACCTGCTGACTGTCTAATCTTGAGAATGATTAATTGTATCACAAGGGAACACTAGCATGTCTGTAGGTTGACCAGGTGATCATTATTCAGTAACCACTTGTGTATATCTGTTAATCAGGAAACATTTTCTTACCCACTGCACAAGCAGGAGCAAGAGGGTCAACGTTCATCAGTTTACATGACCAGAAAATTAATCCCCCTGGCTCCTGTCACATTTTGACAGGGATTCAAATAGTGCTGAAGAAGACGGTGGCATATTATTACGGTGTGGTACCCGAAATATTTATTCTTCTCAGTACCCTTGGCCATACTCCCTTACACATACCTGCATTCTGCTGTGTCAGTTGTTTGATATTTACCTCAGGCTGTGCTTCTGTGTTGATCAGCACTTGCAAGATTTTGTCCACAGTGTTTTGTTTGTTTGTAGATTCCATTGTATGTGCTACATACTACCCCTTTTCTAGTTGACCTGTACCTTCTCAACTATTTCCAAATTTTCTGCTTGTGAATAGCAATAGTGTATCTGGCATATGCCAGAAGTCTTTCTCACACCTTGCATAGTGACCATTGTAACTCCTTAAGGTATTTCTGCTATAATCTTTGTAAACCACTTTACTGTGCTGCTGCCGCATTTTTATACTTGTTACTATCAACTGTGCAAAATCAGACTGTTTACACATGTGCAACAGCAGTTGTGGAATGACATTCATAATCAAAGAAAGGATAGTGTTTACCAATTTTCACCAAGAATTATACATTTTTCTGCGAAGATGTAATGTATCTTAAAGCAGACTTTTCATGTAATTGAGTCCTCATTATTCAGCAAAAGCACTTAATACTGCTGACAATATTTTGTACCTCCTAGATTTATCATTGGTGCCATAATTTCTGAGCCATTTGTCCTTCCTTGCTCAAGATCTTCTTGTAAGACCTTGTAAAAATTACATCTGACTCAACAAATAAGTCAAACAGTCTCTCCTCTTTAATTTTATTGCTGCATCTGATGTCATCTATCATCAGCCGCTTAAAAGCTTGAGGTACATCTAACAGCTTTAGTACAAATACTTACAGGAATGGTGAACTAGATGATAACTGGAAAAACAGCAACAACAACAACCATTCAGATTTATTTTTTAAATTCCCAAAGAGATTGATGGGATGGCTAATACTTACCCTCAGGAGGTGGAATTCCAAGTTCAGCAGATAGAAATACATGAAGCTAAATAAAGGCTGTACACTTAGATTTCTTCACCACAGGTTTCTACTTCAGGACAGAAAAGAGGGAATATTTAGCAGAGATTGGGGATGAGAGTTCCTGATTACCAGGGCTGCGGATGATATGCCCATCCTCCCACCCATCTCTCTTTCCTGTTCTGAGTAAGAAACCCATGGTTCAGAAATATTATTTTTATACAAAAATTGTTAGCTTTATTGGGAGTTGTGCCTCTTGGAAGGTAAATAGCTTCCAGTCCGTATGTAAGTTACTACAATAATTTTTTAAACAATGCATTGCTGTACAGTGGCACCATAGATTTATTGTTAGGTCACACTTATCACTAAATGATGTACACTACATGTAAAAATGCAGGAGGTAGTGACATTAGGAGATAATGCATTGTAATTCTGTGTACGTGTTACTGGGTCAAACCAATACCCAGGATTACAGATGTAAATGAATGAGAATACAATATGACAACATTACAGCCGTACTGAGCAGAATAAAATGTGGATCCATAGATTTTTTGTGACATATTTCTCATTCACTCCTGTTAACTTCCTCAGCTTTGTTCATTTTGGATTGAACATCATTTACAAATTTTTTGAACTGATTTTTACAGCTGTCAGCACTTTTTTGTTTCTCCTTTCTTTTTGTGGAACTGGTCATATTCTGAGTTTTCCCTGCATAGATTGCGTTAGATGTTGCTGTATTAACATTTGAACAATTGTTTAGTTGCTGGATCAGAGGATTAAATAAGTTTTCTCTTTTGTTAGAGAAATTCTTGACTTTTTGAATTTATATAATAAGGGGCTAGGAAAAAGAAGAAAGTTTTAAGTCTATGGTTTCCCCTATTTCAATGATTTTCACCATCTTAAGAAATTAACATGGTTTAAGGGGGAAATAAAATAAAATAAGTGATAAAATGGAACACCTTGGACCATTATGCCTTCTAAACACAACAACATGCTCTTACATGTATTTTGTTGTAGATTTTAGATATCATCACACCAGATATTGTTTTTTTTCTGTGTAACTTACTATAACATGTAGGGCGTTCTCAGCCATCAAGGAGAAAAAAGTAAATTCAGGGGATTTATTATAATATTTCTGATTAAGCATTGTTATGAGCACACAGTGATAAGACGTATTTCATATTTTCTAATACAGACTAACATAGTTGTGCCAGTTTTCAACTATTGGTTGAGTTAACTGAAACTGCATAATGTTTATTTTACTGGAGTTGCCAAATGCTTTGCCCAAGATTTAGTCATTAGTAATTTATTGACAGCATAATTTTGCAGATGATAAAGCTGTATTTTTCCAAATCAGAATTAATTTGTTTTCACTGTCACTTTGCTACATTATAGTTCATACATCATCTCCTTCTGCATGCATGTGTTGAGGAATTCTTTGTCATTTGATGTCTTAGAGTCTATACTTTATTCTCCTTGAGGTATAGTTACACATTTATTGATACATAGATTTCAAAAGTTCTATAAGGGAAAGGAAAATAATTTCGTACCTGTTTCAAAAGGAATTAAAAAATTGTACATAAAGTACTTTTAAGTCCTAATTAATAGATCTGTTTTCCAAAACCTGCTTTTATCTCAGATCTGTAGAATTTTTCAATCCTTTCGTATTTCTGTGGCTTTTTCTTAATATGCATAAAGCTACAAGGCATCTTAGCTGGCACAAGAAACAATTATTTATGTATCCTGCAGTAAAGCTCCTTGTTTCTGAAAGAAATTTGTATTGTTTAGAGTGCAGGACTGCATGATTGCCCATTATTCTTTAATATCTAATTCCTTTTTAGAAACACTGCTTTATATTTAACACATAAATTTCACACAGCAGGTCATACCTTGCCATTATTACTGCAGTGCTTAACACAAACTCTGCCAAAATTAACACACTTGTAATTTCTGCAAGTCATATTATGTGGGGATAATTATAGAATTCCACAAAGAAAACACAAGTTCACTCCTTAGAAAACAGTATAATCAGCTCTTGAATTTGGGAAAAAATTATTGTTGAGTGACACAATTCAAAAGTGCTCTTTCTACTGATATAATGCAGAAATGGTGGCAAGTGTGAATTGTAATGTGTAAGTTTAAACTCAGAACATTTATGTTTATCTAAAGTTCGTGATTTATTTTATGTGATTTTATAAACAAATAATTAATACTAATTAACATACAAACTATAATTACTTAATCTTCCAAACAACTAAATTTATGAATTAGATTTTTAATTAAATGTTTTTCCTTTTTTCCTATCACACTATAGTTGTTCAGGATTAGGCCTCTGCCAGTATTAGTAAGTATATCTTTGCATCTGGTGTGATGTTCCATAGCCTCTTTTACCAGTTAGTTCTGACTTTGCATGTACAAAAATCCTCATAGTTACATATGTATATTCTCAGAACACCTGTTTTTCAGGTAGATTTTTAACTAATTGCTTATATTGTTTTGCCAATGGCCCAAATTTTTATTGCCTATATGTTAAGTTGGCATGTCTTGTGTAATTTTCTTCAGTAGAATCTGTGTTGGGAATTTCTTTAAATTGTAAATATTTGTCAAAACTACAAGCAAAATTACATAGCATATCTACAAAACTGCATTTTGTTTAGTATTTTTTCAAGATTGCATTTTTTGGAAGAAATTATTAAAATGGTATGTGTATTATATAACACACCCTCTTGAGACAATATGTCAACCGTCATACTGTTTATCAGCAATATGATTCCATTCTGATGGACTAGCTTAGTCACAACTATTTTCTTTATTATTTTACAAGCAATAAGTGGCATTGATATTGAAATTTTCATATTTTGGATTTCTTAAACTAACAGTAGCAATGCGGAGGGTGCAGTTGTCCGTTAATAGGTGCACAAACTGAGATGCAAATATCTTGAAGATTAATGATCTACAGTTGTTATTTGAAATAAATGTTCATCCAAGATGTACAATTTATGAGAAACTTAAACAACACATGCAGATACATTAGTTGTCTGTTGGATTATGGGACCAATGATTTACAGTTATGCTCATTTTGAAACTGTTTTAAATGTTTTGAAATAAAATGGTTTTTTGATCTCTGAGGCCACTGTCAGGTGCTGAAACAGACATTGCAGCTTCCAAGAAGTACGCACAGGTGTAGTGTGTGCGTGTGTGTGTGTGTGTGTGTGTGTGTGTGTGTGTGTGTGTGTGTGTGTGTGTGTGTGTGTGTGAGAGAGAGAGAGAGAGAGAGAGAGAGAGAGAGAGAGAGAGAGAAAGTGTAACAGCCTTGCACTACTAAATAGTGCTGTGACAAAATTTTGCTATTAATGGTCAGAAGCATGTCAAGAAATGCAGGAAGTTTGTGATGATGGCTCGCTTTACTGTAAAATTGTGTTTGGCATTTAAAGAGGGAAGGAGCCCCCAGAATTAGCCGCATACTGAATCAGTGGAAAGGAAAGCTTTTGCCCATGACAGTCAAGTAACCAATAGGTTTCTTGCTATTGGGCATGTCAGTATATAAGTTCATGAGAAAGGCTACTAGTGTGTAGCCATTGTATATAGTCTAATTCATATTAAAAAGTAATAAATAGTTATACCCAAAATGTTGTAAGAGTGGTTGGAGAATTTGCAGTTCAGTTTCAGTAAATGCTGTTTACTATTGGCATACCTTAATTAAGAAACTAGATCCATAAAATAACATTACAGTTAAATTAATATTTTACATTTTGCAGATAACTGTCATTACTGTAGAATACTGAGGTGTGGGTACCATCCTGCACATTTTTTTAAATTGCTTTCATTGTATATGGATTGCAAGGAGCAAAAAAATGTTTGGATGATGACTCATATGGTTTGCCATTGTTTATGTTGTATGGGTTAGTAAATGGTTCTTTTTAGTGACCTGCAGTTACATGATTTATTCACTAATTATGATGGTAAATTTCCCAGAAAGTGAAAGGTTCTTGTGCATAAACAGTAAATTCTGATTGTGGCTTGTGCATATGTAAGCTATGTTACATGCATTTTTTCATATTTTAAGAACCAAAGAGCAAAGGAAAATATCCAAGGATTATGGAAATTGAGTAAATATGTGTATACTTGACACACTGCTTTGGTTTCGTGTTATATGTTTTGTATTTGCTCTTGACTACATCTCTGATGTAAACATTTTGTCCCAGACATAATCTGTGTGAAGTATTAACAACCTTTGGTCTGTTACACCAGTCCTCATGAGTGCAGTTTTTTGGCAACTTCATGCTCATTTGGAAGATGCCAGCTTGGTAACCCATCTCTACTTCTGAAACACAATCCTCAAACAGTTAAAATATGAACAGAGTACTCAGCTTTCCTTGACTAGTGTCATTTGAATAAAATTCTTCTGACTGTTAGGCTGTCACATTACGTATCACTAAAGTAACTAAAAATCCAATGTTTCAGTGTTCTGCCAGCCAGGGTGGCCGAGCGGTTCTAGGCGCTACAGCCTGGAACCGCGCGACCGCTAAGGTCGCAGGTTTGAATCCTGCCTCGGGCATGGATGTGTGTGATGTCCTTAGGTTAGTTGGGTTTAATTAGTTCTAAGATCTAGGGGACTGATGACCTTAGAAGTTAAGTCCCATAGTGCTCAGAGCCATTTGAACCATTTTTCAGTGGTCTTTACAGCAGTTTTCTTCACACTGCTGCAGGGCAACTAAACTACTTTAAAAGGCACTCATTCCTTCTCACTCGTGTTGTAAGTGACAATTGCACCAACAGGAAAGGCATCCAGCCACAGAATAAAAGTAAAAATAACTCCTAGATCATGGAAAATTGCTGACAGCAGACTGGCAGAAATGGACAGTGGATGACTGGCAGCAAGTGAATGGAGTGATGAATCATGCTATACCATGTGACAGTTCACTGAAGGTGTTTGTTTGGGTTTCTTGAATGCCTGTAGAACATTAGTGGACATCATATGTGGTGCCAACAGTGAAGTATGGAAGAGGTGGTGTAACTATATAGCATATTTTTGATTGACTGTGTGTGGGTCTCTTTTTGTGCTTAACAAAACACTAGGCATAGAAGCATATGAACACATTTTACAAGATTGTGTGCTGTGTATGACAGAGAGACAGCTTGAAGACATGGCTGTTTGTATGAGCATGACAATACATCCTGTCATAGAGCAGCACATTGAGACAATGGTTTGTGGACACTTAACATTCTTGAAATGGACTGGTGTGCCCAGAGTCCCAATCTGAACCCAATGGAACACCCTTGGGATGTGTTAGGACATTGATTTTGCTCCATTCAAATATCAGAGAACCAACAGTACTCTGTTAATACAGTAATTAGTCCCTCAGAGGTGACAGTCAATTTATTTTCATCAAGATCTTTTGAAAGGTAGCATACTATGTGGACAAAACACTAACAAAAGTATTAGCAGATGTATAGAATTATTCAGAATATATCCTATACTTACTGACATCATAATAATAAAAATACTGTTCTTTCTTAAAGTTTATCAGAACATTAATGTGATTATACCCCCATGAAGTACTATAGTGTTTATGACGAACAGTTTGAAATGTAAATCATGATTTCTTCATCTCCACAATCACAAAAAGCCCTGCCAGTATGATGATCGTGTTTCATGAGGTTTGCCCAACTCCAGACATTTGCCTATTTTGGAAAATTTTATATTTTACATTTTCCTTCATGTTGTGGTGGTGGTCAGCTATCTGAGATGGAAGCATCCGATCTCCCTATAGTCTGATAACTGTGATGATGTTTCATTATGGAGGGTGTTCAGTCTGACCTAAGAAACAATGAGGAGTTGGGTGATAGCAAAACTCACAAGGAGTTAGCCACAGAAGACAAATGAAAATGATAGGGGAAGAAAGGCAAGAAAGATGGAAGGGCAACAAATGGAATGTATCAAATAGAAATGGAAATTGTGCTAGAGAATCAGGATGTAGGATTTAAACAATAAATGTGAGGAAGAATGTCGTTCTTCCTGCAGAATAGTGGCAAGTTCCAGTAAAGATGTGGAGGTGGATAGCTATCACACATTCTTCTCTCCAAAGTGGACCACAAAGGCTCAATAATATTGAGATAAAATGATTGTGGTGGCCGGGGGAGCTGTGACAGTTTATCCTCATACTCACAAAACCAGTCCTGGATGATGCTAGCTGTGAGGACAGGGGCCCTGTCATCTTGGAACATAGCATCATCATTGGGAAATAAACATTGTACCATGGTAAGGACCTGATCAGCCAAAATGCTCACATAATCCTTGATAGTAATGCATCCTTGCAGAGTACCCGTGGGTCCCATAGAATATTCACAGTTGGCACGTAAACTCAGCCAGAAGTTGGAAACAATGTACAAGAAGACTCATCTGACCAGATGATTTTCTTCTGTTACTCCGTAGTCCAAGTTTATTGGCTTTGGCACCACATTTTCTTGTTTTGAGCATTTCCATCTCAGCTGAATGGTTTTGGAATTGCACCTCACCCTGCAGTTCCCACTTACAGAGTTTCCTTTGTGTTGTTTTGGTACTGAGGGTTTGAAATGCAACATACAGTTCTGCAGTGACTTTTGCAGTTGTCATCCTTTAATTTTTTGTCATAATTCTCTTCACTGACATGATAACTCAACACAACTTTTGCCCCTATTGTGACTTAATGGGTGATGTTTTTCTGCTTTCCCCGTATGCGGTAGAAATCTTTTTATATGGTGCCCCTTGAGAAACCAAACACTTCAGCTGCCTTGGTTACAGAGCACTCATCATATGAGCATCAACAATTTTCTCATATTCAAATTCACTTAGCTCTGATATTATGGACTCACAGCTATGCAGAACACTGTTCTGACCACGGCTGACACTTGCAACTTGTTGCAAACATTCCACGGGTGCCGTTCATGGTCAAATACAACAGTGCAATCTGCAGGCTTGTCTAACATCTGCATTTATGCTCAAACTTGCATTTCTTGCCATCTTTTTACACTTTTGTCCATCCTCTCCTTGTAACATATTAAACAGATCACTTCAAAGTCATATGAGTATAAGCTAACATGTGGCACCTAT
Source organism: Schistocerca piceifrons (assembly GCF_021461385.2). NCBI lineage: Eukaryota > Metazoa > Arthropoda > Insecta > Orthoptera > Acrididae > Schistocerca > Schistocerca piceifrons. The sequence goes on from NC_060138.1 coordinate 704,211,358, forward strand.
GCAAAACTGTATATAGGCCATTCAGGCGTGTCTTTTGATGTCCACTTTAAAAATCCTCTGGTGATGACCTAGACACAATTTGTGAGACATAAGGCTGAAATATATAACAAAAAAAATTACAGGATGGACCCTGTGTTTCCCTAAGTCAGTTTGCCCAGTCACTATTGAGTGGAACTGGTAAGCATACCCAAGTAACAAACAAGTAATTTGGAATTGTCTACCCAGCCAGCTAGTATGCTCCATCAGCTTACCTCTTCTACTACCATAGGAGGCATCAACCCAATCAGAGGTTGAGTAAACAGAATGAAGGAGATAGTTATTTGACCAGAGTAGAGCTGGCCAGGGGTTGCAAGGTGACTGTTTAGTGGACTCTGAATGGGTTGACTCCTGTGCTGTGAGAAAACAGAGGTGGACTTTATTACTGTGTGTTGTAGCATACCTTCAGTGACACACAGAGCAGTATTTTCTTTGGGTATTTGGGTATATTGTAGTGTTAGTAATCAGGAAATAAATTACATATGTCTGCAAGGGGCGGGGGGGGGGGGGAAGAGAGAGAGAGAGAGAGAGAGAGAGAGAGAGAGAGAGAGAGAGAGAGATCCCAGCTACTTGGGAAGTTTTTGCTTAATTATGTGTTTGAGAGGTCACAGATCTTAAAACTGATTTCAGTAATATCCTATCACTTGCAGGGTTTTTTGTAAAATGAAAATAAATTTTTAATAAAAGCATTTACTTGTTACAGTCAACAAAATGTATTATATTTTCTTACAGCTGATAAAAAAAAGTCTAATTTATACTCAAATTGTAGGTCTACTTTTTTTTATATATTTTTTCTTCTTTTGAAATATTCTCTTCTTCTCTGCATTCATTTCTGAATTTCTTATCTGGTTTCTGGATTGAGCATCCAACAGTAGTCAGCTAACATAATGGTATCCCATCTTCCTTCATAACACCTTTTGTTGTCATAGACTTCATGGACTTCATGTGGAATCATTCATCCTGTTCTTCACTGCAAGCCACCAATTTTTCTGGAAAGTAGTCAATATGGGAGAGTAAAAAAATGAATTTCTAAGCTCATGTTGCATCCCTTAGCTTCATTAGTTGCCAGCACATTTTATAATGATTTTGTAGTCGGGATCCTTAGTATTTCTCAAAAAGTTGTGCACTACATTCTTGAAAGAGTCCCACACTTCTTTTTCTCCCATTGTTTCCAAAAAGGAATCAGATAAAAGATTTCTTACGTTGGGACCAGTGAAAACTACCTCTGTCTACATGACTTCAGACTGTTTCTGGTACTTAGAATACAGATATCTGAAACAAAGCCCATCTGTTGCCAGTGATTTGAAAACTGCTTTATAAGCCCCAATTTAATATGAAGAGGTGGTAATAAAACTTTTCCTGGTGGAATAAATGTTGTATTGATTACTTTTTCCCAATTTGCCCAGTCAGTTTTTGTGTGGTGCAGTTGTCTGGCACTACTATCCTGTAAACAAAGAAAGCAAGGATATTTTGTATAATCCCCTGCTGACTAAAAAAACATCATTAGTATTTTGAAATCTCTACAAACCATCCATTGATGCACGTAACATTTGATTTTTTCAAGAACCATAATGAAGTCATTATAGTTTTCTTGCACATGAAACAAATGTTCCATAGGAAGAGATACAAATAAGTTTCCTTTTGCAGCAAGACTGCTTTGAGGCAAGCTTTCAAAGAATCAGTGGATATGCATCTTTCTGGTGAAGCATGTTTAATTTCAGCACACATCGTGAGCCCATGAACAATCATTACAATAAACCAGATTGCCCTCCTTAGGAAATGACAGAGTCAATTCTGTCTGTCAATGCCTGTACTAACATGAAAATGAGGTCACAGATGATAACTAGTTTTTCGTTTCAGCCTTGATTCTAGCAATTTGACAGCATCTTTTATAAGACCTAGGTCTCTTACTAAGTCGTTCAGCTCACTCTAAGAAAAAATTTGAGGTCTCTACCAACAATAAAATCTGAGCTAGATTCATTCTGGGAAGTGGATGTATCTGAGTTCTCTGACAACTCACTCTGGATGTCATCTGAATTGCAACGTAGCTGTGGAGCTGATATTTCATACCCATGAGACACTGAATGAACAGCTGAGTCAGGGTCAAGGTAAGATTTTTTGTTCCTTTTCTGTATTAAATCCTTTCACATCTACCGAGCAGAAGTAGCAGAGGGTTGTTTTATTTTTCTGTTCGTGTCATATCATAGCAGTGCCAAAACAAAATGAGATTTCTTACCCAATAAACCAGAAACAAAGATCTTCCTCATAACTTCTGTGCACCTTATGTTTAACCCAAGCTTTGTCTTGATCTCCAAGATTCAATCTGAAATTCACAAAATAAACTTCCTTCAAAAAAAGCACAAATTTTTCTTTGTTGATCTTTTACCACGAGCATAACAAAAGCAGTCGGGTTGAAATTACACAACCTCTGTAAGCCAGATTCCAGAAACAAAAACACAGGCACAGTAGTGTTTGAATGCTGGATATAAAGTGAGTGTGGTGTTAGATAGCTACTGAGATATTGCAGTAGATGGCTAGTGAGATACTGAACTTAATTAGCTCACTGAAACATCATCTAATAACATGTTGTTACAGATAACACATCAAAACATGTTCAACATCACCAGTAATATTACTTACAGTAAACTAATTTCACATGTTTAGACACAGTCATGTGACCTTCCTCCTAATGAAAAAAAACTACTTTATCCACCTCCTCCTACCACTACCCTCCTTCAATGAGTAACAACTTTTTTTTCATTTATTGTCAAGTCCAGCATTAATTGATAGAATTAATGTGTTAAATTATAAAGAGAATATTAAAGTTTAAGTTACTCAGGAATTTTAAGCTAAATATAAACAAAAACCTGTGTTAAAAAAAAAAGCTGACATATTGGAACTTTTTTGGGGATTTTTTTCGTTTAACCACATTGAAATCTATAAGAAAGTGTATAAAAAGGTCCTATGCAGTTTTTTACCTGTGTTATGTTTAGCTAATGATGTGGCTCAGTAGGTAAATGCTAAACTGTGAATACAAATGACCATGGATTGGATCACCAGTTGGTCCCAGTACTTTTTTCTCCCGCTGCTTACATCTTTTGCCTCAGACAATGATTTTGGGATGAAGATAACATTATCATTACATGCCAGAATGGTTACCAGACATGTAGCAGTATGGCTTATTGTTCTGCAAAAATATTGATTTTGAGTCAGTTATGAGTTTACTGTCATTGAATTTTTTAAAAATATTATTGGTCAGAGCCAATATTATTTTTCTTGTTGTATCAGAAAACATGTATGTCATCGTTCTTAATTTATTTTTCCTGCTTTCTCTGTCAAAACTAACAATATTCCTGTTGCTTTACACTCATCAGCAACCTTCAGACCTATCTGTATGTTTCTAACAGTTGTATCATATAAGTTTCATCCTTGTAGAAAACAAAAGAATGATTATATTCTACTAAACATAAAGCAGATTCACTATTATGAATTTGAACATATATTAACATGGTAATTTCTGAAGATTTCTATGTCTAAATGTCTCGAAAACTTGTTGCAGAAATAGAAGGGCGTCAACTTGACCAAGGTATTTGAATTTCATGTCCAACCAAAGGAGTCAGATTCTGACTGAAATGGTGTGAAACCTACACATGAGGAAGATTCACCCTGTGATAGCACTGTAATGTCGAGTGCTGCTGAGCTATGCAGTTGTTCAGTGGCAATTTATTCTGACTGAAAGCTTGGTTGTGACACATTGTTTTATCACTGGGGTTTCTGTTATATTTAATTTTTGATTTACTATCCTTTTGGAATAATTTTATATACTTGGTCTGGCATTTGTCTGAGAACTGGAGGAAACTAGCAGAAAAATCTTCTGCAAGGACTGTTGTTCAGTTCTTCTTGTTTCTGTTCTTTTGTGATTTGTTGTAGTTTGGATTCCATTTTTGAGTTAGATCTGCATAATAAGAGCATTGCTAAGGTTGGTTGTAAGGTGGGAACAGAGTATGGAGAGGCTGTTTGGAATCATGCCACAACAAAACCACACCTTTAGTGCAATAGCTGATAATAGATTCTAGTCCATTGCTGAATGTTGTAATGAGAGCAATCTTTTTTCCTTGTTCTGCTTGGACATTGTCTGTCTATATTTGTATATTTTCCTTTTTTCATGTTTATTTTATTCTCTCTTCTATCTTTTGTATTTTATGTCTCTTTTAAGAATATAGGTCACATTTTTAAGTTGGCAGTTAACAAGACTAGAGTGAACACAATAAGGTGGGTAGTAAGCAACATTTCAGTATTTAGAGTCAAGATACTATGTGGCATAAAAGCCTATCGTGTCATTCTGCCACATCTGTCTCTCAGATGTGCACTTTGGGTATACACTGGATGTTAGTTAGTTTGTTAGTTACATGTTCCATTGATCAGTCTCACGCTAACAGTTTCGATGTGGAACGTGTCAAGTGCACAAGAAATGTGCACAAGAATCAAGGTTTTTTTTATTTTAATTTTTTTTAAGCTTAAAATTTTTGTTACCTACCCCACTCGCTTAAATGGCACAAAATGCATATATTATACCAGTAGATTTATTTATTCCTATTCAAGAATTCATCTATGGTACAGGAGGAGTTGTCAATGACATATGATATTAATTTATTTTTGAAACTATTGCTGCTGTCTGTCAGACATTTTATTTCATCTGGTAATTTATCAAAAAGTTTTACAGCATCATATTTTACCCCTTTCTGTGCCAAAGATAGGTTAAATAGAGAATAGTGTAAGTCTGTCTGTCTTCTGGTATTATAATCATGAATGTCACTGTTGTTTTCAAACTGGCCCATGTTGTTGAAAACAAGTTTCATTACTGAGTAAATGTACCGTGAGGCTGCTATAAGAATTCCTAACCTTTTAAACAGGTGCCTACAAGATGTGCGACTATGAGCCCCACACATTATTCTAACCACTTTCTTTTGAGCAGTCAATACTTTTTGCCTAAATCTTGAGTTACCCCAAAATATTATTCTGTATGACATCAGAGAGTGAAAATATGCAAAGTATGTTAGCTTACTAATTTCTATATCCTCAAAATTGGCAATTATTCTGATTGCAAAAGTTGCTGAACCTAGTCACTTTAGGAGACCCAAAATATGAATTTTCCAATTAAGATTCTTATCTATATGTACACCCAAAACTTAGTATGCTCGTATGCTCTACCCTGGCTACTGACTTCTGTTTATGTGTTATATTTATTGAAGGAACTTTACTCCATGCAGAAGAAAATTTGATGTACTGTGTTTATTCAAAGTTCAGAATGAGCCCATTCGCAGAAAACCAATCGATAACTTTTCCAAAGACATTATTTGTGTAATTTTCTATTGGAGTTTCTTTTCCTGAATTAATAATGATGCTTGTATCATCATCAAACAGTGTCTATTTAGCTTCTTGTTTCAGATATGAAGGGAGGCCATTCCCATGTATCCAAAACAGAAGGGGACCTATGATGGAACCCCGTGGAACACCTAATGTAATTTCACCCCTGTTAGATGTAGTGAGAAACTTCCTTAAATCACTTGAACCATATAAAGAAAATTTTTGCTTCCTGTGCTGTAGATATGACTTAAACCACTCATATGCTGTTCCACTTACACCATAGAATTGTAATTTCTGTAACACAATGACATGGTTCACTCAATCAAATTCTTTGGATAAGTCACAGGAAATTCCTTTTGGTGACATTTTACTGTTTAAAGACTCTGTTATGTGGGAAGTTAAATTGTATATTGCTGTCTCTGTGGAGCAGCATTTTTGAAATCCAAACTATGATTTACGAAGTATCCCATTGCTGTTGAGATGGCTAACCATTCTTGAATACATTACTTTCTCAACAATTTCTGAAAATGCTGTAAGCAAGAGTAATGACCGGTAATTATTGACATCTATGGTGTCCCCTTTTTTGTAGAGAGTCTTGACAATGGCATATTTTAACCTGTCTGGGGGAATACTGCTCCACATTGTTTTAATATCTCGTTAGGGATGTCATCTACTACAACAAAACATTTATTTTTAAAAGATTTAATGATTTTAATTATTTCACGAGAGGTTGTTAGATGAAAATTAATCTGACAAGTATTTCTCAAAACTGACTCTCCCATGTACTGCTTGGCTTTTTCTTTTGAACTATTCTCACCAATTTTTTCACCTACACTTAGGAAATTGTTGTTAAATGCATTATTTACTTCTGCACTGTTGGTTAAGATGGTCTAATTCTCTTTCATAGTAATAGTACCTACCCCAGTGATTACTTTTCCTGTCTCTCTTGTAACACCATTCCACATTGATTTAATTTTATTGTCTGAGTTGTTAATTTCATTTCTAATATACATACATATGTTATGATTTTCTGACAACTTTTCTCAGTATGTTACAATAATTTTTATAGTGTAAAATTACTTCTGAGTCTGTACTAATTCTTGCTGTCCCATGCAATTTTTATTTCTTTCTGAAGACACTTTAGTACCTATAGTAGTACAAGGTTTCTTTGAAAACTGTTTGGTACTAAATTTAGTAATTTTTTTGGGGCAACATTGTTCAAAAAGGGATATAAATTTATCAAGAAAAATGTTGCATTTATCATTAGCATTTGTCTCATTATATACATCTCTCCAATTAACATTTCTTAATCTTTCTCTGAAGTGCTCTGTAGATACCGGGTTGACCAGCCTTACATTTTTACTTAATGGTCTCTGAACTGTACACCCTGCTAGCTTTTGTAAGTTAATCAATTGGGCATCATGATAAACCATTTATCACAGGGAAAGCAAGTGTTAGTTTTTCATCCTCTTCTTGCGTAAATACATTATCTATTAGAGGACTAGTGTTTTGAGTTATATGTGTAGGGGAGTTGATCGCTTATTCTAAGTTATATGTCATTAATAAAACTTCTAGTTCACTTTTCCTATCGGAATTTCTGAGACATTTTACATTGAAATCACCACAGATTAATAACTTCTACTTTTTGTCTGACAAACAGCATAATAGAGTGTCAAACTTTTTTTATGAATAGCTCCCGATCTCCTAATGGGGACTTGTACACTGTTGCCAATGTCAACACTATATTATCTAGCTGTAGTTCACATGAACAAACTTCAGAGTGCTGATCAACACAAAATTTGCTTACTTCTACAGTTTTGTACTTATACCCTTGTTTTGTGTAAATGACAACTCCTCCTTTATCCATGCTAGACCTGCAAGTGTAAGATGCTAAATTATACCCATTTATACTGACACTTTACATCCCCACAGTTACATGGTGTTCAGGCAGATGAAGTATATCAATTTCATTCTTGTTTTTGAGATCACCTAAATGCACTGACAGCTCATCTACTTTTTTTTTTATTCCCTTGACATTTTCATGAAGTAAATTGATACTACCCTTAGCTTTATCCCTATGGAGTGTACATGAAGCTTCTATTTTTCTTGAATGTTGTCTGTGTGGACTGTGGCTTTATCCTAAAAATCCTGTCTGCCTGGTCCCATTAACCACAGGAATCATCCCTTGTGTAACTGTGGCCCCCTTGTTAGTGATGATTTTCATGTTAGTGCATGTATGACAGTGACAGTGACAGTGCTGCTGTTGGAATGTTCATTATGGCTGGAATATTGTGTTAAAACTGCTTGAAATAGTCTTGAAGCTTTTCACTATTGCGGCAGGATATGACTGGCCTACAGCTGCAATCTTCATTATATAAGGATAAAAAAATTAGCCATGCAGCCACTAAAAAAAGATATGAACTACAAATGACTTTCAAGTATACTTCTGAATTTACTGATGGCAAATGTGATGTCCATGCCTAGTTGATGTTTGATCAAGATATGTAAAATCCAGGTAAGGTCATCAGTACACATTCAAGAATGAGTCTTTCCCTCTGCAGTGGAGTGTGCACTGTTTAGAAACTTACCGAGAGATTAAGGTTTTGAGCTTGATTGGAACTCAAGCCCAGAACTTTGCCTTTTTATGGAATAAGCCACTTTTTTGAAAGACCTAATTTTCACCTCCAATCATTATGAGGCCCAGAAACTTTTGAATACAAAACAAGCCAATTCCACATTATGTTTTTGGATGTCTAATGTCAACACTATCTGTTCATGTACCTCAAAGCTTTGATTTCGGCATCTCTCAAGTTTTGATCTTGGCATCATCATCTTGTTACTCAAGCCACACTGAATACACCAGTGATGATTGAAATTGTAGGGAAGAAAGGATCAGGTTCACAACTACTGTAGCTGTAGTATTTAACAAACTCTATACACTGTGTAATTTTATTTCTCATATGAGCGATGTACAAGGCGTGTTCAAAAAATTTCAGAACTTTTTCCACAAAATTTTTCTACACTTACCTTTTACTTGTGTCCATGGTTTCCTTTGAAATACTCTCCTCCACAATTTATACACAGCTACCAATGCGGTTTCCACTTTCGAAAGCAGTCTTAGTACACCTCTTGCTGGATCACATGAAGCACATCTGCAAATTTTCTTTTATCTTGTCCATCGTTGCAAATCTCCATACTTTCAATGGCATTTTCAACTATGGGAATAAAAAAAAAAGTCTGCAGAGTGTGGAGGATGAGGCAGCACAGAGATTTTGTTTTTTTCGCAACAGTACGCACCAACAGGGATAATTGTTTGCAGCTGTTATCGTGATGCAAGAAGCATGAATTGTCTTGCCACGTTTCATGCCATTTACTTCTCGCATTTTCTCGCAGCCATCGCAATGTGCCCATAGTACCATCAATTAACAATTTGTCCCTGTGACATGAATTCATGACAAATCAATCCTTCAAAGTCAAAGAAAACTATCAGCATGGTTTTGACAATTAGCTTGACCTGATGAGATTTCTTTGGCCTTGGAGAAGCTTCAATCTCTTGGACAGTCAGTTTTCGATTGGCATACACAATTTTGCTGATGTCCCTGACCTGAGCATTGTCGGTAGACATCAAAGGGCGTCCTGAATGAGGGGCATCTTTAACTTCTGTCCGCCAATTTTTAAACTTTGTGAACCATTCGTAACACCTAATGTGGCTTAAGCACTCATCACCGTAGGTTCCTGCAACATTTGGTGTGCCTCTGTAAAGGTTTCCTTGAGTTTCACAAAAAATTTAATGCTGACGCATTGCTCCTCTAACTCTGCCATCTTGAATTTCGCTGATTGTGCGACACATTGATCTTCTCAATACAACATTGAACAATAACTAACAGATATACAACAGTGAAACTCCTGGCAGTAATGCATTAAATGCAGGCATGTGCAGGGATGCCTACCGCATGTCGCTCCAACACACTACTGGTGGGAAAGTATGAATGTTTAATGGTATTCTATGAACATGTATCTGGCATTTCTTTAATCAAAATTGAGATGATAATGTTTCACCTGCAGGTGTAGTAAGCATTGAAAGAGAATTTGGACAAATGATAGTCACTGATATTGTGATACGATTATGAATATTTCTTCTATTTTCTGAAAGTATCAATATTGTAAGTGAATCAAAGAAGAATGTGGTGATATGATGTATATGTAATTGTAGGCTACTTACTTAGAAAATTTTGGGAGGGAGCATGGTTGCCTTGGCAAACATATTACTTACTCTAACAATGTAAGAAAAACCTTTCTTGTATGAATATATTACTTGCTATAATAACAGTATAAAAATCCATTACAGCAAAATACACCATATTGGTAACATATTTCTGTTGACATGTGAACACAGGTAATAGTATTTATTTGCAGGTGAAAAACATGTAGATCACCCCCCCCCCCCGACCACCACCACCCCCCTTTCTTTTCAAGTGGCTATTCTGTGTTTTCAGATGTGCTAAAAGTATTTCCACTGAAACCCGAATTAATTCTGCATATGTAATTTCATACATTTATATTACTTCTCTAATGACACTTCTGACATGTAAAACAAGTATCTTTTAAAATAAAGAATACTTCTGTTTTCTGGAGATGTTTAGCATGATGATATGCCACCTAGGCTACATCTAATATTAGCAAATTTAAAATATTTGTGAAACTAATAAAAAACCAAACTGAATTGTAAATGATAACATTAGAGAATAAGTAGTTATACACAACATACTAGGTCTGTTCAGAGAATTCCAGAACTGTCCGCAGAATTTTTCTACACTTACCTTTTACTTATTGTGCGTGGTCTCCTTCAAAATGCTCTCCTCCACAATTGATATACCGCTCCCAACACATTTCCAAATCCAGTAGCAATCTTGGTACGTCTCTTGCTGGAACGCATGAAGCGCCATCTGCAAATCTTCTTTTCTCTTGTCTACTGTTGCAAATCATCATCTTTTCAATTGGGCCATCCCCTTTGGAAATAAAAAAGCAGTCCACATGGGCGATGTCTGGAGAGTTTTTGTGCATTAGTTACACACCAACAGGGATGAATGTGTGGGTATGTTAGCATGGTGCAAGATCCATGAATTGTCTCGCCACATTTCCAGTCGTTTCCTTCTCACATTTTCTCGCAGGCATTGCAGCACATCCTGATAGTACCATCGATTAACAGTTTGTCCCTGTGGCATGAATTTTGTTGATGTTCTTGACATGAGCATCTTTGGTAGACATTGAAGGTCGTCCTGGATGAGGGTCATCTTTAACGTCTGTCCAGCCATTTTTAAACCATGTGAACCATTCGTAACACCAAGTACGACTAAGTAAACATCACCATAGGCTTCCTGCATCATTTGGTAAGTCTCTGTAAAGGTTTCTTTGAGTTTCATGCAAAATGTAATGCAGACGCGTCGCTCCTCTAACTCTGCTATCTTGAAATTCGCAAACTGTGTGACACAACATGCTACTCAATACAGTACTGAACAATAATTAACAGACATACAACAATGAAACTTACGGCAGTTACACATTAAACATAGGCATGTGCTGGGATGCCAGCTGTGTGTCGCTCCAACACAAAATTGTCACAAAATTATGAATGATCTGGAATTTTTTGAACAGGCCTCATATAATAATAATAATAATAATAATAATAATACCAATTAGAGGAAACAAAGAGAAAGCAGCATGAATGTCTACAAGGAACAAGTGAAAGCATGACAACCACAACAAGCAATAAATTGCCTAATAGGAAAGTGAAGAAGAAGACTTTCAAACCAAATTCAAACCTCAAATACTTGCAACTTTTATGAAATTAATATGACAGTGTGAAGCCCCAGGTGGACTATCAAAAATAAAGTTTTAAGTAAACTTTTGGACACTGTCCTTACTCAGAGATAACAAAGAAACACAGTTACACACATATGCAGCCAAGTTGTCCTGGAACTGCAGCTTCGATAAGATGACAGGGTGTCTCAGATGGAGAGAACAAGAGAAACAAAGAAGAAGGAAAGGTCAGAGAGGAGAAGAGAGGGTGAAAGGAATGAAGGATGAGAGATGGAACAGAGGAAGATGTAGATCATGTTGAGAAGAGAGGAAGAAGGCCACAGAGGAGAAACAGTGTGAGTGCAAAGTGATAGAGGAATAAACCAAACAGAGATGGTGGTGAGGTGGTGCCTGGGGTAAAAAAGTATAGAACATATGAATTAGTGTGTAAGGGTTGGGGGCTAATGTAGTTAGAGCAGAGGGGATTGGGGATCCAAGTAGCACAGATTTGAAACAGGCTCTGAAGTTGAGAATAGTTTACTGCTGGGTGGTCAGCTTTGCTTGTATCCATATGTTGACAGGGCCATTCATTTGGGTGGACAGCTAGATGGTAGTCAAGCCTACATAAAAGGCTATTAAGAAGTTACAATGGAATGATATATAATTGTTGTAATTTCCGTTCCATGCTTCATAGTTCTTTAGTGGATACAGGAACGAGGACCAGATGTGGTTCATGGACAGAGAATTCAGATATTAATTTATTCTACATCTGATAACAAATAGTAAAAGTAATACTTAGCTTTGTTTGCTGAAGTTGCAGTGTCAGTTGCTAACAGTATATTTGAGTGTTTATACACACACACACACACACACACACACACACACACACATTTATAATTCAGTCAGTTTTCAATACAATGACTATACCATAGATGACAAATGTGACCACTATGAAAGCCGTAAATATTATGAAACGGTGAATACCCAAATGGGCACTGTGCATTGATGTTTGAACTTGAACAGTGGAAAATCCAGGATGGAATAATGTCAGTATTATAAAAAGGATAGTTGCTACTCACGATATAGTATAGATGTTGAGCTGCAGGTAGGCACAACAAAAAGACTGTCAGAAAGTAACCTTTCAGCAAAGAAAGCCTCCATCGGTAATACGGAAAAACACACACACACACACACACACACACACAGTGTCTCTGGCTGCGGCCTCATCAGCCAGAGACTGAGGTCATGTGTGTGTGAATTGTGTTTGCACATGCGTGCGTGTTTGGGTGTATGTGTTTTGTCTATTTCTGCTGATGGCCTTGTTGGCTGAAAGCTTTGTTTATCATAGTCTTTTTGTTGTGCCTAAATATGACTCAGCATCTCTGCTATATGGTGATTAGCAAACTATCCTTTTCATAATATTGATGTTTGAACTTATTAAGTAGACCCACAGATGGAGCTCCAGAGAGGTGATTCTTGCATGTCATTGGCAGCGGCCTAAGCGTTTGTGGCAGTGCCTTCATGCCATGGTGGCAGCTGTAGGAAATGTGAGAGTGTCTTTTAAAGTGCGGCCAACTGAATGGTGCTCAATACTGCAGTAATATGGCTGCTTTCACAAGTGAACCTGCCTCTGATGCAACAGGGTGTACTTTATGAGGGAAGGGACAAGTCTTGCACCTTGATTTGTCACATGGGTATGCCTCATGTCACAAGGAGTTGCCAGCAGAAGGCATAACATCTTTTATGGAAGATTCATGTGTAGGTTCTCTGTCTCTTCCTTATCGAAAGATCTGTTTAAGGCATCTTGCCCTTTATTACATTAAACTAAAAAGACAGTTTACAACACCACTTTGTTTTACCTGTCTCTCATTAAGTTGTGGAATATTTCAAGGTATTTTGAAGAGTGAAGTTTCCTTTCGCTTGAAGTTCACTTTCAGATGTTCATGTAAATTTAATTCCTCTTACAGGAATCTTATAAAATCTCGACTGTTCTTATGATTTCTGATTTTTCTTTCTCACACTGACTCATAGCTGAAAATGGAAAAGATTGATAAAATTTACAAATAATGTCTTCAAATAATTATATACATAAGAAGATCCTGCTCTCTCTCTCTCTCTCTCTCTCTCTCTCAATTTCTTCTATCCGTTTTCTTGTAGTGCACAAGTTTTCTTGCAGTATCCCAGTATTGCATGTAATGTCATTTTCTTATTTCGTGGCTTGTTATTCTGCTGTGATATCTGAAGGTCTAGGTTTGTAACTTATGCATTTCTTGTTAAAGCTGTAGTATGTGCACATACCTTAGAACTTCTAATCTTTTGTAGATGTCTATAACATACTTAAAAAATAATAAATTTATTGTCAGGAATACCATTATGTAGATGTCACATTGCAGGCTATATCTAAATATTTTAGGTAGTAATTGTTTACTTTCCAAATATTTTGTATTTTTGTTGTCAGTGAGTGCAGAGCTTCTATAAGACTTGCACTGTAGGCTAGTAAGCATTTTGAGATTATTTTTCTTGTGCTGCTACAAAAATGAACTAGATTGTGTTTATAGTTCTGGAGCTGTGAATTAACACCCCCCCCGCCCCCCTCTCACTTTATCTCTCGTGTGTGTGTGTGTGTGTGTGTGTGTGTGTGTGTGTGTGTGTGTGTGTGCACGCGCGCGCACGCGAAAACAGGAATACTTAGCAAGAACCTAAGTACTGAAGACGAATGAATGGTAATTCCATTGTATGGGCCTTGAATCTGCACAGTGTGCTTAAACATATCAGTATTCAAATCATATTCTGTTCCTGAAATTAATATAAATAATTATTCCAGATGTTTCTGCAGTGTGACATTACTGGGGATTGTTTCTTCAGATATTTTTTCTTACTGTCAATCTTTTGCGATGATAAATATCTCCTCTTATTCAGCAATTTAATGTACAAAATCAGATAGAAGGTGTGCCTTTTATTACACTTTACATAGTGTGTGAAAAGTGGATACCTGCACATTTTGTATGTGTGTTTGGGTATTTTTGCATTGAATATATGGCAATGGATGTATTCCTTGAGGTAGTTTTATTATATGACCTCCCTTACTCTTCAGTACAAGTCCAACTGTTGTCAATTTGGAAACAGTAAACATTAACTTCATCCACGTCCCACAATGCCCTTCTGATGGGTGATGAAATTTCTTTCCTATATCTGTAACATGTTATGTTCCTTGGAATGAATCTACCAATCCTTGATAAGGCATTTTGTGATTTCTATTACTGATTCACATTCAAAATATGAATGTCTTTGTGATCTGAACAAGATAAATGTTCTATGTGCAGTATTTACATGAGTGTTTTGTATCTCACAATTCATAATTGTAAAGTTTCCACCTCTGTGTTCTTAGAGTGTATTTATTTAGAACTACTGAAATAAATCTATGCAAAGATCCTGTGATAAGTCTAACTGCATTTTTAAAAGAAATTTTAGAATTCTTTTTTAGTCAGTGATTAAAGGAAGGGAAAAAAGCTGTTTTGCTGGAAAGGAGGTGCTGTCACTTCTGTGTTTTGCACAGATTTCAGGTGTGGCACACCATGAAACCTACCGTATACTCTTCCCTTGAGTAACACAAAAGAATGTGAACAGTAAAAACGCTATGTCTGATAGGATTGTGTTAATGTTGAAAAAGTCCTTCCATATTATCACCATTATATAGTAAACCTCTCAAATTGCCATCGCTGGCTTTTGAGCTGGAAAAAACAGAAAAGTGCAACGGGGCAGATTTTGAGAGACCAAATCATATAAAATGCCCTATCAAGTGAGAGTTTATTAGAAGCAAAAGGAAACAAAGTGAAGTGCGGTAGAATCCCATGATGATATATAAGTATTCAAAGTGCAAATAAGATGATTTTTCAGCAGGCATGTGATTTCATGACAATCTCGGATAGTCTTTAATCTGGATTGTTTTGCTTGAAAATCAATTTGACAAAATTAGACTCTTACGCTATGTTTCACAAGTTCTCCCTCACACCGTATAGGGCTAGCACTCCTGGAAGAAAAGGTGTATGGGTTAGTGACAAGATTTCTTCCAAGAATGCTAGATCCAAAATGTGTGCAGGAGAACTTCCATGAAATTTGGATGGTAAGTAAAAAGGTACAAGTGGAAGGAAAGCTGTGAGGGCTGATTGTGGGTTGTAATTGGGTAGCCCCACTTGAACACACAGCTTTAATCTGCCTGAAAGTTCAGATCATTGCACACTCCATTGCAGAGTGAAAATTCACTCTGGAATCTTTGTTCTGACTTCAGTTTAAAAGTAAAAAGGAGTAAATGGACTATGTAATTTCTACAGTACATATTCATGTATTTACAATGTCAGGAGTAGAATGTTTGTATAGTGTCATAACTGCATCCTGCAAGGTACTTAAGTTCATGTACCAACCACACTAGACACAGACATTACAGCAGAATTTTATTTCCATATAATCTCATAGGTATCACTTGAAGTTAACAGAGGGCATCACATAGAATAACGCATAAAAATTTAAATCCCATTTGTTTCATATATATATATGCTTCGTCAGGAAAGAGGGAAGGAGAGGGAAAGATGAAAGGAAGTGGGTTTTACGGGAGAGGGTAAGGAGTCATTCCAATCTCGGGAGCTGAAAGACTTACCTTAGGGGGAAAAAGGACGGGTACACACACACACACACACACACACACACACACACACACACACACACACACACATATCCATCCACATATATATATTAGTTGTTTTAAGTTGGTAGCAGGTACTATTTTTTGTGACCATCAAATACATATGTATGTACAATCTGTACATACATGTATATTTGATGATCACAGAAAAATTGTACTTGCTACCAACTTACTGAAAATCAGTAAAGGAAACCAAAGAAAAATTTGGAGTACAATTTAAAGTTCAGGGAGAAGAAATAAAAACTTTGAGGATTCACGATGACATTATAGTTCTGTCAGAGACAGCAAAAGACTTGGAAGAGCCGTTGAATGGAATGCGTAGTGTTTTGAAAGGGGGATGTAAGATGAGCATCAGCAAAAGCAAAACAAGGATAATGGAATGTAGTCAAATTAAATCAGATGATGCTAAGGGAATCTGATTAGGAGACAAGACACTGGAAATAGTACATGAGCTTTCCTATTTGGGCATCAAATTAACTGATGATGGTTGAAGTAGAGGGAATATAAAACTTTCGACTGGTAATGGCAAGAAAAGAGGAGAAATATGTTAACATTGAATATTGATTTAGTGTTAGGAAGTCTTTTCTGAAGGTATTTGTCTGGAGTGTAGCCATGTATGGAAGTGAAACATGGACGATAAATAGTTCAAGATAAAAAGAGAACAGAAGCTTTCAGAATGTGGTGTTACAGAAAAATGCTGAGGATTACATGGGTTGACCACATAACTAATGAGGAAGTACTGAATAGAAGTAGGAAGACAAGAAATTTGAGGCACAATTTGACCAAAAGAAGGGCTCAGTTGATAGCATGCATTTTGAGACATCAAGGGATCACCAATTTAGCACTTGAGAGGAATGTGAAGGGTAAAAATCATAGCGGGGAGACCAAGAGATGAATACAGTAAGCAGATTCAGAATGATGTAGGTTGCAGTATTTATTTGAAGATAAAGAGGCTCGCACAGGATAGAGTAGCATGGAGAGCTGTGTCAAACCACTCTTCGGACTGAAGACAACAACAACAACAACAACAACAAATACACGTAGAAACAAGTAAGCATATTTCATAATGAATTGTCCTATATTTTGCAACTAACTTTCGGAATATGATTTCTTCTTTTTTTGGCAAAAATGTGCTACAGTAATTATTGGGAAACATTAACCAGATATTTTTTACTATAAAAACAAAATGATGTTTTAGTAGTTTTGATGTATTATGAAGTCATCATTGGATGATATGAAAACGTTATGTCAACTGACATCAGTTACTATGTAACATACTCAAATCATCTGATGACAGCTTCCTAATATGTCAAAATTGGTAATGATGCTACTTGTGCAATCCGAGGCTGAAATGTATAATATGAAAGAATTATGTTATGGTCACCGTGTTTCCCTAATAGCTGAGTCAATGAAGGAAAACTGGGGGGAAAATTTTTGTAGTCACAAATAGGAGAAAGTGTCATGAACAACATACTGAAAATTCCTACCAGTGGGTTGTGAGCTGGAAAAGTGCAGCCTCTAGCAAAAAGTTCCCAGTACACAACTAAAACAACATAAGATTTCCTACAAAAATGGTTCTATCCATTATTTTCTCTTGGACTAATAGTTTCCACATTGTGGGGGATGTAAAAGTCGCAGAGTATTAGAAATATGGAAAAATAGCAGATTATTAAAAATAGTATTTTACTGGTATAAAATTAATGTTTATTTTTGAGTGAAATGGGTTAAGAACAAATATTAAATGTGAGTACCACATCTAATTGTAGTAGAGTCATATTAAGGAGAAATTGTGCTCTGTGGGTGTAAAAGGGTGGAGAAGGTGGGGGTGGATGGTAAAAGCATGAGGTAAGGTAGGTTGCAGGATAGATCTGAAAACTGAAGAGCAAGCAGGGGAAACCTCACTATGTCACAGGAAGAAACTTCATAGTGCATTAACACTATATGAAATATAGGTATGAGTTACTAATAATACTAAAACAACAAGTGCATATGGACAGATTCTGCTGACTGTTCTATACTGATAGAGGTGAAATTGATTTTTAGTCATAGTGTACAGCAGCTTCCTGTCCCGTTCTGTTATGTAAGCAAACAAAATAACTTCACTTAGCTTGTGTTTATATGGTGGAGTTATTTCCAGTTTATTTAATAAATACTTATTTTCAGTTATTAAGTGAGATTTTATGTAATATATGTTCCTAAAAACAATGTTGTCAGTGACATTTGTAGTGTTGGCTGGGAAAGGGACTCAACTGGTAAAATGGTACCTTTCTACCATCAATTATAGGCAATGTATTACAAAGCTGAGTCATTGTCTTTAGTCACTCGGGTGGGTGTTAGCTGCAGATTGTATAAATCTCTTCCATTCAAGAATGGCTGGCACTTGTAGAGTGGGCTGCACTGATTGGAACCTCTTACCATTCATCCACAGTGCAGTATATCTTCCACGGTGGGTTGAATATATCTGGTAGAGTTCAACTGATCATGTTCAAGTATAGAACAGTAGTTACTGTAGTGCATTGCTTGACTTGTGCTCAAATATTTGAAGTTTCATGACACCTAAGGGACCTACTTTTGTTACAGAGGGAGATAATTTAAAGCTCTCAGCCTCTTCAGGCATTAGTAGAACTGAGGTTTGGATGATGCATTTGATACTCCTCATGCTGCAAAGAGTATTCTAGCCTCTGATAGTGGAGACAATGAAATCAATATTGCTGAATACGTATTGACAGCATGTTACCCTTGGGTAACTTCAGTATGGTTAACAATTCGCAGCTCCAGTTGTCGAACTTTTTTACTTGATAGTTCACTTAACAACTACAAATAAGTACTCATTTAATAAACTGAATATAACTCCACCATGAAGACATGACTTTACAGTCATTTTGTCTACTCACGTAAGAGAACTGGACAGGAAATGCTGGGGAGGTACAGTTTGTGTGTAAACTGAAAAGCGAGCAGCACTTGTGCTTAGGGGAAGCTGCATTTCCTGGAAGAATTCTATATGTGTTGTGCAGGATCATTAGGAATAATTTCCCTTCTAGCAGTGTAGAACAGTGTGGAGATTTTTACACAGATTCTGTCCGTAAGGGTTCCTCGTATTAGTATTATTAATATCACATATCTGTATTCTATGCGCTATATAGGAAATAAACCTTTCCCAGGCATGTCTGTGCACTATGTTGCCTGTGATTTAAAAGGCAAGCTGATGAAGGTCAGTGTAATTCTTTGAAACACCCTGTAGTTGCTTCTTGTGACGTAGTGGGTTAGATGGAGGGGAAATCATCTGGTCACTCTTCAGTTCGCAGACCTATGAAGGAGGGCAACCTACCTTCCTTCATGCCTTTACCCTTTGCCCCAGCCCTCTCCATCTTATTAACCCCCAGAACACAATTTCTTCTGTGGCTGTGCTGCACTTAGATGTGGTACAAATATTTAATATTTGTTCTTGACCCACTTCATTTAACAGTGAACAGTAATTTTATACCATTAAATGCTTCTTTTTAAAAAAAATAATATGTGGTTTTTTCCATCCCCTACAGTGTGAAACTGTTAGTCAAAGAGAAAAACTGGATATGGCATCTTTTGTAGTAAATTTTATGTAGTGTAATTGTGTACTGGGAAATATTGTCACAAGTGGCCGCAGTTTTAGAGTTACTCAAGAAAAACATAAAAAAGTTACTTTAATCATTGCCACCTGCAGTGCTGATAGGGATTTTTGGTATGTTGTTGATGGCAACCCCCTACCACTGTACAAAAATTTGCAACTACACAATTCTTTCCCCTATTCATCAATTTTCAGTCTTCAATGACTGGGCTATAAGACCGTGAGTAGGCTGAAGGATGAGTCACATTCGTATATAGACCACTCTGTTCTAACTTTGAGAGAAAATGTACTCTTAATCTCTCCTTATATGTCTACATATATTTTTGAAAAATATTTGAATGTTGTCTGTAAGTATCATGTGCAATATAATGATAACAAAAAGTTACCTTTAAAAGATACTTTACTCAAAATGTGTAGTGTTTAACAAACTGGATTGGTTCAGTAATGATGAATGATACAAAAAGTTATTATTTTGTCACAGACTATTACTAAAATATCCTTTTAATAGAGGACAGATGAAGTACACACTGCAACCATCTTGTCTGCCATACTTGCTGGGATGCCTTTTATAAACAATTTATGTACCATAATTCACACAATGTCTGAAAAAATACAATATTGACATACATTTTCTTGTA
Source organism: Schistocerca piceifrons (assembly GCF_021461385.2). Taxonomy (NCBI): domain Eukaryota; kingdom Metazoa; phylum Arthropoda; class Insecta; order Orthoptera; family Acrididae; genus Schistocerca; species Schistocerca piceifrons. Next base: position 704,231,501 of record NC_060138.1, read on the forward strand.
TCTGTTTTTTCAATCTTCATTTTACCATATTAGAATTGAAATATGGCTGGTTCTTTAAAGTTGAAGCCAATTATGCTCCAGAAAAAACTGTACCTCTTTGCTTGAAAGGTTATTGAAATCTATAGTATGCTTCTTTGTATAGTGGAATTCTCTGCAGGAAAAAATAAAATGATCCCCTAAAGTGAGATACAGCTACAGCACAAAATGAAAGCTCTTATCTTTGACATTCGCATGGTGGTGCCAGAAATGTGGTCAGCTAGGACTTCTTTTCTAGTTTTCATATTCTTGGTCACTGAATAATATATTTGCCTTCAAATTATAATATTGATATTATTTATTGGCCATTTTAAATGTAGTCTTTCTGACTGTTGTACTACTTCAAAATTATGTTTCACTTTTGTATAAAAAAGTTGTCTAATGTTTGTTGACACACATCTGAGTAAATCCTGCTTCCTGTGGTCATCACAATTTTATTGCTGTGTTTTTTATTTTTAAAGGTATATTATGTTTACATATTACTGCTTTTAATTACTACAGTATTATGAAAAGGATAGAGGAGACATTGAGCTGCAGACAGAAACCAGGAAAAGACTGCTATACGAGCAGCAATGAGTAGTAATGTATGCTTTTCATAATATTATTGTTATTCCTTACTAGATTTTCCATTGTTTGCTTTTAATTACTTATACCTTTGTGGCTTTAAAAGAACGAGTATTATGTGTAACTTATTATACATAAATAACTTTTTCAGAGAAAAACCATTTCATGTTTTTTTATTCAATACAGTGACTTGTAAAATAAATTATCTGTACTTTAGTAGTGAACCCCTTTTATCTTTCTGTACAAAACACTTGCAGATTCATTTTAGGGTTTCAAATACAAGTGCAAGTGCAAGTACGAGTGCAAGCAAGCCACTGGTATCATTTGGTGTGATAAATTCTTCTTCATAATCAAATCCACAGTCTACAATGTGAATCTTTATGATAATGTTAGGAGATACACAGAGGAAGTGTTGAGCCTCAGTAAATGATAATGAGACTGTGTTCGGCCAAAACTCAAGATCGTCTATTCACTGCACTGTTGTCGCACGACTACCCACCTGTTGCAACAGTTAGAAGGAGGTCTCCAATCCCATTGGTATCTGGAATGACAACTGAAAATTCAAAGCTTGATTTCTTGTTTCTCACTAGCAATCACCTTACTGTTAGCTTATCTGAGTATGTCTCCAGGTTCTGGCACAAATTTTCAGTTGGTTTTTCAGATTCATATCAATGACATTGCATTCATAAGTAACATTGTCATTTAGTCTTAGTTTCATGTTTCATATGTATGTACAAATGCTGTCATTCAAACAAGGAGATAACTACAACTGAATCATTAATACAGTGCATGATTTAGATTGCTTACAAGATCTTCGTAGACAATGTCAGTAGCAATGGTGACTGTTACAAGCACTGGCACAGTTCTGGAGGTAGTCAGTGCCTATCCAGTGTGTGTACCATGCTTTGAATTAGATTGTATTTAAAGTATGAACATTTAGTCCAGTGTGTCTGCTGGTGAATTATTGCTAAAGTTTCATTACTTCACATTTCATGAAGGATCCTTGTTTCAAATTATTCCAGAACACTTCACAAATTCAACAATCTTTACAAAAGTGTATCTTTTGATGCAGCTTACCTAGTGTGACATCGGTGCACTATGTCCTTATTTTTCCACACTTCATTACTCACAGGATACTGATTTGGAAGAAAAAAGTCTCCTTAAATGTTCAAGATAAACTGACTTTAGCCTTTCTATTTATTTTTTAGTTATAATTTTCAGTCCAAATCTCCATAAGAAGTTAATATTACTAGTTCTGGCTGCTCTCGATGTTCTCAGCTGAATATTTTTGTTTTATATGTTTCTCAGATGACTAGTTTCACTCATTAGCCATCATCAGATATATCAAAATGAAACAAAATTTACTGCTACAATATAAGATAAAACAGAAGGAGAATACACAAAAATAATGATGACTGTCATACCCCTTTGACAGAAACCCTCTGGTGTAAAGTATTCCATCAGAATAACAACATGTATAAGATGCAGATGGCTACAGATTAATGGTCAAGAAAATTCAATGTCGTAATCAAGTCATCAAGCTTAATCTTTTTTATTTTCACTGGTTTCTTCTTTACATTTAACAGCCGTATTGCGCTATTAGTTTAAGAAATGATGACATTTATTTGCCTGCATTCAGTTAAATTGCTGATATACTTACCCTTCTGGATGTTTTCCAAAAAGATCAACAGTTTTTCTGTATGCCTACTTTAATTCATTTCAAGCTTACTTGATGCTCTGTAGGCAGTATTTAGTCATGGAAGAGGAAGAATTTGGCCACATTACTTCCTTTATTGATGGTATTACAGTAAATATCAAAATATTCCATAGTCATTGTGATCTTTGTTGTGATGACAAAATAGCCATTCGACTTTCAGTATTCACCTTCTTGATCAAATACGGAAAATCTTCTTTATACAAACAAGATTATATCAGAGCATTGCAATGTCTTTAATGCTACTTTTCACACCAGTGTGGAGCTGTGAGAGGCAACCCTCATTTTGATGTCTTCTGTGTTTAAGAATAATGATGACAGAACAAAACTTTGTCGTTAGTTTACAAATGTTGAGCACCTCTTCATGTTCAAACAAATTAGTCTTCTGTACGTCATGTACTCTTTGCTAAATGAAAGTTTTCAGAATGATTTTCCAGGAGAATTTTACTTGACTGTAATAGTGATGCAACTGTACCGGGGCAAAACACATGGCTTGTATTTGGGAACATTAAAAATCATGTGCAAGTCACAGCTGGCAGATTCAAGCTGTGGCAGCAAGGGCTTTTGGTACTTTCTACAGGTATATATTATCATGAAAATAAAGTATCTCCTCATAGTTTTACAAAATTAACTGTACAATATTTCTGATTTTTTGGTCAAACAAAACTACTAGGCATTTGTTTTGTTTTGCTTTTGTTCCAGATTTTTGTTCGTGCACAGTTTGATTATGACCCGTTGGATGATGACCTGATACCTTGTGCACAGGCTGGTATAGCTTTCAAAACAGGAGACATCCTGCAAGTAAGTACTTATGTTATGTAAATAATAATTTGTAGAATGACAGACCAAAAAAAAGTTAAATCACAGATTTAAGTTAGCTTCAGAACTAAAATTACACATAAATATCTAGCTTCAACATAATACCTATACTGCCATCAAGGGTCTCCAGATGAACAATGATGTTTGTTGACTGCCACCTGAACTGAATCATGCATTATTTTTAGCTCTCCTGGGTGCATGATTATTAATGCCCCATTACTAATAATTATGTGACCATTGGCCTGAGAGCATTATCATTACACCCCCTCACTAATAATTATGTGAACATTGGACATAAATTACATAGTAAAACATGTAGAATAAGAAATGCTTCAAAATCTCAAGCAATAATAATCATAACAATAGTAGTAGTAAGGATGTAGTAAAAAAGGCTTTAAAAGCTTATGTGCACAAAAATCTGCAACATGAAAAAATACAATGGTCTCATATTTAATTCAGCATTCCTTCCCAAGAACTTTGGTAGGAGCTACTATAACAAAGCAGAAGTAGGCTGCCCTTTGATTAGAAAGCATATTGCACTCTTCCAAAAAGTGATATACTAATATTAACCTATGAAACACACTACACACCGGTGCATCCTTTCACTGGAAAAGTGGTTTATGCGTTGAGAGGGAATGCCTAATCAAGAAGTGAATAAGAGCTCTTTGTGTTGCCTCAGTAACTGGAAGGAGCTACATTATGGCTTGATTGTTACAAGAATGTAAATGGGTACACACTAAAAACCAGAAATAAATCTTGAGCTATTGTAGCCAAGCATCACGAAAAGAGTTGGTTCTGCTGAGAAATTTATTAGTAGAGTTGAGTTGGTCATGCATAAATCCCTTATGATGAAAACAACACCAAGAAGGTTTACAGGACCTTCAAAGATGAGCTACAGGGGCATCAACCAACAATCTGTGCATTAGGTGAATTGATGGGAGCATAGTTACAAATGACAAAGAAAAATGTCAGCTCTTGGCAAACTATTTCAAAGTGCTGCTAAACTGTGAAGAACCCCAGGAAAGATCGTATGCACGGGAAAAAATCCGCAAGTTAGATTTCAAACCACAAAGCTTCAATGAAATTACGCAGGTAATCAAGGAGCTCAAGGATAATAAGGCATCAGTGAAGCTGGTATTGTGGCAGAAATGTGGAAGATTGAAGAGCAAGTCACCTTATAAAAGAATTCTGGAAAAGTGAAATGACACCGATGGACTAGAAATGTTACAATAGAGAGAGTGCCTTACTTTCATTTGCTTATATGGTACTTGCCAGAGTCCTGCTAGGAAGAGCTGAAGAATAACCTGATCACATCAGTGGAGAATATCAAGCTGGAACAGATATTCAGGCTCAAAAGCATTCTGAGAACTAGAGCAATAGAAGATAGAATGCAGTTGTAATTTTTGTTGACTTCAATAAAGCATATGCCTCAGTTGACAAACAAATCTCATTTAGTATTGTAGAAGAATTCAGAATTCATAGAAAAATGAAGGAAATAATAAAACAAAGTTAAGTTTTTTGGAGAAATCTCTGAAATCTTTTGAAATAAATTTATGTGTCAGGCAAGGAGAGGATTATCACCAACTCTCTTCAATAACATTCTGGGGAAAATAATGAGAACCTGAGCAAAAGCTCTGAAGTTGGAAGGAATAAATGGAACACACCTAGGGAAGAAAGGAAACTCCTGGGAAATGAGCTGTTTAGTTTTTGCCAATGACCTCACCATTTTAGCCACAAACCGGAAATACTCATAAAGAATACTGGAGATTTTGCATGAAATAGCTGGAAAAGATGGATACATGGAACACAGACACCAGGAGAGAAATACTTGGGGTAAAATATGGAATGGTTAAGATGACAGATAAAATCAAATATTTAGGAGGATGGATCCGTCCCAATGGACAAGATAAAAAGGCAGTCAAAGAAAGAGCCAGAAAATTAGATCTTGCTTACAAACTAACACAAAATAGGTACATCAGATGAGCAGTATCCTACAAGGCCTAAAATCGGGCACTGTAATGAAGTTATAAAGCCAGAGGGGTCTATACTTCAGAGTATCTTATTCTGAATTGAAGAGGACAGTTGGAAAAAAAAATGTGAAAAGAAGAAAAAGGAAATCCTCAGGAAAATTCTGGGACCTCAGAAGACGATTGATGGAACTCAGAAGAATAGGAAGAATGAGAAGCTTTGCAAGTACACTGGAAATTTAATGAACACAAAGCAGAAAGTATTTATTGACACCTACCAAGAATGGATGAGCACTGACTGAACAAAAACATCTTCAATTTGCATCACATCATTAAAGTCGCTAAATGATAAGAGGTTACGAGAAACTGTTATTACACTAGAGGTGATCCAAAAGAGAAAATAATTCAGAAGCAAAGTCAAAATCATCTGAAGAGAAACCATTAATGAAGAGGTCCACACATTACATTTCTGAGGAGGAGAAAAAGAAAACAAGAAAAAGGATGAAGAGGTTCTGGGAAGAGAGGAAAATAAAGGCAATAAAAGCCTTAAGTGCTATGCAGTCCATGGTTGGCCAAATTCAGAAGAAATAAAATCCTTTAGGCTCCTCTTAACCTGTTCTTTACATCAGCTGGTATTTAGATTGCCGTCTGACTTATTGTTATCTGAGAGGGTAAACCAGTCTTCTGCTTCATACTGTTTGCAGAAGACAGAAAACAACTGATTTTCCTTATCCATAATTCTGTAAAATTCTAATATTTTCTGAGGTTTACTCTGTTCGGTATGTTACATATGTAAAAGAATGATGTCAACAGAAGATCCATTCCGAAAGCTTTACTATGAATCTGTAGGTTAAATCCAGAATGAGATTTTCACTCTGCAGCGGAGTGTAGTTTAAGTGTGTCTAGAGGACTGTCTAACTACTGTATTGTGCAAGACTGTTTGAAACACTGACAATGGTGCATTTTATCTGTTGTTATCAGCTTCATCATGTTTCCTTCACCACTGAATATTTACATTTCTTTGGGGAAGGACCTGCTCGAAAATATATGTTACACAAGCAGTTAAATACATAAAGCATTACTGTCTTATGTGACACCTATTCTTAAACTATTGACAGCAAATATTATAGTGATGGAAACAATATGCTCTATGAATTGTTACAATTGGAGGTGGTGTTCGTTGTATCAGTACAAAGACGGAAATGTGTCTTAGCAAATGAGCCGCTCCATGGAAATTGGACCAAGTTCCAATCTATGATCAAAAATGAGTTGCACGAACAGAATGTGTCCTAGCTGCATCTGTGATCAGTTTGCAGGATATTGTGTTTATGTCTTTCTGTGCTAGATTGCATATGAAGTTTGTTTTGAAGTGTGTGACTCCAGTGTTTGCACAGTTGAATGGAAGAGGGGCCCATCAAAACTTGAAGCACATTTCTGCATTGTTGCTGCAGCAAAAGGCAGACCCTCATGTCATCATAGTGGCTGCAGCATACCTGATTTATCGAGTGTGTGATCTAATGTAACTTGTGACATCGGTAGTGAAAATAAATCCAAGAAGTGGAAATGAATGTTTATGAGTAAAACACATGTATATCTAAATCCCAGCTCTCTTTGATAAAAGTGAAATGCAAGTGCAACACAGTTAATAAGCTGGCTGTTCAGTATAGTATTTTATATCTTGCATCACATTGCAGTTATTCTATAGTGGTAACTTACCTTGTGGGTATACTGCATGTATATTAATTTAAACCATTAACTTTTCCTATTTACATCTACATATCTACAACTACATGTATACTCCTCTAGCCACCAAGCACTGTATGGCAGAGGGCACTAATAATAATAATAATAATAATAATAATGTTTATTTGTCCATGTTAACTTTACAGTCTTGGACGTCGTCATTTTTTGTACAATTATATCAGTATCATGCCATTCCAAGAATGAATATACACATCAAGTAGCACATTGTATATCATTCCATGCAATAATGTTATAAACACATTAGCACATTATATATCACTCCATACATCAATTAGCCAATTATAACAATACCACCACTAATATACTGCAGTATATAAAAGAATAAACTGACAGTACTGCAGCTCAGAATTCTTTTAATGAGTATAAACATCTTTCTATTAGCCAATTTTTCAGCTTGCTCTTGAAAAGATTGCCTTGGAGTTGCTTTATATTTTTTGGCAACTTATTATAGAATTGTCTCCCAGTTACATATGGACTGTGGTCTGTAGCTTTCTTGTTAGTCCGTATCCTATGATTAGTCACTTTTGGCTCGAGTATTGTAATTATGGGTGTCACTGTTCTTTACACTACTTTCCTCGTTCTCTTTTACAAACATTATGGTCTTAAATACATACAATGAGTACACAGTCAGTAATTTATAAGTTTTGAAATAGTCCCTACAGGACTGGCGTTTGCTTATATTAGCAATTATCCTAACTGCTCTCTTTTGAAGCCTGAAAATGCGATCCATATAGACAGTGGGTGCCCCACCCCAGACCTCAATCACATATTGCAGATGTGAGTGTATTAACCCATAATACACTTGTTTAACGACAAGGGGAGCTATTATATTTGCAAGACATTTTAGTAAGTAAATATTACTAGAAACCTTATTACAGGTGGAGCCGATATGCTCTTTCCAAGTGAGATGTTCATCAATCAATATGCCTAAAAACTTATGTTTGCCAGATGTTTCAACTGTAGAAAGTGATCGAGTATGAGTATTATTAAAATGTAGCAAGAACTTTATTACTACAGTCTTCTGTGATCATTTCATAGGTCTCTTTGTTGCTTTGGAATGCTGCCCGATCTGTACAGCCCCAGCTAATAAAAGATGTATCATCAGCATAGTTCACTAGTTTGGAGTTTTGTGGCTGTGTTATATCATTAATATATACTATAAACAAGAATGGTCCAAGTATACTTCCTTGGGGAACTCCACAATTGAGAGTTCTGTACGCTGACTTAACTGTTTGGATCTTACTTTCATTCTTATAATTTAGTTTTGTGCACTGTTTTCTGTCATGGAGATAAGAACATAGTAATTTTACAGCTACTCCTCTTATCCAGTAATTTTCTAAACTTGGATAACAGTACTGCATGATTCACAGAATCGAATGCTTTAGACAGATCTAGGAAAGTCCCTTCAACTTTGTTTCCTTCATCCAGCCTGTTCAGTAGTTCATGGAAAAAAGTTGCTAATGATGTTATTGTAGATCGTCCTTTTCGAAACCCATGTTGTGTTTTGTTTAATAGTTTGTATTTGCAGGAGGATTCCATTCGATCTAGAAGTATTCTTTCAAGCAGCTTGCCAAATGTTGAAGTCAAAGAGATTGGCCGGTAGTTATTTATGTCTGTGATAGCCCCCTTTTTATACACAGGTTGTATCTCAGTGATTTTTAAAAACTGTGGAAAGGTCCCCTGGCCAATTGAACTGTTAATTAGATGTGTTATTGGTTTTATTAACTCATTTTTGCATTCTTTAAGTAGTGTGTATGATATGTCATCCCAGCCACTAGATGATTTTACTTTGAGTTTTGAGATTATATTCATGACCTCAAACTCTGTTACACTCCTTAGGAAAAATAGATTACTCATTTTAACTGTGTTTATTTTCAGGACTGATTCATCTTTTTCTTCTCTGCATGCCTTACTAAAATGTTTAATGAAGGCCTCACACACAGACTTTGATTCATTCAACAGTATTCCATTTTCTTCTAATGCAATGTTGCTGCTGCCTGGTTTTTCTCTATGTTCACATTCTTCATTTACAATATGCCAGGCTGCTTTGCTAATGTTACTAGTTTCTCTTATCTGTTCAGCATAATGAAGTGCTTTTAGTCTCTTCAGGGATTCCCTGTATGTCTTTCTGGTGCTTTTGTACTTATTTGTGCCAAAGTTATATTCCCCCCACCCGTTCCACTCATGGATCGCACGAGGGAAAAGCAACTGTCTGAACGCCTCGGTACGAGCTCTAATTTCCCTTATCTCTGAATGGTGATCATTGCATCATATGAAAGTTGGTGGTACTAATATATGCTCTACATCCTCGGTGAAGATCGGATTATGGAATTTAGTGAGCAGCCCCTTACGTTTAGTGCATCGTCTACCTGCAAGTGTGTCCCACTTCAAACTTTCTGTGAGATTTGTAATGCTTTCACGATGGCTAAATGTATGAGTCACGAATCTTGCCGCTCTTGTTTGGACCTTCTTAGTCTCTTGAATCAGACCCAACTGGTAAGGGTCCCGTACAGACAAACAGTATTCTAAGACGGGACGAATTAAAGTATTGTAAGCAATTTACTTTGTTGAAGGACTGCATTGCTTTAGTATTCTACCAATAAACCGCAACCTAGAGTTTACCTTACGTGTTACTTATGTAATAAGATTGTTCCATTTGAGTTGCTTTCGAATAGTCGCACTCAGAAACTTGACGGATGTTACTGCTTCCAAAGACTGGGCATTAATTTTGTACTCATATATTAATAGGGATTTTCACTTTGTTGTACACAGTAGGTTACATTTACTAATATTGAGAGATAACTGCCAATCATTACACCATGTATTTATTTTCTGCAAATCCTCATTGATTTGTTCACAACTTTCATATGATACTACTTTCCTGTAGACTACAGTGTCATCGGCAAACAGTCTAATGCTGCTGTCAATACCATCAACCAGGTCGTTTATGTAAATCATAAAAAGCAGTGGACCTATTATGCTGCCCTGGGGCACACCTGATGTTACGCTTGTTTCTGTTGAAGTCTTCCCATTCAGGATGACACACTGCTCTCTGTGTGTTAGAAAACTTTCTGTCCAACTGCATATGTCATCGCATAGACCATAAGTGTGCACTTTTTGGAGCAAGCAACAGTGTGGAACTGAGTCGAATGCCTTTCGAAAGCCAAGGACTGTGGCATCAACCTGGGAGCTGTTATCTAGAGCCCGTTGTATATCATGCACAAAGAGGGCCAGCTGTATCTCGCATGAATGCTGTTTCCTTAACCATGCAGGTTTCTGCAGATGAGCTACTCAGAGTCTAGAAAGGTCATTATGTCTGAACACAAAATGTGTTCCATGATTCTACAACAAATCGAAATCAGTGAAATTGGGCGGTAATTATGTGCATCTGATTTTCCACCCTTTTTATAGATTGCTATGACCTATTATATGTGATACCTTAATGTGTACACACGTCAGTGTGTTGGTCATTTTTTTTCTCTGTGTTGAATGCCACAAACTTCACGACCTGATGTTTTCTTCATGATCTTAACTACACCATTAGATGGACTGTGCCTATCAATATAGCCCCAAATTGTTTTATGTCCACTCGCCCACACTTCAACACCTGACCTGTTGCCCAAGGGAAAACAAGCATTAATGGTTTCCTCTTGCCACATGTACTTGGAAGTACTACCCAACATAAAAACATACTACTACTAGTAGCTATAATTATTAGTCTGTAAGTGATGATGTTTGTTTTGTGGGATGCTTAACTGTGCGGTCATCAGCACCTGTACAAAGTCCCAATTTTTACACAGTTCAATCTAGCCACTGTCATGGATGATGATGATGATGATGATGAAGACAACGCAAACACACAGTCCCCGGGCAGAGAAAATCCCCAACCTGGCCGGGAATCGATCCCAGGACCCCATGATCCAGAGGCAGCTGTGCTACTAGACCATGAGTTGCAGACTGTCTGAAGTGAAGCAAATATTGAAATAATGTTGTTCAGTTCACTGTCCTCAGTTAGCAACTGAAATACCTCCACTTATAGGGTGAGGGTGGGGAAGAAAAGAGGGTGACATAGGAGATGGGCAGAAAGAGGGTTAAGAGAGAAGTGGACAGAGAGTGGGTGGAGGAGGAGGTGGACAGAGAGTTGTGACATATATATACGCTAGTGAAGCCATAGGTAAGAAGCTAGTTGAAGAATAAAATTTTCCTTTGAAGCATATTTGTGGCACTGTACAATGTTGCAAGATGAAACATTGTGCTATCGGACGTTTTCAAAGGGAACTGTTTTCCATGACCTCTACAAATTACATTAATGTGGTGTTCAAAATGCGTAATTATAATTTCTTGTCGAGGGTCGCAGATGGAAAAAGCCTGCAAGGAAGACAGTGTACATCATGAAGTTAATTATTTCTTTAAGGATCTGGAACATGGCTACAAACCATTATGCAGCAAGTCATTTTGTGCAGTTCATGGCATTACTAACAAATGCTTGAGCACTCTGGATTAAGTTCTACCTCAGTTTAATTCCTGAAAAATGGCTTGCTGTGTGGTGTTGCTTCAGTGGCAGTCACGAGTTCAAACCTTATCATCCGCAGCTATTTGTCACTTAGTATTTATCAATTCTGGAAGATTCTTGAAATTTCTTATGTTTGTGTATTCAGAAATATGTATAGTTTGTATAAATAGCTGAACACTCTGTCCAGGAATTAATTCTGTTTCATCTGTATGTAGATTTCTGTACTAAACATACTTTCAGTGCTAAGTTTTGTATTATTTTGGTAACCCTACTTTTGGATTTGAACTTAATTGTGGTTATGATGTGACACTGTTTAGAGGAGACGTGAGGTACTTCAAAAAAATCTATATCGCCATGGCTCCAGTTAAGCAACATAAAAGCCATTGCTTACAAGGATAGGAACCACAGTAAAATCAGCACATCATTTCCAAGGTCCATATATTCAGGACACCAATGGATTCCAAAAGAGCAATAAGTCAGCTGCACATCAGGCATCCATCAATGTTCTCTGGAGATGCAGGTTAGGACCTGATGAAATTAAACTCAGATGCCAAATGCAATAGGTGGGATGACGTGTACATATACTTGTATGTCGCTTGGTCGAGCTGTGATTCCATGACCAGTGAAGAGAATCTCAGTACCTGCCATAAATTCCAACCTGAACTGAATAAAAACATTTGCCGACAATCAGTAAGTCCTCTTAGCAATAGAACAATTAGGACCAGGGCACACTATGTGAGAAAATGATGCAATCCTACATACAAAATGTTTTGACGATTGTGAATCCGAATATGACAGAAGATGACGAAATTTCACTCTGACAAAATCTCACACTTGATGAAATGGATTTTAGAAGACAGGTACCAAGCTCTTCTGGTAAAGGATGGCAGAACAACAGAGGAATCATCAAGCGGAGCCAGCACATCGTAAACTGCAAAAAACGAGTTCAATGAAAGACGTATGACCAACTCCTGAATGTCATCCCTGTAGCATTGTGGATGACCATCACAGTCTCTCGCTCTCATATGCCAGGTAGTGATAGATGAGATACAACAATTCATGCTCCCAGAACTGTCAGACCAAGTAAGAGATGGCTAGCTCTATACCTCAGGAGGTAATAGAGAATGTTAAAGAAGAGGTGTATGGATCTTTAGCTCCAATCTCTGCCACCAGTCATATTTGCCAGTAAGAGTGGACTCTACCAACTCAGACTTATGTCACAGTTGTCAGAGACAACCCAGCACTTAACCAATGCAGGTAAAACCCAACTCCTCTGCTAAGTATAATATCCTACAAAAGCACGGGTATTTAGAGCACGGAGGACAACATGCCTGTATGTTTCCACAATGGACACTCGTGGCACTTTGCAGAGAAAGATGATAATTTTTGATGACCATCATGCTACCAGATTCAACTCTCACATCATTTCTGTTCAATCCAGTCAACTTCTGATTATTATAGTCAACCTGTAGGATGAAGCCCATCATCACCATTGGTGACCAACCTGTCTGGGAGCTAGTTGACTTGGGGGTATAGTGCCAAATGCTTATCATTGTCATTTAAATAAGACTATATTCTGTGATATGAAAGTGATTGTGCTGAAGTTCACAAATGGGAAATAGGTCCAGCCTACAGGAACGTGTACAGCAAGCATAACTGTCAGTGACATAATGCAGCCCTTTGAATCTGGTGTTTTAGCAGAATATAGTCAAATAGTGTTCTCAGATGAGACTTCTTGCAGACGTCACAATCCGTCATAGACTGTGGAAAATCAGAGCTTCAGATTGATGAAGCTATTTCAACAAACACACATAATGAACATTGCTCTGGGCATCACAACAAGATGAGTTATATTTGTCAGTCAAGACACTTGGTTAAAATGTGAAGCTTTCCTTGATTTCAAAAAAGCTATTCAGGCACACAAAAGAAATCTACATACCGGCAATGACCATAGGCTTTGTAGGTGGTCAAGGAGAAGAACTTCGGATCACTAATTGTCATGAGCAGCCACAACTCATTCATAAACTTATGTGCCTAGGGGCAGTCAACCAGTCTAGAAAGGGCAACTTAGTACTCTGCTACCACTACACGCAACACGGGGGAAGAAGGTACTGTCAAACTACCAAAAAGACCTGGCCTGAATGAGGAACAACATCAGTGAGTATTAGCCGTTCTGCAACAATTTTCGGATGCTTCCAAATCTAGAGTTGAGAAAAGACAAGCCAAGTGTCCCATGGTAGAACACTGTATCAACATTGGTTCAACAGATGGATGCTGGATAATCAGCGAGGGAGTGGAGAAGAGGCTGCAAGATGACTTCATTGAAGCTTCAAGAGTTCTTGGTCTACCACTGTGGTCCCTGTGAAGGAAGAGGATGGCACATAGCATGTATGCATTGATTACCAGCAGCTAAATAAAATCACAAAAAAGACATCTACCCATTGCTGTGTATTGATGACACCCTACTCTGCTTGAAAGGCACAAGGTATTTCTTAGCTATGGGCATGAAGGCAGGCTACTGGCAATTTGAGGTTGAAAAGACTGACAGGGAAAAGATTGCCTTCATAACACATGACTGCCTCAGCGAGTGCAAAGTTATATTATTTGGTGTGTAACACTCCACCCACCTTAGAATGTGAGACAGAAAACCTTCGTCAATACCTTAAATGGACGACTTGTCTTTGCTGCCTGGATGACATTATTTCTTGAAGACATTGGAAGATTTCTTGAAGACGTTGGAGGAACATCTAAGTCTCTTGACAACCATCCCAAAGTGTGTTCAGGCTACAGGCCGCTGTCTAAATCTGATAGAGGGCTGTCAAAAAAATAAAAACCTCGAGACATCTACGGAATGGCAGTGGAGTCTGTCCCAATCCAGAGAAAATAAGAGCAACCACAGATTTTCCAACTCCTCAGCACACACATAATGTGATAAATTTTCTTGGAATGTACTTGTACTGTTGGTGTTTTATAAAGGACTTCTGTACCAAGACAAGAACTACTGCAAGGAGATGCTAAATTGAAATGAGGTGCAAAAAAAAATCTTTCCTTTTAAAGAGGCAATAACATGTTGTCCAACAAGAGAAAAATACCAAGACGGAACTTGACACTAATGTTGTATAGATGAAGTTATAGTATAAACTCAGGACAGAGCTGAAGGTGATAGATTATGCTTCCAGAGTACTCTCAAAGTCCAAGAGGAACTATTCCACAACAGAGAAAGAGGTCCTTGCAGTTGTTTGGGCCATCAACAAGTTCTGGCTTTATCTGTTTGACAAACTGTTCACCGTTGTGATGGATCACAATACTCTGTGCTGTCTAATTAGAATGAAGGATACATCAGGTTGACTGGGGAGAAGGGTGCTGATGCTTCAGGGGTACAGCATTAAAGCGCTATGCAAAAGTGGATGCAAACACAAGGGTCCCACTGCATTTTGAGAAAGCACAGTTTTCGTTGCACTAAATAACATTGCTGCTGAACACAAGGGTGATCCAGCACTGCCTGAAAACCGTAGAAGCCTAGAAGGAGAAGGAACCAACTGAAGGAGAATTCCAATTAATAAGCAAAACAGTGTATAAGAGGAACTATGACCAGATGGGGAGGAAATAGTTGGTTGTCATACCAGCTTGTGTGTGTCCAGTTAGCCTGATGTATTATCAGGATGCTCTTACATCTTGTCACGTAGGATTTGTGAAGATATCACTGGCAGGTCTCTAATGATAGATTAGACACGATGTGATCCATCGTAAGGGATACCAGTCACAGAAGCAGTTACCTCCAGGGTATCTGGTGTCATTTCCACCTGCAGCAGTGCCATTACACTTAATTGGAATTGACCACTTGTGTAAGTTCTCAGACTCAACAGGTGGGACATGACGGAACAGGTGGGACATAGTCTGCTTTAACTGCCTCACTGACTATACTGTCACCAAAGCTGTGTTGACTGCTGAAAATGTGGAAGTTGTAAGATTCCTTGTAGAACACATCATTCTGAAGCACAGAGCACTGTGATCTCTGGCCGTGAAAAAGTTTCCCTGTCAACAATAGTATATAGGTAATTTTGCATTGAGACATCACCCACAGGATGATAACTGCCACTCTCACATTGCTGTCCTCACAGAACACTTAAATAAGATGTTGGAAGATGTGCTCTCGATGTACATTGATGTTGAACAGAGTTTGGGATACAATACAGTCCATCAATATAGTTGCATACAACACAATGAGGCCCATAGGCTTCACATCATTCTGTATGCTCCACAGTCACAAGAATTCCAATTAATAAACAGAACAGTTTATAAGATGAGTTATGATCCGATAGGTTGGAAATAGCTGCTTGTCATCCCAGCTCACCTATGGCCAGGTATCCTGAATTACACTCCTGGAAATGGAAAAAAGAACACATTGACACTGGTGTGTCAGACCCACCATACTTGCTCCAGACACTGCGAGAGGGCTGTACAAGCAATGATCACACGCACGGCACAGCGGACACACCAGGAACCGCGGTGTTGGCCGTCGAATGGCGCTAGCTGCGCAGCATTTGTGCACCGCCGCCGTCAGTGTCAGCCAGTTTGCTGTGGCATACGGAGCTCCATCGCAGTCTTTAACACTGGTAGCATGCCGCGACAGCGTGGACGTGAACCGTATGTGCAGTTGACGGACTTTGGAGCGAGGGCGTATAGTGGGCATGCGGGAGGCCGGGTGGACGTACCGCCGAATTGCTCAACACGTGGGGCGTGAGGTCTCCACAGTACATCGATGTTGTCGCCAGTGGTCGGCGGAAGGTGCACGTGCCCGTCGACCTGGGACCGGACCGCAGCGACGCACGGATGCACGCCAAGACCGTAGGATCCTACGCAGTGCCATAGGGGACCGCACCGCCACTTCCCAGCAAATTAGGGACACTGTTGCTCCTGGGGTATCGGCGAGGACCATTCGCAACCGTCTCCATGAAGCTGGGCTACGGTCCCGCACACCGTTAGGCCGTCTTCCGCTCACACCCCAACATCGTGCAGCCCGCCTCCAGTGGTGTCGCGACAGGCGTGAATGGAGGGACGAATGGAGACGTGTCGTCTTCAGCGATGAGAGTCGCTTCTGCCTTGGTGCCAATGATGGTCGTATGCGTGTTTGGCGCCGTGCAGGTGAGCGCCACAATCAGGACTGCATACGACCGAGGCACACAGGGCCAACACCCGGCATCATGGTGTGGGGAGCGATCTCCTACACGGGCCGTACACCACTGGTGATCGTCGAGGGGACACTGAATAGTACACGGTACATCCAAACCGTCATCAAACCCATCGTTCTACCATTCCTAGACCGGCAAGGGAACTTGCTGTTCCAACAGGACAATGCACGTCCGCATGTATCCCGTGCCACCCAACGTGCTCTAGAAGGTGTAAGTCAACTACCCTGGCCAGCAAGATCTTCGGATCTGTCCCCCATTGAGCACGTTTGGGACTGGATGAAGCGTCGTCTCACGCGGTCTGCACATCCAGCACGAACGCTGGTCCAACTGAGGCGCCAGGTGGAAATGGCATGGCAAGCCATTCCACAGGACTACATCCAGCATCTCTACGATCGTCTCCATGGGAGAATAGCAGCCTGCATTGCTGCGAAAGGTGGATATACACTGTAGTAGTGCCGACATTGTGCATGCTCTGTTGCCTGTGTCTATGTGCCTGTGGTTCTGTCAGTGTGATCATGTGATGTATCTGACCCCAGGAATGTGTCAATAAAGTTTCCCCTTCCTGGGACAATGAATTCATGGTGTTCTTATTTCAATTTCCAGGAGTGTATTTCCTCAATGCTCTTGCATCTGGTCATCTGTTATTTGTGAAGATTTGTGAATGGATATACTAGCCGTGTTTCAACTGGACCATTCTCGGGATGACTATTTGAAACATCTCATCGCCAGGATCAAAGAAGGAAGACAGCTGGTTTGCATACAGACTATGACCCCCCGCAGAAAGATAGAGTGCTGTCATGTCAAACAGTGGCCATTGAGATGTAGCTCAGCAGAATTGGTGCATTTTTGTGGAGAGTGGGACTATTGGAAAAATTACTAAAGTGCTGCTTTGGGCTGTATCCTATCCTTCACCATATGCTGGACATCACATATGAAGTAACATATCATTTGGCACTTGTTAGACATCACATATGAAGTCAAGGATTATGACCCTTCATCGAAAAGACAAAAGCACAAAGCTGTAACCTCTATGAAGCCCTGCTATGCTCTCAGCTGCAGATTATAGAGTAAGGCTTTTCATTCAAGAAACTGAAGACTCACTGAACAATTGTGAAGGTTCGAAGGGAGGGGCTACCTTCAATAGTCGGTACAGTGAAGAGGGTGTGACAACATGACCAGAATGCTAGGATCTGCCATTGCTGTCACATGCAGGACCATTGACAAAATCTAGATCCAGGGTACTGTAGTCAGTTTCTGAAGCAGCAGGTCACTGTTCCTCCAGGAGAGGGGGCAATGCAGTGAACTGTGCTGCAAGCAGTGTGTATTACAGTTAGCTCCACTGGCGGGCATGCTGCTGATTGCCATTTTAAACCCAATCATTTGCAATCAATTGTCATCAGTTCTGGATGGTTCCTGACATTTTTTAGGTTTCTAATGTTAGTATATTCTGGAATATTCAATGTTTGTATAAATAGCTGCACTCTCCTTGCAGGAGCTCTGTTATGGGTGTACATTGGTGTAATAAACATGCTTCTGTACTTCATTGACGACCTTGCTTTTGGATTTAGACTCGAGTATGGTTACAACGTGAATCAAATGTAACAGTGGAAACTCCAGGTTGGAATATCAAAATGAAAAGATGACACGATGCATTGAGTTGCTGACAAGTGCAATGAATAGTGTGTTACACATTAAAGCTTTATGCCAAAGCTTTCTACAGGGAAGAAAACACACTCACATTCACACAAGCAAGCATACATGATGCACGCATGACCATCTCCTCTAGCATGTTCATTTGTTAAGAATCATATACCTCTATTTATTGACCTCCCATTTTGAAAAATGAATGTGAAGACTCTATAAACAGTTGCTTGCCAGGAGCTTTGTAGCATTGTCATGTATTGCTTTCTCAAGAACTTTGGATAAGCTTGATAGGGTAAAGATGGACCTGTAGTTGTTAACGTCACTCCTTTCACCTTTTTTGAAGAGAGGAACAACTTCCACTGTCTTAAAAGTTTTGAGGAACTGGCCTAAAAAGCAATGAGCAGTTTATTATATCTGGCACGGAATAAGACACATGATGACAAATGTGTTGAGAAGCCATCAGTACCACATGAGTGTGAGTTTGGTTTCTGTTTTATAATATTTAGTTTCTGTTTGATTACATGGTACATTTCATATGGTGTGACTGGATCAAGGAGCAATGTTTCAGGTAATAATTCTTAAATCTGAACAGATAGAGAGCACTGGAGCAGAAATTTGAGAAGACAGTTTGTTGCCAATGTGTATGAAATGGTTATTGAACACTTCACTTATTTATTTAGAGTCAGAAATGACGCTGTCTATATCCTCAATGGATCTTATTGAAAAACCCCTGCATTTGTCTCCAGCTGTCTTATTGAAAACATTCACATGGCTTTAGATTTATTCCATGTGTTGACTAAACTGCTGGTTATACAGCATGTTGGCTTCATGAATAACCTTGTTGAGAATTAATGAAATTGGGAGGCACATATAAGGTGACAGAAAGACATAATGCTGGATATAAATCAAAAAGCGACAGACAAAAGCTTCAGGGGAAAAAAAACAGGAAGACTAGTGTGTTGATGGCAAGTAGATAGTAAGGAGCCTAATATGGCTGAAAAGCTAGTACCCATTTATGAATTTTGTAAATGCTGTGGTTGGGAGAGGAAATCCAAATTATATGTGGTGAAAAAGGTGCAAAAGTACATGTTATATTCCTAGCAGACTCAGCAACAGCACATAGTATTATCTCTATGTAGATAATTTATCTGTGGTCATTGAGTCTTATTGGTAACTTAGTGAATCTCATGTTTGTGCAAAATAATGGTCACAGATAATCTGCCAATCTCTTCCTCCCTTGGTAATACCTGTTTTGCCAGTGGTAGGTAATGTGGGTATATTTTCCTCATTTTGAAAGGGGTGTTGGTCTAATTAAGGTTAAGCCAAAACAACTTAAAAGAGATTTACTTGTTTGCTAAGTCATCAATGTAGTTTTAACATTCAAAAGCATTTGCAAGACAGCTGGTGTATTTATTGAAGGTACATAATGAAACAA
The DNA here is from genome assembly GCF_021461385.2 of Schistocerca piceifrons. NCBI lineage: Eukaryota > Metazoa > Arthropoda > Insecta > Orthoptera > Acrididae > Schistocerca > Schistocerca piceifrons. The sequence continues at coordinate 704,251,149 of NC_060138.1, forward strand.
CTCTATGTGTAAGAATGGTACCTGGCTGTTAGAACACTTTGTGAAAGACAGTGACTAATAAAATAAAGTGCTGGCCTTTGTAATTATATCAAATTAGCAAGTGGGCTTTTACTAGTTTTAGAAAATCATTATTGTGGTACATGACGGCATTGGACTATATTTTGTTCACATTAATTTTTTATTAGTGCCAACAATGTCATAATATTTGATGTCTGTGTTATTACAGATAATAAGCAAAGATGATCACAATTGGTGGCAAGCAAGGAAAGACAATGCTGCTGGCTCAGCTGGTCTTATTCCTTCACCAGAACTCCAGGAATGGAGAACGGCCTGCATGGCGATGGAAAAGAGTAAACAGGAACAAGGTAAGCTTTGCTTATGTTGCCCTTTTTTAAAATATTTGATTGTCTGGAATGTTTTGTGCAGATTAGTGTAGAAGTTGTTCAGCCACCATTTACAAGTTCAATTTTTCAAGAAGTTGATTGTTATTCACCACATCTTTCATATAAATTTAATCTGAATCTTTACACCAATCAGGGGCAGCCTACTTTCATCTAAATGTTCTAACAGGTGTTTCCTGAACTGAAATGCAGCAAAGCATTAAACCAAGTTGGAGTAAATCTGTGTTGTAGATCTGAGTGACTTGAGTAGAGTATCACAGAGTAAGCCACACATCTGGTAAAATTGACAGCAAATATTTGACTACTGGAAAATGTAGGTGGAAAGTCAACTTAAGAAATTTTTGATTAGGTAGCCGGTTTTTTCCTTAAATTAGATGATTTTGTGTTTTTAATACCAGTGTCATACTGAACAGTTTCACTGTAAATGTACAAGTTGCGTCTCCAAAATCTGGACAAATTTGAATTTCCCACAACATCCTTCTCCCATCATACGTGATCACCACCAATTTGCACTGCCAGTGGTTTCTTGTCGATATTCATGATGTCAAAATTGCCAAGATGTTGAAAAAGAAGTGCAGTGTATGATAAAAGAGCTGTGAATATCGAAGGCCTTCTTGCTGGGCAGTCTGCAGGAAATATAATTAACTTATTTCAACACCTGAAATCCACAATTAATGATTTGTTGCAATATTGAGCTTCAAAACAGTCAAATGAAGATTCCAGTGTAATGGTAAGCAAGCTTCAAATGGAAGGCTGCATCATAAGGATCTTTTAAGTCATCAAAATACTGCAAGTGCTGATTTGTAGTATCCAAGGCAATCATCGGCAATGGTTATTGGTGTGAGGACACCAACAGTCTACATATACATAATCTGCAAGCCACTGTGAAGGCCATGGAAGAGGGTACTTCTCATTACAGCTTCTACCAGTTCTATCTACTTAAGTGTGAAGGGAAGTGTGATAGGACTGCTGTTATTCTTTACATACTTAAATGATCTGACGGACATGGTGAGCAGCAATTTGCAGCTGTTAGGCAAAGATGCTGTCGTGTATGGGAGGGTGTCATCATTGAGCGACTGTAGGAGGATACAGGATGACTTAGACAGAGTTTCTAGTTGCTGTGATGCTCTAAATGTAGAAATATATGAGTTAATGCAAATGAGTTGGGAAACTGTGTAATGTTAAAATACAGCATTAGTAGTGTGCTGCTAGACACAGTTAGGTCAATTTAGTATCTAGGAATAACAGTGTGAATGATATGAAATGAAGTGAGCATTTAAGGATTGTAGTAAGGAAGGTGAAAGGTTGAATCAGTATATTGGGAGAATTTTAGGAAAGTGTGGGTTATCTATAAAGCATACTATGTATAGAACACTAGTGCAACCCATTCTGGAGTACTACTCAAGTGTTTGGGATGCCTACCAGGTCAGATTAAAGGAAGGTATGGAACCTGTTCGTAGACGGACAGCTAGATTTGGTACTGGTAAGATTTGATCAGTGCGAAAGTATTGCGAAGATGCTTTGGGAACTCAAATGGGAATCCCCAGAAGGAAGGCAATGTTCTTTTTGAGGAACACTAGTGAAAAAATTTAGGAAGCAGCATTTTGAAGCTGATTGCAAAATAATTCTACTGCCACCAGTATAGATTTTGCAAAGCAGAGGCACGTAGACAGTTACTTTTCCCTCACTCTGTTTACGTTTGGAACAGGAAAGAAAATGACCACTAATTGTATAAAGTACCCTCCACCATGCACCATACAGTGGGGTGTGGAGGCTGTGGATGTAGCTGAATGATTGCTTAAATGTCTCATTGTGTTCTCTAATTATTGTGATCTTTTCTTGTTGTTCTGTATGGTAGCAAAACAATTGTAGATCTCAAACTGTCTTTTGAGGCACAATTTGCATCTATCATCATGCATCTACCATTGCAGATTTTTTCAGCATCATGGTAACAATCTACCATGACTAAAACAAATCTGTGACCATTTGTGCTGCTCCTTTTGTGTGTGTTCAGTATCCCACAATAGTCTTACATGGTATGTGTCCCACACACTTGAACAATTTTCAGTGCATAGAACTCCAGGTAGGATGTTCGGTACAAATTATTCACATTCGAGGTAAGACAAATGCTCTGATCCAAGGTAAGACAAATGCTCTGACCCTTCGAGATCAAAGTGGGTCAGTGACTGCAAATTGTTCATTTAAAAATGATGCTGCAGGGAGAATGATGAGAAGATTGTAACAATAAATGCAAAACTTTCATTCACACATTGTATTCCATAAATCCCATAATAAAGGAGAGCTTTCAGGTTTGTCTAAGTTGAGTATTATCAGACAGTAGCAACCATTGCTGGCTGTTTTTGTGAAGTATAACAGCAACAAATTATGACTGGCACTAATTTACTCAGACAGATAATTATGGTAATCACTTCTAGACTACGTGCTTGTAGGGGAAAAACAGCTACTTTTAAAAAGCCTATCTCCTTCTCCTACACTACACAACAGTTGTTTTCATATAATACTTCAAACAAAGTAATAATGAAGTTTTATACTGATCAGATGTTTATGTAATAGTTAAATAAAGACCTGTTTAATACAAATGTTGGAGGTATGCAAAATTTAAGTGTCTGAGTCTACATATCCTGATAAATTGGGTGTTCTCTGTTTTGAACTCTTGGGACTTCCAGTTCTTTCTTGATGTGTACTAGTAACCTGCTACAGACTTTTGCTCTACAGTATAAGACACCATTATGAACATTAGATAGGTACACTTAACCTACAATGAAATCATTTTTACTTTTAATATTGTGATAGGAAGTGTACATTTTATCCCAAGTTTACTCATGCTGTTAATCTCAAATATGATTAGTATATCTAAAAACAAAGAAGATGTGACTTACCAAACGAAAGTGCTGGCAGGTTGATAGACACACAAACATACACACAAACTCTTTGCCTTTACAAATGTCTGCTTGTGTCTGTGTATGTGCGGATGGATATGTGTGTGTATGCGAATGTATACCTGTCCTTTTTTCCCCCCCTAAGGTAAGTCTTTCCGCTCCCGGGATTGGAATGACTCCTCACCCTCACCCTCTCCCTTAAAACCCTCATCCTTTCGTCTTTCCCTCTCCTTCACTCTTTCCTGATGAAGCAACCGTTGGTTGCGAAAGCAGAATTTTGTGTGTATGTTTGTGTTTGTTTGTGTGTCTATCAACCTGCCAGCACTTTCATTTGGTAAGTCACATCTTCTTTGTTTTTAGATATATTTTTCCCACGTGGAATGTTTCCCTCTATTATATTCAAATATGATTAGGGAATATATGTATTGGTGTGTAAGGAAAAGAATCCTCAGATTCCTCAAAAGGGTTCTGCAATATGTTCGATTATTCTTTTCACATTATTGTTATTGCTTGCCTCCGTAGAATAAGTACTTTCTTCACCTTAGATCCAAAGTGCAATAAAATTATGTCATAGGGCAGAACTGAGTGAAAGTGTGCAAGATAAAACCAAACAAAGAAATAACTGTTGGCTTGTACACAATTCAGAGACATAACTGCTGTCAGCAGAACAAAATTTGCCCCCAGTCTTCTGCTAACTGTTGGTGGTCAATGAGGGTTATGTCATATCCTCACATTTCTTTTTTAAAAAAAGAAGGTGTCACACAATAAATTTACTTGAATGTTATTTTAGGTGTTGTGAGGCATGGATGGAAACAGTGGTCCCCAAGGTGTCATTAAAAATATTGCTTTTTGTAATATATAATACATTGCTAGTAAAAATTTATTTAAGGGAACTGTTACATTTATTGGGAGTTGGTAGCACACCCTGCATACGAGTGGAGCACATGGAACAAATGGTTCTTTTGTTTGGAGTTGGTCCTCAAAAATGGCAGTAACATGTACAGATATTAAGACGTTGGTACAAACACAAGGGAGATATACAAACTCTGATTTTTGTTCTGTTGATTTCTTGCATGTGATGTTAAAAGTGGCTTCCCTGACAGACACGGGGCAACATGTTATGCTTAATACCAGCCAATATCTTCACAGGCCTCAGAGTGATTTACTTCTTGGTCTTCCATTACAGTTACTTGGCTATTGGTTTACATGTGATACACCCATTATTTCAATGTGACTCACAAACAAAATTGTATATCTGACAGATCTTTGAGGGAGGGGGTGATGGAGGGGTGGGGGCAAGAAGACAACAGTTCAGTTTTTGAGCTGAATGAGGTTAACACACCAGTCTTGTATTCTGAAGGAGTAGGGTTCAAATCCCATACAACTAACTAGATTTAATTTCGCCATAATTTCCCTAAATCACTTCAGGCAAATGCTGGTATGGTTCTGTTATCAAGACTAAGGCCCATTTGCTTCTCCGTTCTGTATAATTTGAGTTTTCACTCAATGTTTCAACATCAGTGGGACACTATAGACCATCCTTCCATTTTCCGCTATATATGAAAAATATGATGTTAACTGTAAATGCTGTATGCAGATCTATACTGTTTTACCCTTTATAGTTGGAAATAACTTTGTACAACTCCATGACGGTTCAATTGATTAAGGAAAGTCTGAAAACAAAAATGTGCAGATACACTTCTGTTGTGTCTGTCAGTGAAAGGCATGATGTTGCTTACCAGTCCTCAGTACATGCTGCATGCAGATCTATACTGTTTTACCCTTTATAGTTGGAAATAACTTTGTACAACTCCATGATGGTTCAATTGATTAAGGAAAGTCTGAAAACAAAAATGTGCAGATACACTTCTGTTGTGTCTTTCAGTGAAAGGCATGATGTTGCTTACCAGTCCTCAGTCCTCGTGAAGAATTAACTTCTCAGGTTCCCATACATGTCTGATTTTGAGAGTTTCATTTTATTGAAATGAGAACCTCATTAATTTACAGGCGATATAGGAACCAGCAATACTTATTTATGGGCAAAAACATAACATCTGAGACATCATAACAGTGCTCTTTATATTATACATATCCAGAACTTCATTACATCCAATTCACTTAGGATGGCTTGGAAAAGATCATCACATATGGAACATGTTGGGCACAGAGGACAAAAAAGCATATCAATTTTTGTTTTCCGTTGTCCACAACTACAGTTTACATCACCTGTATTGGAGTGTCGTTGTTTCTTGTTTGAGTTGGATCATCCCACTCCCGATCACACATTATCCAGTGCCTTCTACACCAGCCAGCTTTTAATGCATCCAATGGCAGATGTTCAGCTGCCTTGATTTATTCATAGAAGGCAGATGTTCTCTTTTCCATAATTCTGTCCCAGCCTTTTTGGGTGGGATGAGAAGTTCTTTAGATAGTTGATGAAAGCTTCTGTGGTACCGCACCAATTGCTGAAAAGGGTTATGTCCATGCATCAGATCACTGCTTGTTCAATTCCATCAGAAACCTCTCATTATTGGCAAACACTCCTCTGCATACAGAGATGATGCTATCTGTGCTAGGTTGCAAAATTCAAACCTTTAATCAATCACAGGATATTTTTTCAGCACTGCCCATACGTATCTAACTTGACATTAATTGTACTAGATTGAGAAATGTATCCAGTGCAGACCATCACAATTCTATTACTGGTACCAGATAAATGAAAACATGATTCATTCATTAGGCATTTTATTCCAGTATTACCTGACTAATAATTAACTGCTGAAACTCACTTTTTGCTACAGTTTGTAAATTTTATATTTTCATTTATTTGTTTTTTGTATCATTCTGATTTTGATCCTGCAACACAGCATTACAATGGGCATGTATTCTTTTCTCTCTCTCTCTCTCTCTCTCTCTCTCTCTCTCTCTCTCTCTCTCTGTGTGTGTGTGTGTGTGTGTGTGTGTGTGTGTGTGTGTGTGTGTGTGTGTGTGTGTGTGTGTGTGAGTGAGAGTGTCCTAATTTCCTGAAAACATGCCTGTTTGAGTGAGAGATACTGCCTCCCTTTCTTCCATGCAAGTTATCACAACAGCTGCATGAGCTCTGGACAACAGTTTCATACAATGTCACACATCCCTGACAATTTTTGTTCATATTTTTTCAAGCAGAAGTGTCATTGTTATTGTTGTTTTAAGTGTACAAATAATGTTTCGGTTGGGACTCTTAAAGGCACTATATCAATCAACACATTTCCTTTCACACACACTCAAGGAATGCTTCATTGAATGTTTTTGACTATACATAAGTATACATTACAGTCTCTCATGGCTTGTTGCTAGATAATTACACACTGCTCCACTATCTTACAATAGACAACTGATTTCAGTCATTCACGCAATAATAGCACATCAAGGAATGCTTCATTGAATGTTTTTGACTATACATAAGTATACTGCTCATTCACTATCTTACAATAGACAACTGATTTCAGTCATTCACGCAATAATAGCACAAAGAGATGGTACTTGACTTCAGTTATCACCCTTCTAAGTTCCACAATACTTGAAAGACATGAGAATATGATATGCCTTGATTCTCATACGAAATATTAGTGGCAGTTCAGATTCTGTGCTGAAATTCCTTTGTGTGAAATTATAACTGACATGCCAGTCAAACTGTCTAGAAATGGATCTAAAACTGTTTCACAAGTTTCTATTGCTTGGGTAGCAGCTTTTATTTCAGCCATTAAATTATAGGATGTTGCAAGGTTCAAAAGAGCCTCTCTGTTTCTACTATTTGTGAGGAAATCAATATTGAAATTGCCACGGGTTACCAACTCTCAATGCATTTTATTTACTTTATTTAGCAATGGCTCCATTTTGCTTAAGAGAAGTTCAAAATTTCCAGATGGCGACTGGTAAAGAGTAGCGATATAATTTTTATAGGTGCAATTTCGTAATTCTTTTTGACATTTGTTCTGGTTAAGTCAAGTAGTGTGGTCTGAAAAGGGGGCAACAGTCTGGATGATTGTCTGATCTGGCCTTATATCGTCAACAAAAACAGCCTTGCTTTGCTGGTAATGTGAAATGCAGAAAGCTATAATTTTTCCCGAGAACATGCAGCTCTACTATATGGTTAAAAGATTATGGCTTCCTGTTTGGTAAAATATTCCGAAGGTAAAATAGTCCACCATTTGGATCTCCAGATGGGGACTGCTCAGAAGTATGTCATCGTCAGGAGAAACAAAACTGGCATTCTATGGAATGGAGTATGGAATATTAGATCCCTTAATTGGGCAGGTAGGTTAGAAAAATTAAAAAAGGGAAATGGATAGGTTGAATTGATACACAGTGGGAATTAGTGAAGTTTGTTGGCAGGAGAAACAGGACTTCTGATCAGGTGACTACAGGGTTATAAATACGAAATCAAATAGGGGTAATGCAGGAGTAGGTTTAATAATGAATAAGAAAATAGGAATCCAGGTAAGTTACTATGAACAGCATAGTGAGTGCATTATTGTAGCCAAGACAGACCCGAGACCCACACCTACGATGGTAGTTTACATACAACTAGCTCTGCAGATGGTGAGGAGGTGGAAGAAATGTATGATGATGAGATAAAAGAAATTATTCAGACAGTTAAAGCAGGTGAAAATTTAATCACAATGGGGGACTGGAATTTGATAGTAGGAAAAGGAAGAGAAGGAAAAATAGTAGGTGAATATGGACTGGGAGAAAGGAATGAAAGAGGAACCCACCTCGTAGAATTCATAAAAGAAAGTTGTGTATGTGGAAGAGACCAGGAGATGTCAGAAGGTTTCAGATTGATTATATAAAGGTTAATCAGAGATTTAGCAATCAAATTTTAAGTTGTAAGACTTTCCCAGAGGCAGATGTGGACTCAGACCACAATTTAGTGGTTATGAACTGTAGATTAAAATTGAAAAAAAATTCAAAAAAGGTAGGGAATTAAGGAGATTGAACCTGGATAAGTTGAAAGAACCAGAGGTTGTGGAGTACTTCAGAGGATGCATTATACGATTGTTGACTATAAAACGTGAAGGGAATACAGTAGAAGATGAACGGGTAGCTTTAAGAGTTGAAATAGTGAAGGCAGCAGAGGATCAAATAGGTAAAGAGCCAAGGCCTAGTAGGAATCCTTGGATAACACAAGGGACATTGAATTTAATTGATGAAAAGAAAAAAATTTAAAAATGCAGCAGATGAAGCAGGCGAAAAGGAATACAAACATTTAAAAAATGAGATTTACAGGAATTGCAAAATTGCTAAGCAGGAATGGCTAGAGAAAAAATGTAAGGATGTAGAAGCACATTTCTTTAGGGGAAAGACAGATACTGCCTACAAGAAAATTAAAGAGGCCATTGGGAAAAAAAGAAGCAGCTCTATGAATATCAAGAGCTCAGATGGTAAAAAACAATGAAGGGAAAGCTGAAAGATGGAAGAAGTATATAGAGGGTCTATACAAGCAAGATGAACTTGAAAGCAATGTTATAGAAATGAAGTGGGTCTAGATGAAGATGAGATGGGAGATAAGGTATTGTGAGAAAAATTTGACAAAGCTCTGAAAGATCTAAGTTGAAATAAGGCCCCAGGAGTAGATGATAATCGGTCAGAACTATTGATAGCCGTGGGGGCACCAGCGGTGACAGAACTCTTCCATTTTGTGTGCAAGATTTGTGAGACAGGCAAAAGACCATCAAACTTCAAGAAGAATTTAATAAATCCAATTCCAAAGAAAGCAGTTGAAGATGTGAAAATTGCTGAACAACCAGTGTAAGAAGTCATGTATGCAAAATACTAATGTGAATTCTCTACAGAAGAATGGAAAAACTGGTAGAAGCAGACCGTGGGGAACATCAGTTTGGATTCCGGAGAAATTTAGGAACACACAAGGCAATACTGACTGTATGATTTGTGTTAGAAGATGTGGTTGACAAGGGAGTGAGCCTATTCCTGATGTTATTCAATCTGTATATTAAACAAGCAGTGAAGGAAACCAAAGAAATATTTGGAGCAGGAATTAAAGTTCAGGGTGAAAAAATAAAAACTTTGAGGCTTGCCAGTGAATGGTAATCCTCTCAGAGACAGCAAAGGACTTGGAAGAGCAGTTTGATGGAATGGACAGTGGCTTGAGGGGAAGATGCAAGATGAACATCAATAAAAGCAAAACAAGGACAATGGAATCTAGTCACATGAAATAAGATAATGCTAAAGGAATTAGGTTAGGAAACAAGGCACTTAAAGTAGTACATGAGTTTTGGTATGTGGGCTGCAAAATAACTTATGATGGCTGAAGTAGAGAAGATATAAAATGTAGACTGGCAATGGCAAGGACAGCATTTCTGAAGAAGAGAAATTTGTTAACAGTGAATACAGATTTATGTGTTAGGAAGTCTTTTCTGGAGGTATTTATCTGTAGTATAGCCATGTATGAAAGTGAAATGTGGGCAGTAAATATTTCAGAAAGAGAATGGGTGCTTTCGAAATGTGGTGCTACAGAAGAATGCTGAAGATGAGATGGATAGATCATGAAACTAATGCGGAGGTACTGAATAAAATTTGGGAGACAAGAAACTTATGGCACAACCTGACCAAAAGAAGGGATTGGTTGATAGGAGACATTCTGCTGCACCTAGGGATCACCAGTATGGTATTGGAGGAAAGTGTGGGTGGTAAAAATTGTAGAGAGAGACCAAGAGATGAATACAGTAAACAGATATACAAAGATGTAGGTTGCAGTAGTTATTTGTAGATGATGAAGCTCACACAAGATAGAGTAGCGTGGAAAGCTGGATCAAACCAGTCTATGGATTGAGGACCACAACAACAACCAATCAAATAGTATAGTGAAGACTAAAAATTGGAAATTAGCTATTTTGTTTGTATTGTAGCCTCAGTCATGTAATGATTATGAAATCAAGTCTCTGTCACACGAGTTATTGTGCCTGTGCACTAACAAAAACATACAGATGTGAGGAGGGAGGGGGTGGAAGTAAACTAGTATTTTTGTTTTGGAAAATCCACAATGGAACAATGAAAAGAGAGCATGTGGTGCTGTTTGGAAGGTGATAGGTAAAACAGAATAGAAGGATAATATTATGAAAAGAGAGTGTGTGGCATGACTTGGAAGGCAACAGGTAAAACACAGAAAATATTGCAATAGACAGTTGGTTTTGATCATGCACACATCATTGATCTGTCCTCCAAGACATAAGCATCATTATTGATGATCACACTGTGTCGTATGCTACATAGTTCTTTAAACTTAGTTTCAATTACTCCTCACAACAGGGAGGAAAATAATTTCTTTCATGAACACTTTGGGTGTATTGAATACAGTGGAATAAAATATCTCCTTTTTATGACAATGTCATTGACCTGTTGCATTCTGAAAACTTTGTTAGAATTGTCAAAAATGGGATTACAGCAAGCTATTTCAAGAATATTTTTGCAAAATTTGTGGTGAATTTTACATCAGTGTATTTTGGTATTCCCATCAGAATACTTCACTTGACAAGAATGTCCTGAACTGTGATCAAATCTAGATAAATTTGTAATTCAGACAGACAAAAAGATAAAGAGAAAAGAGGGGGGGGGGACATAGGAGATGCAACAAGATACAGTGATGGTACTCAGATATATTTCTGTACATTACATCTATGCAGTTTGTGAGGGCATAAAGATGCTTTGAGTGTGATATATTTCAGCAGTACAATAAATAGTTGACAGTGTGTGACATATGCTGTGCTATTTTTGCTTCTTCTTCAAGAGTCCTTAAGTGTATGACTTCAGCTGAAGACATACAAAATCCCAATAAGGTCTATTGTTCTCTTATGAGAAGGAATGGGCAATGAAGTCTGCCCTTCACGAGCCAGCATCAGTTTGTTGAAAGTCCAGCTTTACCTGTGGGTATATCAGCTACACCTGATCAGACCATTTGAATATGCCTTCAATATTTGTATTTATTTCTTAATTCTTGAACTCATTCACAAAAATTTAATGTCACTTCTATGACTCCATGGCCCGTATTAGTACTTGTAACCATATATTCAAGATGTCTAATTCTGAACTTTGTGGTTATCTGAATGAAATGATTTTTTTTTTGTCTCTCTAATGTTGTTGTTACATGACAGTAGAAGGAATGCTACCATTAAAAATGTACACAAAATATGTACATCTACATCTATACTCTGCAAACCACGATGAGCATGGCAGAGGGTACGCCCCATTTTACCAGTTAGTAGGGTTTCTTCCTGTTCAGTTCATGTATGGAGCGTGAGGAGAATGACTGTTTGAAAGCCTCTGTGTATGCAGTAATTATTTTAATCTTATCCTCACGATCTGTGTGTGAGTGATATGCAGTGAGTCGTAGAATATTCCTAGTGTAATCATTTAAATCCGGTTCTTCAAGCTTTGGTAATAAATTTTCTCAGGATTGTTTACATCTATCTTCAAGAGTCTTCCAGTCCATTTCATTCAGTATCACCCTGACACTCTCCCACAGATTAAATGAACCTGTCTCCATTTGAGATGCCCATGTCTGTATATATTCAATTCACTTGTTAGTCTTATTTGGTACAGGTCTCACACACTTGAGCAATATTCTAGAACTGGTTGCATGAGTCATTTGTAAGCAATCTCCTTTGTAGACTGATTGCACTTCCCCAGTATACTACCAATAAACCGAAGTCTACCATCTGCTTTACCCAAGACTGAACCTATGTGATCAATTTATTTCATATCCCTACAAAATGTTACACCCAAGTATTTGTATGAATTGGTCGATTCCAGCAGTGACTCATTGATGTTATAATCGTAGGATACGACATTTTTTCATTTTGTGAAGTGCATACTTTTACATTTCTGAACATTTAGAGCAAGTTGCCTATGTCTGCACCATGTTGAAATCTTATCAAGGTCTGACTGAATATTTATGCAGCTTCTCTCAGATAGTACTTCATTAGAGCTAACTGCACCCTCTGCGAAAAGCCTGATTTTACTATTAATATCGTCTGCAAGGTTATTAACATACAACATGAACAGCAAGGATCCCAACACACTTCCCTGAGACACACCCGAAGTTACTTCTATATCTGACAATGACTCCCCATCCAAGATAACATGCTGTGTCCTCCTTACCAAAAAGTCCTCAATCCAGTCTCAATTTTCACTTGACATCTCATATGATCATACTTCTGGCAGTAAGCGTAGGTGCAGTACTGAGTGGAATGCTTTTTGGAAATCAAGAAACACTGCATCTACCTGGTTGCCTTGATCCAAAACTTTCAGTATATCATGTGATAAAAGTGAGAGTTGGATTTCACATGATGGGCATTGAGAAGGTCATTCTGTTCAAGATACCTCATTATTTTTGAGCTCAGAATATGTTCAAAGATTCTATAACAAATCAATGTCAAGGATATTGGGTGATAGCTTTGTGGATCACTTCTGCTACCCTTCTTGAAGATGGGTGTGACCTGTGCCTTCTCCAAGAACTGGGCAAGGTTTGTTGTTCAAGGGATCTATAATAGATTATAGTTAGAAGAAGGGCTACACAGCTGCAAATTTGGTATAGGGATTCCATTGGGGCCTGGAGCTTTGTTCACTTTTCATGATTTCAGCTGTTTCTCACTACCCTGACACTAATACTTACTTCATTCCTCTTTTCTGTGGTACAAGGATTAAATTGGGGAAATTCTCTTGGGTTTCTGATTTTTAAAGAACATTTAAAAACAGTGTTAAGCATTTCAGCTTAGTAGTGAAGCTTTCATAATGTTACCCAGATTCTGTAAACTCACTGTAACAGATCTCTATGCAAGAAACAGTTAGAACTATTACATATGAAACTGGAGAGTAATACTAATTCTGTCCATATTCAGGACAGATTTTGTTTATCAATTACATAGTTTGTTTCAAACAGAGGGTCCCACATTTTTATAGGAGAGAGTGCTGGTTGGTCATGATTGGATATGAGATCATGGCTGAACTGTAGACTTAGCCACACACTGTGCTAAAGCACTAATTTAACAATTTACATCATCAGAAATTTCTACACATGAGAGTCTTCATTACATGGAATACATATACAAATGTTCATCGATACAAAGTCCTTACAGTAGTTTAGAAGAAAAAGGAGTCGCATCATTTTAACAATTTACTGCAACTTTGGATCCAGTCTCACTTAATATCATAGACTCACTTCCCAGCCAGGCACAGGGATACTTTACAATGGTCTAAGACTGAAACTGTGCCATCAAACAACCAGCAAAGAAAAAATAACAGCTCCAAACAGTGTTAAATCATTTAAACAGTCATATACATATATAATTATGAGCTAAATGAGTATGTCCATCTGCTTAATAGTGTGTTGGTCCACCACTGAAATACAATACAGCAGTATTTGCATGGTATGGATTCAGCAATTCCTTAGAGGGTTTCTGGAGGTATGTGACACCAGATGTCCATGCACAGGTCATGCAGTTCCCATAATTTATGGGTCAGTGGTTTTTGGGTGTGGATCTTGTGCCCAATAGCATTGCAGATTCGATCCATCAGGTACAGGTCAAGCAGATTTGGTGGCAAGTACATCAGTGTGACCTCACTATCATGCTCGTCAAACCAGACAAGCACAATTCTAGCTTTGTGACAGAGATAGTTATCATGGCGGAAGATAGCATAACTACAAAGAAAGACATCAAGCATGAAGGGATTGGGTGATCTACAACAATGTTGATGTAGTCCACAGCTATGATGATGATTACTGCCATAGATTCTACAGAAGCCCTTCTTCTACATCCATAAAATGGTGCATGTTTAGAGCAGTTATTTACCTGGATGGCCACGTGTCTGGACACAACTGTTGACCTGTTGTAACAAGAAACGTAATACATCTGTCCAGGTGACATGTTTCCATTGAAATGAAATGTCGTGTGGCTAGGGCCTCCCGTCGGGTAGACCATTCGCCTGGTGCAGGTCTTTTGATTTGACGCCACTTCGGCGACCTGCGCGTCGATGGGGATGAAATGATGATGATTAGGACAACACAACACCCAGTCCCCGAGCAGAGAAAATCTCAGACCCAGCCGGGAATCGAACCCGGGCCCTTAGGATTGACAGTCTGTCACGCTGACCACTCAGCTACCGAGGGCGGACTGATCCAGAGTCTCATATTGACCATTCTGCACCTTCTGTAATTGACGTCATTGTATCGCCATGGGAACACACAGCAGCCATCTGCTGCAGAGACCCATGTTTAACAGTGTGCACAGAATGGTGTGCTCTGAAACACTTGTTTCCTGCTTTACAGGGTGGCAAAACTCAAACTTAAGCATTCTGTAAAAATCTTATCATCTGTTTGTGGTTTAATCACACTTCAACTGCTTAACATAGCTGCTTATGACAGTAGGAAATGAACAGCCGACCTATTTCATCATTTTGAGATACTTCTTCTCAGCTGCTGGACTGTACCAATTTACCCTGTAACCGAGTTGCTTATGTCAGTAGATTTCCCCATTTTCAGTCCATATTGTCACTAGAATGATTATCCATTCATCTTTCTTCCACTTACATATTTTTCTTACTGTGTAACATTTCTGCATGCCACCAGGTAACATGCATTGTCACAGTGGGTAGTAATTACAATGTTTTGGCTTGTCACTGTATGTCTTGAAACAAATACTTGTTGAGATGTCTCAAAGTGGTTACCACTTATTCTCAACTTCCTTCAGCCCACTTGTTAATAGAATCACAAACCCATGTGAATTCACCTGGGTATCCTCGGATTTGGTCACATGTCAGTGAGTGTGAATGGATCAATGGCTTCAAATGTTCAATAACCAGAAGTCTAGGGGATTAAGGTTAGATGAACCAGTCCATTGTTTGTGAAAATATTGTTGTATGAAGTGTAAAAAAATTGGATGGTGCTCTCTTCAGAAAAAACCATATCCATTGTCTTTGTGCAAGAGTTATGTTTTTTAATAGCATGGGTAATTTATCACTCAGAAATTGGTATAACCAGCACCAGATCATTTGTCTGATAGTCTATGGCTCTGCAAGGCTTTCAAGTCTTTTGCTCTCACTTCCTTCCCATCCACTGATAGCAAAGTGAGCCTGATGCCTTACCTTACTTCCACAATTGCTCAAGCATCTGCATCAGCTCACTTGTTGTAATTACAGCAGTGATTTATTATCCCAACTCTTTCATAAACAAAATGGAAATAGTGAACAGTGTATCTTTGGTGTCCTGTCTAAGAATCAATTGCAGAACTGTAATTTGGTATGTTGATATCGTGACCTGCGAGCTCGCTTATGGTATAAGTGATAGTGATAAAGTAACTGATGACACAGAAATGACCATGCCAGAGTGTGGTTTGTGCCGTCGCATAATCGTGGGAATGAAAAAACACACATGCGCACAAAAGCACAACTCTCACACATACATAGCCACTTTCATTTCTGGTGCTAAGGTCCGACTGCTACAGCATCTGATCTGAGTAGCAGCCTAGCTAGGACAGATTGTGGGGTTATGGAAGAATGTGTGGTGAGGAGGAGGAGGGATTGCAAGATAGCAATGGGGGAGGATACTAATGCTGTCTATGGGAATGGGCAGGGATATGATAAGGACAGAATAGGGCTGTTTGGTGCAGCATTGGGAGTCTGTGGAATGGGGGAGGGAGAGGGGAGAGGTGGCAAAGGGAAAAGCAGAGAAGCAGAGAGGGGAAGGAAATATTTACATGCATTGGTGGGATAGAAGGCACTTTGTAGAGATAGAGTGAAATCAGAGAAGGGGATAGACGGGTAGAGGACAGGGACTAGCAAAGGCTAAATCGAGGAAGATTACAATGAATAAAGGATATGTTGCATGAGAGTTGCCACCTGTGTAGTTCAGAAAAGCTGGTGTTGGTGTGAAGATTGCAGATAGCATGGACTGTGAATAAATTGTTAAAGTGAAGCAAACTGTGTTGGGCAGCATGGACAGCAACTGGGTGGTCTATATGTGTCTTGGCCACATTTTGACAGAGGCCACTGATGTCAACAGACAGCTTGTTGGTACAACCCATGTAGAATGCAGCACAGTGGTTGCAGCTACATTTGTAGATTTTATGACTGCTGTAACAGATTGCCCTGCCTTTGACAAGAGATGCCAGTGACAGGACAGGAGTAGATGGTAGTGAGAGGATGTATGGCACAGGTCGTGCATTAAGGTCTGTTTCAGTGATATGAGCCCTGGGTTAAGGGTATGGGAGTAGGAATGGAGTAGGGACAGACAAGGCTATTATGTAGGTTTGGTGGGCAGCAGAATACAACTGTGGGAGGGGTGGGTAAGATAGTGGGGACACTAGTGGAGTGATACTTCTTATTTCAGGGCTCGATGAGAAGTAGTTGAAACCCTGTCAGAGAATGTGATTCAGTTACTCCAGTCCTGTCCGTCCTGATAGCTGAGTGGTCAGCGTGACAGATTGCCGTCCTACGGGCCCAGGTTCAATTCCTGGCTGGGTCAAGGATTTTCTCTGCTCAGGGACTGGGTGTTGTGCTGTTTTCATCATCATTTCATCCCCATCCAGCGTGCAGGTCGCCCAATGTGGTGTCGAATGTAATAAGACCCGCACCAAGGCAGCCGGACCTGCCCTGCAAGGTGCCTCCCAGCCAATGACGCCAAATATACGTTTTCATTTCCACTGCAGTACTGGGTAGTGCTGAGTCACACCCCCCTTTCTGGCTGGACAGTGTGTATGTGGGAATGGTAGGTGACTGGATCGACAAGGCACGGGTGATGTGTTCGTGGAGAAGGCCTCAGTGAGACCTTTGGCATATTTGGAAAAGTAATGTTTGTCCATGAGACAAAGACTGAAAAACCAATGACAGGATAACATTGTACAAGACGGGGTGTGAAATGTCGAAGCTTGAATGTGGTAGGGAAGCTAGAAAATCTGAAACGAGAAAAGCAAAGGCTCGGTCTAGATATAGTGGGGGTCAGTGAAGTGAAATGGAAAGAAGACGAGGATTTCTGGTCAGGTGAGTGTAGGGCTATCAACAGCAGCAGAAAATGGTATAACAGGAGTAGGATTTGTTATGAATACGGTAGGAAGGTAGGGCAGAGAGAGTGTTACTGTGAACAGTTCAGTGGTTCGGTGATACGGTTCTTCTCACAGAATCAACAGCAAACCGACACAGACAACAATAGTTCAGGTATACATTCTGAAGTCGCAAACTGAAGATGAAGAGATGGAGAAAGTGTATGAGGATACTGAACATATAATTCATTACGTAAAGGGGTATGAAAATGTAATAGTCATGAGGGACTGTAATGCAGTTGTAGGGAATGGAATAGAAGAAAGTGTTATGGGAGAATATGGGCTTGGTACTAGGACTGAGAGAGGAGAAAGACTAACTGAGTTCTGTAATAAATTTCAGCTAATAACAGTGAATACTGTTCAAGAATCACAAGAGGAGGATTTATACTTGGAAAAGGCCAGAAGATATGGGAAGATTTCAGTTAGATTGCATCATGATCAGACAGAGATTCCAAAATCAGGTACTAGATTGTAAGACATACCCAGGAGCAGATGTAGACTCAGATCACAATGTGGTGGTGATGAAGAGTGGGCTGAAGTTCAAGAGGTTAGTGAAGAAGAATCAATACACACAGAAGTGGAATACGGAGGTACTAAGGAATGAAGAGATATGCTTGAATGTCTCTAAGGCTGTAGATACGGCAATGGGGAATAGCTCAATAGGCTGTACAGTTGAAGAAAATGGACATTACTAAAAAGGGCGATCACAGAAGGTGAAAGGAAAATGTATATACAAAGGAAGTCACTGTGCAGAATCCACGGGTAACAGAAGAAATATTTCAGTTGATCAATGCAAGAAGAAGCTACAAAAATGTTCAGGGAAATTCAGTAAAACCAAAATACAAGTCACTAACGAATGAAATAAATAGTAAGTGCAGGGAAGCTAAGATGAAATGGCTGCATGAAAAATGTGAAGAAATCAAAAAAGAAATGATTGTCGGAAGGACTGTCTCAGTGTGTAGGAAAGTCAAAACAATCTTCGGTGACATTAGAAGCAAGGGTGGTAACATGAAAATAGCAGTGGGAATATCACTGTTACATGCAGAGGAGAGGGTGGATAGGTAGAAAGAGTACATTGAAGATCTGTATGAGGGGAAAGATTTGTCTGGTGTGATAGAAGAAGGAACAGGAGTAGATATAGAAGAGGTAGGGGATCCAGTATTAGAATCAGAATTTAAAAGTGCTTTGGAAGACTCAACATCAAATAAGACAAAAGGGGTGGATAACATTCCATCAGAATTTTTGAAATCATTGGGGGTTGTGGCAACAACATGACTCTTCTCATTGGTGTGTAGAATGTATTGTTCTGGTGACACACTGTCTGACTTTCAGAAAAATATAATCCACTCAATTCCGAAGACTGCAAGAGCTAACAAATGTGAAAATTATCACACAGTCAGCTTAACAGCTCATGCATACAAGTTGCTGACAAGAATGATATACAAAGGAATGGAAAAGAAAATTGACGCTGTATTAGATGACAATCAGTTTGGCTTTATGAAAGCTAGAGGCACCAGATAGGCTGTTCTGACATTGTAGTTGATAGTGGAAGCAAAATTAAAGAAAAATCAAGACATGTTCATAGGATTTCTCGACCTGGAACAAGTGTTCCACAATGTCATGTGGTGCAAGATGTTCAAAATGCCGAGAAAAGTACGGGTAAGCTATAGGGAGAAACGGGTAAAATACAACATGTGCAAGAGCCAAGAATGATGTGCTTGGATTTAAATGGGTGTAAACAGGAATTTAGTCATTCACTTATACTGTTCAATCTATACATAGAAGAAGCAATAATGGAAATAAAAGAAAGGCTTGGGAGTAGAATTAAAATTCACTGTGAAAGGATATCAGTGATATGATTCACTGAGAACATTGCCATCCTCATTGAAAATGAAGAAGAAATACATGATCTGCTGAATGGAATGAACAATCTAATGAATATAGAATATGGATGTAGTGCCTTCAAAGGTGAAGTAGTTGTGGTGAGGATATAGTTGATCATAGGGAGGGAGCTTATAGGTTGTCTTCTAGGATGTCAGTTTGGAGTTGGGAAATGTAGTTTTCGATAGCAGTAAGACCATGGACGTTGGGAATGTTAGTGTAAAGGGAGGTAGCATGGATAGTGATGAGCAGGGTGTTGGATAGTAAAGGAACGGAAACTGTGGAGAGTTAGTGGAGAAAATGATTGGTATATTTTATGTAGGAGGTTACCTTATGAGTTAGGGCTCAAGGTGCTAGTCCACAGGGGTAGAGGTTCTGTCAGCGAGGGCACAGAACTGGCCACAGTACAGGTCCTATGTGATTGGGTTTATGTACATCGATAAGAATGTAGAAGCTAGGGGTGCTGAAAATGGTGTGCATAAGGAGAGAGATAAGACTCAGGGGAGAGGTCTGGGATGGATCTAATGGTTCACGGAGTATGTGGATGTATCTGACAGCTGATGTAGGGTCTCCTCCATGTAGTTCCTGCAATTCATAGCCACAGTGATGGTGCCTTTGTTGGAAGGTAGTATTATAAGTTTAGGATCAGTTTTTAGGTGATGAATTATGGTTCTTTCTGCAGATTTAGATTGATATCCACGTTCAGATATTCAGGAAATGATGTCAGGGCAAGGTTTGAGGATAGTAAATTATGGAAAGTTAATATGGGTGACTTCGTGACATTAGGGGTGGATCACAGTTAGATGGAGGAGTAAACCAGGCACGTTCCAGTTTTGACTTTGGATTGTGTCTGATTGGTAATGTTAGTGGTAAACAAGTGTTTCTTTTGTAGGGACTGGGAGGAGAGAAGGTTTTTAACAAGTCCGACATGATTGAATGTGGGAGTGTGGCAAAAGGTAAAGTCTTTGGAAAAGACTAATACTTCTCTGGAACTGAGGTTTTACGTTCATGACTGTATTGTGTGTCTGTTTAGGCTCAGGGTTCTGTAGGGATGTGGGAGGGAATTCCTGATGGTGCAGTAAATGTAGAATGTCTGCAAGGCAGGGTTTGATGGCTATGATGGGTTGTGGGAGAGGTTTGATGGAGGCTCTTGTAGTGGTGGCAGTCCATAAAGTAAGATAAAACTGTTTTTTGAGGTGGCATTGTGCATGTTCATGGAGGGCTAAGCTTTCAGCTTTGGAGATGAGGTGCAGGAATTCGAAATTACAGAGTAGCAGAATGTTAGGCGTGGAGAGGAGGTAGTGCAAGGGGGTTTGGATGTTATGTATATGGTTTTACAGGACTGCATCAGTGAAAGCTACTCCATGAGCTAGGTAATAATACAGGAATAGTATGGGGGCCTGGGTTCTAGCTAGGGATAGGGAAACTTATATGTGTTGGATGGAAGGCATAAGGATCCATAATGTAAGATAAAAGTTGCATATGTATACTTGAAATTAGGTTAAAATTAGTGGGAAAATCACCAAAAATATGAGATGGATGAAGTATAGTGAAAAATAATGAAACCTGAGCAAGCAGGGCCTGTAGTGGAAAACGAAATAAAAACACCATCTCTGGGCATTACGGCCTATTTGCAATAGCGTCTGATATAAGCAGCAATCTACCATTGATAGGCAAAGTTGTTGTGGGTAGGGGGGGGGGGGGGGGGCATTGCAAGGTCAAGGTGGGGAAAGATGCTTTGACTGCTAGGTGCAGGATAGGGTGTGTGTGTTGGGAGGAGGGGGGGGTATCATTGAGGCCCTCACAGACACCACATATCCTCTGTCTGGCCACAAAGGAGCAGCACTCCTCTTGTGACTCAGTACCACCTAGGACTGGAGCAGATGAATCATATTCTCTAACCGGGTTTTGACTATCTCTCATCCTGTTCTAAGTGAGATATATCCTCACCATACCTCCCACAGTTGTATTCTATGATCTGTCCAATCTACTAGATATCCTTTTAACTCTTACTCTCATCCCCCTTGTTGCATGGCTCATATCCCTGCAACAGAGCTAAATGCAAAACCTGTCCTGTACATCCCCCACTACCACCTACTTCAGTCCTGTCACAGGCATATCCTACCCCATCAAAGGCAAGGCCACCTGTGAATGCAGCCATGTGATCTACAAGCTTAGCTGCACCCACTGAATTGTATTCTATGTGGGCATGACTACTCACAAGCTGTCTGTTTACATGAATGACCACTGCCAAACTGGCCAAAAGAGACAGCTGGACCATCCAGTTGCTGTGCATGCTGCCCAACTTGATGAGCCTCACTTTAATGATTGCTTCACAGCCTGTGCTATCTGCATTCTTCACACCAACACCAGCTCTCTGAACTGCACAGGTGGCAACCCTCCCTCCTACATACCCTTTATTCCCGTAACCCTGTTTGGTTCAATCTTTGTTAGTCTGTGTCTTCCACCTTCCTATCCCCATCACTGGTCTCACTCTAGACCTACAAATGCTTTCTATCCTACCAGTGCATGTACATAATTAATTCCCCTTATCTACTTCTCTATTTTTCCCTTTGGCACTTCCACTTCCCCTTCCCCTTTCCACAGGCCTCTATACTGTCCCCACAATGTCGTGCACATTCTCATAGGCAGCACTGGCAGCAGCTTCCCCCACCCCCTACCCCGCTAACCCTCCTCTCCTCACCCCACAGCTATTCCATATTCCCCATCAACTATCTACTCCAGCTACACTGCTGATCACCTCAGAAAGCTGCAGTCAGGCCTTAGTCCCAGGAGACAACAGTGGCTCTCTCTCTCTCTCTCTCTCTCTCTCTCTCTCTCTCTCTCTCTCTCTCTCTCTCTGTGTGTGTGTGTGTGTGTGTGTGTGTGTGTGTGTGTGTGTGTGTGTGTGGTTTTGTTTTCTAGTTTAATAAAGGATTTAGTCCGAAAGCTGAACATTTCTAGCATTCTTTTCATTGTGCCTGTCTAGGACTCAACACCTGCCCTCTCCATTTTCGACTTTCCATTGTTTGATTTTTGTGTTCAGGATATCATGTGAGAAAAGTGGGCATTGGATTTAACACGACAGAGTTTACCAAATCCAGTCTGGTTGGTGTGGAGGAGGTGATTCTGTTTAATGTGCCTCATTAAGGTTGTACTCAGAACCTGTTTTAAGATTCTATAACACATACATGTTAATGAGACTGCATAGAAGTTTTTTTTACCTACATCATTCCTCTTTACAGTAGTATGAGAATTAAAACAAGGCAGAACTTCTGATTTTTTTTAAAAAAAATGTTTGAATGTGAAGTTCAGGATATTTTACTTCTGATAAATGCTAAAAAAATATCTAAATTATATCAAAAAGTATATATAGTCAGGAAAATTATAAATTATATGTCAGCAGGCGAAAAATTTAATAGTGCTGGTAGATACATATAAAAGTACACAGCACTGTTCTAGCTTTTGGAAGTGTTAGTTTCTTTCTCATGAAGGAGAAAGGGTTAGAGGGGGAAGGTGGAAGTAGAAGGGCAGTTTATCAGACCACAGAATGAAAGGGACCTATCTGTTGTCTACAAGATACAGTGATTGGGGAAGGGGGTTTATCAGATAGACTAAGAGGTCAATCCAGGAATATGCACAAAATCACTTTATTATTTTTATTTTGTGTACGTTTTCTTCATTTTCTTTTTCTCCTAGTTCTTAATTGACCTATTCGCTCCTCTTCTCTAACCTATCTTTACACTTCAATCTGTCATTATCTCAGGACTGAATCTGAGACAGTGCTTACCAGTGTACTACCTTTGACTTCCTTTTCTCTGTGACACCTCTCTATTCATCTTTGTATCCTCTTCTTCTTACAACAGGTGGGTCCCTCCCATACAGGACTCTGAGTGACTTCCTGCTTTTTTAGCCTTCCCCAAACTATCCCTCTCTACTTGCTGAGGAAGGAACTAATAGTTCTGAAGAACAGGATAGTGTCTATGTGTCTATTGGGCAGTACTAAATTTATTATGTGCGTTCACAGCTGTGCTGACCAGCAATTCTGTCTCCTAGTTTCCCAGTTTGCCTAGCTGCTGTCATGGATAACTGTTAGTTGCATCTGAGAACATGCAAACCAATGTTAAAAAGGGAAAAGTAGTAAGAAAACATTATGGAGAAGGGTGTAAATTGAGGCTGGGCGTGGGGAGGGTGACAAAGATAGGTGATATCACCAGGGATTACAACACAGTGAGGTCATGAGGCTTATGGGATTTAAGGATGTGTTGTTGACCTGGAGATCAAATAAGCTGGTGTTAGGGGATAGAATGTGAAGTGGTCTATGCAGTGCTCAGTATGTGAGAACTGTCTTCCTTGTAGACAAGGAACAAAATATTTATCAATAAAAACATAAAATCACACTTCACATTTCAATAATAAACTGTTATATGAGATAATACAAAAAGGTCCAAAAAATTTGTTTGTGAAGATGATTGTCTCTGTTGGTGCACTTTAATAGTATGATAAATGATGGTAACTGTTTGTTATAGCTGACAAGTTGATCGACTTGAAACTGGCAAAAATCTATGTCCAGAAGGACCACAATTAAGGACATTTTTCCAAGAGCTCAACAAAGTAATAAGTTGTTGAATAGGCTTGTTGCCAGAACATTGAGAAATCATGTTGCAGCATAGTGTAGACTTGGACTCTTGAGAGGTGGAATTCTACAGGCTGGTGAGCAGCTTTCAACTGTCGGATATGGCGATGTGGCATCTTAAGTACAGTTTCAGTGGAAGAATCTGTTGTGGACTATTTGACGCCACGCGACAGTGCAGAAGCAAATAGATTTGCATTAGCTGCATCTTATAGGGCAATGTGGCTGTCAGTGAGATGAGCACCCCAGGTTGCAGTGGTGGCATCCTGAGTTGCCCTTGACACTGCACTGTGGTTATTATCATCATTTGGAATGTGTGTTGTTTTGGCTATACATTTGGCTATACATTGATCGGCCAAAACATTATGTTCACTGTCCATTGTGACATTGGATGCTGCTTGGTGGTGTTGCAGGCATGTAATGTGGTAACAAAAGTATGGGGGATCACCCTAGCGAAGACATAGGATGGGCATCAAATGGGGAAATCCACCGAGATAAGCAACTTTGACAAAGGGCAGGTTATTATTACACAGAACATGTTGAAAATGGCAAAGCTGGTCGAATGTTCACATGCTACTGCCGTGAGCATCTACAGAAAGAGGTAGAAGGACAATGAAACTACCACTAGGCAATAAATGGCTGGATGTCCACGACTTTTCACAGAACATGGGTTTCAGAGGCTTGTCTGCTCGGATAGGATCATGATCTGAGGCATTTCTGTCGAAAGAGCACAACGCTAGTGCATGCACAAGTGGTTAATAGCACATCATTCATCGTACAGTGTTGAATGTGGAGCTCCGTAGCAGACCACCCTTATATGTTCACATGTTGATCTAACAACATTGTCAGTTATGATTGCAGTGGATGCAGGACTGTCGGGATTTATATGTCTATCAGTGTAAATGTGTCGGCTCTTCAGATGACTCACATTTTTGTACACTAGATTGATGGTTGCCTCCACAAACGCTGTTATGGAGGTGAACAGCACTCAAAATGTGCAGTGCAATGAGGACGCAGGCTGTTGGGAGCAGTATTATGCTATGGAAAACATTCTTCTGTGCTTGCATGGGATATGTCTTAGTAATTGAGGACATGCTGACAGCGGTGAACCACCTGCTTCCCTTTGTGCTGTAGTCTTCCCCAATGGCGATTTCATCTTTCATCATGTAATTGTCCATGTTTCGGAGCCAGAACTGTGCTCCGGTGGTATGAGAAATATTGGGGAACATTGTAATGAAATCATATTGATGATGTCTCTGCGGCTAAATTTGCCTGATGTAAATCCTAAGGAACACACCTGGGTTGCTATCAGACACCATCACTGCATATGCAAATCAGTAGCTTGTTATTTCTATTAATTACGTGAACCTGTGCATAGACATCTAATCCCACATAACTCCACGAACCAGCCAACAAACTGTCGGATCCCTGATATGCAGAATCACTGATGTATTTTATTCCGAATACAGACAGACAAGCTATTAAGCACATCATCATCATGTTTTGGCTCTTCAGTGTATATATGCCAGACACACTTGAATGCACATAAAATAATTTGTTAACAGCATTTCAAACTGTGCTGGGCAGTACGTTCATCTCTGTAGTGAAACTTACCCTTGGCCATTGCTTGACAATACACATTCATATAGTTAATAGCTGGATACTAGCCATACCCATGAAAAACTGTGTGGTGATTGTAGCAGAGTGAATGTATGACATGACTGCTTTCACAAGTGGCTCTGCACCCAAGGAGTGAGACAGTATCAGTGAGTGAATGGATGTGTGTAGAGAAACTGTCCTTCCACCAAAACCTTGTGTCCCACATCTCTCCCCTAGCTTCATTATTTTGCTCTTATGATGCCGTGTATTCTCAGAATCCTAGCCCCATTCCTATCTATTCCCCCTACCCCTCATCAAAGGGCTCCCTTACCAGGGGCAATGGGTGGACCAGTGCCCCCTACCCCCTAGTTGTCAGGGAAAAGAAGAGATATAGTGGAGTCAGGACTTTTTCTTTCAATTAATGATTCAAAAATCTATGTTATACACATTTTTAACAGGGTCAGAATTAGAACATTTCTTGCTACTTAACAAGTTGCCGTTCATCCAAATACTCCGTACCCCCAGGTCTAACAAACACCACAAAAAAAAAAAAAAAAAAAAAAAAAAAAAAAAAAAAAAAAAAAAAAAAACCACCCCTCTGTCTTATGGGTGCTCAAATAGTAAATTAATTAATATTAATCAATATAATAAAAAATATTTCAACCATATTGTCCTTTAGTACTAATATGGATTAATAATCTTAGGATAGAAACCGACCTGGCTCATGCCGGTCTGAACTCAGATCATGTAAGAATTTAAAGGTCGAACAGACCTAATTACTGGGCTCCTGCACCCAAAATTTTTCTTACTCCAACATCGAGGTCGCAATCTGCTTTGTCGATATGAGCTCTCAAAAACAATTACGCTGCCCACATCCCTTTCCCATCAGTTACAAACTTCCCCTCCTCCTTACTTAAGTTATATATTTAGGCATACATATTTTCTGACAAAGTGTTTTAGTAGAGGTTTCATTCTGTCTGCCCACTGTCCAACATCCTCCTTTTCTACATCTTTGTAAGCAACATGCAACCACACCTCCATGCTTCTGCCGTACCATACTTTATATCTCTATATCCCTATATCCTTATCCTTTCCCCTGCTGACCTCCCTCACTTTATCCACGGTACCTATTTACTTTTCACTTTTTTTTTCACCACATCTACACAATAAAGATAACCATTCACCATTATCAGACTGAGCATCTTATATGTACACTTAATGTGTTGCAAAAATATCATTTAAAAAATGAACTGAATTAAGGGCAATTCTATAGTAGTTTGCTGTGGGGATGATGCTGACATGTAACACGTACTCCAAATGTTTTGAGGAACTTTCCATATGGATTCCTTCTGAGTTATTGAATCTGTTGATCATATCTCACAATCACTGCACCACAAAGAACATTTCAGTTGTGTTAAACTAGTATGGTCAGTTGAATTTACATGAATGGATAAAATGAATGAAAGTACAAAGACATGAAATGAAATCAGTGAAATAATCTCAAAATTTCTGAGTTGGTGTGCACATCATCTTTAGAACTTATATTTTATTTCTGATGTTCGTGGAAAAATGGTAAAAATTTCTGAAGATGGTATTACTTACCATTTTAAATGAATTTGTACACTCCTGGAAATTGAAATAAGAACACCGTGAATTCATTGTCCCAGGAAGGGGAAACTTTATTGACACATTCCTGGGGTCAGATACATCGCATGATCACACTGACAGAACCACAGGCACATAGACACAGGCAACAGAGCATGCACAATGTCGGCACTAGTACAGTGTATATCCACCTTTCGCAGCAATGCAGGCTGCTATTCTCCCATGGAGACGATCGTAGAGATGCTGGATGTAGTCCTGTGGAACGGCTTGCCATGCCATTTCCACCTGGCGCCTCAGTTGGACCAGCGTTCGTGCTGGACGTGCAGACCGCGTGAGAGGACGCTTCATCCAGTCCCAAACATGCTCAATGGGGGACAGATCCGGAGATCTTGCTGGCT
The DNA here is from genome assembly GCF_021461385.2 of Schistocerca piceifrons. Lineage (NCBI taxonomy): Eukaryota > Metazoa > Arthropoda > Insecta > Orthoptera > Acrididae > Schistocerca > Schistocerca piceifrons. Next base: position 704,278,656 of record NC_060138.1, read on the forward strand.
AGGGTAGTTGACTTACACCTTCTAGAGCACGTTGAGTGGCACGGGATACATGCGGACGTGCATTGTCCTGTTGGAACAGCAAGTTCCCTTGCTGGTCTAGGAATGGTAGACCGATGGGTTCGATGACGGTTTGGATGTACCGTGCACTATTCAGTGTCCCCTCGACGATAACCAGTGGTGTACGGCCAGTGTAGGAGATCGCTCCCCACACCATAATGCCGGGTGTTGGCCCTGTGTGCCTCGGTCGTATGCAGTCCTGATTGTGGCGCTCACCTGCACGGCGCCAAACACGCATACGACCATCATTGGCACCAAGGCAGAAGCGACTCTCATCGCTGAAGACGACACGTCTCCATTCATCCCTCCATTCACGCCTGTCGCGACACCACTGGAGGCGGGCTGCACGATGTTGGGGCGTGAGCGGAAGACGGCCTAACAGTGTGCGGGACCGTAGCCCAGCTTCATGGAGACGGTTGCGAATGGTCCTCGCCGATACGCCAGGAGCAACAGTGTCCCTAATTTGCTGGGAAGTGGCGGTGCGGTCCCCTACGGCACTGCGTAGGATCCTACGGTCTTGGCGTGCATCCGTGCGTCGCTGCGGTCCGGTCCCGGGTCGACGGGCACGTGCACCTTCCGCCGACCACTGGCGACAACATCAATGTACTGTGGAGACCTCACGCCCCACGTGTTGAGCAATTCGGCGGTACGTCCACCCGGCCTCCCGCATGCCCACTATACGCCCTCGCTCAAAGTCCGTCAACTGCACATACGGTTCACGTCCACGCTGTCGCGGCATGCTACCAGTGTTAAAGACTGCGATGGAGCTCCGTATGCCACGGCAAACTGGCTGACACTGACGGCGGCGGTGCACAAATGCTGCGCAGCTAGCGCCATTCGACGGCCAACACCGTGGTTCCTGGTGTGTCCGCTGTGCCGTGCGTGTGATCATTGCTTGTACAGCCCTCTCGCAGTGTCCGGAGCAAGTATGGTGGGTCTGACACACCGGTGTCAATGTGTTCTTTTTTCCATTTCCAGGAGTGTATAAACATGTGTCCAATTTTTGTGGATTTGTTGTACAGTTAGTTGAACAAATTCACATCAAGTAAATTTAATGTGAATGATTGGGAACAAATAACACACTGAATTAACTAATTTGTAAAACCTCGCAGGTAACTTACAGCAATTTAAATAAAATTTACAAAATATTCACTGCTGTTTTGAATATACTTTTCATCTCTCTGCATAACATTACATGTAATTTCCCTCAGAGAGGACATTATAGTGCACTATTTTTATCCATCACCATAATCATTAATTTAATCAGGTAAGGTGCAGTGATCTTGGTGGCCAATGTGTATGACTGACTGATCCATCTGTTAGGTAGTATAACACTTAAGTGATGTGTTACCTGAGGACAGAATTCTAAAGTGCTGATAATACTGAAAGAACATGTTCAGATGAAGGGAGCAGTGGTAACTCATTTTGCTAGCAGTCTTTATATGGGAGGCATGTGAAATAAATTGATAATAAACCAGGTTCTGTTAGCAAACTGTGCCATACATTTGTAGAGATGGATGCTAAAATTGTGTCTCCTTAGTGATATGGGGATATTAATTTCTCTTCTGACATAAATTAAGTGTGTTGTTGATGCTATTGTGTTTGAACTCAGACTAATCAGTCGATTTTTTTTTGTCATGTTTGCCAGACTTTAGTATATGAAACAATGATACGTACCGAAATTGTTGATGTGTTTGACATAATACTATGCTCTCCGAAGTCAAGACTGGTTTGTACTTTATCCACATGTTGGTTGGTTATTTGATTTTAAAGTGCTTGACATAGTGGCTGTTACAATCTCTACAAATTTTTTATTTGGCAGGTGATCTCAAAATTAATAATATTAACTGATTTGAAAATCTCCATCAAGTACATGTGGCTGACTGTTCACTATTGTAAAAATGGAAAAGACAAGCCGTACCACGCACTTGCACACATGTGCGTGTGTGTGCCATGTTCAGAAGAAATATGTGTAATGGGAATTGTTCCTGCCTCACAAGATTTGAATAAACTCTCTTGAATATGGTAGACTGTTAGACTGCCATTAGAATACCTGCATTCACAACCAGCATGAACATTTGCAACACAAAACCCATAAAAAGGATGTCATGTCATGAAAAATTGTCATATGAAAATATTCATGGTATTCTTTTATATACTTGTCTTATCACAGACATCAAGCTTGGAATTGCTATCTTATTTGATTTGTACATAGATGATGTGACTGCTAGTTATTAGTGTACATCTGAGCTGTACATCTCAGCTTCATGTAGGTGTATCTCCATACCCATTGAAAATTCGACATAAATTGTATGATCTTTCAGACTACTACTGAAGTATTTCCAATTCCACGTGAAACACACTATATGTAAAACCAAATGATGAATACAGCTGTGTGGTAATTACTATGGTTCCTTAATAATAAAAAAAAAAAACCATCAACTCACTGTTCTGTGACGTCATAAAATCTACTCTCACAACTAATTTTATATTACTACTGTGTTAAAAAATTGATTGTGGGCATTGTCTTTATGCCAGTATGCTGAAAAGGTGGAACATATGTTCTTTCTGTGTAGTTCATTCTCCCTGTTTCTAATTAGTTGTTGTCTTGTTATAGCATTTGTTGGATGCTATGTTTCGTGTTCTCATTTATCTGGTTGTTTACATCAAAATACGATAATTCATTCTCAGAAATATCATTTCACTAAAATGCTCCAATCTGACTTTCACATTGATTGGCTAGTGTCTTTGAAATTTGTCAATTTGTGTTAGTAAAGTCTCATTTGATCTAGACTTCTTGGACTTTTGAAGTAGCATCATCTGTCTGTTATGCCTAAACTGACTTTTATAAAGCCACCTATAGACTAATGTTTACTGAAGTAGTTTTAACTGTGAATGCTCTTATCTAGTTTGTAAATTTAACTGGTACAGCTTCAATTGTCATGACTCTTGTTGCATGATGATACAGAGTAATAATTTCACTAATACCAGAGAACATTGTATTTAATGTAATACAGGTTGGGGCACAATATTGAGCAATTTTAAAAAGGATGCGAATCAAGCTGCGTTGGAGAGAGGTGGAGGGGATAGCATCAGTTTCATTTGGCGTGAAATAGCATTTAGTCATAACAGAGTGCTGAATCCCTCAGCATCAGGTGTATGCTTTCAAACCATTTCATCAAAACGGTAGTTCATACCAGCTAGCATGTCGTGCATTCTGCAACCTCTTCAACATTAATCGGAACTGGCCCATGCCATCTGCCTGTGCAATTAAAAAGTGGATTGAGAACTTTGAGCAGACTGTGTCAGCAACAAAGAAGAAAACTGAGAGACCAAAAACTGCGCACACACCTGAAAACATTGAACGTGTAAGAGGTGCCATTGAGAGAAGCCCTCATCTCTCGTCTCACTGGGAGCCAAAGCCGCTTCTGCTTAGAATTTTTGGACATGATTATTCAAGATGAGGACATTGTAAATCATTTGTTGATGAGTGATGAAGCTCCTTCCATCTGTCTGGTCATGGGAACAAGCAGAACTTTCAATTTTGGAATAATGTTGCTACTAGAGAATTGGATCAGCAACCATTACACTCTGCAAAAGTTACCGTGTGGTGCGCCGTGTCTTCATTAGGGATCATAGGGCCATACGCTTTTGAAAATGGCCTTGGCAATGCTGTAACAGTGACTTCGCAGAGATATCACGGACATGTTGGAAAACCTTTTTACTCCACAACTTGCACACTGTGAAGTGAACGATGAGATATTTTTCCAACAGGACGGAGCAACCTCCCAAGTTGCTCGAATAAGCATGAATATTGTCAATCATTTGTTTCCAAGTTATGGAATCTCCCAAAATGGGGATATTGCAGGGCCCTCTCATTCACTGGACATTACAACATTTGACTTTTCCTTGTGGGGTTATCTGAAAATCAAAGTTTTTCGAGATAACCCTCCTTGAACAATTGAAGCCCTGAAATAGTGGGTCCAACTGGAAGTTGTTAAGATCCCACTGGCAATGCTGCGCACTGTGCTTAGTCCCTCAATGTCCGGCTGGAGGAATATGTCCATTTAAATGGACACCATCTTACCAGAGTTATCTTCAAAAAATAACCAACATTTTACTATTGCAGAAAATGCTTTTCCATGTGTTTGAAGATTATGAAATAAAATTTTTTAACTAAGTGTTTTTACTTAACAGCCTTTTAAAAATCACTCTTTGTTATCTCACACCCTGTACTTGATGTTATTACAATCTTAATTTAGTGTTAAACACGTCTCTATAGTTCTATCAGTTAACTGAAACACACACACACACACACACACACACACACACACACACACACACACACACAAGTGCATTTCATTTTAATGAAGCTCACTTCAGTCACAAATAAAACAGAAATTAAATCTGCTTTGCTTGTTGGAGTTCATGATTTACAAACTTAAAATTACATGTGATACCAGAATAAATGAGTATTTAGTTACATAAAATTCATGTAGCCACACGAGACACTGTTTCATTAATATTGTTCAATTTCTTCTTGAGTTAAATAGTGTAGCAAATAAGAGACAATTTCTTATTTCATGCATGCATAGCCTAATATATGTCACATTTCCTTCTTGGAAGTGAGGTAGAACTTTAGTAAAATGTTCTGTCCCATATTGCTCTCATGAACCACTTCAGCTAGTCCACATTCTAGTGAAGCAGAAACCATATTAACTATCAGTGAGCAGTTATATGGGTTACTGAAGACATGGCTAACAATATCTAGTACATGCTTTTAGTGACTTGCCATTTCTTTTGAATTCTATCAATGATGTTTATGTACGTGCTTGAATCCAGCACAGTCGACTTACCCATTTCAAAATACGGCTGAGTCGGTAAAGTGTAGAAATGAATTTTTGCATATTATTAAACATACTATAGGTCATTAAAGTCGTGTTTCTGTGTCTGATGCCTTGTCTCATTCATTGTTACACTAATACTTTATGCTGTTACCAATACACTATAAATATGTGTTTTTCTCTGCTTAGTGTGACCCTTATCCCATATTTTCTTTGTTGTAAATCTGTTTCTTAAAAGAAATTAAGGAATATATTGCTTGGTAAGAGACTTTTTGATTGGGGGAAAAAAATCCTCTGTGAAGTTTCTTTCAGGGAGACTCCCAGTCACTGCATCTGCTCCAGACATTTCCAGTTTTATTACTTACCTTCTTAAGCTTCATATCCTTAAAATGAGTGATCAGTAAGTCTGGTTTGATCAAAGACAGGGGCTTAAAGCCCTAATGTGTTCAGGATAAATAAATTAAATAAAAAAAACAGTGGTTGGTTGCTGTATCTACTCATTATCACTTTGTTTTGTACAGTCATATAGTATCATGTAACATTCAATATGGATGTAGTTAGATTCTTAATGTTTTTATTTAGCCCTGTTAATAGTTTTGACAATCAGTCGTTTGTTGGTGTTTACGGTGACGGCCTTGTATCATATAAATTACATATTGACACCCACAAATGTAGAGGGAATTCTTACCTGTTATTCTGTGTTATAAGATAATCAATGATTATTTTACCTTTCCTGCTGTACACTGCTGATTCCAATTTCCCCAGTGCATCATCTGAATTTCTGCCCAGGGAAGCCTTTGGAACTTTGACCCAGCAGTGTATATGACTTTTTGTAGCATTTAACTGGGTCTCAAGTAAATTTTGCAAGCTCTATATTTGTAGTGACAATACTGCATTAGTCCTCCATGTCAATATTACTATTGTGATGCCATATTTTTTCAGAGTGAAACTTTCGTATCTCTCAGACTTTTTTTTTTTGTTTTGTTTTAAAAAAGTAAGTGAAAACCCCTCCAAAGTTAATGGTTGTGTAAGACCACCTGCAGTGTATTCTCTAATTAGTACAAGTGCTAAAGACCTAGGTGTTGAACATCCACAAAAGACTTCATTCCAATTAGTGAAAATTAGAAATTTCCCAAAACAGTGTTTGTCCTTAGCACTTTTTTCTGGAAGAAGCCGAATGAAAAAAAAAAGCAATAGAAAAAGAACATGGCAAGGACAAAATAGAACTAAAAAAGAACTGACTGCATTTTATCATACAGTTAAGAAATTGTGTAGAATCTGATCTTCGTAACTGACTTCAGAGTATCACATGTTCATTGAGAGTAAAAATAAATACAAAGATACAGAGACTCAGACTCATCAGAAATAAGGTAAGAAATGTAAATTATGAGAATTTATTCATGGCTAGAGAAGTATGTCAGATTAAGTTAAGTAATAAGACAGCATCTAAGAAAATAAAATGACGCACATTCATAGACACAAGGGGACACTGATTTAGTGAACATACTTATGTAAATAGCAAATTATGATGCATGTATGAAGAAAGTAAAATATCCATATAGTTTCAAATGGAGCAATATTAATACTCAATAGAAGGTAAGCGTTTCAAGCAAATAAATCTGAGAACATGATAGAATTTACTGAAACAAAACTACCAATAAATATGTTTAAGGGCATGTGTTACGTTAAAATTAAAATTTGGTAATAGAAACAATGATAGTATGATAAGAGAAACAAGTTAAAATGATAAGCAGGGGCGAAGGCAAAACAGAAACTTATGGTGGGGAGATGCCAAATCCAACAGTTAAGATTACAGATGGCACAACAACTAACAACAGAGAGAAAATTGTCCAAGCATTCCAGGACGTGTTTAAATATCAGTGTAGTTCAGGAAACTGTAGTGGTTACCCCTAGTGCAGATTAATTTCAGCAATAGTAATCCTAAAAATCATTTGTAGGAAGACTTTAATAATGTTAAATGGACACATAAAATAATTAAAATTAACAGCCAAATCATAGAACTAGTTGATGAGTTTTTGAATTTGGGGATTTTGAAGAAATCAACTGGTTGGACAGCAGAAGGAATAAGGTTGCTTCTTCTTTTCTTCTTTTTTCAGTGTCTCATTGATGACTGCTAGGGATTCCATCAAGATTTAGATAATTTTTCACAATGCCATTGAAGTAAATTTTCAAGTTTATACATATTTATTATTGCTATCCAAGCTAATTACAACCAGCTTTACCATAAAAAGACAGATACATAGACTTAGAAGCATTTAACATAAGTTAATAAATAGCTGTTCATAATTGTGCAGGTAAGTGACATCATTTGTCTTTACTGAGCAACAGGCACATTTTACTGTACCCTATGAATGCTGAAGCAGAAGAGTTTGGACAAGTGAAAAAAGAAATAATCATATGGCATTTATTGGCCGGGATATCCCCTTCGGGGTTTGGCCACCGTATTGCAAGTCTTTTTAGTTGACGCCACTTTGGTGACTTGCGTGTCAATGATGATGAAAAGATGATGATGGACACACAACGCCCAGTCCCCTGCCGGGAATCAAACCCGGGCCCCCTTGCTTGGTAGGCAGTAGTGCTACTGCTGTGCTATGGAGGTGGACTGTTTGACAAGTAACTGCACATGGCTGTAGGTTGATGGTGACTGACTTCATGGAATTATACGAAATGAAATTATCATATGGTGCTACTGGTTGGGAGACCCCCGTCTGGGGTTTTTTGGCTACCTAGAGCAAGTCTTTTTATTAGATACCACTTTGGTTACTTGTATGATGATGGTGTGAACAAAACACCCAGTCGCTGAGCAGATAAAATCTCAGACCTGGCAGGGCATTGAACCTTATCCCCCATCCTCCCCCAAACCCATCCTGCCGGATGGCAGTCAGCCATGTTACTACTCAGCTACGAAGGTAACATGAAAGTATATAAAATGTAGATATTATACAAATAATTATGACTGACTGTATCACTGATCCCATGAACATTACATGATGACAGCTAATTGGGTACTTGCTTGTTGCCTTGCCCACAATGCCTGTGTAAAGACATGTGTAAGAATGGTTTTTCTCATTATTTGAATACAGAATAATTACGTGAACTGAATCAAACAATGGAAAATCCAGGTTGGAATATTGACAGTATTATGAAAAGGATAGTTGTTGCACACCGTATAGTGGAGATGCTGATTGCATATTTTTCAGATGGCTAAGTACTGGATTTATTTTTATGAGCAGAATCCACTTTTATGCATGAGATTTGGCAAATTTTGTAATTGAAATCTTTCATAAACAACATGTTATTGTAGTAAAACTACAACTTTTTCGATACAGGAAAATCAGGACTACAAGACTATGGTAATAATTTTTGGAAAGATTAAATTTAAAGATTTGAACAGTCTGGATTTCTTATTATAATATTCAACTAAGATGTGTCAATCCTAAAACTAACTATTATGAGTGGAGTCATATTTAGGAATAATAAATTTGGACTATTTCTTTAAATAAAATGTTTCAACAAAACATTAGCAGGATGTAAATAATATACTGATTAATAAAGTTTAGAAAGTTGCAGCAGGGATAACAACTTGGAGATCTCAGATATGGGTAGTTTGCATCTACATGCATACTCAGCAAGCTACTGTAAGGTTTATGGTGGAGGGTACCATGTACCACTATTAGTCATTTCCTTTCTATTCTACTTGCAGATGGAGAAAAGGAAAAATGACTGTGTGTATGCCTTTGTATGAACCCAGTTTCTCTTGTCTTGTCTTGTCTTCATGGTCATTATGTGAAATGTATGTTGGAAGCAGTAGAATCACACTGCAGTCAGCTGAAAACGCCTGTTCTCTAAATAAATGTTGTCAATGGTGTTTCATGAAAACAATGTCATCTTCCCTCCAGGTATTCCCATTTGAGTTCAAGGAGCAGCTCTGTAACACTTCCATATGATTGTACCAGTACCAGTACCAGTACCAGTACCAGTAAAAATCTAGCAGTATACTTCTAAATTGCTTTGATATCTTCCTTAAATCCAACTTGGTGGGGATCCCAAACACTCAAGCAGTACTCAAGAATAGGTCTCACTATTATTCAGTGTGCAGTCTCCTTTGTAGATGTGTTATACTTTTCTAAATCTCTCCCAATAAACCTAAGTTGACCTTTTGTTTTCCCTACAACCATCCTTACATGCAATGTTATGCCTAGATATTCAGCCAATGTGACTGTGTCAAGCAGCACATCACTAATACTGTATCTAACATTACAGGATTGTGTTTCATACTCATATGCATTACCTTGCGTTTTCCTACATTTGCAAGACGCTACCATTCATCACACAAAATAGATATTCTAAGTTATTCTGTACGCTTCCACATTTACTCAATGACAGTATCTTTCTGCGTGCTACTGTGTCTCAGCAAACAGTCACAGATTGCAGCTGCTCACTCTATCAATCAGATTATTTATGTATATAGAGAATAAAAGTAATCCTCTTCTACCTTCCCTGGGGTGCTTCTGACAATTCCCTTGTCTCTGATGAACATTTGCTGTCGAGTAAGTGTACTGGTTTGTTACTTGCGAAGTCTTCGAGCCATTTACATATCTAGGAATATATTCCGTATGCTCGGACCTTATTAACAATCTACAGTGGGGCACCGTGTCATATGATTTCTGGAAATCGAGTATTATTGAAGAATCTACCTGTTGCCCTTTATCTGTGATTCTCAGGCTATTGTGGGACAAATGGGCAAGCTGGATTTCTCACGAGCGGCACTTTCTAAATCCATACTGTACATGTACATGTGTTATTTATGGAACAGAAGGCAGAAAAGAAAAAATGGTATGAGGTCTGTTCAAAAAAATCTGGAACATTCGTAATTTCATGCCAGTGGTCTGTTGGAGCGAAGTGGGGTAGGCATCCTTGCACATGCCTGTGCTTCATTTGTAACTCCCAGAAGTTCCATTGTTGTATGTCTATTAATTATTGTTCAGTGCTGTATTGAGCAGCATGTTGTGTCACATAGTTTATAAATTTCGAGATGGCAGAGGTAGAGGAGTCACGTGTCTGCATTAAATTTTGTGTGAAACTCAAGAAAACCTTTACAGAGACAAACCAAATGATGCAGGAAGCCTACAGTAATGAGTGCTTAAGCTTTAGTTGGTGTTACGAATGGTTCACATGGTTTAAAAATGGCTGAATGGAAATCAAAGATGACCCTTTCTCAGGGTGCCCTTCGACGTCTACTGATGACGCTCATGTCAGGAATGTCAATGAAACAGTGCATGCCAATCGAAGACAAACTGTCTTGGATCATGTCACAAAATGCTTACAGAGCATCTTCAAATGCATCATGTTGCCACCAAGTTCATCCCACAGTTCATGAGTCAAGACAAGTAAGAACTTCACCTCACAATCTGTGAAGAGCTTTTGGATCACACAAAAGAGAATGAGATGTACCTTAAGAGAATCATAACTGGTGATGAAAGGTGTGCTACAGTTATGATGTTGAGACCAAGGTTCGATCTTCACAGTGGGCCAGGAAGGGTTCTCCAAGACCAAAAATAGCTTGTCACGTCAGGTCAAATGTCAGAGCCATGCTGATAATTTTCTTTGACTTTGAAGAATTAGTTCATTATAAGGGACAAACTGTTAGTCGATGGTACTATCGGGACGCGTTGTGATGCCTGCGAGAAAATGTGAGGAGGAAATGGCCTGAAATGTGGGAAGACAATTCATGGCTCTTGCATCACAATAACATCCCAGCACGTTCATACCTGTTGGTGCATGACTATTGCACAAAAAATGAAATCACTGTGCTGCCTCATTCTCTGTATTCTCCAGACCTGGCCCTGCAGACATTTTTTTTTATTTCTAAAGTTGGAAACCCCATTGAAAGGATGAAAATTTGCAACAATAGATGAGATAAAAGAAAATTCACAGACTGCCCTTTACGCAATCCAGCAAGAGGCACACCAAGACTGCTTCCAGAAGTGGAAATGGCATTGGGAGTGATGTATCAATTGTGTAGGAGAGTATTTGAAAGGAGACTATGCCCAATAAGTAAAACATAAGTGTAGAAAAATTTTGTGAACAAAATTCCGGAATTTTTGAAAAGGCCTCATATTTGCGTTAGAAGTGACATCATAGTAAGTGGGGCTATACCATTTTGATTTGTGTAAAGTAAAATTTAGAAGTGATATATATTGTCACTTTTGGCCTATTTCAGTGAGACATGGACTTTAAATGTGAAAACCATTCAAAAAGTGAAAGTCTCTTAATGAGCAATGAATAACTGGCGGAGGCAGGAAAAAATTGGACTGAAGCGTAAAGTGTCGATATGATTGCAATGAAAATCGAACGGTGTTTGATGAGACATATTATAGGGGTATGGATGGTAAATGAACCAAGTGAATTCTTTGCTGTATTGCAAGAGATAACGTAATGTAACATGGATGGACACCATTAGAAAACATGCTGGAGCAACCCATATACACACAGCTGAAGACCATAAAGCATCAGAATTCTTTGCCCTTGTTCAGCAGTGGATGGACCATTTCTTTCCCATACACAGTGCAGTCTTTAATTTTCTTTTGTTTGCATTTATCACTTTAACTACAAGGTAATTTTCAGTGTTAAGTGTTTAGTAACTACATGCACTCGTATCCTACACATCTTCTATTTCTCTGTATATTGGTAATCAGATTGGTCCTCCTCTTATTCCAAGAGTTGAATACATACAGCTCTCTTTGTTTTGTTGTAATTTTTTTCATACTTATGTTACTTTGATGTTTTATTCAGTAGTGGACAATAGTTGGTTTACAAATAAATGAATATAGCAGCACTTCTAGTCTATTTTTTTTCATGGATATTATGATATAGTTTTCTGTTATTAATAACTTCAGGATGTAGTCATCCAAGTTTTTTGACCCTTTACTAACCTGTAGCACAAATTTTTGTTATTAATTCTCTTCTTAATTAGTGACCAAAAAACAATTTCTATGGCAACAGTAGTGGGTAATTCTCGTAACTAATATCACTTTGTACATAAAATCTGCAGATTAAACTCACCCTGTAATAAATATTGTAATTTATATACATTATTTCTATATATGCAATAAATATCAGCTGAATGAAAGTGAGACCATAATTAAGAAATAGAAAAGTGTTAACATTGTACACAATGCTTTTAGTGTCTTATTGCTCTCTTTCTTTTTTTCCCCTGTGCAGAACATAACATAAATTATTTTGGATTGTCGCTCTTAAATTGGACACTGCAAAATCACGCATTTAATTACAGACTGTATTTTTTGTACAGTCTAAAGAGACTTCACATTTATAATACTGAACGTAATTATGCAACACTTTCAGTCAGCCACTAACAAAACTAAGCAGCATTTATATTTACCATCTACATTGTTTGCAAGTTACTAATCACATACATTTTTTCTCAAGCTATAATCATCTTTAGCTCACTGTTGGCATTGGAAATACCCATCTAAATCACAAATTCAGTGACTTACGCATACCATTCAGGGTGTTAGACATACATGTTAACTGATAACAGGTACAAAATACTGCACCACAGATTCATTCACATTATTTCACAACTGAGTTGTGTCTGTCTTTCACTGTTGGCATTCCTTTAGATGGGGAAACTGATGGAGGATGCTCGTCACATAAAGATGGATGTGATGGCAGCACAGGTACGGCGCATGCTGTACCTCAGATGGAAATACACAAAAAATTTACATGTTTGGTTATTGTTTGTTTGAATGTTTAAATGCTGTTGATGTTTTTCAGTGCAAATGCTATTGCTTCTTCCTATAAAAAGTCTTCATTTAATTTTTTGAACATTAGGGATGTATGAGAGTCATTTATTTGTCACTCACGAGCTTTGTTATGTCTTGTGTTGCATTATGGTACAGAATGAAATACGTAATATTGGAATGAAAATTATCTCAATTTCTTTTTGAGATTTAGAATTTATGCTTCTTTCTATAGTTTATTAAGACTACTTTTTGACTTGGTATGTTAGGTCAGGCACTATCACAAATGCAGATTTTTATTTTGAAACATATTCATAAATGAATAATGCATTCACTGCAAAGCATAACAATTTTACTGCAGCATGTGACATGTCAGACTGTAGCTATTTATTTTTTCACTGAGTAGAAAAAACTTATTTTCTAGTTATTCATGGATATAACGGGATAACTGAGTTTCATAAATTTCATATGAACTACTAATGATGATGTTTGTGGGCTTTATTCTGTGAATGTCAGTCTGTTATCATTGCAAAATATTCTTGTGAAGAATTTTTTCTCATAACATCTGTGTAGGAGAGTCATTTAGTGGAAACAAATTTCTGATAACCATCATAAGCCCAATGTTGTATGCTGTTCAAAAGGTGTACAGTACCAGCAAATTTATTTGTAGAAGTATTGGTTATAAGATCCTGGATAAATATTAGCTGAGCCGTAATATAGACTGGGGTGAAGGCATCATGGAGCCGTAGTTTCCGCCATTGCCATATTTTGGCACGATAATATACATATTTACTTCTTTATTCCTTGTTTATTTCTATTTACTGTGTTTCACTGATATTTCCTTCTTCATTCTGTTACCCTAATTTTAAATGTGAACATAAAAACCTTCATTTCTGTTCCCATAAAATGTTTTCAGTCTGACCCACATCTACAAGTACATTTACACCCCTATTCTGAAAACCACTATGAAGTGCATAAGAGAGTAGAATTTCCATTCTATCATATATTAGTTCATTTCAAGTGGCTCAATGGCTGATTCAAGCGTTTAAATTGGATTCCACTCCAGTGACCTGTGTGTTCCTAATCTACTCCGTTTATTCAACTGGTGAAAGAGTACCTTCAATGTAAAATTGAATCTGAACTGTGTGTTGTTCCTGGGGGTACCTCACATTGTTGAATGCTAGATTGCAGTCAGATTGAAAATTTCTGTGACCGGGATTCAACCATACGACATCTCAGTTTTCAGGCATGTGCTTTGCCACTAGACTACCTGGCCCTGCATGTCCTGACTGACAAAGGTAAATGACCCAAATGTAGCCTTCAGACAAAAGCAGAGCTTGACAAATGATCACATCGTACACAAGAATTTTCTAATTTTGCAAAATATCATGGTATCAATTCTTATAAAATGATTTCTGTTTAAAGAAAGAAAAATTAATGGTGTTGAAAAGAAATAGTTGTAAGTAAACACACAAAAGATGCACAGAACTGCCATAACCATACAGTAATTGTATAAATATATTTAAGTATCTGCCTGATATATCTCCATAGACTAATTTCTTAACGGGTGGTACCATATGTGTGTTTTTCCTCTGTAATGATAAATGGAAAAATAGGTTCAGATAATCACAATTCTAAGATAAATAGGTTCAAATGCATGTATGTAAATAGACAGCATGTAACCACTGAAGCTTGAATGATCCATTTTTATATTCCTTTTGTAAAATGTTTATGTATTTCATACCATAATTCCTATCATAAAAGCCATGCAACAAATAAATAAATACTTAAATAAAAGGAACAGTTTGAAATAATATGTGAAAGAACTGTTAGCTTGCTTAGAGGAGTTACAAGCAGAAGTGTGAATTAATTTTTATTGCAATATGCTTCGTATTCAACCATCTCAAGTTCTGTGTTGGAAGCTTCTTTCTGATAGGAATAAAATGGTAATCAAAGCTTTAAAGAGGTAAGACAAAGTAAAATCTAACTGAGACTCCCATTATAAAAGAAACATTGTTTTTGGCCAGTATCATGATATACATTATTCTGTCTCAAGAATTTTAAGGGTTAGATAGCTAGAAGCAGTCTAAAAAGGGTGTGTTTTGGAAGAACTGAAAATTCAAAATTTGACTACTTATGGCATAATTTTTGCTCAAGTCCATAAATGATTCTGGTTTCTTTGACGTTTGTGTGTACCGTGTTAATATACGCTTCCAGTAATGACATGACATTCTTATTTAAAGCAAAGCTTAAAACTAGACTGGTAAGAATTCTAAAATAATGTGGTAAACATGCTTGGGGCAGTGAAATGAAGTAAAACATTAAGAGAAGCTCATAGAAGTCCGTAGAAATTTAATCAAGAGGGGACAAGATCCTAAAACTAACACTTGTTTTAATAGAACTGATTCTGCAAGTCTGTGAACATATCATGTTTCATGAACTACATTTGACAGGAAGTTCACAAAGTTATTGTATCTCAAACAAATGATAGGTATCTGTTCAATGTTTTTAGGGTAGATTACTTTGATAGCTAAGTGTTAAGCAGGTTACATTAGTATATGGTAAATTTAATATTCTATGAATATAAATGACACCTTTTTTATAAAAAGTCTCAAAATTACATCATTCTCATTAACATATCTACAGGTCCCAATGAGTTATTCACAAAAATGATTAAGAAATTTCTTTTAGGCAGGAACAAAACTAACCAGCAAAAAATGACATGTCACTTCTCTCACAGTGGACAAACAGGAAATAAACTTTTAAAAATGCTTTCTCAACTGTGATGTCATCGTAACACTTCATTGGCTAACAAAACTTATCATGTGATGAGGTTGCTAACAAAACTTAACATCTGATGAGGTTAATGGATTTATTTCATTATTTTCACATTTTCTGTTATTCAATCTCAAATACTATAATTAAAGTTGAACCAAAATGTGTTTTAAAAGCTACATCTTTGAACAGGGTGTACCCAAGGACCAGCATTCGACAAGATAATGTAGGAAATCTCCTGAAACTACCCTGAAACTGGCCATTTGAATAGACTCTAAAGCATGAGACTCAACCAAGGCTGTCCTTGTCTCCCCAATTTGTCACATTACCATGCAGCCATGCCAAGTGAGCTATTGTTGTATGTTGCTCTGTGTTGCACCCTACATAGCTTGAGTGAGGACATAATTTTGACTTTGAAATTTCTCACCTTTATCTTCTCTTCTTGACTGAATCATTTGGGTCGTAGTTGTACACGTCCACTGTATGGAACAGCTGTGTTTTTCAGAACCTACTCTAATAGTTCTGCTGTGCTAAACAGATTTTAGACGCAGCAAGTCATCGTAGGGCTTTGTCCACAGAAAAATGGCATACAACAGTAGTGATTACATTGTGCAGCAAGGAGAGGGGGTGTCTTTCTGGAATTTGATAACAGATGTCAGGTGTGCTACCAGTATGTATCAAAACACCATACATAAAAATTAGATTTTTCTGTAGCTCATACCTTGTGTTTTGTTGATAATAGAAAGGTAGGGTCAGGTGTTTTGAATATCTCTTGGACTAGGGACCATTTACATATCCAACAGTAGGACTGCCTTACTGCAGCTATCCTACAGTACAAGGTTAAAGTTTGAATATTACACACTTCCTACAGATTAGGCGAATTGAGAAAATTGGATGATTCTTCCTGCATAGTGTAGGCCCCATTCTACCAATTATTAGAGTTTTTTCCTGTTCCATTCATGTATGTAGTGCGGGAGAGAATGATTATTTGAACACTTCCGTGCATGCAGTAATTACTCTAATCTTATCCTCACAATCCCTGTGTGAGCAGTACATAGGGGGTTGTTGTATATCACTAGAGTAATCATTTAAAGTTGGTTCTTGAAACTTTGTTAATAGACTTTCTTGGGATACTTTACATCTGTCTTCAAGAGTCTGCCTTCAGTATCTTTATGACACCCCCTGTTAGTCCTATCTGGTACAGGTTCCACACTCTTGAGCAATATTCTAGGATGGGGCGCACAGGTGATTTGCAGCCAATCTCTTTTGTAGACTGATTGCACTTTCCCAGTATTCTACCAATAAACTGAAATTTACCACCTGCTTTACTCATGACTGAACCTATGTGATCATTCAATTTCATATCCCTACAAAGTGTTACATCTAGGTATTTGTATGAGTTGGCTGATTCCAACAATGACACATTGATATTATAGTCATAGGATACTATGTTTTTTCATTTTGTGAAGTACATAATTTTATATTTCTGAACATTTAGAGCAAGTTGCCTATCTCTGCACCATGTTGAAATCTTATCAAGGTCTGACTGAATATTTATGTAGCTTCTCTCAGCTAGTACTTCATTGTAGATAACTGCATCATCTGCAAAAAGCCTGATTTTACTATTAATATTGTCTGCATGGTCATTGATATACAATATGAACAGCATGGGTCCCAACATACTTCCCTGGGCACACCTGAAGTTACTTCTACCCTTGACGATGACTCTCCATCCAAGATAACAAGCTGTGTCCTCACTACCAAAAAGTTCTCAACCCAAACAAAAAATCTCACTTGATACCCCTTATAATAATACTTTTGACAATAAGCATAGATGCAGTACTTAGTCAAATGCTTTTTAGAAATCAAGAAACACTGCATCTACCTAGCTGCCTTAAGCCAAAAGTTTCAGTATGTCATGTGAGAAAAGTGCAAATTGGGTTTCACATGATCAATGTTTCCGAAAACCATGCTGGTTGGCATTGAGGAGATCATTCTGTTCAAGATACGTCATTGTGTTTGAGCTCAGAATATGATCTAAGATTCTACAACAAATCAATGTCAAGAATATTGGATGGTAGTTTTGTGGATCATTTCTACAACCCTTCTTGTAGATGGATGTGACCTGTGACTTTTTCCATTATCTGGGCAAGTTCCCCCTCCCCCAAGGGATCTACAATAGATAATGGTTAGAAGAGGGGCTATCTTAGCCACAAATTCAGTGTAGAATCTGGCAGGGATTCCATTGAGGTCTGCAGCTTTGTTCAGTTTTAACTATTTCAGCTGTTTCTCAACACCAATGACACTAATACTTATTTCATTCATCTTTGCAGTGGCACAAGGATTAAATTGGGGCAATACTCATGGGTTTCCGTTGGTAAAGGAATATTCAAAAACAGAGTTAAGCATTTCAGCTTTTTCTTTGCTACCCCCAATTTCAGTTCCTGTCTCATTCACAAGGGACTGGACACAAACTTTGGTGTCAACAGTCTGTACATATGACCATAATTTCTTTGGATTTTGTTAATGTCATTCGACAATTTTCTACTATGGTAGTCGTTGACGGCATCACACATTGCTCTCTTGATGGCCAAAGACATTTCATTCAACATCTATCTATCTGTAGCCCTTTGTTTTTTTTACACCTATTATTTAGTAATTTCTGTTTCTTTAGAGGTTTCTTTACAGTGACTGTACCATGGAGGTTCCCTCCCATTATGACCTGTTCTACTAGGCACATATCTATACAGTGCATGGTAAACTATTCTTTTAAACTTGAGCCAGGGTTCCTCTACATGCTCCCGACCAGTGCTGAAAGCTCCAAGTTCCTCATTGAGATATGAATACATATCTTACTGCTTGTTTAAGTTGCCCTTTGTACTTTGGTTATCATTGTTGCCACAACTGCGTCATGGTCATTGATACCATTTGCGATGTGGATGTCCTCAAAGTGGGCAGGTCCATTTGTTGCCATTATATCCAATATATTTTCCATCATGAGTGGGATTCCTAACTACCTGTTCTAGGCAGTTTTCAGAGAAGGCATTTTGTAAAGTTTCACATAGTGTCTTATCACGCCCCCCACTAACAAAATTGTAATGTAACACTCCTGAAAACACCCAAAAAAATTGTTTTTCTCCATTTTTTGGCGTCAGCAGTGTCATTACACTTTTCATTCGGCGCCATCTTGCTAACCCAAGGAGAAATGTGCTGTAAAGTACCCCTGTCTTCATCAGGAGCCCATGTTTTAGTACTGAAGCACAGGCAAATTTTTGGCATGTAAAATCTGGCCTGAGATGTAAAATTATTAGTTTTGTGTTATTTCAGTTTCACATAAGTAAACTGTGAAAAATTTGCTGATCCATAAAGTTCTCTTCATATGAGTGACATGCTCTGCTGTAGCAGGGAAAAGAAGGGAACCAATAGAAAAATGCTCCCATCAGAACACAGAAAAGGCAAATATGCTCCTGTTTAAATTAAAACACCCTGACTGAAAAATGGATTATCAGCTGCCCCATTTTACTTTCCTCCAAATCTTTAACAATGTTCCCAAAAATTTTGGTATGCAAACTTATTTACCCATTTTTAAGTTGAGAGGGAACATGCAAGTAGCAGTGGGAAGGAGATGGAAAAGTAATAAATACTGTCAGATAGTAGACACTGGTTGTGGTATAGAAAGAGCAAAGTAGACAGTGGCAGTGTCAGAGAAAGAGAAGGGCACAGTGGCAGTGGAACATAGTTGCCAGTGACAGAACAATGCTAGGAAAAGAGTGAAGAAGACAGTGAGAGAGGAATAAAGAGAAGGAGAAAGTTGATTTGGGTGAGAGAAAGTGATAATGAGAAACATAATCTATGACAATGACAACAAGGAAGAAAGAGTTAGTGAAGTGGGAGGGAATGAGTAAAAGAGTAGCATTAAGATAGAGCAAGAGGAAGACAGGGGCAGTGAGAGGAGACAGTAGTAGTAGTAGTAGTAGTAGTAGTAGGACAGAATGAAGGAGACTGTGGCTGTGAGACAGGAGACAGGTCTACAATGTAGTATTGGCTGCTTAGGCTCTCTAGTTGTGGTAAAGAACTGGCTGTCAATTGTATTAACTGCTGATTTTGCCAGTGACTGGATTCCTAACCCCTAATCACGGGCCCTTAAATCTGAAAGGTTCACTGAAGACATTTATTATCTTGATGGATTATAAGGTCCCCTTCCTGACACTTTATAGACTACTGTAAAAGTGATACAATCATGTGCTTATCATTTTTTCTTTAGTTCAAACTTTTCAGCGGTTGACAGGAGTACCTGTGTATTCAGCTCCATCAGAATTTATGTAATATTGTACCCATCAACATAACAGCAAACAGTTTAAAAAATGAATAGACATTTCTTTCTTATAATATACTGAGATTCGTTATTGACGATACTCATCTCTGAGACTTAACTGTATAGATTATTGTGAAATTTAAAGAGTATTGGAAAATGTCACTGATTTAGAATGATTTATTGAGACGGAAAGAACTACAATAACATTATTATTCAAGTAGACAATCATTTGTATTTATATAGTGGAAAACACTTTGAACACCAAAAATAAAAAGTACAAGACAGTAAACGAAATACAAACAAATAAAATATGCAGTGAAAAGAAGGAAAATTGTGCAATTTTGTGTTCAAACAAAGTAAAGTTAATTGGAATTTTGTACATGTAAAATAGTTGGATGAGTGAAGACTATGGTACTAAATTATGAGAGATGCTAAAAATTCCTCTTGAATGTACACAAAGAAATCATGTCTTTGTGAAGGAAATCTGTAGCTATCAAACTGCCTTCATTTATTAGCACACATATTCTCTTTTCTGTTTGTAATAACAAAAACTGAAGTTTCTTTTAATTCTTCATTTGAAATATCTGTGAAGAAATATGTAGACATTTCTGCTTGTTTATGTTTTTTAACATGAAGAAATAAAAATCTGCATCCTCCTTCTCGACATTTTTCTCGTTTGAAATTGGAGCTATTAAATATCATCTCTTGCCGTTTTGTTATAGTCATATCATGGTACAAGTTATGTACTGCACTGGTATGTTTTGAAACTTCTTAATTAAATTTGTACTTAAACTGGTGAGTGACTTTGACTATACTGTCTCTTTGCTATTCTTTATCATTTCAACACTGACCTACAGAATTTGCCCTGACAAACAGAACTCAAACTTTTCCTATTCATTAATTACTCACAATATTCAAGGATAACATGATGTGACTGCTTTACAATTGATAGCCTGACTTCAAATAAATAATACAAAAGAATGGCCCTGAATAAGAAGAAATCCTAACAATAACCCATACATTTCAGAAGTCATTTACCTCACAGAAATCTTCATTACCTGAACTACAGCAATGCCACAAGCACTAATACTGCCAGCTCAATAAAAGATCCTAACTACTGAAGGCTCTAACTACTAATAGGCATGTGGTTAGCAAAGGAAAGATTTTGTTGGAAAGCATACAATATATTTTTACTTTAATAATGTGACAGCCAGTTAAAAAAAATATATATATATATATTTATACATAATCGTCCATGACATCCAGTTCCAAAAATTATATAATCATGAATAATGTTCAGTCTCCAAGTCAGACACGTCCAGATCATCCGCTTTCACTAATACTTCAAACCTTTAACCTCCATTAGTGCTAGCTACTCACCTCCAACCTCAGTCACTGCTGGCTGTTCACCTCCAACAGCTATCACCGCTGACTGTTAACTTCAAACTGCTAGTCCGACCAGCCACAGAGTCTCTTACAGTGTATGCACAGTGCTGTTAGACTTATTAATGCAGTCTATCGCACTGCCAACTTACAGACACATAAACAGGCTACTTACAGTTTATGGTGATAATTGAGAAATTTTGTGTTTTGTGTGTACATTCATGTGTACTATTTTATCTCTTGGCCATGTCAAGATTTTTGAATCAAGTATGTCTGAATTGTGACTGGCACAGTTTCTTTATCTTTTTCTTTTGTTATTTCCTACAAAAAATTCTGAAGCTTTATGCAGACATGTGATGTGTTACTTTAGTTTCAGTGTGTGTTGCAAAAATATTCAGGATGAGTCACACACAGGATTAAACACATTTCACTGTTAGAAATAGTTAAGAGGATAACTGGAGAGGCTTATACATAGCATTAAGGAGTCCAATGACAGTACATGCCCCCCCCCCCCCCCCCCTCCTCCTCCAATCTCTCTCTCTCTCTCTCTCTCTCTCTCTCTCTCTCTCTACACACACACACACACACACACACAGACGAGACAGACAGAGAGAGAGAGAGAGAGAGAGAGAGAGAGAGAGGGGGGGGGGTGTCGTCAACATAAGATCTGATACTGTAGCTTCTCATTCTGTCACTGCCTTGACAATGTCATACATCCCTTGTGAAAAATAATCATACTGCCAAGATAAATACACCCTGACAGGTCTCACTGCTGCAAATGGACCCATCCTGGAGCATTTGCTGTTGCATTTGGGGCAATGCCCTTCAGTAGTTGTAGAGTGAATCTAGCAGCCTCAGACATTGCACCATATCAGCTCTATCCAACATTTCCTTTAGCATTGGCAGTTCACGATAGTGGTACATGTACAGCGTGTTGCATGCTGCATCACCCACATACGTAGCTCAATAGTGCTTTTCTAGGAATGCTCTGTTGGAATCACAAGTGAAATAGATGAATGTATGATAGATCCTTCTTGAGTGTCGTCCCCCTAGTTCTTCTGATTTAGTAGTGTTGGATTTCAGTCTGTGGAACCTGGAAATGCTCCTCTTATTTCGTTTTTCAGAAGATTGTACTGACAGCCTATGTCTAGACGAAATGAAAATGTATAGGAACTATGGTATGCACCACCTCACAAGAAAGTGCAATAGTAATTGTTATGTGATTCGTTGCCAAATAGTCTGGTATCTTTGGTTGTATTGAAATAAAACTTATTTACTGCATTCTGGACCATTGTGTTAATTACAAATACAAGTCTCACTGCTGACTGAAGTTCATTTCAGGCCACATGAGTGACATGACCTTGCAACAGTGACGGCATGCATACTGCTTGTCCTGCCAGCACTAGAGTAATTCATATAAAAATGATTTTGCAAATCGCAGAAAAATGGCTCCAGTATTGTAGATACTGACTATACTTCTCTGGAAGGTTGAGGGTTAGGCTGACAATTGTTATGAGCAGGGTTAGGATTTTTAGGTGCACACCTTTTTCTTGGGGTAAATTAAAGCTGTTTGGAAAAACATCACAGAGTGAAGTTTTTGTTTCTAGTTGTGAAAAGATGCATTTTTTTTCACGCACCTTTCTCCTGTTTTTGGGACTTCATCCCATTCTCCTCTAACCATTCCCATAATCCCCTTTGTCCCCCTTAAGTTTAGTTCCAGTTTATTCTATAATATTTCTAATTAATACAAAATATTTGACTTTCAATTAACGTCTCCTCAGCTTCCTGTGTATATGCGAACATTAAGCCCATCTGTTTCAGTAAATGCCACGTGGGGAGTTGAAAGCGCACTTGCAACAATGGTAAATAATTGTGTGTTCGACAAAATGTCTTTCTCTCACTTTACCACAATAAAGTAGCCCACAATAATGTGGTTGACAATGAGTGATTCTATCCCACCAGTACGAGTAACCTGCTGTTCGTGAATGTCAGTTTGTTATTGTGAGAGACATGACCTTTCCATGTGGAAGCAGAGGTTGGTCATGCAGAGACGACAGTTACTGCACCTGCGTAGTTCTGAGAATTGAGACTGGGTCATGCTCAAAGATACTATAAATCGCTGAGACTGCAGGTCCAGCAAGAACGAGCACATTTTTGTAATTTTTGCAGTGTTATAGAAGAGAGTGTGGACATCAAGTGAGCAAGTGGGTGCAAAGTATTGTGTGACAGTTGCATTGAGTTAGCAAGTGAACTTGTGTTAGATCTTTGTTACATTACTAAACAAGTATACTACTAGATTCTACCATGCCAGAGATGTCCAGTGTCTGATTTATTATTCTGGCTCAGGAATTCAAACAAGATTTCATACACACTCGTGGTACTGTATGCAATGTTCTATTTGCAATTCAGGAATTTTGTTAGATGAAAAACACCACCAAAATCACATCAAACAACATATTTCCAGCTCTGAGCATAAAATGAATAGACTCTTCAAGCAAACAAATTGTGGCAACCTCTGTTACGATATGTGTTTCAACAGAGTTCCTCAAAAGCTCAAAATTTGAAGGAATTAAACATTGGTTTGAGTGCAGCTCTTACACAGGCAGGAATTCCATGCAGTAAGGTGGACCATCCAGCCTTCAAGGATTTCTTGAAAAATACACAAAGATGTTAATGCATGATGAGAGTACTGTAAGAAAAAACTACGTGGAACCTGTTTATCAAGAGCCGGCTGTTGTAGTCGAGTGGTTCTAGGTGCTTTAGTCTGGAACCGTGCGACCGCTATGGTCGCAGGTTCAAATCCTGCCTCGGTTATGGATGTGTGTGATGTCCTTAGGTTAGTTAGGTTTAAGTAGTTCTAAGTTCCAGGGGACTGATTACCTCAAATGTTAAGTCCCACAGTGCTCAGAGCCATTTGAACCATTTTGTGTACCAAGAAACCATACAAAGAAACCAAGAAACCATACAAAGAATCAAGGAGGAAATGTCTGATTGCGATGTGGGAATCATTGTGGATGAAACCATAGACTCAATGGAATGATATGTTTTGAACATTTTAGTTTTTCCTTAGCAGAGGAGAAAGTTAAGCCCATGTTGTTAAAAATGTATGAGCTACAGAAAGCCAAAGCCATTACAGTAATGCAATCAATTATAGACTTCTGCCAAAAACTCTGGCCTACTGGTATTGAGTTCGGAAAACTACTTCTTATGGTTATGGACCATGCTCCATACACGGTTTCAGCTGTTAACCAATTGAAACCATTATTGTCTAAGTTGGAGCATGTGACATGCTTGGTTCATGGCCTTCGTAGGGTTTGTGAATCAATAAGGAAGGAATACGACATAGCTAATCAATTCATCTCTGCCCTGAAGAAGATTGTACTGAAAGCTCCAAGCCGTGTCATTGCCTAGGAAGCCACTGGCCTGCCCCTTCCAAATTTCCTGGCCATTTTTCGTTAGGGATCTTGGATTGAGTTTGCTGCCATGTTGTGTGAGAATTTTGACACTGTCTGTTATGGGAGAAAATACATAATTTGCAGAGAGAAGTATATTGTGTTCATAGTTAGCAGTGCCCGACTGCAGCTATTAAACGATTGGAAGAATGAGAACTGGAAAAGGAAAAACAATGGGATATTGTTACTTCTGTGAGCGAGCAGTTAGATGGCTTTGCGAAAGACAAACTTGAGTATAGTCTTCAGAAGAATCAAGAAATTGAGGAATTTGTCACATCTGTAGATGTAGCATTTGGTCAAGGTGTTGGTGGTGCAACACTTTCTGTTTCCACCAGTATATTATTCACACATGCAGTAGATCAACCAAAGGAACTTTGGTTTAGTCTTCTGATAACTATATTAATAAGTGGAAACAATATTTCTTTACTTAACAACATGGAAATAGTTCAGTGACAGATTGTTGGAATCAGTTGTTAGTGTTGACAAAGCAGTCATCTTCAACGTTATTCACAAATTTATATGTGGGTAAATATTATTGAAAATTAGATCTGAAGGTGATATAATTGGATAGATAAAAAAATCTATTCACCAAGCAGTGGCAGGAGAAAACACACTATATAGTTAAGAAAATGTGCACACTTTCAGATCCATTGGCTCCTTTTTCTGGTAAAATGGTTGAAGGGGAAGGAAGAGGAATGAAGAAAAGGACTTGCGAGACTCGCCCTTCCCCTTAAACCCTTTCACCAAGAGGAGGAGCACTGGCTTTGAAAGCTTGTACATTTCTTTAACTTTTATGTGTGTTTTCTCCTGCTACTACATAGTGAGTGGATTTTTCATTGCTCCACTTATGTTTTCAGAAATTGATTGCTGTTGTTGATATATTAGATGCTAAGGTGGGATTTACCTATGTTTATTTTCTGGTATTTAATCAAGCTCCCATTAATAGATACTAAAACTTGCAGCTCGTGTTGATATACTTATCGTAGTTCATATAGTTTTGCTCAGAGTTTCAGATCATTGCATAGTTTGATGTCTAAGGTCATACTGAGGTTTGAATAATAAACAAAAATAGACTGTTTCTTTATTTGTTATTCTCAGCACAAACAAGAACATGTATCTGATGCACCCCAATACAGCTTCTATCAGTGTTTTGCTTAAATTATTAATACAGTGCCATCTGAAGTAACTCACAGCGCTAGCTGTCACACCAAGCACTACCTGTCATTCCTGCCATTCTGCTGAGACACCGTTCCTTCTTCAGCCGAAGTGCTTCTTTTGTAATGGTAGCCTGTTATGTCATTCGTATGGAGTCAACCAGCCTATTCATCACAATTACAAAATGACTTTAGATTGAAATTATCTTTTACAAAAATTCAGAGTACATTGAAGGCTAAATTTATGGAAGATTCAGTGCACGAAAATAAAAATTTCTCACAGATGGCCAGATAGAAAATCATTTGTAATATGTTGATCAAATGGGATTGGGGTAGGGACAAAAAGGCTAGAAAAAGTATCAATAAATAGACTGAGCAGTACTCTCGTACCATACAGAGCTTAGTTAGATTAGTTTGTTTTACTATTCCCAGCTAAACTTTTGTATATCACTAAGAATAAGAGTGATTCTGACTTCCAATAAAAATTAGGAATGTTTGGCATAATTGATGTAAAGGCAACTAAACGCAAAATCTTGAATCGCACACTGAGAGCTGGTAGTGTAAATATAACCGAAATGACTGGTATGAAAGGAAACCAATAATTACAAGCAATTTCAGCTGTTATTTTACATTAAAACTAACTTCCACTGTGTGAAAATTCGTGTTATTTTGAACTGAGAAATTTGTCAGAAGCAATCGGTTGGATGTAGATCAAGTGTCTCCAGTCCATGTTAGATGGACAAAAGATTGAAGAATTTTATGACAAGGATAGCTCAAAGCGGCATATTTTGTGGAACTCATGGTTGTTTCCATTTTGAATCAGTATTTTGTGATGCTACCTACCCTTGACAGACAAGAGGAACAACATATGCTCAAAATCAGAAGCTAGAAGATATGAGAATGCAGAATACAGTTGAAAAATTACAATAAAGAACAATGTAAAACCACACATTAAAGATGATATAATCATGGACTTTTCTTTACTTATTTAAAGAGAAAAAGACAAACAGGAAGCATGGAATCATAAATAGAAAAAAACATTTTGATGAAAGAGTGTGAGATATTCCAAATCACTGATTTTAGTTGGGGTGTTTCATTATGTTACATGCAGGGGATGGGAAAAAAAGAAGAAGAAAAATGGTGAGAAATGGATGCTTCAACATAAATGCAGATGCTAGCCAAGCCTGCAGCTTGCACTGTTGTACTTGACTATGAAAAGCACCTGTGTAATGTCCTCAGCATGTTGCAAGTCTTTGTTGTGGCTAGAGCAGAGTTCTGTGTTATCATGACTGCATTATATTGGAGCTAAGTGAATTCAAATGTGGGAAAATTATTGATGCTTTTGTGGTTGGCCTTCCATAACCAAGGCAGCCAAAGTGTTTATTTTACAAGAGATACTGTACTGAAGATTTGTGCCCCATGCAGTGAAAGAGAAGAAACATTGTCCAGTAAATCACACCATGGATGAAAGTGTGTGTTGAATGATCATGACAGGTGGGAATTGAAGCAAATTGTGTCTAAAAATAAAGAGTGTGACAGCTGCAAAAATCACTAAAAACTGAATGTTACACTCACAAACTCTGTCAGCACCAAAGCAACATGAAGGGAGCTCCACAAGGAAAAAGGGTGACCCAGAAATCCAAACCACTCATCAGTGAGGCAAATGCTCGTAACATGAAAACAAAGTGCTGAAGCCATAAAACCTGGACTATGGAAGAATGTTACTTGGTCAAATGAGTCTTGTTTCATACTGTTTCTTGTGAAACTTTGCAGGGGTTCAGTGATGATTTGGGCAGCTATATAGTGGTGTTCCACAAACCTCCTTGGTATTCTGCAAAGTAATATTACTGTCAAGGATTAAATGAACATTTTGGCTGAAAAGGCCCATCCCATTGTATAGTATTTTTTCCCAATGGTGGCACTGTGTTTCAGGAAGATAGGACCACTGTTCACACAGTTCACATAGTCCAGATCTGGTTTTGTGATTATGAGGATGAATTGTCGGATCTTCCCAGACCAGCACAGTCACTGGATCCCAGTATTATTGAGCCTGTGTTGTCCACTTTGGAGAGAAGATTGCATGATCA
This sequence comes from Schistocerca piceifrons, assembly GCF_021461385.2. Taxonomy (NCBI): domain Eukaryota; kingdom Metazoa; phylum Arthropoda; class Insecta; order Orthoptera; family Acrididae; genus Schistocerca; species Schistocerca piceifrons. The sequence goes on from NC_060138.1 coordinate 704,306,507, forward strand.
CTATCCATCTCTATCCTCGTTATCTACACTTGTCACTATTTTCGAGGAAGAATGCTATAAGATTCCCTTGGAAATCATACAGGACCTTCATTTATCCATGAATGGAGGCTGTTTTGAATGGCAATGATTTTCCTACACCATTACAGGCATGGTCATTTATTGTGTTTTCAATGTTCCCATATTTTTATCCGTCCACTTTATGTCACTGGATGAAAGTTCCTTTTCATGTGTCAACATCAGACTAACCAGGGAAGGGAAAAGAAAACCCTCAGCCTGCACAAGGTACATGCACAATGTTCTAAAATATAATGGCCTTACAAGCAATTGTCACTGCTTAAACTCTTTCTTTCCAATGAGTACTATTTTGTGTTTCAGGAATGAGTACAGTGATATGTCTATGCATGAGATGCATGTTGATTGTTCAGGCTGTATCCCAATAACTGACCTATAGGATAAGATGCTCAAATTATGCATTATACCCACTTTCTTCTTGTCAACCCCCCTCCGCCACAACTACTTTTGCTGTCCCTGCCCTGACCTCCCGCTTCTCTGTCTGTCTCACCCCCTTCTCTCTCTCTCTCTCTCTCTCTCTCTCTCTCTCTCTCTCTCTCTCTCTCTCTCTCTCTCTCCCCCCCCCCCTCCCCTCCCCCTCTTCCTCACACACACACACACACACACACACACACACGCCTGCTACATTCTTCCACTGTTCTTTTTCTTTTTTGACTGGGGTTAAATAGTCTTGTAATTACCAGATGAAATGGAGCATGAATGCAATGAGTGTGATAGTGCTCACCATTCACAAAGTAACCACTGTGATCTGTCAAAAGAATCATAAAGTCTTTGTCTACAATAAGGTTGGTCGGGTTGTGACCTGTGTGGAGGGTGTATAAAACTGACATTTCATCTGTTGTGAGACTGATGGTATTGGAAAGGATATTTGGAAGAAAGATGAGGCAAGTTTACAAATGAGGATTCCTGAAAGGTAATTAACTCACATGGGTGGGAATTTGAAGATTCATGGTTGGTTGAAAATACAAACTGTATTACTCAAGGTTTGTGGGGCTGTGGATTGGTTTTGATCTGTGGTGTGGATGTGAAAGTAGCGTTTCTTGTATGTTGAGTGGGTAAAGAGCGTATGCTTCTGATTAATCCAGCACAATTGAATTATGTGAAGAAATTGAAGATGGGGTCTTTCGACAAAAATGAAGGGATTTATAGGTCCACTAGACTGTTTAGTTCCATAGTATGTAAGTTGCTTTTTGGTTCTTGGGGAGGAGAAAGGAAGGGTTGGTCTGTGGCAAGTAATCATGTTCTGAAGCAGGAATATGAAGACAGAAAGTTGGATAATTAGATACTTTCTTGAAGTATTTTCAGAACATTGCTCCGATTTTTGAAGGGTGAAGGTTCCATTCAGAAGATATGGGTGTATATGTTTGGAATAACAATAGAGGTGTATCTCTTATAGGGATACTGTGTCATAACATCTGTTTCTGTTGTGTTAGTGTGATAAGTATAAAACATGTTTATGATTTTTTTTAAATATGCAGAATAATGATTGAAAACTGTGGAACAATAAGAGCAGTATTTCACGAATTATGGAAATCAAGGAAAATAAGACATGACAACAAGGTACAATAGAATATTTAAGAAACAAAACAGACAAAAATCAGGCAACTCTTAGACACACAGACCGGACTACAAGCCAGAATGAATAAACATTGAAGATAATAACATGTAAATAAATAAAATAACTCAGCTACGATGAGCATATAAAAATAATGACCATTACATTAGTGGGATACTTATTTTTAAAATAGCTAGTACTTGAATATGAAATTCTTACTTAATATTCTAGAGCTTGGATGTGAAATTAAAGTTCACTTTACAGAAAATGACATCCTATCTTGCTATTGTATTTCATGTAATTAATATGATAAATCATTCTGATCTTCTGCCTTGATAATAATAATAACAATAATAAATGGTTTATTTGTCCATAATAACTTTTACAATTTTGTTTTTAACATATGAACAATAATAAGAGTTTAAAAATAAAGATAAATTATACACAACAACATTAAAAATTCTTGATTGAGTACAAACATTTATCAATTAATAGTTGCTTTAATTTTGTCTTAACTATGTTTCCATTAAACGGTTTTATAGCATTTGGCAGTCTGTTATAAACTGTCTTCCATCAGAAAATGGACTATGATCTGTTGCTCTTTTATTACTAAATTTTATGTGGTAATCCTGAGGAAGTATTGAATAGGACTGGGGAGAAGAGAAGTTTGTGGCACAACTTGACCAGAAGAAGGGATCGGTTGGTAGGACATGTTCTGAGGCATCAAGGGATCACCAATTTAGTATTGGAGGGCAGCGTGGAGGGTAAAAATCGTAGAGGGAGACCAAGAGATGAATACACTAAGCAGATTCAGAAGGATGTAGGTTGCAGTAGGTACTGGGAGATGAAAAAGCTTGCACAGGATAGAGTAGCATGGAGAGCTGCATCAAACCAGTCTCAGGACTGAAGACCACAACAACAACAACAATCCTGTCTTTTTCTTGTGTTATAATAATGGATTTCAATATTGATTATACTATATTTTCTCCTTTTTGTGCACTAATATACACCACAGTAATGGCTTAATGATACCCATCATTAGAATATCATTTGTTGTGCTACATTACAAAGTATTAGACGTGGCCATCTTATCATTATTTTTATGCCTTTGATATCACTTTTCACTATTGGGTATTCACATAAATCTCATGTATGGTTGTAATGCAGCTGGATGGTAAAACTTACTGTTTAGTATTTTTTCTTGTAGTGGAATTCCATATGCACAGCTTAATATCAGACCATCACTGTTAATGTATGCAACAAGTAGTATTTTAAATGGACACCGGATGAGAAATACCATTGTAACAAGAGATGAAAACAGGGAACACTCTATTTATGCAAATTCCTGTGTGGTTCCCCTAAAGTGATTAAGGCCATTGCCATTATTGTTGTCTTGAATGGTCAGTTTCATTCTCCAACTATAATTGTTGACATAACATTAAATTGTAATCTTGGTACCTTTTGTTGGAGATTTTCCTTTCTATTTTTCCTTTTACCTTTTAAATTTCTCTCTCATAATTTAAGAAAATAAAATGTCCTGCAAAATATGCAGAAAAACTTTGTAGACGTTGGGAAGCATGAAAGAGGCAAAGGTGGAAGTGAAGCTGTGAGGGTGCGTCATGAATCAGCCCTGGATAGCTCAGATAGTAGAGTATTTGTCCGCAAAAGGCAAAGGTTTTGAATTCGAGTTTCATTTGGCAAACAGTTTTCATCTGCTAGAAGGTTTTGAACTAAAATATGTTAATACAGACAAAAGCATAATGCAAAAGATATATAAATATATACTGTTCATTGCTAAACCATACCATTTATGTTTTATGCATAAGGAAAACAAGTAATATGTAGTTATCGGTATGATTTAGTTGAGTAACCAATGGAATTATAAATTTCTCTCAGATAGCATGCTCTTTAGTATTCTCTTTAACCATCTGCAACTTGTAAATTCATTTTCTTGATGTTATGATCATCACTTGTTTTCAATTTTTGGACTGTCATCTATATATAATTCTAATGCCGTAATTACAGATAATTATTATGCAGCTACTATAAATAATGATCTTTCTTGAGATTGTATTTTTGATGCTGTTGTCTTCTCTGTAATTATTTGCTGGATAGTAGGAGTACACTGGCAGCTAGACAACACTCAGAAGTCACAGAAGAGAAGAAAATAACAAAGAGCATAGAAGTTAACATATTAGATACTTGAAGTTTAAAGGAAAGGCTGGGGATGGGGACAGGAAGGTGGAAACGACATCAGAGCAGAAACAGTACTTATTCATGTGTAAAGTCAAACAATGGAAAATCCAGGAAGGAATGTAACAATATAATGAAAAGGGTAGTTGCTAGTCAGTTTGATGTTGTTTGTTTATTTCATGCATTATTGTGAGATGAACAAAGCAGCATATAAATTGTATGTTCGTACACCACAGTGTGAGACATTCTGAAGCAATTTCTGAACCTAGCCTTGAGTTCTGAGTGTTTTATGTTTATAATATGCAATATATGTTACAGTTCTATTTGTATCAATGTTTTGTGAAGCATGAAAATTGTCAACATTACACCGTAAGAAGTAACTCATGAAAAAAGTGAATTGTGGCTGTCATTTGACTTTTGGTTAGTAAATGCATTCTCATAATATTTGTATTTTCCTTATTTACAGTGAATTGCTCAATATTTGGCCGCAAGAAAAAGCAATACAAGGACAAATACCTTGCCAAGCATAATGCAGTGTTTGACCAATTAGATTTGGTTACCTATGAAGAAGTTGTTAAACTACCATGTAAGTACAGAGTTACAGTAGTGTCAAGTTGTGCTTTATTAGCAGATAACAGTTCCTGCAATTCTGTTTGATTTGAAAATGATTTAAGAATTTGTTTATCCGTTAGCTGGAGGAAGTTAAATGAGGTGTAAAATACGAGCCAAAAATAAATATCTGCATAATACCACTAGAGTGATGTACAGTGCACTGGGCACATTAACATTAAAAATATATCTAAAAACAAATATGATGAGACTTACCAAACAAAAGTGCTGGCAGGTCGATAGACACACAAACAAACACAAACATACACACAAAATTCAAGCTTTCGCAACAAACGGTTGCTTCATCAGGAAAGAGGGAAGGAGAGGAAAAGACGAAAGGATGTGGGTTTTAAGGGAGAGGGTAAGGAGTCATTCCAATCCCGGGAGCGGAAAGACTTACCTTAGGGGGAAAAAAGGACAGGTATAAGCGCGCGCGCGCGCACACACACACACACATTCACAGACACAAGCAGACATTTGTAAAGGCAAAGAGTTTGGGCAGAGATGTCAGTCGAAGCGGAAGTAAAGAGGCAAAGATGTTGTTGAAAGACAGGTGAGCTATGAGTGGCGGCAACTTGAAATTAGCGGAGATTGAGGCCTGGCGGATAATGAGAAGAGAGGATATACTGAAGGGCAAGTTCCCATCTTCGGAGTTCTGACAGGTTGGTGTTAGTGGGAAGTATCCAGATAACCCAGACGGTGTAACACTGTGCCAAGATGTGCTGGCCGTGCACCAAGGCATGTTTAGCCACAGGGTGATCCTCATTACCAACAAACACTGTCTGCCTGTGTCCATTCATGCGAATGGACAGTTTGTTACTGGTCATTCCCACATAGAAAGCTTCACAGTGTAGGCAGGTCAGTTGGTAAATCACGTGGGTGCTTTCACACGTGGCTCTGCCTTTGATCGTGTACACCTTCCGTGTTACAGGACTGGAGTAGGTGGTGGTGGGAGGGTGCATGGGACACATTTTACACCGGGGGCGGTTACAAGGGTAGGAGCCAGAGGGTAGGGAAGGTGGTTTGGGGATTTCATAGGGATGAACTAAGAGGTTACGAAGGTTAGGTGGACGGTGGAAAGACACTCTTGGTGGAGTGGGGAGGATTTCATGAAGGATGGATCTCACTTCAGGGCAGGATTTGAGGAAGTCGTATCCCTGCTGGAGAGCCACATTCAGAGTCTGATCCAGTCCCGGAAAGTATCCTGTCACAAGTGAGGCACTTTTGGGGTTCTTCTGTGGGAGGTTCTGGGTTTGAAGGGATGAGGAAGTGGCTCTGGTTATTTGCTTCTGTACTAGGTCGGGAGGATAGTTGTGGGATGCGAAAGCTGTTTTCAGGTTGTTGGTGTAATGGTTCAGGGATTCCGGACTGGAGCAGATTCGTTTGCCACGAAGACCTAGGCTGTAGGGAAGGGACCGTTTGATGTGGAATGGGTGGCAGCTGTCATAATGGAGGTACTGTTGCTTGTTGGTGGGTTTGATGTGGACGGACGTATGAAGCTGGCCATTGGACAGATGGAGGTCAACGTCAAGGAAAGTGGCATGGGATTTAGAGTAGGACCAGGTGAATCTGATGGAACCAAAGGAGTTGAGGTTGGAGAGGAAATTCTGGAGTTCTTCTTCACTGTGAGTCCAGATCATGAAGATGTCATCATATGAGGGTGCCATCCTGGTACCCATGGCTGTTCCCTTTAATTGTTGGTATGTCTGGCCTTCAAAAGTGAAGAAGTTGTGGGTCAGGATGAAGCTGGCTAAGGTAACGAGGAAAGAAGTTTTAGGTAGGGTGGCAGGTGATCGGCGTGAAAGGAAGTGCTCCATCGCAGCGAGGCCCTGGACGTGCAGAATATTTGTGTATAAGGAAGCGGCATCACTGGTTACAAGGATGGTTTCTGGGGGTAACAAACTGGGTAAGGATTCCAGGCGTTCGAGAAAGTGGTTGGTGTCTTTGATGAAGGATGGGAGATTGCATGTAATGGGTTGAAGGTGTTGATCTACGTAGGCAGAGATACGTTCTGTGGGGGCTTGGTAACCAGCTACAATGGGGCGGCCGGGATGATTGGGTTTGTGAATTTTAGGAAGAGGGTAGAAGGTAGGGGTGCGGGGTGTCGGTGGGGTCAGGAGGTTGATGGAGTCAGGTGAAAGGTTTTGTAGGGGGCCTAAGGTTCTGAGGATTCCTTGAAGCTCCGCCTGGACATCAGGAATGGGATTACCTTGGCAAACTTTGTATGTGGTGTTGTCTGAAAGCTGACGCAGTCCCTCAGCCACGTACTCCCGACAATCAAGTACCACTGTCGTGGAACCGTTGTCCTCCGGAAGAATGACGATGGAACGGTTAGCCTTCAGATCACGGATATCTCGGGCTTCAGCAGTGGTGATGTTGGGAGTAGGATTAAGGTTTTTTATGAAGGATTGAGAGGCAAGGCTGGAAGTCAGAAATTCCTGGAAGGAGGTGGGTCCCGCTGTGACGGAGGACGGAACTGTTCCAGGCAGGGTTCAATTTGGATAGTGTCTTGGGGAGTTGGATACATCTCGGGAACTGGTGTTGTGTGTGTTTTTTTTGTGCTTCTCCGAAAGAACACGTTTTGATTCTACAACCATTACCAGTCAAGACACAAAGGAACTGCACATGTAGCTGCTAGTGGGCATTGATTCATATCAATGGGGAAAATTAAAAATTTCTCCCCGACCGGGATTCAAACCTGGGTCCTCAATCAATCAAATTTTATTGTCGTTCAGCTCATAAAGCAATAGACAACGTCAAGATAACTTACATTTTTAACATTAATTACTAAATACAATTTAGTTTGGGTTACATAAGGCCATCCACTAGATACAGTGTTGAAAGACAGTATTTTCAGTTTCAAAAAATTTGTCTACTGTGTAGAAAGGATTATTTACTAGTATTCTGTACAACGTAGCTTTGAAGATATTGACAGGTAACTCTTTTAAATCTGTACTTAACGTATTGCACAACTTAAGTCCAAGAACTAAATATGAATTCTGTGACTTGGATAGTCTTTGATATGGTACATCTAAACATGATTTGTTCCTGGTGTTATGGCTATGTACATCCCTTCTTAAAGATATATTTGAAATATTGTTCCTAACATACAATAGAACATTATAGATGTACAAGTTTATTACCGTCAGGCATTGCAATTTAACAAACAAGGGTTTACAGTGTTCTAACTTATCTGAGTCGGTTATTATTCTTACTAATTTTTTTTTGTAAAAGTAGAATGCCCTGTACGTGACTGCTATTGCCCCACAATAAGATTCCATACGATATGATACTTTGAAAGAAAGCAAAATATGCTGATCTTATGTAACTATTAGGGACATGTCTTTTTAAGTTTCTAATTAATGATATGAATATAATAGAGGGAAAAATTCCACGTGCGAAAATTATATCTAAAAACAAAGATGATGTAACTTAGCAAACAAAAGCACTGGCATGTTGACAGACACACAAATAAACACAAACAAACACACAAAATTCAAGCTTTTGCAACCAACGGTTGCTTCATCAGGAAAGAGGGAAGGAGAGGGAAAGACGAAAGGATGTGGGTTTTAAGGGAGAGGGTAAGGAGTCATTCCAATCCCGGGAGCGGAAAGACTTACCTTAGAGGGAAAAAAGGACAGGTATACACTCGCGCGCACACACACACATATCCATCCGCACATACACAGACGCAAGCAGACATTTGTAAAGGCAACTCTGAGACTTTTCTTTTTGCTCAGCAGATGTGAATGTGTTAAATATCTGAACTGAAACCATCACAGAATGGAAATGGTACGTTTCCGAACATCGGTTCCTGTTCAAAATATTATGTACTCACTTCTCTCTACAAGTCCTAGAATATTGTAACAGGAATTTCCTAACATTCTGTATTATTTTCATAGGATACAAAGTATTTTCATTTTGTGAAGTGCCCAATTTTACATTTATGAACATTTAAAGCAAGTTGACAATCACTGCACCTCTTATAAATCTTATCAAGGTCTGATTGAATATTTGTACAGCTTTGTTCAGACTGTACTTCATTGTAGATAACAGTGTCTTCTGTGAAAAATTTGACATTACTATGAATATTATCCACAAGATCATTAATATACAATATGATCAGCAAGGGACCCAGATGCTGTGACAGTCACGGCAATGGCCAAGGTGCCCTTCGACAAAAGCTCATGGATTTTAAGCTACTTGACACAAATAGAAGCCCAAGAGAATTTTATCACTATGTGTAGCCCTGAACCCATGCATTTATCATAGATATTTGCAATTGCATTTATTTCTGTGTGTAGGTGGAATCAGCCCAAAATAGCACTGCACAGCTTGTGTTTTATGCAATGTCGATTATGAACAGAAAAAATTGTCCTTTTTCTCAATATGGACAATAAATTTTTAAAGGGAACTTGCTCCAACTTATGTGCCAGTCTGCCACATGTTACACTGCCTCTCTGCTAATGCCATTCAGCACCACTGCTCGGTTGTTGCTGGCACACTGGTTTTCCTTCAAGTTTTGCTATTCCTGTTAACACATTTCATCAAACTAAATACCACACTAGACTAATTTGACAGAAATCCAGTATTGTGTTGGAGGAGAAAACAGTGATTTTGTTTTATAATGTTATGATAACCAGTGTCAATCAGTTTGGCCACATTTACATCAGAAATATAGAAGAGTATGATAGTTATCATTGCCATCAGTTGGTATCCATTGTTACAATTCTTGTAGCAATGCATACTGTCTAAAGCTAATGATAGTTGCCATTGTGTCCCGTATTTTTAGATTTGACTATGGCCTAATTCTACTAAAACTGATAGCAGAAACTTAACAACAATAACAACAACAACATGATGATGATGTGACTGCATTTTGTTCACAACAGAGGCAAATTCTAGATCATTCTATTAAATTCCGCTTTACAACATATTTTGCTTGCAACAAGAAGTGAACCAACATTTCCAATTGAGACTGGGTATTATTGGAAACGTGTACAACGTAGGAAAATTGTAAAAGTTAACTGAAACAGTAGAGATATTGTACCCGATGAGCCATAGGAAAGACATTCAGTATATTCTAAATATATGTGGTGGTGCAAAAATTGGAAACTGACATTTCTGCTGTTTTATAGGAGCTGATGAACGCACTGCTGGAAATAAACATTGGCTGTAACCATAGTTGTCTTCAAAAAGAGCAGTAATGGTCAGAAATGACCAGTGTTAGAAGAATTTGTGGTCTCCTCAACATGTTCATGAGCAATACTAATCGACTTTACCATTTTGGAAAAGGCATAATTCACCACATTTTTCATTGACTGAATGATTTATTTTTACATAACTTTCAGCAGGATTCATTTCTTACAAAAATTTTACTTTTCTCTCACAAAAATAATGTGTTTTATGCAAAAATCGTTTGTTGTGGACTGTTTTAGATGAAGAAACTCTCTTAATAATAAAAATATAAACTCTGCTGTTTGACGCTAGGACTGGGATTGAAATTAGTTGTGGAATAATGTATCAAAAAAGATGTCCTCAGAGAAAATGGTATAAGTGACCACAAGGCGGATGTGGCAACAATGTTTACTAAGAACAAAAGGACAATTAAAACAAACAGGAAGACATATATGTTCAGTAAATTAGATAAAAGATCAGCAGAGTCACATCTCAATGAGGAACTTGAAACTTTCACCACAACACAGGACAGGAGTATGTAGAGCAACTATGGGCCAAGTCGACCATGCATTGGATAGATACGCAGCCTGCAGGAGAAAAGTTCATAATGCTATACATTCACTGTAAAGAAACGGAGACTAGTGCATAATAGGTCTAAAACAAAGCAAAGGGCCATAGATAGAGAGAAGCTGAATGAAACATGTTTGTCTGTCAAGAGAGAAATGCGTGAAGCCTTCAGTGACTGCCATAGGAGCATATTGTCAAGTAGTCTTTCACAAAACCGAAAGAAATTCTTGTCGTATGTAAAGGTTGTTAGTGGCACCAAAGGTAGTGTCCAGTCACTCGCAAATGAGACAGGACAGGAACTGAAACTGAGGGTAGTAACACAGAAGCTGAAGTGCTTTAACTCTGTTTTCAAATGTTCCTTTACAAATGAAAACCCAGAAGAACTGCCCCAGTTTCATCCTTGCGCCATTGAGATGATGAGTGAAATAAGTGTTAGTGTCATTGGTGTTGAGAAACAGCTAAAGTCATCAAAACTGAACAAAGTTCCAGGGTCCTATGGAATCCCTATCAGATTCTATATTGAATTTGTGGCTGAGTTAGCTCCTCTTTTAATTACGACATGTCGTAGATCCCTCAAACAAAAATCCATGCCCAGGAGTTGGAAGAAAGTGCAGGTCACACTTGTTTACAAGAAGGGTTGTGAAAGTGTCATCCAGTAGTCTTGGCATTGATGTGTTGTGGAATCTTACAACATATCCTGAGGTCAAACATAATGAAGTATCATGAGCAAAGTGACTTCCTTCATGTCAACCAGAATGGATTTCAAAAAACATCGATCACGACAAACCAAACTCACACTTTTCTCAAGTGACATACTGAAAACTTTGGATCAAGACAGTCAGAAAGATGTGCAATATTTCATAATTTCCAAAAAGCATTTGACTTGGTACCAAACCTACACATATTATCTAAAAGGGGCATCAAGTGAAATTTGTGACTGGACTGAGGATTTTTTGATAAGGAGAACACAGCATGTTATCTTGGATGGAGAGTCATTGTCAGGTGTGTATCCCAAGGAAGTGTGATGTAACCCTTGCTGTTCATGTTGTATATTAATGACTGGGTGGACAGTACTAATAGCAATCTCAGATTTTTTGCAGATGATGCTGTTATCTATAATTTAAGCACTGACTGAAAGAAGCTGCATAAATATTCAATCAGATCTTAATAAGATTATAAAGTGGTTCAAAGACTGGCAGTTTGCTTTAGATGTTCAGAAATGTAAAACTGTGCACTTCACAAAACGAAAAAAGATAGTATCCTTTGACTATAGCATCAGTGAGTCTGTGTTGGAATCTGCCAACTCATACAAATACCTGGGGGTAACACTTTGTAGGGATATGAAATGGGATGATCCCATAGGCTCAGCCATGTGTAAAACAGGTTAGCAGGTAATAGACTTCGTTTTATTGGTAGAATACTGGGGAAGTGCAATGTCTACAAAGGAGATTGCTTACAAATTGCTCATGTGACCCATTCTAGAATATTGCTCAAGTGTATGGGACCCTTATCAAATAGGACTAACAGGACATGTATAGAGAAGGGCAGCACAAATGGTCAAAGGTTTGCTTGACCTGTGGGAGAGCATCACAAAGATGCTGAAGAAACTGAATTGGCCTGAACTGGCAGACTCTTGAAGATGTACATAAACTATCCCAAGAAAGCCTACTTAAAAGTTTCAAGAACATGATGTAAATGATTACTCCAGGAATATACTATAGCTGCCTGAGCATCACTCCTATAGAGATCATGTGAACAAAATTAGATTAATTGCAGTATGCACAAATGCATTTAAACAATTATTCTTACCATACCCCATAAATGAATGGAACCGGAAGAAACCCTATTAACTGGACAGTGGAATGTATCCTCTGCCATGCACTTAACATTTGTTTGCAGATTATAGATGCAGTTGGCTATTTGCACTGTTTATATCAATAAATGTTGTGCTTAACAGAAGCAGAGGTTTTAAGTTATCATAGATAAAATAATACTGTGGACTCTAGCAAATATTTCTGTGGTTGGATGATAGCCAAAGAAATGATGATATCTGTGACGATCTATTACTAAGAAATGTCAGCATGGTATCGGATACTAATACAGTTTAATTTTGTCTACTGTAAGGCACTGTTTTTGCTGCAGAAAATGAATTACCTTCAGTAATGTGTTAATTCCATATGTTAAAAGTGGATTTTTCTCCAGATGCACTCAAAAGTGAAAATGGAATTTCAAGTTTTGTGGTGCAAGGAACTTACTTTTCATCTTTTACTTATGAGTGTTGATTGTACATTGATTTTACAATTTCTCTGAAATATTTGTCTTTTCTATTGTTAAAAATAAGTTATAATAACTTTTTCATTTCTTTTGAAAACATAAGTGTAACTAACATAAGACAACATTTCTGAATGATTAGGATTTGTGACAACTAGCATTTAAAAAAGTCATTCATTGTTCAAAGGAAGTTAAAAAATATTTCCAAGAACAATGATGATGATAATTGAACAGAATTAACTATTTTGATTTTGGAAACCACTAGAGGAATTATCTGTAAGGTATGATTAAGAAAGACTTGTATTTACCAATAGGAACAGATGCAAACATGAACAGAAGTTTTACAGCTGTAGCCAGAGGCTAGACTTTTGGTAGATCTTCTTCAACATCCTGTCCCAGATTTAAAGCAGTTGCATGAGGGCACTGGTCTGTTAATCAGTCATTGTAAGTTTGATTGTGCAGTGAATAATAGTGACTGACAGCAAGGGGTGGGAAGGAGAACTAAATGCAGTTGTTGGTGTGTATGTCCAAGGGGCTCAAACAAAGGCCAATGGAACCAAACTTGAAAGCACAGATTGAAATGAGTTGAAGGTTGCGGTCCACAGTGGATGCGCGAGGCCTGGCTTATGAGGTTTACTTTGGCTTCTCCTGTGACTGGCAAAGAAGGTTAAAAGAACTTGTTATTGTTCATCTTGTTTCAAAAAATCTCATATTCTGCAGAATTGTTCCTAGAACTGACCTTGGAACTCTGTCTTAGAATCGAGAAAAACACCCGAGAAAGTGACTGCAGCGATTCCGTGGCAGTCTGGGTTATGACTTCCTAGACTTAAGCTACAGAGTTGACAGCTGCAGAAACACTGTAAATAGATCAAGGCTGCATTACACATTGGATGTAGCTACCAGTGAAGTTGATATGTCAAATACATGTAAGATATTTCTAGATTTGGAAAAAAAAGTGGAAGAGTGTAAAGTGAACAGTGAGGATCATATGTAACAGTGTACAAAGATTTAGTCAAAACCTCAAATTGATACTAATCAGAGCTTCAGAACAAATCTGACTTCCGAAAAACACTTGGTAAGCATCACAGTGATGCCTATTCAGAAGATAGTTTGCATGGGGAATCTCACAAGATTTGTGACTAAATTGAACAGTTATTGGCAGGTGGCACACGGCTTATAATGCAGGCTGGTCTGTAATCTACTAGGAAAGTAGCTTCTGTTTTTGTTATGGATTAATGACTTAGAAAATTGTGTTAATTATAATCTCAAGTTAGGCAGATGGGGTGATTATCTCTACGCAATACTTTCCCGATAAAAACAGTAATGGTATTTAGGTAGATCTCGGCAAAAGATCAGCAGGTACCAAAAGCTGACCATCCACGAGTGATTCTAGTGGTGAACCACAGTTATTGTCGACAGATTCTTGAACAGTTCCAGTCCCCGACTGTGCATTAGCGAAGACACAACCTTAAGACTGTTACCCACAGTTCTCAGAACCACTGATCTGGCCTCCCATCAGTTACACAGACTTGGGAATTTCTGCGATGGGCCTTGTTCAGGAATTCTGTGGATGTCGGCAAGCTGGTGTCTGACACACTACACCAGCAGAGTGGTGCAATTATGTCAGCTACCCTGCAATGTTTTCTCACTTGGTTGTAAAGAAACTATTTGGTAAAGAAAAAAGGTTTTTATGTTAGTTATAGCTTTATATGTCAGCTTCATGATGAAGTGCCGATCATTTTATTAATGATCATAGTTATTGTGATGTTTCGTGTATATGTAGCACACTGTGTGAGGGATCCCTGTGAATATGTTTTTGGTGCATATTAGATCACGTGTTCCTGCATATGAAATTTAGCTGTTGAAGTTTTCTTGAAACTTGGAAGGAGATCAATATCTAATTCCAATCTTGAGAAAAAAAACTGTATATAGTGGCATTTCTGCCTGTGAATGAAGTTTTCACAACTTCACTCAAATGTTGTAAATGTTTCGAGATATGGAAACTATATTTTGGCCAATAATAGCATGCAAAGATGAGAATATTTTGCCAATGGTAAACATGCAAAACTTTCTTAACTACCACAATATATGAGTGACTGCAGACTTTTGCAGTGGAATTATATATGTTTTTAAGATTCATCGGTATCTGGTGAAATGAGAATTTGTGTGGCTTTGCAACAAGAAAAGTGAAGAAATTACATGTTTATTTTTATACCGAGACTGTGCCTTTTCATAAGCTTTTGACCTTGTTTAATAAACCAATGTTTCAGTATTCTTTCGCAGTTGCAACTGCATTAGGTTTTTAGTGAGGTGACATTGTGTAAACTCTGCTTTATTTTGCTAAAAGAAGCAAATTTTTACTTGGCAACAAGTACTGTAAATTTGCTACTGATGACTGAAGGGTTTTCAGATGGCAGCAAGTTTTAGTTGCTACAAGTACAGTGAAGGGCGTTGAGCACATCAAAAAAGTTATATAGTTGTACAGTGACATACAATGTTTGTGAAAGTTGATACTTGAACACTACACAAACAAGAACATAAAAAATAGAGTATGCAAATAAATGTTTGAAATATTTGTAGATTGTATTCTAACTGTAGAACAAAATATTGTAAAAGCTAAGCTACAAAAAATTTAAGTTTCAGAAAAAAAATCTTCATTTGTGTGACCATATTTGCCATATGTGCTTTATAATAAGTGAACAATGGACTATCCAAGATGGAATAATGGCAGTATTATGAAAAGGATGGATTGCTATTCACCATATAGAGGCCAATGTTGAGTGACACACAAGCACAACAAAACGACTGTTATATATGCGAGCTTTTGGTCATAAGGCCTTCTAATTCAGAAAACACACACATGTGCAAGAGAATGTGTGCATGCACATACCCACCCACACACCCACCCTACCAACACTAGCTTCTCTGAACTGCAGAGGTGGGATCTCTCCCTGTAATATAGCCTGCATCTCCTTAATAGCCTAGCCTCAGACTACTTCGCTAGTCCCCCTCCTTCACCTGCCTATCCCTTTCCCACTCCCACTCTAATACTACACGTCCTTCTATTCCACCTTTCCACACCACATCCCTGCATGCTAACACAAACAGCACTACAACCACAACCTCCCCCTCCCCTGCTACCCCTCCCCCTCCCCACACCAGCCTCCTCCTTAACCTCACCACCCTGATTGCTTCTCCCATCAACACAGTTGCTTGCAGTCTGTCCTCAGTGGTTGTGTGTGTGTGTGTGTGTGTGTGTGTGTGTGTGTGTGTGTGTGTGTGTGTGTGTGTGGTGGTGGGGAGATAGTTGTGGTTCCATGAATTCATGATTGTGGTTTCATGAATTCATGAATATGTTTGTGTTTTCTATGTGGGGAGAAGGCCTTTTGGCTGAAAGCTCGTATTTGCAGCAATGTTTTGTTGTCTGTCTGTGACTCAACAGTGCCTCTATATGGTGAGTAGCAATCTATCTTTTTATTAATGTTGTTGTTACAATAATTGAAGGTTTTGTAAGTCTGTCTTTGCCACAAAAAACACAGTGTAAAACTGGAGAATACCTGAAAAACCTGCAAGAAAACAGCAGACATGATATATCATAACGTCAACATCTTTTGTAACAAGCTGTTTTTAGATGCTGAAAGAAAGACAGATTGTAAATATGTTTCATTACAGACCACTGATGATACTGTATTTTAATAGAACAAAACCCATTTGCTGACAAAAGTACACATTTTGTTGTAGATGTAAAGACAGATTTAAAATACCTTCAGTTATGTCAGAAACAACATCAGAAAGATTTAAGCCACTTGAAAGAAGCCTGAAATGGGGGGGGGGGGGGGGGCAGATGAGTTGTATAGACCTACATTATAATGAATGACAGTAAAATGTTACTTGTACT
Source organism: Schistocerca piceifrons (assembly GCF_021461385.2). NCBI lineage: Eukaryota > Metazoa > Arthropoda > Insecta > Orthoptera > Acrididae > Schistocerca > Schistocerca piceifrons. Next base: position 704,322,850 of record NC_060138.1, read on the forward strand.
ATGTTCATTATTATAGGCACCCACAACTTTGTTATGTTCATTATTTTACATATATTACAAATTACTGTATGTTGTAAGGACACCCTCTTCCTAGCATATTGAATCTCCATGATTCTCAGAGGAATGCCCACAGTTCTGAATCAGATCTTTATGTCTGGAATTTTTCCTTTTGGCAGTCCATTTTTTTTACACACTTTGTGAGACTTTTTTGAGAAATATATGAGTACACAACATATGAACAGCCAGCACCTGCCACAAAATATAATTCCATGCTAATTACAAATCCGAAGTAGCTGTGATATACTACTTTCCTTATGGTCATGCAGGTGGTTCACACTAGCAAAGGATTTTGATAGGTCACAATAATAATAATAATAATAATAATAATAATAATAAATGTGGCATGTAGGGAGTTGTTTAGAGAGGAGCTGATTTCATCTGCAAAGTGGTAGACAACAGATATTGCACTTTTGGCTTTTGGAAATCAGTACTGATTTTTTAAAATGATATTAAATCTTCGTACAAAATTTGGAATTTGTGACATCTTTCCAAATATTTTTAGAGTATTGGAAGGAGAGAGATTGGGCAAAAATTTTCCATATATTCTTTTGTATCTTTTTTAAATATTGTTTTAACTACTGTATACTTCAGAATATGTGGTTAACAACTTTCTTCAATGGAGTGATCAACTGTTGTGGATACTGGCTGCAGGAGTATTTTAGAGACTGCTTTTAACATTTTTGTGGTATTCCATACCACCCTGCTGATTTTCTTTTTAGTGATAGTATAACATTTTCTGTGCCTTTTCGTGTAGTTGTGCTGAACTTACTGAAAGGTTCACCTTCAAACTGCTCAGTGCCAAAGAAATTTACCTTACCTGTGTAATTTTCTACATCAATCCCAAACAATTTGATGGTGTGACTTATGGTCTTCTACTTCATCTTCAATTCAGAAAAGTATTAAATAGTTTATTTAAACTGACTGAATGCGTAGTTACAATTTTTATACTACTGAACTTGCTGAAGAATTGCTAATTTTTGCTAAATCGAATGTTGATCTGAGGAGAGATGGGCAGAGCCTCATCTTTACTCTGTAAGCTGTGAGTTTGGGGAAGAAAAAGCATATCTTGCCTGACATCAGTTGTTTCCATATGGTATCATTTGGTGGGCACTACTATTTTAATTGAAAATCTGTAGATCTATCAGTCATGATCACTGTGGAAAATGTAGTGGACCTCTGACAATGCATTTTTATTTTTGAAAATGACTGTCAAAGGACTGTATCTCTTGCTGTATGAAAATCTAGTAGATAAGTAGTTATGTACTGTGAAGAATGTTACTGTGCAGGTAAAATAATCTGAGGAAAGTTTGATGTAATGATTAATATTATCTTAAAATGGATTTAGTTGCCAAAATTTGGCACAGATAAATTGGTTGGTTAAGCAGAAATTGATTTGTAATTAAGTCTGTATTCTTACAGCATTCCAGAGGAAGACGCTGGTTCTCTTAGGTGCACATGGTGTTGGAAGAAGGCATATAAAAAATACACTAATAGCAAAAAACCCTGACAAATACGCATACCCAATTCCACGTAAGTACTGTGTAATGTAATCTTATGCACTGTATAAAATTCTCCAGAACTTTAGTAAATGTTGTAAGTCTACTACCTTCTCCTCTCAGTGTCCAGTTAACAGATTCTTGGTGCTACAAGTAACTTTGAAATAACTTTTTACAACACCATCAAAGTAGATTTTTCAGGATATTACTACTGTTCCTGGTTGATGATCAGCTTTTATATAGTAAACTTTACATTTGTGATAAACAGATCAGTGGACTCATGAAGACTTCATTGAATCTAAATTACACAAGCAATTGGCAGTAATGCATAGTCTATACTCATAAAGTGTCCAGTTAAAACTTTATCCAAGTGACTGTCCATTACCGTTACTTAACAAATATTAATGATCCTTTGTATGTGTTAGAGTGGAGTCTACAATAACTTGCAGCTGACTGACTAACATAATGACTATAGTCTTTGCATGGATTGACTAAATGAAAACTGAAAACTGCATGATAACTGCTTAGTATGGACTGACTATGGCTTTGTGCACAGTACTTATTTAAAGATGCATGTAGGACGGCTATCACATAATATTGGAAGACAAAATTATAACATTTTCAGTTTAATCATAAAAGACGGGAAACAAAGAAAATGCAAATATGTATTATGGAGTGGAACAATTTTGATTAACATTGGTTAAATATCCTCAAAATGGTATAAAAATAGGTTCTATTTTATGTAGCAGTATTTTGGTAGTTCTCTTTATCCCAGGGACTTAGAAAAATTCAACCAAGAGTTTTTTGAAAACTCTTAATTTTCTGATGAAAATGTATCATTAAATAACATGTTATTCTAGTAAAATGATGCATTTCAGGATACAGAAAATTTGGGGCTACAAGACAGTGAAACTGGCTTTTTGAAAGATTTGCATTCTAAGATCTGACAATTCTGAAAACCAACAATTTTGAATAAAGATAACTTTTTAATTAGACAGTTTTCAGAAAATTAGATGTTGCTTAGAGAGATGAGAATGAGAACTTGTGTATTGGGTAGGCCAATTGTAAGCTAAACAACTACTAGTGGGTTGAGTTTTCATGTCCACATGGTTCACATTGCTACATTTCAAGGTCTCTTTCTGTAAAAAGCATGTGGTAAAGAAAGTAACTTTGCCACATATTCATTAGACTCTCTGGTACTGAAACAAACTGTAGGCAACTTTGAATTTTTAAAAATTGTCCGTTCAAAAGTTGTTTCGCACAGGCCTTTCACACTATGCCCTTATTACAGTCAGTGATCTGCCTGGGCATGCTGAGAAAAAACTCTGGTGTACATCCAACACAGTAGCAAATTGAAAGGCTATTCTTGTGCTCTTTAGTCCAAAGGCTGGTTTGACGCAGCTTTCCACAACAGTCTGGCTTGTGCAAGTCTTTTACACTCCTGGAAATGGAAAAAAGAAACACATTGACACCGGTGTGTCAGACCCACCATACTTGCTCCGGACACTGCGAGAGGGCTGTACAAGCAATGATCACACGCACGGCACAGCGGACACACCAGGAACCGCGGTGTTGGCCATCGAATGGCGCTAGCTGCGCAGCATTTGTGCACCGCCGCCGTCAGTGTCAGCCAGTTTGCCGTGGCATACGGAGCTCCATCGCAGTCTTTAACACTGGTAGCATGCCGCGACAGCGTGGACGTGAACCGTATGTGCAGTTGACGGACTTTGAGCGAGGGCGTATAGTGGGCATGCGGGAGGCCGGGTGGACGTACCGCCGAATTGCTCAACACGTGGGGCGTGAGGTCTCCACAGTACATCGATGTTGTCGCCAGTGGTCGGCGGAAGGTGCACGTGCCCGTCGACCTGGGACCGGACCGCAGCGATGCACGGATGCACGCCAAGACCGTAGGATCCTATGCAGTGCCGTAGGGGACCGCACCGCCACTTCCCAGCAAATTAGGGACACTGTTGCTTCTGGGGTATCGGCGAGGACCATTCGCAACCGTCTCCATGAAGCTGGGCTACGGTCCCGCACACCGTTAGGCCGTCTTCCGCTCACGCCCCAACATTGTGCAGCCCGCCTCCAGTGGTGTCGCGACAGGCGTGAATGGAGGGACGAATGGAGACGTGTCGTCTTCAGCAATGAGAGTCGCTTCTGCCTTGGTGCCAATGATGGTCGTATGCGTGTTTGCCGCCGTGCAGGTGAGCGCCACAATCAGGACTGCATACGACCGAGGCACACAGGGCCAACACCCGGCGTCATGGTGTGGGGAGCGATCTCCTACACTGGCCGTACACCACTGGTGATCGTCGAGGGGACACTGAATAGTGCACGGTACATCCAAACCGTCATCGAACCCATCGTTCTACCATTCCTAGACCGGCAAGGGAACTTGCTGATCCAACAGGACAATGCACGTCCGCATGTATCCCGTGCCACCCAACGTGCTCTAGAAGGTGTAAGTCAACTACCCTGGCCAGCAAGATCTCCGGATCTGTCCCCCATTGAGCATGTTTGGGACTGGATGAAACGTCGTCTCACGCGGTCTGCACGTCCAGCACGAACGCTGGTCCAACTGAGGCGCCAGGTGGAAATGGCATGGCAAGCCGTTCCACAGGACTACATCCAGCATCTCTACGATCGTCTCCATGGGAGAATAGCAGCCTGCATTGCTGCGAAAGGTGGATATACATTGTACTAGTGCCGACATTGTGCATGCTCTGTTGCCTGTGTCTATGTGCCTGTGGTTCTGTCAGTGTGATCATGTGATGTATCTGACCCCAGGAATGTGTCAATAAAGTTTCCCCTTCCTGGGACAATGAATTCACGGTGTTCTTATTTCAATTTCCAGGAGTGTATATCTACACTAGCTTAGTGCCCACTGCTTCGCTCATGTCGACTGTATGGTCTCCACAATTTTTGTTTTTATTTAATCGAATTTTAATGTTGTTATGCCCACTGCTAATTTGTAAATCAATATACTGTGCAATTTTCGTGGTTCTAGCTTGAAAACTGTCTTAATAGTGACATATTTTCAAAAAACCTGTCATCCCCTATTTTACCCAGGTGGAATTTTGAAAAACCGCTTCTTAAATGACGCTTACAGTGTAAAATCAACATGTTACTCAAATTTCAAGTTCCCATTCTTTGTGTGGTTTGGGCTGGTCAGTGAGGAATCAATTAGTCAGTCAAGACATTGCCTTTTATGTATAGAGATAGATAAAAAAATATTTTCAAAGATATTTTGATCCCTCATTTCACCTACTTAGGAGTTGAATTTCTAAAATCATCAAAAAGCATATTTTTTTATTTGTTAAAGAGAACTCAAATACAAATTTTCATAGATTTGACTTTGAAAAAGCTTTCATAAAAAAATAATTTCATAAAACTTCTCATCCCCTATTTCACTTCTGTAGGAGGTTGAATTTCCAATAACACTGAAACACAATTTTTTTTTTAATTTCTAAATGAGAAGCCATATATACATTTTCATGGATGGAGCTTTAAAATGCCATTTTAGTTCTTTAATAATGGTTCATTTAAAAAAAAAATCCCCCCACTATTTAACTACTTTACCCCTTAGTGGTTGAATTTGCAAGATTGCTGAAACATATATTTTTGTACTTCTGAGTGAGAAACCAAATACCAATTTTCATAGTTTTAGCTTCATAATTGTGTTAATAGTCATGTATTTTCATAAAGTCTTTCAGCTCCTATTTCACTCCCCTTAGTAGTGAAATTGTGAACAATCCCGTCTTAAATGATGCCTATAGTATAAGATCTACATCCCTCAAAATTTCAAGTTTCTATCCTTACGAGTTTGGACTGGGCAATGACGAGTCAGTGAATCAGTCTGGCTCTATTTCATCCCTAAGGGGGGTTGAATTTCCAAAAACAGTGACATGCATATTTTTTGTCTATAACAGAGATGCTAAATACAAATTTTCATTGATTTAGCTTCAAAAATGCTTGTGTAATGAAATACTTTCACAAAAATTTTCATCCCCTATTTCACCCCCATAGGGGTTAAATTTCCAAACATGCTGAAACACATATTCCTTTATTTCTGATCGGTAAAACAAATATTAATTTTCATTAGTCTAGCTTTAAAGTTGTGTTAACAGCAACATATTTTAAAAAACCTTTCATAGGTGTGGAATTTTGAAAAATCCCTTCATAAACAGTGCCTACAGTATAATAGCAATGCCCTCTCCAAATTTCATGTTTCTATCCTTGCTGACTTAGGCTGGTCAATGATGAGTCAGTGAGTCAGTCAGTTGGAACATTGCCTTGTACATAACAACTTCTTCTTGCATTCCTTGGAAACTGTTTCCTATTTACTACAACCAAACTCTTGCCTTCCTCCGTGAAGATGTCTTTCATCTTGTCCTTATAGCTTTCATGGTGCTATGTGAAGCATAGAGTACTACTTGGGACTGCAATTCAAGTCCCTGCATCCTTAGCATATTTTGCCTGACACACTCATCACGATATTGCGCTGAAGATTAACTGGGAATTGGCTAACCCAGATTCATCCTCTGCACTTCCACAGTATTAAATCAGTCTACCTTGCAACATGGCTGACTCCCTTTCAATTATGAAATGAATATGGTTTAGCAATTTGAGGTTACAGTAATTAGAATTAAACCTGCTTTGCGCAGACTTTCGAGGAAAATACATTCCAGCAGTTTCAGTAAATGAATTTCCCCATGGAGGAAGAACCAGCCAAAAGCTCAGTTCTGCAGCATAATATTAAGCGCACTGTCAGGGATTCTAATGGGTGATCTAACAGGTGTGTGTGTGACATAGTTATGACATGGGCCTACCTTCAGAAGCTGCATACTTGAAGTTCAGCCACACATTCTCTAGCTGTTAAACCTATTATACTTACCTCTGCTGCAGTTGTGCTTAGGCTGTGCTCCCATGTGTCCACCTAATTGAAACTTGCATGTCTACTACAGCACTCAGAGTGGGGTCAGTGCACCATTACAGAATGAACAAACTAGTCTGTAAAATCGAGTATATGAGGGCTTGCTGAAAAGCAATGCTTCCAAACTTTCTATGTGAAAACTCTCGATGGTTTTTAAATAAAACAAACATTATTTATCAACATAATCACCCTGGCTGTGAACACATTTCTCCCAACGAGAGACCAGTTTTTTTATATTGTCACTGTAGAATGTCTGACATTGGTGGCGGAGCCACAACCTCACCTCTGCTTTTACCACTTTGTCACTATCACAGTGATGTCTGCAAAGATGTTATTTAAGTTTGGAAACAGATAAAAATGAGATGGGCCCAAGTTGGGACTGTATGGAGGATGATCAATGACAGTGAACCCAAGGAACTGGATTGTTGTAGATGTTGTGCCACTCATATGTGTTCTGGCATTATTATGCTGAAGGAGAGGGTACTCCGTTTGTGGATAAACTCTTCAAATTAAAAACCTGTTTACAGCACATTGTTTCTCATGCAAGAATGCAGCTTTATTACACACTGCCATGTTACATGCTACCAATATGTAAATGTGAAGAATAAGATGAAGAATGTTAATAACGTTTGTTTTTGTTGTGTGTGTTTTTTTTTTTTTTTTTTTTTTTTTTTTTTTTTTTTTTTTTTTTACAGCTTTAAGAGTTTCACATAAAAAATTTGGATGAATTACTTTTTCAGCATGCCCTCGTATTTTATCAATTACAAACCTTCAGTTAAGTTGGTGTACATGTGTTTGTAGACTTGATGCAAACGAAAATAATCAATTCATGACAGCATAATGTAATCGGACAGTTAAAGAAATTACCCACCAAGTGGCGGTAGGAGAAAACACATAAAAGGAGGCTATACTTATGCAAGGCTTTTGGAATTGGTGGCTTCTTCTTCTGGCAGGTGGGTTGAAGGGGAAGGAAGAAATGTGAAGAAAAAAGGAATGGATAGGTCTAGATAAAGAGGTAGATCTCAGAAAAGTCCCACAGAATTGTGGGTCAGAAGAGACTTACGGGGCAGGATGAGAAGGAAAGACTGAATCACTGGCTCCATAAGCTTGCATAAATATAACCTTTTTTTTATGTGTGTGTTCTCCTGCTGCCACACAGTGAGCAGTTTATTTACCTGTCCAATTACAGTGTAGATTCATGCAAAGTTGACAATAGTATTCATCGCAGTTCAGCTAATTCTGACTGACAAGACAATTCTGCCCTACCGAATTAGTTACTTGCACATAACACTACAAACATTCTGCTGCTCTGGTACACGGGACTGAAGACACAAACCATCAGTATAGTTTTGGATCTGCTGGTATTAAGTCACACAATATCTTCAAGACACAAAATATGCTAATCCCACAGTCACAACCGTATGGTCATTATCGACAAGCGGCAGCAACCCTGAGCCTGTACACAACTGGATAATTAACCTCATTGAACTTACCGACATGGTTAAGTGATGTCGTATGATGCGTCATAATTTTTATTCAGTTAACCATGGCTCTTTTTGTCACCAGCAAAAATATTGAAATCACTGACTACATAACTGTATGTACTCTGTATTATTGATATGAAATGAAGAGATGCCAAGCTTTTGATATAACCAGTCTGAGGTAGGTAGGCCTGTTCCGCACAATGGTCTGTCACTCTGACCTACAACTTTTGAGTCTGCTGTGACATAACACAAGTGACTTAAATAATTATTTACTTATCAAAATGCTAGTGCCCTACGTTTGTTTCTCAAGTGAAAACTTTTTCGGAACACACTCTAAAATAATTCTTGCTGCATTCTTATTCTATAATGTGTGTGTTTCTGATGGAATATTTTTCTCTCCTTGGTTATTCATTCCTAGGACTCACCCATATGCTGGTTGCCAAGGAATGCCTGCCCTTGGAATTTGTGTTTTAACCTTGAGATTGTGCTTTCAGCTCTCCAACGATTTTCTGTAAATCTGCTCCAAAGCCTGCCATGATGATCCTTTGGTGTACTGTCATCCCACCAGTACAACATTGTCACCTCTTGCCTTTACGTGGTATTACAAATTATGATTTTTGTGTTTAATTAAAACTGAAATGGTTCATGATCTAAAACTCTGATCAACATGTGGTTTTCGCCAAACACTTTTAAATAGTCAAACGCACCCATACACCTGTTCTAACCTCTGCTCCTGTTGCTCAGTTCTTATGTTTACAGAAACAAGTACATCAACAACGTGCGTAGCCCGTGATTACATATCACTGCCACATCTCAGCCTGCAAAATAGAATTACTATTGTCATTACTAGTATATCATTAATTAATGCCCTGTAGCAATTCATCTACTTTCAGAAAGATTCCATGATCTGACTGCTGGACTGGATAATGCATACACAGCTCATAGACCACCTCATGCTCCTAGCAACTTCTGCTAATAATATCCACAGAGAAAACTGGTCAGAGTTCACTGGAAACAAATGGGGAATTTATTTGCTTCAATTAGACCTCACCAAGTTGGCATTTTCCATTAAATACTATCTCCCACTAGCTAGTGGCTCCAGGACCTGTAACAATGCTTCTGCCTTCCGAATGCATGCATGCTCACTAAACCTCAACACTTGCTTAAATAACCAGAAAAGGGTTAATTAAATAGAAGTCTACTTCCACACATGGAGATGCACCTTCAAACTTTCTTAAGCTTTCCATATTAAAAAGTAGAACCTTGGATCACAAGGGTCATTCAGTCCCAAGACTGGTTTGATGCAGCTCTCCATGCTACCCTATCCTGCGCAAGCCTCTTCATCTCCACGTAACTACTGCAACCTACATTCTTCTGAATCTGCTCACTGTATTCATCTCCTGGTCTCCCTCTACAATTTTTACCACCCACACTTCCCTCCAGTACTAAATTGATGATCCCTTGATGCTTCAGAATGTGTGCTACCAACAAATCCCTTCTTGTAGGCAGGTTGTACCACAAATTTATCTTCTCCTCAATTCTATTCGGTACCTCCTCAGTAGTTACGTGATCTACCCATCTAATCTTCAGCATTCGTCTGTAGCACCACATCTCAAAAGCTTCCATTCTCTTATTGTCTAAACCATTTATTGTCCATGTTTCACTTCCATACATGGCTATACTCCCCACAAATACTTTCAGAAAAGACCTCCTGACACTTAGTTCTATACTCAAAGTTAACAATTCTCTCTTGTTCAAAAATGCTTTTCCTGCCATTACCAGTCTTCATTTCCTATCCTGCCTACTTCGACCAACACATTTATTTTGCTGCCCAAATAGCAAAACTCATCTACTACTTTAAGTGTCTCATTTCCTAATCTAATTCCCTCAGCATCACCAGATTTTATTCGACTACATTACATTATCCTCGTTTTGCTTTTGTTGATGTTCATCTTATATGCTCCTTCCAAGACACTGTCCATTCTGTTCAACTGCTCTTCCAGGTCCTTTGCTGTCTCTGAGAGAATTACAACATCGGCAAACCCCAAAAGTTTTTATTTCTTCTCCTTGGACTTTAATTACTACTCCAAATTTTTCTTTGCTTTCCTCTACTGCTTTTTCTGTAAGCAGCATCTATCGTACCACTACTGATATATGCTTCTACGTTGTTACATTTGTCCTCTAGCCATTCCTGCTTAGACATTTTGCACTTCCTGTATCTCATTTTTTAGACATTTCATTTCTCTTCTGCCTCCCTCATTTACTGCATTTTGATATTCCTTCTTTACTTCAGTTAAATTCAATGTATCTCTTGTTTTACACAAGGCTTTCTACTAGCCCTCATCTTTTTTCGTACTTGGTCCTCTGCTGCCTTCACTAATTCATCACTCAAGGCTACCCATTCTTCTTCTACTGTATTCTTTCCCCCTGTTCTTGTCAATCGTTCCCTAATGCTCCCTGTGAAACTGTCTACAGTCTCTGGTTCTTTCAGTTTGTCCACATCCCCTCTCGCTTAAAATTCCGCCTTTTTGAAATAATTTGCAATAAGTGCTCAAAGTGAGACCTATATGGAATCATGTTTCACATACTGAGATTCTAGCCTGTATTAGACAAAACACACATTTTTAAGAGTTTTGGATCTTGATACCCTTGTATCTACATTGGGTCCTGTTCTTATCCCAGGTGATTTATTTCTGTTGTCAGCATAAAAGAACTATCTGTGAAAATTACTTTTAGACCTCGAAACATTCTGAACCATCTTCCTAGAAGCTGCTTGGCAGAGCATATAAAGATGGATAGATGATGAAACTAGGGAGGTTACTTTGAGGTGATATAAAGATAGTCTTTTATAAAGCAGAAAGTTTTATTTTCTATGGACGCACTGAGTGACCCTTGATGAATGTAACATAATAAGAACAGAATACTGAATCTACATGAAATTTTTTGTGCTTCAAAATCATAACTGATTTTTCGCATATCTGTTTTTAAATGTGTAGGTTACTTATCACTGAATGCAGAAAATGATAACCTATGTAAGAGAAAAATGCAGTAATGCTATTACTGATTTTGAATTTCAGATACAACGAGGCCACCAAGAAATGATGAAGAAAATGGTAGAAATTATTACTTTGTGTCACATGATGAAATGATGGCAGACATAGCAGCAAATGAATATTTAGAATACGGTGAGTATCAGATAATGTATATGTTCACATAGTTTGTTTGCTGTACACGACACACACACACACACACACACACACACACACACGGCTACATTGGCTCAGCTGATCTGTTGGCAGTGCAGCTCGACTGCCCCAATCATGTGTGTCACTAGTCATATGGGGACCATTTCAGTATTACCGGCACTTGTTCGAACATGCAGCACTGGAATTACATGTGGTTTCCTCACTTGTTGCCGGACTGCATAGCTTTGCCACAGTGGTCCAATAGTATAGGAAGTATTATTACTTGTGCTGTTCAGCTGAATGTACTTGAAGTTATTCATGGTGACTACTTAGAAATCACAAACAATAATTGTACCCTTATTAACTTTTTTGTGTAATGTGTCCCCTTCTGACTGTTAGCAACTGTTTGGCTTATGACTTTTCATTGGTCCCCCCCCCCCCCCCTAATTTTACAATTTTTGCAATATTCTTTTATCTCTTACTTCATGGAAACTGGTGAATCAACATCTCTATTGTGCAACAAACTTTTTATAATGTTGGAAATTACTTCAGAAGCAGTGATGGTGTCTGTGCTGACTTTATGCTGTGTATTTCATCATTACTGCTTATGAAGTGTGGTAGGGTCTTGAGAATATGACACATGGTGCCATAGCTTCAATGCAGAGAAGACCAAAAAAAGCCCTACTGATTACAAAAGTATCAGCAGCACTCATTTTTAACATTAAACTATACTTTGCCTTTCTTCCCTGTCCAGTTGTTGGGAACTTATTGCCTGCTTCTGTTGAAACAGAAGCCGAATCATTCCACATGTTACTTGCCTATCCTCCAAAATATTGTATTATTATTTTCTATTTAACACTTTCTTTGTTTTTCAAAGATCATCACTCACGTACTACCGTTTTTTATATAACTTTCGTGTTCTTGACTTAACAGTGCTAAATACATATGTTTTTAATCTTGTTTATGTGCCTGTTGACCATAGCAAAGTGGCTGAATAAAATCAGCAAATAAAATGAGCATTACTTTGGGTGTCTGTGTTAAGACAAGCAAAGCACACACAATAAATGAACAAAATGAGATGATGAAGGGTACCTGAAGGTAAAGTGAAAATAACGAATATTCTACGTAACAGCTTTGAGGATGTTATAAGAAACCAAAAGAATTGAGCATTTTGTGGGACACGGAAGAATCGTATTATTCACTGGCTGTAGAATCTGCAGCTGAATGGAACTTAGAGTCATGATGAAATGTTACACTAAGTTTGAGACAAATGAGTGAGAATATGATTTCCCACCTCTGCTCATCAGAAGAAACATTAGCATATTCCAGTGTATGGAAAAGAACAATTGTATTATGACTAACTGGCAGCTCAGGTTTCCAGTTAGTCATCATTTATTCTAGGGAAAAGCTGCACGGTCATCAACAGTAACTGTTCTTTTGAGAACAAGTTACTGTCTTTGTATATATAGTTAAAGGCTACCCAGCCATTGTCCTTCGTCTGTGCGAATGCACACAGGTTGCCCAAACTCTTACGGGAATCGCCAAAGCGTGCGCGAGTAATGAGTGGTTGGGCAAATGTCTACAAGGTACAATACATATGTAGAATTGTGGACAGTTGGGAATGTGAGTCTCACGGGAAGCGTGCAAGGGATAAGTCCCTGCAGTCGCACTATTCATTTGTGTCCTTGGTGGCTCAGATGGATAGAGCGTCTGCCATGTAAGCAGGAGATCCCGGGTTCGAGTCGGTCGGGACACACATTTTCAGCTGTCCACATCGAGGTATATCAACAACACCTGTCGGCAGCTCAGGTTTCCAGTTAGTCATCATTTATTCCAGGGAAAAGCTGCACGGTCATCAACAGTAACTATTCTTTCGAGAACAAGTTACTATCTTTGTATATATAATTATATTATATATTAATACATCAAGTTTACCAACTTTGGAAGTTGTTAAAGATGCTCTAGTTCAGTATACAGGCATGTAAAAATGTGTGCATGTGTGTGTGTGTGTGGGGGGGGGGGGGGATATACAACAGATAACTTTTGAAAGCATCATTTGGTCTCAAGACAGATATTGTATAAAATTTAAATTGGATCCTAATAGCTACTTGATGCCAGTAGTTAGCTAGCTCTTTTAGAAAGAATTGTGAGATTTTTATTACCCCAGTATCCTTTCTTACAAGAGTGCTAGTCCTGAAAGGTATGCCAAAGAACTTCTGTATTGTTGGAAGATAAGAGATAGGTACTGGTGGAAATACGGCAGTGAGGGCAGTTAAGTAGTCATGGCTTGGGCCCTGGACCTCAGTTGGCAGAACAAGGACAGTGTTCTATGTTTGAGTCTCAGTCTTGCACACTGATTTAATTTGCCAAGAACTTTCAACTGCTATAGAGAGGAAATTAATCCTGAAATAACCTGTGCTCCTCTCCCCCAACACACTTCACCTGGTCTTGCTTAACCCAAGATGCCACCTTCATGGACATTGACCTCTACTTCTCCGTATGAAACTTATTAACCACCAACAGTACGTGTATTCTGATAGCTGTTACCCGTTCTACCAAAAAATCACTCCCATACAGCCAGGCCACTCATGGGCAGCATATCTGCGGTGACAAGAATTCTCTTTCCCATTACGCGCTGAAGGTCTCATTAAGGCATTCAGAGATGGACACAAAACTCCCCCCGCCCCCACTACCCAGCCTAGTTCTCAAAAATATTTCCTGTATCATATCGTCAGACATCTGTAGTTCTCCCACCACCCCCAAGACTCAAATACAAAAGAGCACCCCTGTCATCATCCAATATCACTGTAACCTTCGCGAGGGCTGTGATTATTTATTACCTTGCCCAGAAAAGAGGGACACCTACTCAAGACCCTTACCACCCCCTCCTATAGCAGCATTACATCGCCCACCCAACCTACACAACATCCTAGTCCATCCTTATGCCCCTCCCACTCTTCGCCCCTTGCTACAGCGATTATATTCCTGTGGAAGATCCAAGTGCGAGACCTACCTGATCCACCCACTCAGCATTTCCTACTACAATCCTGACACAGTCTCCTTCTGCCCCATCAGAGGCAGGGTCACCTGTGAAAGCAACCATGGCAATGTCAACTCTGCTGCAGTCACTGCACAAATTTTTATGTCGGCATGACAACCAAATCAACCACCACCAGATTGAGGCCAAAAACAACATTGACCACCCAGTGGCACAACATGCTTGAATTCGATGGCTGCTTCATAACCCATACCACTAAATCCTTCCCTCCAGCTTATCTGAACTACACAGACCTCTCCACAGAACGTTACCAACTCAGCAGGTAGACTTTTAAGGAATTTGAACTTGTGATGGTGAGGGCAATGTTATAAATTTGACCTATGCATTTACTTGATGATATGTGCTTGTTGTTATTTTAACTTTCTGGAACTCAAAAAATGTTTACAGTTAATGGCATCTTATAGTGAATTTTTATATAGACAAGGCTAATGATATTTAACTGAATTTAAATGAGCCTGTAATTATTTACAGTTATCAAAGATTTTTGTCAGAGAATATAGAAAGAAAAAAGCAAAACTTATTATGTAATTCACTATAAATGTAATTTATCTTCAGCAGTTATTTATGTGCAAATTCATGTTTATCAACCAAAATATGCATGATTTTGTTTTCATTAGGGACACATGAAGATGCAATGTATGGTACAAAACTGGAGACAATCAGGAAAATTCACCAAGAAGGAAGAATGGCCATTTTAGATGTGGAACCACAAGCTCTTAAAGTATTACGAACAGCCGAATTTGCACCATATGTAGTTTTCATTGCTGCCCCTGTGCTTCAGAACCTTGCTGACGTAAGTATTTGATATGTGCTTGTGCTTGTGATCAGCAATTTCACAGCATTACAGTATTTTTATCTGTTGTAATTAACAAGAGGAATATTAGTGTTGATCATCCCACTTGGCAATGTCATAATTATACATCTAATAAAGGAAAAATTAAAGATGATTTCTTAAGAGTATTTGCCATATTTAGGTTTCATGCAAGGAAATTGTCAGTAAATCTACAGTAACTGTGAAGGAATTGCCATGGAATTGCGATTAAATCACGAGAGTACTGTGATACAAATTTCTTGAACAACTTGTACATTTACAGTTGTTTTCCATGTCTTCTGGTCTATTAGCTGACCACAATAAATTTTTAACCACAATATAACTGAGAAAATCCTCATGTATGTTTGCTGTGACACTATACACAGTACAAAAAAGTGACATGGTCAGTTGCCTTGGGGTATTTTGGTCTATAACAGTGCTCTTCACTGTATGTTGGCTACAGTGCATTGCATTCTTACAATCTTTGATTGGAAAATATTCCCTTTTTCCCTGTACAGGTGCAACTCATCCCATCTCATTTTTACATCTTTTGCCACAGAAAGCTTTCCTTGCTGGCAAAAGATTTCAGGAGGCTGATGATGATGTCTTGTCTATCATTACTGGTGGCATTGTTCTTCGACTTGGATACACAAATATGGTTCATTCATTTCAACTCACATGGCAATTATGTTGATTTAGCTCATTCCATTTCATGTCACTTTGCAACGTGATACCAAAATATTTAATCAACTTGATTGTGTTAAGCAGCACTTACTAATAACTGTATTCGAACATTACCAAATTGTTTTTCCTACTTGTCTGCATTAGCCTACATTTTTCAGATCATTTATGTATATACAGGATAATAGTGGTCCTAACACACTTTCCAGGGGCTCTCCTGACAATACCATTTATGTGAATGAAGAGTCACTGTTGAGAACAGTGTACTGTGTTCTATTACTTAAGAACCTGTTCCTTGTGCTTGTACCTTTGTTAACAGTTTGCAAAGGGGCACTGTGTCAAATGACTTTCAGAATAGGAATATGGAATCTGTCGGTTGCCCTTCGTGCTTGGTTCCTAGGATATCATGTGAGGAAAGGGCAAGCTGAGTATTACATGAGTGATGCTTCCTAAAACCATGCTGATTTGCGGACAGAAACTCTTCCTACTCAAGAGAATTTATTACATTCGAACTGAAAATACGTTCAGGAATTCTGCAGCAAACTGACATTAAGGATATGTTATGTAATTTTGTGAATCTGTTCTCTTAACCTTATATACTGGAGTCACTTTCACTTTTTTTCAGTGCATTGGGACTTTGTGCAAGGCAACAGATCCACAATAAATGCAAGCTAAGTTAAGAAACTGTACTCCTTGTAAAATCGAATTGGGAGTCCATCTGGACTTGGCAACTTGCTTGTTTTCAACTCTTTTTAGTTGCTTCTCTATGCCAAGGCCATCTATGCCATAAGGGAGTTGTGTGATGGTCAGATAGCCGTATGTTTACATGATCTTCCAGTGTGAACAATTTCTTAATGCAAAATTGAAACTTGATCTTTCCTTTTGGTACCTTCTATTGCCACAGCAGACTCATCAACAAGTGATCTTCTATCCACTTAGCAAGTTTCGGTGGGATCAGAATTTTCTTGCATTCTTGACAAGATCTTTTGTGAAAGTATGTCAGTTGTAGTTGTTGTATGTGTTGTGCATCACTCTTTTTACAGGCGCATGAACCTCAAATTTTTGCCTACTGCCTGTGCGCAATCTCTTTTGAACTAAGAGTGCAACAGTCTTTGTTACCTCAGAATTTTCTGAATTTTGTCAGTCCTTTATGCACTCACTCATACTTACTTCTCTAGAATGTGATTTACAATCTGTTTATGCTTTGACAAGTATTCCTCTGTGTCTGTCCTATTGGAAATAAATGATGTCCATTCACTGTATAAGTGGAATGCTAACAAGTGCTTACTTGTGCTTTCTAGCAAAAAATAATCTCCTGTGCTTCTTGATTGATTTATTAATTTCAGTAATCATCATTGCTGTGATGACATCATGATCAGTAATCCCTGTCTCTATACTGACACCATCAATAAGATAATGCCTGTTTGTAGCTATGACATGTAAAATATTCCTGTTGCGCTTGGCTTGTGTAACTATCTGTTCAAAACAGTTTTTGGAAAACATGTTCAACCAAATTTCACAGGTCTCTCTGCCCTTGACATAACCTCCTCTCTAAAAGCCTTCTGAAGCTTACCGTAAGTTTTCGTCGCGTTTTCACCCAATTTAATGTGAAAAGAAATGGCTTACCGTTGCACAGTATTATGCGGTTCCATTTCTGTGACAAGAGACACAAACACGTGTTTACTTCTTACAGCACAACTCATGGCTGAGCAGTTGCATTGATGTGCCGCTTGGACTTGAAGCAGCTTATAGACCAAGGTCAAAGATATTGTGGATATGCAAGCCTTCAGGGTTGCCACATCTTGCAAAGAAAATCAGTTTGGTTACTTCATTGTCACACCTTGTAGAGAATTTTGGGCTTACTGGGTGCTGTCTGATGGTGCTTTTTCTTAATAACAAAATTCTCTGTTGTTTTCCCACTTCATCATTGAACAATTAGATCTCCTTCAAAAGATATAATCCTAGTACTATCTAGGGTTCCTTCAGAGCGTTAGAATGATATCTTTATGTGGGTTTAATCAATGCATGATTATAATCTATGTTTTGTATCATTCAGAGGTGCATGTGTGGACTGAAGCTTGCTTTGGTAATTTAAATGCATGTTACATGACTCATTAGTTTTTGTTGCTACCTGTACGGTATTTAAAGGTTTGATTATAGCAGCTCTGTATGGGTGACAAGGCATAGAATAATTTTTGAATTGTTTAGAGGACTTGCTAGATAATACATCAGTGTATAAAATGTGCATGATGTTTGTTGGAAACCTCAGCGTAGACTCATTCAATAATAGCATTAATTATTTCCATCACGTCAACTTACTCCAGTGTTCTAACTGTAACCACATAAACTCAGTACGCCAACATGCATTGATCATGTTCTCACAAACATAACAAGGGATAAAGTAAACATAATCACTCTTGATGCAGAGAATGTAGACATAAGTAGAAGTGATACATTTTTATATAAGAGAAAATTTAATTTTAATAAACTTAAGAAGATATTACATGTACATTACTGTTCTGCAATTCATATTTGAAGTGGCTGGCAGAGGGTTCATCGAACAACCTTCAGACTACTACTACGCCACTCCACTCTTAAACAGTGCGTGGGAAAAACAAACACTTAAATCTTTCTATGTGAGCTTTGATTTCCCTTACTTTGTTATGACCATCAAGGAATGATATAATTGGGATAATTTGTGTGAGTTATTCAGTGACACTTACATGATATGTACCTTTTAGTAAAAGACACAAAGAAACACAGCTATAAATCATAAAGCTGAAAATTTTGCTCCTGAAATCACTGAACTGAGAGAGAACATGAAAGATTGATGTATGCACTTAAGCGATATAATATTCTCTTAGTGGGTCATGCACAGCTGTTAATTGCATTGTTCTTGATGAACAAAATCTGCCGCAGTTTTAATTTTGAAGTTACTTTATTTGCATAAAGACATGTCAACAACCCAGGTTTCAGGCTGCTAATCTTATCTTCAGATGCTACTGTAACAGTTTGTAAGGACTTGGTAGCACACTAAACAAAATAAATGAATATAGAGGGGCCATTAAGACTGGGCTGCAAACCAACCACAGGACATACCTATATTGCATATGACAAACCTGTACAAATCACATGCAAAAAATAAAAAAAAAAATAAATTGCAGTAGTATGAGACAGCCTGTGTGGGTGAGGCATGAAAAATGTGGAGTCTGCCAGTGAGACTCAAGGTAAATGGGGCCTCACAAAAAAAAAAAAAAAAACCAGGACTAAATCTATAAATAAGCACTCATAGACAAAAATAATACAACCTTGTGACCTACTACAAATGGTCGGGGATGTGACATGGACTTAATAAAGCCAACATCAAGGGAAAAATGATGTTACAAACAATCAAAATGCATGTTGCTAATCTTCAAAAAGTAGCTTACCATATAGTGGCTCTGGCAGCTGCATCTTGAGTACACCCAGCAGATCTGGTTAATAGACACTTGAGCAGAAAACAAGTAGGCACCTCCCTATTGAGAAAATACAGTTACTAATAACATCCATGCCTCACCCCCAGACTACCTCACAAAGTAACCTGATGCAGATGTTCTAAAACAGTATTACTAAGAAAATCCATAGTATCACACTAAAACAAATGAAGTGCAATACGACAAATGCATTTGACAAGAAATAATAATTAAATATTAATATAGGCTGCATACCAAAAGTAAAACAATGATGCAAAATATATTAAATATAAAGAAAACTAAAATATCGAAAATTGAAAACCATGACAACGAAGATGTGACCTATCGCAGTTGGACAGATATGTGTAAAACCAAAAACATGACGTACACAATCCAAAGTAACAGGATATCCATAATTAAAGTCAGCTGCAAATGACAGATGGTTGCAATATGACAGCTATTGGCATACTACACCATCCATACTGCTCAATGTGAATGACTATACAGGTTTGGCAGTCAACTGTTGCGGCACTGCTAGTTACATAAGCCCATCTACCACAGCAAAATCAAATCACATCAGATGGGAAAAATTGGTTTTTAATTATCCTTATTACAAAAACTGCATAAAAATCAAAATGACATTGGTTTCTATTTGTTCTGGGGCCAAAAACAGCAAAAAAGGAAAAGACATTTGTTTTTTCTAATTGTTGTGAAACTGGCGCAAGGCATTTTGAATATGCTGTCCACCATTTTCTGCCGCAAGTTGAAATCCACAACAGGTCAAAGTGTCTCAGGAGTCACATTCAGAATGTGTTGTGCAGAGTGTGCCTTCAATTCAGCTACATTTGTAACTGGAGTACTGAACACATCATCTTTTAGATAACTCCAGAAGCAGAAGTCACATGGATCAAGATTAGGTGATCTGGATGGTCAGGCTCCAGGGAAATGATAGCTGATAATTCTAGCATTTCTGAAATGTCTCTGCAGCGGCCTGTTCACTGGCTTTCCTCAATATGCGAAGGAGTACCATCTTGCACACATCCATACTATTGTACCTTTTCGACAAATGTCAGATCAACTGCTTTTCTCGCTCTGCCACACTGCACTTCCGAGGAACCTGTCTTTTCAAATTTTGTAATTATTTTCTCCTGACACTTAGTAGACATTAGAACAGTGCCTTTTTTCATACCCTTGAGTGTCCGGAACTTCTGCAGGGCTACTGATGCACAGTCACAGTTCATGTGAAAGATTCACGATTCTTCGCAGTGAGAATAGTTCAAAAGAAAAAGCTAAGCAGTCCATGGAAGAGTCAGTTTTGAGAAATCTTAGATTAATTTTCACTTAACAACCTCTTGTGAAGTAAGGAAAATCATTAAATCTTTGAAAAATAAATGTTCTGTTGAAGTAAATGACATCTCTAACAATGTGTATTGGTTACAGCTTATGTTCTGAGTCACATTCATAATGCATCACTAACTCCAGGTATTTCTCCAGACAGGTTAAAATATGCCATTGTCAAGCCTCTCTACAAAAAAGGGGACAGCACAGATGTTACAGCATTTTCAGAAATTGTTGAGAAAGTAATGTACTCAGGAGTGGTTAGTCATCTCAACAGTAATGGGAGCTTAATAAATCACAGTTTAGATTTCAAAAATGCTGTTCCACTGAGACAGCAATGTACAATTTCACTGTCAACATAATAGAATCTTTAAATAGTAAAATGTCACCAAAAGGAATTTTCTGTGATTTACCCATAGCATTTGATTGTGTGAACCATGCCATTATGTTAACAGTAATTACAATTCTATGGTATAAATGGAACAGCATATGGGTGGTTTAAGCCGTATCTACAGAACAGGAATAAGTCATATCTGAAGAACAGGAAGCAAAAAGTTTCTTTATATAGTTTAAGTGATTTAAGGAAGTTTGCACATCTAACTGGGGGTGAAATTACATTAGGTGTTCCACAGAGTTTAATCATGGGTCCCCTTCTGTTCTTGATATATGTGAATGACCTCCCTTCTTATCTGAAACAAG
The DNA here is from genome assembly GCF_021461385.2 of Schistocerca piceifrons. NCBI lineage: Eukaryota > Metazoa > Arthropoda > Insecta > Orthoptera > Acrididae > Schistocerca > Schistocerca piceifrons. The sequence continues at coordinate 704,344,047 of NC_060138.1, forward strand.
AAGCTAAACTAACAATGTTTGCTGATGATACAAGCATCATTATTAATCCAGTAAAAGAAACTCCAATAGAAAATGATACAGACTTTTGTGTCATTTTGTTGTCACTATAGGCTTGTACCTAATGGTAACCAAGGAGAGGATGTTTTTTGATGACCAGTATCCTCTTCCATAAAACAAACTGCATGCATTTATTAACAGGGTTTGTTATTCAGAAGAACCAGATGTTGCGTAACTTGACAGCCAGTTGTTGCGGTACAAGCTCTTCTGTAATAGTTCAGGTTAGCCTCACTGCTAGTGAAGTGCAAGTCTTGCTACATACACTAATCTGGTTGCTAGGTACTGACTTGACTGGCTGGGCCCTTGGGTCCATGGCAGCAATCTAAATACTAGCAGTCGAGAGGGTGTTGGCAATGTGTTGCTTGCGAGTCTCTAGTTGGCCTTGATCCTGATAGGCACGTTGCTTGCATCTACTATCGATCTTCTTCCAACCTCTTTGCTGTCTGGTGTGTGGGTGACAGCTTATGCCAGCACACAAATAATGTCTTTGGAAAAGTTATCAATTGGTTTCCGGTGAATGGGCTTGCTCTGCTGCAAGGAATATATTTCCTTCAATAAATACAACACATCAACAGAAGTCAGTAGCCAGGGTAGAGCATACTAATTTTTTGGGTGTGCGTATATACGAGAATCTTTATTGGAAAATTTTATATTTTTGATCTTCTAAAGTGACTAGGTTCAGCAACTTTTGCAATCAGAATAATTTCCAATTCTGAGGATATAGAAATTAGTAACATAGAAATTAGTAAGCTAACACTCTGCATACTATCAATCTCTGATGTCATATGGAATAATAATTTGGGGTAACTCAACACTTAGGCAAAAAGTATTGACTGTTCAAAAGAAAATGATTAGAATAATGTGTGGGGCTCGTTGTCACACATCTTCTAGGCATCTGTTTAAATGGTTAGGAATTCTTACAATAGCCTCAGAACATATTTACTCAGTAATGAAATTTGTTCTCAACAATATGGACCAGTTTAAAAACAAGTGACATTCATAATACCAGAAGAAAGACAGACTTACACTATCCTCTACTTAAACTATCTTCGGCACGGAAAAGGATAAAATATGCTGCTGTAAAACTTTTTGATAAATTATCAGATGAAATAAATTGTCTGACAAGACAGCAGTACTAGCTTCAAAAATAAATTGAAATCACATCTCCTTGACAACTCCTATACCATAGATGAATTCTTGAATAGGAATAAGTAAATCTATAGGTATAATATATGCATTTTGTGCCATTTAAGGGGATGGGGTTGGTAATAAAAATTTCAAATGTTTTTTATTTTTTTTTATTTTTTAAGGGGGCCTTGATTCATGTGTGCATTTCTTATACACTTGACACATTCCCCATCATAATGGTTACTGTGAGATTGATCAACAGAACATGTAACTAACTAACTTCATGGAAACAGTCATGGTGGGCACCTCAGACACAAACTGAGGAACACATGTTCTGGTGCGCATGTGTTGGTGTGCATATTCTGATGCTTACAGTGCCATCTATTGGTAAAATTTTCATTTATTTTTTTTTGTTTTTGTTTCATGACGATTCTCCTGGGACTCAAACCAGGATGCTCCTCTTCTCTAGAATAATTGTCTTAACTGCCTCGGCCATCCTAGCATACCTCCCTTCCAGCCAAAATTCCTGCAAGCTGCACATACAGATGTAGTGCTCTCCATCCATTTGCTTGCAGCTGTTCAACTGAGTCCCGCAGCAAGGGTTCAAATAAGTGAGTGCACATGCACACAGAAGATACGTTTTGCCATCAAGGCACATATACAAAGACGGAAAAAAATGCTTCACCAAAAATTAATTAATGTAGAGTAATGAAATTCAGGAATACATTAGATTAGGTAACATATAAAGTGATTAACATTGCATGATCACAGGTTAATGTAAGTGCAAGATAAGCCACTGCAAATGTGAAATGCTGGTACACTAATAACCAGTGTATGTGGATGTCAGTTTGTGGGATGGAGTTTCATACTTGTTGCACTTAGTCGTCAGTACAGGGATGGTTAATGCTGTTTGCGGATGTTGCTGGAGTCATTGTCTGATGATGTCCCGTATGTGCTCAATTGGAGACAGATCAGATGTCAGATGATCAAGCAGGCCAAGGCAACATGTTGACACTCTAGGTTACAACAGTAGTATATGGGCGAGCGGTATCCTGTTGAAAAGCACATCCTGGAATGCTGTTCATGAATGGCAGTACAGCAGGTTTAATCGCCAGATTGACAGACAAATTTTCAGTCAGGATGTGTGAGATAACCGAGAATGCTCCTGCTGTCGTACAAAATCACACCATGAACCATAACTCCTTGTATAAGTCTGGTGTGTGTAGCATGCAGACAAGTTGACCTCCTCCTAACCAACACATAACCATCACTGGCACTGTGGCAGAACCAGCTTTCATGAGAAAACACAACAGACCTCCACAATGCCTTCCAAATGAGCTCCTACTTGACACCACTGAAGTCACAAATGGTGATGGTTTTGTGTCGGTGGAATGCACAGCACAGGGCATCTGGCTCGGAGCTGTCCTTGAAGTAACGGATTTGTAAGAGTTTGTTATGTCACCGTGGTACCAACTGCTGCTCAAATTGCTGCTGCAGTTGCAGTATTATGTGCCATAGCCTTACTCTGAACACAATGATCTTCCCTCTCAGTACTGCCATGTGATTGTCCAGAGACCAATGCCGTAGCGATCATACATTTTCATGACCACTGCTGCCAGCAAACATTTACAGGGGCTACATTCCTGCCAGATGTTTGTGTATTATCATACAAGAGACATCCAGCTTCTCGTAGCCTTATCACACTACCGTCTACAAACTCAATGCGGTGATAATGGCACCTTCACCTCTGTTGTCTTATAGGCACTCTTAACTAACATCAGCTCACTGCATCAAGTCTGAAAGGTAACTAATGTTCACGACCTTTACAGCGTGTATTTAAAGCAAACCTGATCTGTATCTTCATAGCGGTGCTACATCTTTCAGATGTAGAAGCACACCTACCAACTTTTGTTCATGTCGCACAACTCCTTGGTGTTTGTGATCTCTCTCTCTCTCACCCCCTCCCCCCTTTTCAGTATATGTACATATTTATATTGAGATTTCCCATCCTCTCTTCTGCCATTCCCATTCTTTGTTAAAGGTTTGTGACGACAGATTGCTAGACTGCCTCTTTTTGTACAAACAGCCACTGGAACTGTGAAAACAAATAGTGAAGGCTAAGCTGCACTGATGCCACAATTCTGCCATACAGAAGAGAGTTGTGCCAACCATAAAAAGATACATCATAATACTAAATGAAATCTTGAGCTGTACTGACTACTTCTGGGAAGGAACAAACTAAGCTGAGACAGGCAGAGTGTTGGCCTGTATGTAGTCTGTACACCCAACCTACATGAAATTTGGCATGCTGGGGCCAGCCCTGGTTACAGCCTTCTTTATTTTGTTTAATGTCCTACCTAGTCTTCTATAATTGTTACAGTAGCACTTGAAAATGGGATTTGTATCCAGAAACACAGATAATGTACATGTGTCTATGCAAATAAAGTAAATCTGAAGTTACAACTGCAACGGATTTTATTTATCTTTAACAATTTCAGAGATGTTAAATTACAATATTTTTTAACAAAATAGAAACTACTCAGAAAAGGTCACAAATACACCTGTCAAATAATGCATAAACACAACAGCATAACTTTAACAGAAAGTCATGAAATAATAAATGTCCAAAAAGAGGTATGTGAGAAATTCAAACAAAAATTCAGTGTTATTGACACAAATAAAGTACGTGGATGGGCACCCAATTTTAATGTTAGAAACACTAGCCAATCTTTTTTCATTCGTGGCTTACTGGGAGGGATCTAATGGCAATAATATCAAAACTTGAAGCAAAAAGTCTTGCATCTGGGATGACATTCCATGTAAGCTTCTAAGGGAATGCAGAGGAGAATTAGTGAAGCCTGAGACACACCTAATAAATAGCTCCCTCGGCCTTGGAGAATTCCCTGAGCTGAAAATCACTGAAATTCTACCATTGAATAAGAAGGGAATAAAAACAAACATAGAAAGCTAGCAGCCAATATTGTTCACTTCAGAACTTGGAAGATTGCCAGAGAAAGTAATTTCATGACAGCAGTAGCAACTTTTATACAAGAAGTATTAAAAAAGCTAGATAAAGGACACAAGGCAACAGGCACTTCCTGCATATGAGTAAAGCTTTCAATACTGTGAATCATACCACTCTATTGCATAATTAGAAGAATATGGGATGAGAGGAGAAACCCTACTTACCTCCTAACTACCTACCACCTAACTAACTTTATCTTAACACAGAACTATTTCACGTTTGAAGGAAAGGTACAGCACAGTGATGGGCACCCACATGGCACTCTTCAGTGTCAATCTATTTATGGGTCATCTAGAGGCAACCTTTGGAAACTCCCAAAACCCCAAACCCCTGGTCAGGTTCAGGTTCATTGCACTGACCTCCTCCCTCTCTGATGGCTCTATCCACACCTCTATCCACATTAAACACACCAACCACCAACAGTACCTGCATTCTGATAGCTACCATCCCTTCCACACCAAAAAATCCCTCCGATACAGCCTGGTCACCAAAGGACAGTGTATCTGCAGTGACAAGAACTCCCTTCCCCAGTATGCTGAAAGTCTCACCAAAGCCTTCACAGGCAGACATATCATCCACAGACCAATCACCCACAGCTAGTCTGCAAACAGATTTCCCATGCCATTTTACCACCCACCCACAATCCTCCCACCACCCCAAAGACCCAGCTGCAGAAGAGTGCCCCTTTTTCATACAATACCACCCTGGACTGGAACTAGTGAACCACATCCTTTGTCTGGACTTTGATTATTTGCCGTCGTGTGCTGAAATGAGGGACATCTAATACAAGATCTGTGCAATATTGCAGTACCTGTGTTATACCTAATTATCATGCATGTCCAAAGGAACCTTGCATTGTAATTTGGAATAACACAAGCACTGCAATATCATATATACCTGTTCTGCTGCCAATCAATGCGTAGCTTTTTTTGTTGGTATGACCATTAACCAGCTGTCCACCAGGATGAACACCCACCGCCAAACTGTGACCAACCTGTGGCACAACAAGCTTGATTTCAACAGCTGCTTCACAACTCGGGCCATCTGGCCATCCACCACCAGCTTTTCTGAATTGTGCAGATGGGGTTACCCTTATAGCATATTCTTAAATATGCTCCCAAAATTATCCCAACCTCAGCCTAGGGTAACCTACTGTCCTGACATCCACCACACAACAGTTTATGCCCCCCTCTGTCCTATCACCTCCTCCCTTTCCAAAGCCCCTTACTGTGTGCCGCTCTCTGCCAAAGCATCCACCTGTCCTTTTCCCATCCTTGCTCCTCTCCATTTCCAGTCCCCTTTTCTTCACCCACACCCCACTGAGAATTTCAAAGAGTATATTTGAGTCAACTTTGTCAAAAGCTTTCTTTACTTCTACTGATGCTATAAATGTAGCTTTGATCTTATTTAACCAATCTTCTAACATAAGTCATATGGTCAGTATTGCCTTGCATATTCCTACATTTCTGTAGAGCCCAAACTGATATTCCCCAAGGTCATTTTTTACTGGTTTTTGCCATATTTCTGTAAATAATTCATATCAATAATTTGCAACCATGACTTCTTAAACTGATTATTCAGTAACATTCACACTTGTCTGCACCACCATTCTCTGGAAAAGAAATCGTTACATTCTTCTTCAAACTTGAAGTTTGTATACCATGTACATTAGACTGAATAATTTTGTCAAGTATCTCAATTATTCAGAGGAAATATCATTTATTCCAGGCACCTTGTTTTGATTTAAGTCTTTCATTGTCGTGTCAAATTAGGCTCTCAGTATCATACTGCACACATCATCTTCAGCTTCTTTCTCTGCTCTTCCCATAATATTGTCTTCAAGTTTGTTTCCCTCTTTATATTACTTCTACATTTCAGCCCTCCCTTCTTTTCTTAGTACAGACTTTCCATTCGAGATATTAATATTCATATAGATGCTTCTCTTTCTGTCAAACTTATCCAGACCCCATCAATTTAATTTCCTAACCTTCTGCAGTTTCTTCAGTTTTAATCTACAGTTCATAGCCAATAAATTACATTCAGAGTCAACATTTATTTCTGGAAATTTATTGCAGTTTAAAATCTGGTCATGAAATCTATTTCAGTGTCTTCAGGTCTCTTCCACTTATACAACCATCTTTCTCGATTGTTAAACTAAGTACAAGCAGTTATTAAATTGTGCTCTAAACATAACTCCACCAGGTGGTTTCCACTTTCACTCCTCTCCCACAGTCAGTATTCTATTTTATTTTCTTACTACTATTTTGTGTTGGCAACCCTGCACCAGAAGTCCTGTTCTTCCTGGCACCACACTTCTCTAATTCACACTGTATCTGATTTCAGCCTTTAAAGACTAGCGTTATATGCTCTGATCCATTGACTGCCGGTATTAGTCTTCCTGACATCATCATCTTCCTGAGGAGACACACAATCTGAATGGGGGGCTATTTTACATTGAGAATATTTTATCCAAGAGTATGGCACCACCATTAAGCCTTCCAGTAGAGCTGCATGCCCTCGGGAAGTATGACAGCTGTAGTTCCACTTACTTTCAATTGACTAATGTCATAAGGCCAGATTAGTCAGTCTTGCAGACTGGAGTTCCTGCACCTCCTGGAAAGCTTGCTGCCTCTCTTGAGGAACCATATATTTGTCTGATCTCTCAATAGATACCCTTTCAATGTGGTTGCACCTGTGATATGTCCATCTATCTCATAGAGGCACAAAAGCAAAAATTTGTAATTCAACAGTTATTATGAAAGTCTGAACTGTTATTTTACCTAAACTATTCAGCAATTGGTTCACTGTAACATTTGCATGTTTCAGTTAACAAACTGTGAGTGATATGCAGTTACAAGTGTTCATCTTATATGCACAAATAGTAATATTGTTGATTAGAATTTTTAAAGTAAAATTTTATCAAGCTATGCAAGTAATGTAATAAAGAAAGTGCACAAATATGACCATTTGACAGATTTAGAACTGAGCACACAAATCTCAATAGACATTCCAAGATCAGTTGCAAGTTCCACAATAAATAAATAAATGCATTTAAGAAATAAAAATGAATTTAATGGAAATTACTCTGCACTGCAAAAACCTACTATGTACACCAAATCACTATTTTGTGAAGTAATTTTTCTTTTCTTTCAGTTAATTTATGTTTTGATCGTTGTCACTACTATTTCTTTTTTTCTTTGTCTTCTTCTTCTTTTTTGTTGGAGATCAGTATCATGTCAGAAGTGACACTGCAGTTGATACAAATATTTAAACATTTATGTACACTACACAGAAAAAATATTGGCTTTGTAACAATTTGCTATTAATATTTAAGCAAGTCATATCTTTTTTTAAAAAAAGAATAGTGCTTTTTACATACCACACAAATGCAGTTTCATATGAGGTACTCACTTCTTATTGCAGTTATTAGAGGTGTTTTTATGGTGCTGCAGTCTACATGGCGAATTTATGTATTACACATTCTTTATACCATTAAGTGGAGGATCTTGCTTAATCTTATTCTTTTTCTTTGCAGTATGATGGAAGCTTAGAACGATTAGCGAAGGAATCTGATCTTCTGCGGCAAGCCTATGGGCATTTCTTTGACTTAACTATAGTTAATAATGATATAGAAGAGACAATAGCTGCCTTAGAAAAAGCCATTGAACGTGTTCATACTACACCACAGTGGATACCTGTCTCATGGGTCTACTGACAGAAGACACTTTCAGAGTCTACAACTTCAATAAAGTGAAAATGGGAAACAGAAAAAGTGATTAAGTGCATGAATAAGAAGTTACTGTGTTTGTTATGCTCAATTTCAATTCTGGTATGTGTATGTTAATGATCTTCCTGTGGATAACTGCTGAATCAAATAAGAGTGGTATTATGTTTATCTTCAACTCTTTTTCAGGAAAGTTGTGTCACTTTATTTCTCAGTTCATTACTGGAACACAAACATGTAGCTGTAGTAAGTGATTCCAATCCTAAATTTTTAAAATTTCATAAAACTTGAAAGACTTTTATTTATACAAATTTATGTTCTGTGAACAATTATTATTTGATTGTAATATGAACTACAAGGCAGTGTTAAACTCCTGGTTTGAAATATTAGGAAAATAGTTTTGTTTATTGTAAGGGAATATGGATACACATTTAACTATGTTGTTGAATAAGTTTTGTTTGTCCTCCATTGTAAGAAATAATTTTCAGAAGTAGGTGACTGACTAAGTGTCAGTTATTTTGTTGCAGTATTTGTGAAAGGTAGGCTGAATGTTTGTACTGTACTGTTAAGTTATTCCATTGATCCTGAATTGTGTACTGATTGTTATGTCATCAACACAACACTATTGTTTGAATGCAAAGATCAGCTCTAATTCAGAGACATTCCAAACATATTGTTAACATTCCTCCTTCATGTTTCCTCTTCTTTTCTATCATTTACTACGGCTCCAGTTTCTGTGTTCATGTGAATAAATTACTGGGCATTAGCAAATCTGATTTTTAGTTGTTGGTAACTTTTCAGTTTTCAATGATGCTAATTGTGCTGAAGCTGAACATGTTTCAAAAAGCAATAGCACTGTACTGATTTTTCATGAATTAATTAATAACATCCTATTATTTATAGTGGACTAGAACTGCACTGAAAATCCCATTTGTCACATTCTATATTAGTTTACTAAAGAATAAACACTAATGTTTGAATTCTTTTATAGATATGTTTTCCTTTGTATTACATTTTGAGATCTATCCACAAAAGCAATCTGAATATCCAAATAATTATATAGTTTTTAAGAAAAGGTACTAAAATATTTGGAATAATTATCAAAATTTGTAATTCAACAGTTATTACGAAAGTCTGAACTGCTATTTTACCTAAACTATTCAGCAATTGGTTCACTGTAACATTTGCATGTTTCAGTTAACAAACTGTGAGTGATATGCAGTTACAAGTGTTCATCTTATATGCACAAATAGTAATATTGTTGATTAGAATTTTTAAAGTAAAATTTTATCAAACTATGCAAGTAATGTAATACAGAAAGTGCACAAATACGACCACTGTTATAGAAACAGTGCTCTATAAAATTAAGCACAAACTTAGTGTATGCTCAGTTATGAAGTATTTTACAATACAACTGAAGTGCCATCTTGAAGTACTGTGAATAAAATTTTGACTTAATCTATGCAAAATGACAGAACATTAAGTATTAACATGAACATTCTGCCTACAATATTTCATGCAGTATATATGAAGAGGATGTGGATAGTGCTTTGTACGTGTAAGGTGTTAGGGTAAATGGTGGACTTTCCCAGACGTTACACTTCTTGACTGCTCATGCATATGTTAAGTGTGCAGAAGAGGAAGTATTCAGCAGTGTAAGCAGCAGAAGTGCATATGTTTGCATCTGATGTGTGTTTGGCTACTGTGCTGTTTATCTGCAGTGATTTGGGCTGTGAGTGATGAAGCAATATGCTTTCAAGAATGAATTTGAGTGTTGTCCATTAAAGGTGCAAGAAAGTGGGATTTAAAATTAAGAAATATTGTAGTGAATGAGGAAAGATGTTTTCACTATAAATTTGGAAAAACTTCAAATACTAACATTGTTATTGCAATTTAACAAAGTGACACAATCTGAAGAGCTTCAGCTGTGTAAAAATCTTTTCGTGTCATAAATACCTACAACTACTGAAAGAAATATTACAATCAGGATATTGATGCAACTATATGTAGATGGATCAAGAATGTAGAAGCAACATGCAAAAACTAGAAAACTTTATTGAACATATGGGAATGAACTTATGTGGCTTGTTTAATGTGAATAGATTGAGACTCAATAAACGAAGTTTTATGTGCATCTGTTTCTGTCATACATACATGTGTTTCAGTTGCTTAAGGGCCTGTGTGCCCTTCTATGATTTTTGAAACTGACCTGCAGATTAAGTACAAGCAGTGAAATGACTAATTTTTTCTCTCTCTATGTACTTGAAATTATTGTTTTGTATGTATTCTTACTTAAGTCAAATCCCTCTAATATCAGACAAAATCAGTTTATTGCTGGTGTTACGTGATTTCATATTCACAAAAAGATACTTTGCTGTAAACAGTCAGTAAATTTTGTAATTGTGTGTATGTTTTTTTCTATTTTAATAATAATCTGGATACAAACTTTGGGGAAGATATCTTCACTGGACAATTTACCATCAAGAAATTGTTGCGGGAGATGCTACTCTTGTGAAAGATACAGATTTATCTTAATTTTGTAGTTAATGTAGCAGTGTTTTATTTATTACCAGTTTCCTTTTATACCAGCTGTTTTGTTTTATTCCAAAATATTGCAGTAGTTTTGACACTAATATTTTCATACTAATTTTCTTTTTCTGGGAGGAAATACAGTAATAAAGGCCAGTGTGTCGTTAGTCTGAAGCACTATACATCAACGCTATGTTTTGATTATGCACAATGTTGTGTTTGACCACTAGACACACAGAATTTATATTCTGTACCCAGCATTCTGAAGTAAACAGTCCAAAATGACCAACAAATTGTTTACATCAGCATAGGAAGATGCTTATAGAATACATTACTGGAAGTGGCCTTTAAGCACAATCAGAAGTCCTGGGACTGCAGCAAGATCTGCTGTGTAATGTTGAACTGTATTACCACTATAAAACTCAAAGCACTGAATACATATTTTTAAAACTTCAAGTTTATGTTGTATTCTACTTCCTAAAGCAGAAGTAAATTTTGTTGCTTATTTAAGGGTTCTCAAGAAATTGAAGAAATATGTTCAATAAAAACATTGTCATTGTATCACATGATTGATTATAGATAGATGGTGTCGCCCTGAATATTTTGTACTGTGAATTTCTATTACATGATCTCCATTCATCATGAGGTAACTTCAGATTTCACTCTACATCAGCAGTTAATAAAATGGTCTCTACAGTGGTGAGCTGAAACTGGTCTGTGGTCAGAATAATGGATACAAAATTTATCTCTTGAAACTGAACATAGTCAACTCAGTGATAAACATCTTCTCTCATGGATCTCCTACTGAGACATGCTCAAAGGACAGTTGGATATGCTGACAAATAACATTCAGTACACCTGTGAATATGTCATTATTTGAATAAAAATAAATTGTTATTGAGATTCAGAACTCTAGGAAACTAAATTTTCATTCTTTTCCTTTTTGTATTTTTGTGTATGAGTGGCACAGTCATCTCATCCAGTGACTGGAGACACTATTACCCAAATTAGGAAGTCTGACTAGAGGTTCTGTCCTTCTTAGAAATATATTTGATGCCCAGAAGGTAAGATACTTAGTGTTCACTGAAGAATATTTAGTGTGAATTGTCATATTATGATCTTACCAATAAAAACATTAGTGCAAAAAATTCACATGTTAAGCTCATATGACAATAAAACTACGTAAACATGTATTGCAAATAATTGTGTTATCATGAGTATTGATATTTTTATTTGAAGTTATCAGTCACATGGATTGTATTGAACAAGAGCTGTTTCTAAACTTGAGCACTAGTGATAGTACCTCTTGTGCCACTGCAGTACGAACTACAGAGGAACCAAGACCAGTAAGATGGTTTTGAATCAAAACAAGTGTGTTTTGGAGAGGTAAAAAGTTATCTGTTTCTAGTGATGCACTTAACTTTGGAGTGTTGTGTTATGTCTGCATGTAAGTAATATCAAATTTCTGTGTTACCTTCAGAGACAGCTGGTATTATTCTCCATATTGTAGGCTGTATGTCTATCCTAAGTAATAACAATCAAAATGTTAAAATACCACAGCAATATGTTCGGGTTGTATTGGACAACACAATTTCGGGCTGTACCTGACATAATACATAAAATAAAACTGAAATGTTCAATGAAGGCACAAAACAATTAGGGAAACTAATTTCAGCTGAAAGAGGCCGAAATGTCAACAATTTTCTCTCTATCAGTGCTTACAGAAAACTTGTTTATATCTCCAATTTCTGTTTATTCTTGTGCCAGACTAGATACCGATTTGAAAGAGAGTGAAGAGGAAGTGAATTTGATTTTTAATTGAATGGTTGCACAAATGCTGAGGGTTTTTTTTTTTTTTTTTTTTTTTTTAAGTGGCTGAAACTTTTTAAAGACTGGGTGAATCTAAATAAGAAAGATCCTGCCTTATGTGCTGTGGATAGTTAATCAAGCTACAAAGACCTAGCAATGATGACCTTTGCCAAAAGCAACCGCATCTACATGTTAACTTTGCCCCCTTCCCCTTATTTCACAGAGGCTGCAACCACTTGATGAGATGGTTATAACGTCCTTCAAAAATGCATACCATGAGGCATGGTCACTCTGGATTCAAAAGTATCCAAACCTGAAAATTGGCCTAAAAGACATAGCTGGAATGTTAAATTATACCTTTTCAAAACACACTGACTGGAACTAGTACAGTTAGGTTTAAAGTGCATGTACATTGTGCCATAAGACAAAAGTGTTTCCAGTGATTTGAAGTGTATCTCCTCATGGAACAAGTGTGATGCTTTTCAATAGTCTTACCCTGTTCCCTACACATCCATCACAACAAGGTTTATGAATGATAAAGATATGCTTGCCATACATCAACTGTCTGTGACAACATTTAGTTTCCTTAGACCCTCCTTTTCATAACCATTGGATATGTGTTCAGAACCAGGAGCCGATGAACAGATTGAAAAAGTCCATGAAGAACAATTAGAAGCAAACTACCCTTTGGCTGTCTCTTACAGAGCAACAATTTTACCTCTCCTAGCAGTTCCAGCACAAACTTTACAACCATAAAGAACAAAGAGGACTTAAAGAACAAAGAGGACTTAACACTGATGAAATCTAGCTTGAGCAGAAGAAACAAGATAAGGAGGAGAAAGGAAAGAAACCTAAGAAGTAGAAAATTGCCTGGGAAAAAGCTTGAAAGATCAATTTAACTGACTGAAGCAAAATATAGTCCTCAGATGAAACTGAAAAAAGGTCAATTCTAAAACCAAAACCTAAAATAAAAATGAATTTTATGAAGAAAGACAGGAAGAGGAACAACTGACACACTACATAATTTGCAGTGTCTAGTATCCCCACCAGTGAACATATAAATACGGGTCCAGATGAGCTAGTGTGAGTCTTGTGGCAGAGTAGGGTGGAAAAGTACCAAGGAGGGTGCATGTGGAGCATTTTATTTGCAGAACCGCTGATCCATGTGTTTACTTCCTAGCGGCAATTGGCCAGGTCAGTCAGTTGTTACTACGAGTTCAATTAACAAGGACCAGCTTTCGCATTGTGCCATGATCTTAGTTCCACATGCTAGTTGTTCCTGTCATTTGTCCTGTCACGTTTTGTGCTTTTCTCCATGTCAGTCTTTATGCAGTGTTTGGACTCTGTGCTCCTCCATAGACTGACCTGCTTGTCAAGGTTTTTCCTCTTCTTGAGTGCAGCTCCCTGGTCAAGCAACCACCAGAAGCTAGAGTAGTGACATTTGTGCCAAAAGGAAGTTTCACAGCATTGTCATGTCCCTGCATCTACAAAACAGTGAAACATTCGCAGAGGACTGGATTCAATGATACATTTGTGGGAGTTGAGCCCGGGAGAATTGTGCACATATATGGTTCAGCAGTCTTTACTACACATGTGATAGATGTTTTACTAAAGCCTGTTCTGTTCAAGACCAGACATTCTGGCCTGAGCTGCCAGAGATGGGGTGGTAGTGTGCGCCTGAGGTGTGCTTATTCATGTGAATGAATGTGCGCGTGTTTCTCTTTCTGTTTCTTTTTCTAATGAAGGCTGTGGCTGAAAGACGAAGTGTAAGTACCTTTTAATTGTGCCTGTTGGCAACTTAATGTGTCATCTTTAAAAACAGTACATAGCATTACATTATTGATATTCCAACCTGGAATTTTCACTGTTTGACGTACATAAGAAATGACACAGGGTTTTATAAACCTTTTAAGTAAGGTGTCATACTGTTTAATGTGGAGAATGTTACAGTAAAATCTTAAGAGAAATTACAATTTTGAACAAACTTATGCATCTGATACTATCTGGTCTTCACCTTGTGATAGTTGAAACTTTGTGTCGCACTTGAACCCAGATTTTATACTTTTTGTTAACAGTTTGTAAGACACTTTAACCAATATCCTTACTAAATACTGGTATTAACAGTTCATTTCTAGGGGTTGTGAGGTTGCTGGTACGAGCGCTCTGGATGTTAACAGTTTCACCCCAAAATTTGGGGAATCCCAGGTAGAGATACCGGACTTTGGTGTTTAGTGGTCAAGGGTGAGGGAGAGGCTGTGTCCAAGAAGTGCAGACAAAATATTAATTTTGGAGAATAAATAGTTCAAAAGTGACAAGAAGAAATATTTAGTCTTGGCAGTAATTGAATATTCATGGGATAATTCTGTGAGGCTAGCTGTGAAGAATCATTAGTTACGAGCAGTTGGAAGATTGTGGTATGATATGTTCATGGCAGCCATTAATAACACATGGCAAATTAATATATGTATATGTGAGTGTGTATAATAGTTGGACATCTGAAGGAGTCTCAAACAATTTCAGGTGAGGTCATTAAATACCAAAATATTCTTAATACAGGCCAGATAAAAGAAACTGACTTTTGTGGCTAAAGATGATGAGTGATGTTGGTCTCAGAGAGGCTCTAAGAACCCATAAACTTGATCTGTGTGAAATGAAAGTATGTTTAAATTTAGTGACTTATCATTTCACAACAGTCATTAATTGTAGTTCCCAGTAGGTAAAGGATGTAGTGCATAGGTTGGTTTAGGCATAAAGTATAAATAAACACTCATCTGTATATCTAATCTAATGAAAACCTTTCACTTGTCCAATTGCAGAAAGCTTGATTGGATATTATTGTTCTAAAATATATAGGAAATGTTTAAAAGTTGTTTTTAACCATTAAGTTATATGAGCACACCTCTCGGTTTGACTCAATATTTATTGTCACTGATGTTTCCACCTATAATATCCAAATTCTACCACCATAGGTTCACCAATGGGCGAACAGCGAGTGGAGGACAATTAGTTATCCTGTCTGAAGGAGTACATACACAGTGTTCCAGGAGGAATTGTCATTATTCAGGGATAGGACAGGAACAACCATCTGAACCAGAAAACTTCATATGGATATATGCCTTGTTCCAAATGGATTCCTTGATAGAACACGTGTAATGTACATTGCTATTTGTTTTTTGTGTTATTCAGTACCTTGCAGGTTTACACATGTACAACAGTTAGTAAGAAACAAAAACATGTGTTTTTGACAAAAATATGTATTTTTAATTGAACATCACTGGTAATGAAAGTTTGAATGAGGCCTGGATGCATGCTTGCAAAAAACAGGAAATCTGCATCCAAGTTCTGGTCTGCCACAAAATTGCAGTTACTGCTATAGGTTTATGACAATGCAGGTTCAGTATATGTGAATGGTTTGCACTGAAATAATTTCACCTCACTGCACCTTCATTTATGTCACTCCCATTGAGCCATTCATTTCATTGCATTGCATTTAATTAATTTCATACACATAATACTGTTTACAGATGTAAAATTGCTGCATTCTGTACACAGTATTGTTGAAAAAAGAACTTGCCATATACACTACAATACTGCATTATGGGCAAGTGAAATGCATATTATTTTCCTCTGGTTGTTCATGGCATAACAATTGAATGCCTAAAGCTTTGTCCACGGGAAATATTTTTAAAATGTGAGTAGAAACTTGAGCCTGCAGAAAACTTCAATACCAATAAAGTATCTGAGCCAATTAAATTGGGGAGGAGATGCAATTCTTTAATTACTGGCAGCTCAGATGCTTAACAGGCACATTCTTTATGGAAATTAATACTAAGAGATGGCAGAAATGTACTTTGAGGAACTGATTCAACAAGATAAAATTGAGATAAGAGAGAACAGCAGGATGTTACCAATCCCATGTGAGAATCCACAATGGTTTTACTATGCCTTTTCCATGAAAGTGTAGAAAAGAGTAATATAATTAAACTCCATACACTGTTTAATATATTGTAAATTGCAAACATGTTATTGCAATGTAAATCAGAAAGTAAATGTTTGGGGAATATGGCAATCAGTCATGAAACTATCTCTATAAACAAGACTGCTGGGACATGGTAATTAGCCAGTTTGAATTCTCTTAATAGGAGAAACTTGCACCACCATGTTTCAGCTGACAAGGGGAAGAGAGATGGTAGTTTACAGTTATTCATTACCAGATTGTGTTTCATTTTCTGGGTTAGATCCTAAATGTGCCTGTAGTCTCTCATAGATGTAGAGCATGTGACACAGTGAACTGTAATCTGTGTAGCATATTGGAGGACTTGAAAACAGCTTTTGTGCTATTTGAGGAATGTGCCAGCAATGAGTTTTAACTTTTTCTTTATTTGTCAAAAACACAAATTCAGCACTGTAGCCTAATTAAAAATATTTCTTAGTTGGCATCTGCTACGTATTGCTACAGTGTTACCTCAACGAACTCAGCTGTCACTCAATTAAGGCTAAAGTTGCATGGGGAACTAGCTGCTCATAATGGTAGAGTTTGCTGTTTCCAGCTGCAGTTAGTGATCGTCAAACAGACTGTGGGCAAGTCTCTGTACTCCAAATGCCAAAGGCCGTGCAGTTCAAATAATGTAAGTGAATGGCACTGGTTAACACTGTGCTTGATGATGATAGCTCTGAATGTAGGAACTCATTTCTGAGGCATGAAGTGGCAACTAACTAATGATTTTATAGCAGACTACATACTCTTTATGTAGAGCTCACAGCCACCACCTCTTATATAGATATGTACACAGATATAAGCCACAGCTGCAAAATACTAACACAAATTTTTTACAGACGAATGGAAAAACTAGTAGAAGCCAACCTTGGGGAAGATCAGTTTGGATTCCGTAGAAACACTGGAACACGTGAGGCAGTACTGACCTTACGACTTATCTTAGAAGAAAGATTAAGGAAAGGCAAACCTACATTTCTAGCATTTGTAGACTTAGAGAAAGCTTTTGACAATGTTGACTGGAATACTCTCTTTCAAATTCTAAAGGTGGCAGGGGTAAAATACAGGGAGCGAAAGGCTATTTACAATTTGTACAGAAACCAGATGGCAGTTATAAGAGTCGAGGGACATGAAAGGGAAGCAGTGGTTGGGAAGGGAGTAAGACAGGGTTGTAGCCTCTCCCCGATGTTATTCAATATGTATAGTGAGCAAGCAGTGAAGGAAACAAAAGAAAAATTCAGAGTAGGTATTAAAATCCATGGAGAAGAAATAAAAACTTTGAGGTTCGCTGATGGCATTGTAATTTAGTCAGAGACAGCAAAGGACTTGGAAGAGCAGTTGAACGGAATGGACAGTGTCTTGAAAGGAGGATATAAGATGAAAATCAACAAAAGCAAAACGAGGATAATGGAATGTAGTCGAATTAAATCGGATAATGCTGAGGGAATTAGATTAGGAAATGAGACACTTAATGTAGTTTTGCTATTTGGGGAGCAAAATAACTGATGATGGTCGAAGTAGAGAGGATATAAAATGTAGACTGGCAATGGCAAGGAAAGCGTTTCTGAAGAAGAGAAATTTGTTAACATCGAGTATAGATTTAAGTGTCAGGAAGTCATTTCTGAAAGTATTTGTATGGAGTGTACCCATGTATGGA
This sequence comes from Schistocerca piceifrons, assembly GCF_021461385.2. Lineage (NCBI taxonomy): Eukaryota > Metazoa > Arthropoda > Insecta > Orthoptera > Acrididae > Schistocerca > Schistocerca piceifrons. Next base: position 704,361,970 of record NC_060138.1, read on the forward strand.
AGTGAAACATGGACGATAAATAGTTTGGACAAGAAGAGAATAGAAGCTTTCGAAATGTGGTGCTACAGAAGAATGCTGAAGATTAGATGGGTAGATCACATAACTAATGAGGAAGTATTGAATAGGATTGGGGAGAAGAGAAGTTTGTGGCACAACTTGACTAGAAGAAGGGATCGGTTGGTAGGACATGTTTTGAGGCATCAAGGGATCACAAATTTAGCATTGGAGGGCAGCGTGGAGGGTAAAAATCGTAGAGGGAGACCAAGAGATGAATACACTAAGCAGATTCAGAAGGATGTAGGTTGCAGTAGGTACTGGTTGATGAAAAAGCTTGCACAGGATAGAGTAGCATGGAGAGCTGCATCAAACCAGTCTCAGGACTGAAGACCACACCAACCAACCAACACAGATATAATGTATATAGGAATATAGCTGTAACACAACACATGCCATATTAATACCCATAAATCCACTGGATGACAGAGGTCTGAACCTCTAAAATCCATTGTGGGAAAAAAATAAATAGTGACTGGTAACAATAAACTTGTTTTATTATATCGCTCACAGAGTAAAGCCTAACCAAAAATGTTCACGTTTTACATAAAACACACATTGTAAAAGAGAGGCGTCAATGTGTGAGAAAGAAGTCTGTTATAGCTATGCAACTGACCAACTGCTCAAGGTCTCCAAATCAACAGTGCCATATTCTCACTTCCTTTTGCTGAAAATTTAGTGTGAAAAACTGCAGGGATTTGAATGTGGTGCCCTTGAGAATGTGATAAAGAAAATATAGAACAACATAAGCTACTGCCATCACTGACAATTATGTCAAAAGCTTTTGGACTTCGGTACTCTGACATTTTTATAGAATCTTCTAACATGGTTGTTTGGTTTTCTTGGTGAGTACTTCCAGGAACTAGCTTCACCATATAATATGGCCCACTCTCAAACTTGAACTAATTTAAGTACAAACCTACAGAAATGAAAATTTGTGCAAGATTGGGACCTGAACCCAAATTCCCTAGTTATTGGGAGTGGTCCTTAACCATTAGGGTTTCTGAACACACCTCTTGGCCAGGCCTCACTCAAACTTACACTGCCACATGTCCCACATATGGTTTCTGAGCACTGTTACTGGAGGTCCTCCCATGCATTATGTGGGAATAGCACCACTGGCGGAAGGGAGTTGGTGGAGGATGTTGACCTATCTACCACAAGAGCTTTATATGAAATGAATTAATTGTTCTGAAATGAAATAAATGGATCAGTAGCGTTGAAAGTGATGGTGGTAGTGTTCAAGAATTATGGGTGGAAACATCAGTGACTATAAAAGTTTGGATTAGATCTGGAAGTGTGCCTAGATGGCTTATTGGTTAAGGCTACTGCTTCTGATAAGCACTAAATCTGGGTTGTAGTCCCAGTTGGCACACTTTTCTGTTGTCCCTATTGGTTAATTATGGTGCAGGTTCAAGATATCTGAAAGGTTTGCAATGGTATTATTTCAAGTTGTGTAATCTCCATCAATTTCAATTTAAGTACAGGATTATCAGCATTTTTTTCACAATAGATGTTAATACGGGCTGACATTATCATGACTGGTGGAAGCATTCATTAGTGTACTATAGGCTGGAGAGGGGGGCAGGAGTTACACTTGGTATGCCTGTCATGTCTTTGTACCACTGACAGCAAGTAGCTATGCTGCCAATAGTTTAAAGCCAGCATCATGATGAAAATTTTGGTTGCCTCTGACTTTTAATTTACATTGCTAAAATATAAATCTGTCTGGATAGCTGTTCATGTTAAAGGACCGCTTCCAGGAGAGGAAGCTGTGCCGGCCATGGATGAAATCCGTTCCTCAGATTAATATCCAAGGTCAGTGTGACAGGCAGCCTTGATGCGATCTTTAAGCATTTTCCAACATATGACAAAGTGAATACCAGGCTGGTACCCAAGTCCTATGTAGGTTACATGATTAACAAACATTTATTAAATTTTCCCACACTTTCACCTGACTAACATTAAATGCAGACAGTGTGATACACACATTCTGTCTCAAGGAGTAATGGGAGAGGTGAAAGGAATTAACCAAGCCAAATGTGTTTATAAGCATGCCAAACGCTGTGTGCAAATGTTGGACAAAGGCACAAGAAAAAGAAGAATATCGTTAAAACATGACTATTAGCAAAGTCTATATTTTCACCATATTTTTCACTGTGTTCAGCTAAGGCTGAATTTCTGGGTTGCTTGAGGTGAACATTGTTGTTCATGCTCTTAAATTGTTAATTAACTGGACAAGTTGTCTCTCCAATGTACATTTTACTACACGTGCATGTAATTTCATGCACTCCAGCAGTCCGTAGTAGTTTTGGTTCATCTTTTATCAGTTTCATAATATCTTCCACTTTATGGTTGGTGGAGAGGGGGCGGGGGGAACTGATTCAGACCTTTACAGTGGAAAACGTGCGGTCAGTAGTAGACACGTGCTTAAGATTCCACCCTCCAGTATACCAATGAAAGGTAGCACCTGCTACAACAGAATCATTCAGTAACCAATATCATCAGCGTCTGTGTTGACAAAAATGGAGATATTGTCCTTAAATTTGTACAAGTTTGAATGTTCTGCAAGTAGATAGATATATCAGATCATGAATTTGTATAGGACTCATACAGTACCTAGATCAAAGACCTTCTCAAGCAAACAAAAATGTTCTCTGGCATGACCATTCACATTATATACTGAATAAAGATGCTATTAAAATCACAGTGCAATGTGTTAACCTGTTGTCAAAGCAATCAGCAGACTTGAAGGTGACCTTGAAAATGCCCTGATCTAGTGTTACAGAATTATCATAGATCATTATCTATATTTATATTACACACATCAAAAAAAGTTTTGCATCGCCCGTGTTCCCAGAGCTCATGAAGACAGACATTGACTGTGGATATTGTATCACAGACACAGTCTCTTTGACTGTTCAGAGATGTCACCAATCCCTCACAAAGATGTAAACAGCCATGCATGAGCAGCGCCTATTAGATGGAGGGGATCCAACAGCCAATCAGATCAGTCATCCCACCAGAAGGAGGTACATATCTCGTGTTGTCTGTAGATCAACCATGCCTAGACAGTCAATACCGCGGTTTGACTGCATCCGCATTGTTACTTTGTGCCAGGAAGGGCTCTCAACAAGGGAAGTGTCCAATCGTCTCGGAGTCAACCGAAGCAATGTTGTTTGGACATGTAGGAGATACAGAGACACACGAACAGTCAATAACATGCCTCACTCAGGCAGCCCAAGGACATCTTGTTAATACTCAAACTGTGGGTAATAGGCTGCATAATGTGCAACTTCACTCCCGACGTCCATCGTGAGGTCCATCTTTGTAACCACGAAACCATGCAGCGCGGTACAGATGGGCCCAACAACATGCTGAATGGACGCTCAGGATTGGCATCACGTTCTCTTCAACGATGTGTGTCGCATATGCCTTCAACCAGACAATCGTCGGAGCTGTGTTTGGAGGCTACCCGGTCAGGCTGAACACCTTGGACACACTGTCCAGCAAGTGCAGCAAGGTGGAGTTTTGCTGTTTTGGGGTGGCATTATGTGGGGCCAACGTACGCTGCTGGTGGTCATGGAAGGCACCATAACAGCTGTACAATATGTGAATTCCATGCTCCAACTGATAGTGCAACCATATCGACAACATATTGGTGAGGCAATCGTCTGGATGGATGACAATTTGATCCCCCATCGTGCACATCTTGTGAATGATTTTATTCAGGATAACGACATCGCTCGACTAGAGTGACCAGCATGTTCTCCAGACGTGAACAGTATTGAACATGCCTGGGTAGATTGAAAAGAGCTGTTTATGGACAATATGACCCACCAACCACTCTGAGGGATCTATGCTGAATCGCCGTTGACCAACAGTGCCTTGATGAACTTGTGGATAGTATGGCTCGACGAATACAGGCATGCATCAATGCAAGAGGACATGCTACTGGGTATTAGAGGTTCCGGTCTTTACCACCGTCTCTCATGGTCTCACTGTATGGTGGTTCAACATGCAATGTGTGGTTTTCATGATCAGTAAAAAGGGCGGAAATGATGTTTATGTTGATCAGTATTTCAATTTTCTGTACAGGTTCCAGAATTCTCGAAATCGAGGTGATGCAAAACTTTTTTTGATGTGTGTATAACAGGCAACACCAACATAGTCCCTCTCTGTTTGCAGTGAATACTGTTACTGCAGTTCAAAGCTATAGTATTAAAATGTAGAAGGAAATGGCATGGTTGTATCTGGAATAAATCTTATGCACCTAACTAAGTACCCCATTCAAACCTCTGCAAAAATGAAAGTTGCAAGAACAGTCACAGAATTCTACCTTATTCTTAATGCATAAAATAATTTACGATCTGATTCATATGCTTTTAATTTTTACATTCGGCAGTGTTGGAAGAACTCATTGTTAAAGATTAAACAAAGGGGAAGTAATTCCTAATGATGATCTAAATAACATTTCATTAATATCTCAACTATATTAGCATGAGTGCATAGTTTGTTTCACTGCAATGTTATAAGCAGTGGCGGCTCCTGCGTAAGAGCACAATTGCACGTGAACACCCTGACTTTCGACATGTTGCTGATTTATTGGTTATTTTTCTTCGAATGTTGTTAAACGTAACATATATGCCATAACCTGAAAGAAATGGCACTTAAATCTACTGTGCTACTGTTCTTCCAGACTGAAAATTGGCAACAGGGTCGCGAGCACACCTTCAGTTCTGCCCGTTTTAAGGAGCTTCTGCGCATGAGCAACTCATGTGACATAATTGCTTTATAGGCCAAATACATACAGATTTGATAAACAACATGCACGGTTCACAATATGCACACCTAGCCCTTGCCACTCAACTAGAAATTTACATCACTACCACCAGATGATAGCCCACTGCAGCAGACTTTTATCTACGTTCGCTCAGAATGAACACTGCTAGATGATAGCATACTACTCAGATATGCTAAATCATAAAATTAGTTATAGTACCGTATACTAAGTTATGAATTTTATCATACAGTAATCCATTTGAGGTGCTGAGAATCATAAGGGCCTAAAGCACATCATTGTCTATTGTGAGAATGTAGCATTTATTCATGATTCTCACATATGTTGATCTTACGGTGAGTCAGGTTTATCTGTGCTGTAGGCCCACATTGTATATATGAAAATTCACAAAAAGCTGTATCACTGGTTTCTCTGATATTCACTTAAATGTGGGATTGATGGCTGTGTGCTTTAGACCCTTTGGATCTCGGTGCCTCATTTGTAATCTAGTCAAGTGACCATGTTGGTAGAAATTATTGTTTGAGTTTAATCATTTCCACAAATGGCACTTTGAGGTTGGTTGTTTACTGTATGGGAACCTGCTTTCGTGTGCAGTGACCACATGAACTGTATTGAACCTATTTTAAATACTAACAGAAAAGTAAAGTTGTGAGAACGGGTTATGAGTAGCGCTTGGGGCACTTAGCTGGTAGAGCACTTCCCCGCGAAAGGCAAAGGTCCCCAGTTCGAGTCTCGGCCCGACACACAGCTTTAATCTGCCAGCAAGCTTCATATCAGTGCACACTCCACTATGGAGTGAAAATCTCATTCTGGGAAAAGAAAAGTAAATTACCAGGAAAATTTAGCCGCAAAAGAAAAGATCCTTGTACTGTGAGTGGGACGAAATCAATTAAGCGTGACTACAAGCGAACAGTAAACAAAGAAGTGAACAGTATTAACTTGCTGATCAGCGTAACTATTATACTGCAGATACTATTAATTTCACACTCTCAAATTTAACTGAATCTAAAAATTTGTGAACACCCAAAATGTACACTCACGGGCCGCCATTGGTTCTAATATGAACATATTGACCCAATTTAATTTCTTGATATTACTGCTGTAGTTATTCTAAAACCAATTTGTTTCCACCCTTCTAAAACTATTTTTCCCAGCATTTTTCTTTATAAAGACAACATGCTTAGTATTTCTTTATTGGCCACTGCCATCTTACTCCAAATGAAAAGCTCATTGTCACCATATGCAACCCGTCAACAGGAACGCACAAATTTTATTGAACAACAGAAAATTGTGTTGGTAATCCATGGAAAAGGCCACATACTAACTACAAATAGAGAATTTAGAATTATGCTCTATTCTTACGGACAAGAAAAATTTCGCAAAAACGATAACGCGAACTTAGCAGCTTCTAGTGAAATATCGCGAAATCATCTACCTTACGAGATTTTACTAAGACTTGTAATTCTGCTGTACAAAAATTTTATAAATCTGTGGGCGGCAATCTACTAATATTAGTAACTGATAGCTGTTGAATGTTAAAACTGGACTTTGACTTCCGATCTTTTCAAGGCCGAAGTTCGTGAATAATATTAAAATGAAAACTCAACTATCGCGTAACGAACTTCGATAAGATGACGAAAACGTCACCGAATTTAGAAAGAAAAAAAAAAAAAAACATTCCGTTGAATTTGTCAAAAAATCGCCGAATTCGACAAAAAACAATTACTAATTTGGTAAAATCAATACCGAATCAGACAAAACTTTGCAAAAAACACGGAATTTGACAAAACTCACCAAATTTTGCAAAAACAGCAGCGAATGAAAAAAATAACACAAAATTTAAAAAAACTGACATTGAATATGGCAAAAAACACGAATTTGGCAAAAACTACACTGAATTCGGCAAAGAAATAAAACGAATTTAGCAAGAACAACTAATGCAGCAAAAAACAATATCGAAATCGAAAAAAAAACTTGGAATTTGGTAAAAAAACACAGAATCTGGCAAAAACAAAGAAAGTAGTAAAAGAATACATCTAATTTTGCAAGAAACACCAAATTTACCAAAAAATAAACCGAATCTGTCCAAAAATACCATCAATTTTCCCCGACAGTAACATCAAAATTTGCCGTAAAATACGACTTTTTCCTCTTCCTTATTTATTCTTGTCTCATACACTTCAAATAAGATCTTATACAATTAGCAAAACGGGTATTATTAAAACAAATCAGACTAGTATTCTCCTGCTTATTAACTACTAGTAAATACTAACATTTATGTGAATACTGATTGCGACTGTAAAAAGACACTCTACTAAGAGCTGGAAGGAGAGCTGTAACTATATGGCTCTGAGCACTATGAGACTTAAACATCTGAGGTCATCAGTCCCCTTGAACTTAGTACTACTAAAACCTAATCAACCTAACCCGCGACCGTGGCGCTGTAACTATTCTCAGTGAGCATTACGGGCACCAATCTCAGTATATCCCAATGTCCAGTTCAGACATCCAAATCCACATCCCATTACCGGTAGCTAATAATATTGATAAATTACTTTATGCTATACTGTCCAACAGACTTTCAAATCTGATTGCAAGCGAATATTTGTAATATAGTACTGATCATTTCTAGAAGGTTCTCAAAATTTTGTATGTCTGTAATGTTTGCATATTCTTGAATATTCAATGTATGTACAAACGGCAGCACTCTCCACTCAGGAGGCGGTTGCTGTTCGTACATTGGTATCCATAGCAAATGTGCTTTCAGTGCTAAATGTTATATTTCACCAGTAACCATGCTGCTTTTGGATTTGGACTTGCTTATGGTTACGATGTGACATTTGGTGGAGATACCAGGTAGTTAAAAACATCTACAGACTCTAATTATGCAATGTGAAAGTTGTCACCTAGACAGACCGGGATTGGAATACAAACAAAACATCATACCCAATTAATTCCAAAGCAGCAGTAAGTCAGTAGCCTAACAGACATGGATCAGTGTTCTGGAGATGGTTGTCAGGAATATATGAAATGGCGGAAACAGATTAGATTAGATTAGATTAATACTAGTTCCATGGATCATGAATACGATATTTCGTAATGATGTGGAACGAGTCAAATTTTCCAATACATGACATAATTAAGTTAATTTAACAACATAATTAAGTTAATATAACAACTTTTTTATTTTTGTTTTTTTAATTTTTTTAATATTTTTTTGTTTGGTTTTTTTTTTCTTAATTTATATCTAAAAATTCCTCTATGGAGTAGAAGGAGATGTCATTCAGAAATTCTTTTAATTTCTTCTTAAATACTTGTTGGTTATCTGTCAGACTTTTAATACTATTTGGTAAGTGACCAAAGACTTTAGTGGCAGTATAATTCACCCCCTTCTGTGCCAAAGTTAGATTTAATCTTGAATAGTGAAGATCATCCTTTCTCCTAGTATTGTAGTTATGCACACTGCTGTTACTTTTGAATTGGGTTTGGTTGTTAATAACAAATTTCATAAGAGAGTATATATACTGAGAAGCTACTGTGAATATCCCTAGAATGTCTGCAGGATGATCTTAGGTGGACTCAAGCTATTATTCTGATTACACACTTTTGTGCAATAAATACTTTATTTCTCAGTGATGAATTACCCCAAAATATGATGCCATATGCAAGCAATGAGTGAAAATAGGCGTAGTAAGCTAATTTACTAAGATGTTTATCACCAAAATTTGCAATGACCCTTATTGCATAAGTAGCTCAACTCAAACGTTTCAGCAGATCATCAATGTGTTTCTTCCAATTTAATCTCTCATCAATGGACACACCCAAAAATTTTGAATATTCTACCTTAGCTATATGCTTCTGATTAAGCTCTATATTTATTAATGGCGTCATACCATTTGCTGTACGGAACTGTATGTACTGTCTTATCAAAACTCAGTGAGAGTCCGTTTACAAGGAACCATTTAGTAATTTTCTGAAAGACATTATTGACAATTTCATCAGTTAATTCTTGTTTGTCAGGTGTGATTACTATACTTGTACCATCAGCAAAGAGAACTAACTTTGCCTATTCATGAATATAGAATGGCAAGTCATTAATATATATTAAGAACAACAAAGGACCCAAGACCGACCCTTGTGGAACCCCATTGTTGATAGTTCCCCAGTTTGAGGAATGTGCTGATCTTTGCATATTATGAGAACCGCTTATTTCAACTTCCTGCAGTCTTCCAGTTAGGTACGAATTAAACCATTTGTGCACTGTCCCACTCATGCCACAATACTTGAGCTTGTCTAGCAGAATTTCATGATTTACACAATCAAAAGCCTTTGAGAGATCACAAAAAATCCCAATGGGTGGTGTTAGGTTATTTAGATCATTCAAAATTTGATTGGTGAAAGCATATATGGCATTTTCTGTTTAAAAACCTTTCTGGAAACCAAACTGACATTTTGTTAGTACTTCATTTTTACAGATATGTGAAGCTACTCTTGAATACATTACTTTCTCAGAAATTTTGGATAAAGCTGTTAGAAGGGAGATTGGATGATAATTGTTGACATCAGATCTATCCCCTTTTTTATGCAAAGGTATAACAATAGTATATTTCAGTCTATCAGGGAAAATGCCCTGTTCCACAGAGCTATTACACAGATGGCTGAGAATCTTACTTATCTGTTGAGAACAAGCTTTTAGTATTTTGCTGGAAATGCCATCAATTCCATGTGAGTTTTTGCTTTTAAGCAAGTTTATTATTTTCCTAACTTCAGAGGGAGAAGTGGGTGAGATTTCAATTGTATCAGATTGCGTAGGTATGGCCTCTTCAATTAACAGTCTAGCATCTTCAAATGAACACCTGGATCCTAGTATATCTACAACATTTAGAAACTGATTATTAAAAATATTTTCAACTTCTGACTTTTTGTTCGTAAAGTTGTCATTCAATTTGATGGTAATACTGTCTTCCTGTGCTCTTCAATCTAGTCGCAAAATACGAGTGGGATGACATGATGTGTTTGGCAAATGTATACTTTTACTTGGATGGCAAAGCTCAGCAGTGGCTCGAGAACAATGAAGAGAAGCTCAATAAATTGGGCAGATTCCAGTCCGAAATGAAGAAAACATTTGGTGACATTTGGCAGCAAGTCCACTTAGAAGCAGAACAATTGAAGACCAGGGCAACCCTGGGCTGCATTGTCAATGTCAAAACGACAAAAGCCTATAAAATCTCACATTAAATGAAAGGAGTCACAGCAGACATGTTGGGGGGGGGGGGGGGGTTGATTTGGGGGAAGAGACCAAACAGCGAGGTCGTTGGTCTCATGGGATTCGGGAAGGATGGGAAAGGAAGTCGGTCCCGGAATTTGCCTGAAGTGGTTTAGGGAAATCACAGAAAACCTAAATCAGGATGGCCGGACATAGGATTGCACCGTCGTCCTCCCAAATGCGAGACCAGTGTGCTAACCACTGCGCCACCTTGCTCGGTGTATCAGGTTCATGTGTTAAATGATGTCACAATATGACAGGAATTCATCAGCTGGCCAGTGCATCACGAAAATGCAACAATAAAGAATTGGATGAAAGAGGTATGACCAAATGTGACCCTATAGCAGTTGTGGAAGACCACCACCATGACGTTGCCTCTCTCATATGCCTGACAGTGCGAAGAGTTACACTGATTTATATCAACCAAGCCCACGCCTACTACAGTAGTACAAGTTTATATGACAACTAGCTCTGCAGACGACGAAGAAATTGAAGAAATGTATGATGAAATAAAAGAAATTATTCAGATAGTGAAGGGAGAGGAAAATTTAATAGTCATGGGTGACTGGAATTCGGTAGTAGGAAAAGGGAGAGAAGGAAATAAAGTAGGTAAATATGGATTGGAGGGAAGAAACACTTGGTTCAAGAATCATAAAAGAAGGTTGTATACATGGAAGAAGCCTGGAGATACTGACAGGTTTCAGATAGATTACATAATGGTAAGACAGAGATTTAGGAACCAGGTTTTAAACTGGTAGACATTTCCAGGGGCAGATGTGGACTCTGATCACACACTATTGGTTATGAACTGTAGATTAAAACTGAATAAACTGCAAAAAGGTGGGAATTTAAGGAGATGGGACCTGGATAAACTGAAAGAACCAGAGGTTGTACAGAGTTTCAGGGAAAGCACAAGGAAACAATTGACAGGAATGGGGGAAAGAAATACAGTAGAAGAAGAATGGGTAGCTTTGAGAGATTTAGTAGTGAAGGCAGCAGAGGACCTAGTAGGTAAAAAGACGAGGGCTGGTAGAAATCCTTGGGTAACAGAAGAAATACTGAATTTAATTGATGAAAGGAGAAAATATAAAAATGCAGTAAATGAAGCAGGCAAAAAGGAATACAAATGTCTCAAAAACGAGATCGACAGGAAGTGTAAAATGGCTAAGCAGGGATGGCTAGAGGACAAATGTAAGGATGTAGAGGCTTATCTCACTAGGGGTAAGATAGATACTGCCTACAGGAAAATTAAAGAGACCTTTGGAGAAAAGAGAACCACTTGTACGAATATCAAGAGCTCAGATGGAAACCCAGTTCTAAGCAAAGAAGGGAAAGCAGAAAGGTGGAGGGAGTATATAGAGGGTCTATACAAGGGCAGTGTACTTGAGGACAATATTATGGAAATGGAAGAGGATGTAGATGAAGATGAAATGGGAGATATGATACTGCGTGGAGAGTTTGACAGAGCACTGAAAGACCTGAGTCGAAACAAGGCCTCGGGAGTGGACATTAGAACTACTGACGGCCTTGGGACAGCCAATCCTGACAAAACTCTACCATCTGGTGAGCAAGATGTATGAGACAGGCGAAATACCCTCAGAATTCAAGAAGACTATAATAATTCCGATCCCAAAGAATGCAGGTGCTGACAGATGTGAAAATTACCTAACAATCGGTTTAATAAGTCACGGAAGCAAAATACTAATGCGTATTCTCTACAGACGAATGGAAAAACTAGTAGAAGCTGACCTCGGGGAAGATCAGTTTGGATTCCGTAGAACTATTGGAACACATGAGGCAATACTGACCCTACGACTTATCTTAGAAGCTGGATTAAGGAAAGGGAAACCTACGTTTCTAGCATTTGTAGACTTAGAGAAAGCTTTTGACAATGTTGACTGGAATACTCTCTTTCAAATTCTGAAGGTGGCAGGGGTAAAATACAGGGAGCGAAAGGCTATTTACAATTTGTACAGAAACCAGATGGCAGTTATAAGAGTCAAGGGGCACGAAAGGGAAGCAGTGGTTGGAAAGTGAGTGAGACAGGGTTGTAGCCTATCCCCAATGTTCTTCAATCTGTATATTGAGCAAGCAGTGACGGAAACAAAAGAAAAATTTGGAGTAGGTATTAAAATCCATGGAGAAGAAATAAAAACTTTGAGGTTCGCCGATGACATTGTAATTCTGTCAGAGACAGCAAAGGACTTGGAAGAGCAGTTGAACGGAATGGACAGTGTCTTGAAAGGAGGATATAAGATGAACATCAACAAAAGCAAAATGAGGATAATGGAATGTAGTTGAATTAAGTCAGGTTATGCTGAGGGAATTAGATTAGGAAATGAGACACTTAATGTAGTAAAGGAGTTTTGCTATTTGGGAAGCAAAATAACTGATGATGGTCAAAGTAGAGAGGATATAAAATGTAGACTGGTAATGGTAAGGAAAGCGTTTCTGAAGAAGAGAAATTTGTTAAAATCGAGAATAGATTTCAGTGTCAGGAAGTCGTTTCTGAAAGTATTTGTATGGAGCGTAGCCATGTATGGAAGTGAAACATGGACGATAACTAGTTTGGACAAGAAGAGAATAGAAGCTTTCAAAATGTGGTGCTACAGAAGAATGCTGAAGATTAGGTGGGTAGATCATATAACTAATGAGGAGGTATTGGATAGGATTGGGGAGAAGAGAAGTTTGTGGGACAACTTGACTAGAAGAAGGGATCGGTTGGTAGGACATGTTCTTAGGCATAAAGGGATTACCAATTTAGTATTGGAAGGCAGCGTGGAGGATAAAAATCGTAGAGGGAGACCAAGAGATGAATACACTAAACAGATTCAGAAGGATGTAGGTTGCAGCAGGTACTGGGAGATGAAGAAGCTTGCACAGGATATAGTAGCATGGAGAGCTGCATCAAACCAGTATCAGGACAGAAGACCACAACAACAACAACATATCAACCAGTAATGTCGGACCGAGTACACAAGAGGCAACAGTCATCAAGTCATCAATGCCTGCCCCATACATCTGGAGGTAACAGAGAATGTTGGGGAAAAGGTGTCTCAGTCTTTAGTACCAATCTCCACCACCATCCAATGCATTGGGAAGAATGGACTCGACCATAACCATCAAAGGACAACCAAGCAACAAAGGTACAACCAGCACCTCCACCAAGTGCAGCACCCCACACATGGAGAGACATTTAAAGAACAGAGGACAACACGTCAGTATGTTTCCACTGTGACCCCCTGGATGCTTACACTACTGCAGGGAAAGAAGACAACTATTACACCTCAGGATATGAACCATCACAACAATTCTATTCATTCCAGTAGATTGCAGACGATTGTATGAGGGTAGTTTGATAAGTGTGGTAACTTTCTATGCAAGAATGGAACATTTTGTTGCGTCTTGATGGATGGTAAGCTTGATTATTCCAAGGATCACATAAAAAATTTCAACTACATACAACACACGGTTCATTGTTGATAGCCACTGGTATTTGTCAGTGTGTAGACTGTGACTGAAAACAGAGGAAACCAAGTTTCACGCCATTCTAAACATTTTCTTTTGAAGGATTAGACTTCCACACAAATCAAAACAGAGTTGTATGATATACTTATATGGATATGGTGTCTGTTCTTTCAGACATGTCTGAAAGAACAGACACCATATCCATATAAGTATATAGTTCTGGCAATACCGGCCATGACCTCCCCCTTCTGTGCAGATGCACACATATTATCCAAACTCTTACGGGACTTGGTAAGAATATCTTCCACGAGTAATGAGTGTGTTGGGTAGAGACACTACGAATGTAGTGTGTGGACATATAAGGTGAGAATGTGGGTCTCGCAGAAGACATGCGCGAGACAGTCCCTGCAGCCACGTTATCCTCTGTGCCCTCGGTGGCTCAGATGGATAAAGTGTCTGCCATGTAAGCAGGATGTCTCGGGTTCGAGTCCCAGCTGGGGCACACATTTTCACCTGTCCCCATTGATATATATCAACGCCCGTCAGCAGCTGAAGAGTTGCATGAAGTTCACGTGGATGCTGCACCATCATTGAAGAGCATTTACTTTTGGATTAATAAATTTAAATGTGGTCTGACAACCACTGAAGCCAAAATGCAATCTGGTCATCTAATTCAGGTCACCACAAAGGAAAACACTGACAAAATATGTGTTACAGTGATGCAAGACTGCTGCATGACTGAGCGAGTGTGTAATATCCTGCATGGATAATTTGTTACAAAGAAGCCGTGTGTGATGTGGGTGCTGCGATTGCTTACAGTCAACCAAAAGTGCATCCAGCACAACATTTCAACACAATGTCTGGCGATTTTAAGACCTTTTGCACTAATTTGTGACTGGTGATGAAATGTGGATCTATCGCTACCCAGCATATTAAAAATGGCAGTTAAAACAATGGACAAAGTCTGGTGAATGCGAACCAACAAAGGCAAAGATCATTTTATCAGTTGGTAAGATGTTGATCACAGTTTTTTGGGATTTCTGAGAAGTAATCCTCATAGATTACTTGGAAAAAGGCAGAACCATAATGGGACCCTTTTGTGCTTCATTTTTGGATTGTTTGAAACTTCTATTTGCCAGAAAAAGACTAAGGTTGGCACACAAAAACGTGCTCTTTCACCAGGTTAATGCAACATCCCACACATTAGCGATAAAAATGATGTAAGTGCATGAATTTGGCACTGAATTGGTTGCTCATCCACCGCATTCATCAGACATAGCCCAAAGCGACTTTTTCCTGTTCCCTAACGTGAAACACTGGCTTGCTGTGAAGAAATTTTCATCAAATGAGAGTTTGGTGGAACCTATTTTTCTGATGGGATAAAAAAGCTGGAGGATCACTAGACCAAGCGTATATCCCTCAAAGGAGACTGATGGCAAGTAAGGTGAATCGTTTACAAAACAAACATTTTATCTTGCTTCTTTTACCAGGCTTATCAGACACTCACAGTTGACCCTTGGGACAAAGTTCTTTGCCATAGTCTAGACAAGATCCCTTCCCAAGATGCCACAGCCTTTCCTCATCACCGCAAAGTGGTACCAGACACTCTCCTATCTGCCAAATTGAGGATAACTAAGGGAGGTGACCATCTATGACGGTGGGGTAAAACAGGTGAAAATCCTCTATGGATGACAGTTACCGATATGACAGGAAATCTCTTCAACCGCCGACTAGTCAAGGCAGTAGTTGCCTCAGGAACTTCTTTTTCTGTAATGTCAAGTGATTATCATCACCAGCTAAAGAAGACTATTTTCCAAGATACGAAAAAAATTATGCTGAAGTTCACAAGTGGGAAATACCTTCAGCACACAGGAACGTGTATAGGAAGAATAACAATCAATGATTGAATGCAGCCCTTCGTTTGTTGTTATAGCAGAATGCATTCATAAAGTTATTCTCGGATGGGGCCTCTTGTAGGCATCACAAGCAGTCACAGTCTTTGGAAAATCAGAGCTCCAGATTGACAAAGCTATTCCAACAAGCACACAAAATAAAGATTGCTTTGCACAGTCATTTCCCATTGCCGACACTCTTATCCTCCAGCATCAATTAGATGAGTTCCAGTTGTCATTCTAGACTCTCAGTTAAACTGTGAAGCTTTTGACAGGTGTAAAGAGGTTCTCAGTTCCACAAAAGAAGAAAGAAGTCAACATACCAGTGACAACTGTAAGCACTGTAGGTATTCAGTGAGAACATTGGATCAGTAATTCCCATGCGCATCCACAACTCATCCCTAAAGGGAACAGCCAAACCAGTCCAGAGCAGACAGCTGAGTGTCGCTGATGAAGAACTGTACTCTACTAACATTACAGACAACATAGTGGATGAAAATACCATTGAACTGACAAGAGGAACTGGCCCAACTGAGTAACAATATCAGTGAGTGTTCGCCATTCTGTGCCAATTTTCGGATGATTTAAAATCCAGAGTTGAGAATAGTTCGACCAAGCTGTCTGTGGCAAAGCACTATATCAATACTGGGGTTAATCCATCAAGTCGCCTGTGCTTGTATAGGGTATTGCTGGCTGAACAACACACAATTCAGGAGGAAGTGGAAAAGATGCTGCAAGATGATGTCATTGAACCTTCAGAGAGACCTTGGTCCTTGTTGAGAAGGATGGGACATGACATTCCTGCATCGACTACCGACTTCTGAAAGAAATCACAAAAAAGGTCTACCCATTGCTGCACATTGATAGCACCCTATATTACTCAAAAGGATCCAAGTATTTGTCGACAGTGAAGAGGCAACTGATAAATCAACTGGGAAAAGATTGCCTTAATGACAGCTATAAATGGAAAGTCAAGTCATTTGGACTGTGTAATGCTCCAGCCACCTTCAAGTATTTTATGGGCACCTTGAATGGAAGATTTGTTCTTTTATGGGGATGATGTCATTTTTCGAAGACATCTGAAGAAGATCTAAGCTACATGTCTGACGAATATCTAAGCCACATGACAACCATTTTAAAATGTGTTCAGATTACAGGCCTCTACCTCAACCTGAAAAAGTTGCTATTTGTCCTCCCAAGAAATAAAATCATAGGGCACGTAATTAAAGGCGATGGAGTCTATCTCATGCCAGAGACAATGAGAGAAGTCACAGATTTCCCAACTTGTTGGTACATTCATGGTCCGAGACATTTACTCAGAATGTGTTTGTACTACTGGAAATTCAAGAAGTACTTCTGTACCATGAAGCATCCTTTGCAAGAACTACAGCAGCGAAGTGCCATATTTTCCTGGAAGGAGATGCAAGAAAGATATTTCTTTGTCCTTAATAAGCACTGACATCTTCTCCATTATACAACCTCTGACAATAAAGTTCGGTGAATGAAGTCAGAACAGTAAATCAAGCAACACTGGCGACTCACAACGCTGCACCTGCACAGCGGCCAGTATTGACAACATGTCCCCACCGTAGTTCAGTTGAGCATCGTGTGTGTCCTGTGTTAGACCTGTTGGACAAAGTGCTTCTTCAGTGTTTTGGTTCTGAACTGAGAACAGGACAATGAACGAGCAAAGGATCAATTTAAAGTTTTGTTTTAAGCTTGGCAAGACACCGAAAGAAATGCATCCAATGCTGGTACGTGATTATGGAGATAAAGCACTGTCCATGAAGTGTGTGTAAGAGTGGTTTGCCTGTTTTTGAGGAGGCCGGAAAAGTATTTCTGACAATCCCCGGAATGGATGACTGGCAACCGCCTTCAGTGACGAAAACATTGAGAAAAAGAGGACATTAATTACAAACGACCATCGATTGACTGTGTTCATGACAGCGGATGAACTGCAGGTGAACTGTGAACCGATGCAAGAAATCCTTCTCCAAGAGTTAGGGAAGAGGAAACCGTGTTGTTGTCTTGTGGCACATCACTTGACTGACGATCAGATGCAGGCACGTTTAAAGGCTTCACAGGATTTTGTCAAAACGGTGGATGCGCCACCCAATGTCTTGAGGGTGAACCTGGTGTCTCCAGTACGACCCTGAAATGAAATGGCAAAGCATGGAATGGTGTTCTCCGACATCAGCTCATCATCAAAAGGTCAGAGCAGAAAAATCACGGATCAAAACGATGCTCATCACCTTTTTCGATAGTAAAGGCATTATCCACAAGGAATTTCTACCTGAGGGAACGACTTTGAACGGTGCATGGTACGTTCAAATTTTGATCCGTTTCATGCAACATCTATGCAGGGTACAACCGCAGTACACACAGCCAATATCGTCAAACAGTTCCTGGCAAAAAAGCGGGTGGTGCAACTTGAACATCCACCATACCCGCCGGATCTCAATCCTCCAGACTTCTTCCTATTCCCTCGACTCAAACTAGCTTTGAGAGGAAAGAGATAAAGGAAGACTTCATGCCAAGCTTGCAAGACATGTATTGCAGACCTCAGCGGTGCATAGTTATGGGGGTAACTATTTCAAAGGACGGTAAGGTAACTGTAGTTCATAGTTCATCTATGTTAATGTTACAGGACTAGTCGCCGAACTTTATTGTCAGAGGTTGTATGATGACAATACAAGACAAAATTTCACACCAACACTAATGATTATGGGACAAGAGCAGTTCTAGTGTCAATTCAGGAATGTGCTGAAAAGATAATAACTTACGCTTCCAGAGTACTCTCCAACTCCAATATGAAGTACTCGACAGCTAAGAAAGAGTGCCTTACCGTTATTCGTGCCATTTTTATTTGACAAAAAATTCACATTTGTGATGGAACACTACTCTCTATACTGGCTGACAAAGCTGAAGTATCTGTCACATTAGATGATGAGTTGGGCTTTAGATGATGAGTTGGGCACTGAGACTTCAGGAGTATGAAATAACTGTGATGTACAGAAGTAGGCGCAAACATAAGGATGTCACTGCCTTTCAAGGAACCCTTTGATGGAACACAGCAGTGTGGATGAGATTTTATTTCATTACTGTATTAAATGGCATTGCTGCTGAACAGAGATTATATGCAACACCGCTGAAAACCCTAGATGCCTTAAATGAGGAGGAATAGAGTGAAGAAGAATTTCAATTAATAAATGGAACATTGCTTATGAGGAACTATGATCCGATAGGATAGGAATGATTGCTCATCATTACAGATCATCTAGTGCCAGCTGTTCTGAAGATTTCCATGATGCCCACCAACAAGTCACTTGGAATCAGGGCTGGCGTAAGGCACGTGCGAAACGTGCGGCCACACGCGATGGCACTTTCCGAGGGGCGGCAAATCTGCCGCCCCCCCCCCTTTTTTTTTTGTGGCATCACCGTCATGTTTACGCCGGAGGAACAGAGAGGGGGAAGTAGTCTGGCATACACGCCAGTATTCTTATGAGTCGAGCGCTGCCAGCCTGTTACGCGCTGTGCGTTTACTCACAACTAATTTTGCAGAAGACGAAATCTAATTTGGAAATTCGAATGCGAAGTTCGATACTGCGGTTACATGTTAAGCCTGAAGCAATTATGCTAAGCCCTTCAATATCAGTTTCCGAGTGTTTCACTCTTCCCGCATTACCGGTATGGAAAAAAATGGTTGAACATTACTGCAATCAAACATGTCCAACACCTACAATGGCTAGAAGTATTCTGAATGGGTAAATACGCTGTGAGTAATTACAAGGGATAAAGACATTGCTAATAAGCCTGGCATAAGTTGGGTTTCGACATATTTTTGAAAATTTTTGCTATCCTTTTCTGAGTGATAGTCGGACGTTTTGGTTTTTGAGCCATGAAACACCTGTCTCCGCCTGCATGAACAATAATTAAACTCTGACCGGCACTTTTGTTTGACAATACTACTCACACACTATCACTTTGCCAACATTTATACTGCATAATGCATGTGAATCCATGTTTCATCTTACAATTAGTAAACTACTGGTCGCTTAAATTCTGATGAAAACCTGAGAAAGTATGGTCTTTTAGCAACAATGCCCTCTCGTCCGCACAAAACAAAATGGTTCAAATGGCTCTGAGCACTATGGGACTTAACATCTGGGGTCATCAGTTCCCTAGAACTTAGAACTACTTAAACCTAACTAACCTAAGGACATCACACACATCCATGCCCGAGGCAGGATTCGAACCTGCGACTGTAGCGGTCGCGCGGTTCCAGACTGAAGTGCCTAGAGCTGCTCGGCCACAACGGTCGGCCCACAACACAAAACGTTAATTTTGACACCTCCTAAAACGAAAAACCATAGACAGAACATTGCTTGTAAGTGTTTCCTTGCTAGCTTTGAACCTCATTTCTGTTTGACAAAAGTTGTGCAGTTTTCGCAAAGTTCGTATTTCTTTCTATTGTTCGTAATGCCATAGAAATTGCTGCCTGATAATACGTTTATCCATATCATCGGTCTCATACTTATTGCGAGCTTCTTGCTCCTTCTTCTTGGGCACTAGTTTAACCGTAGCCTCGCTGTGCCTCGTCACGTGACCTAGTTCCTGGCACTGCTGTATTACCACTTCGCCTCTCCAGGCAATAGGTATTGTTAAATTCTCTACAACGAAAACTACAGAATTCTTTTCGATAGTTGGCAGAGGGAGTCAAGATTGGTCAGAAGCACTTTCATCGAGTTTCGTAAGAACAGAAGAATTGATGCGTCCGAATTTCTTGCGACTTGGGACGTAATAGGTAAGTACTTTTCATATAACGTACAATTAGAATTGCGCATGCATGTTACTCAAAAGTTAGAATTTTTCTATTTCAAGATTTCAGAATAGGAAAATTTATTTTTCTTATGATCTGTTACTTCATTTCAAGCTAAAGAGAGAACGACCTAGCAGCGGCGAGGGTGGAAAAATAGATCCTGAAAGTACAGAAACTAGTGGAGCTACTGCAGCTACATCTTTACTTCAGGACATGACCAGAAAGTTAACGAATACAGTACCGCGACCACTGCATACAGTAGCAATGCTGACGGTGGGCCATCCACAACATGTTCAACAGACCTCATCTGGACTCAAGACCTGCTTTGTGACGAAAGCCCCGAGATTGAAACATCAGGCAGAACTGAAATTAGGCGACCCGATTCGGAAAATACCAGAGGAACACAGCCGAGGTACTTACCACCGGAGAAGGGATTGAAGGCGAGCCTAAACTAGAAAACACAATTGACTCAGGTCCCGGAAGATGGCCGGAAATTATTACCGACTGCATTCGAACGACTTTGGTCATGCAAGGTCCTCCCGAGTTCATTAAGGAAGCTGAAGAATGTCCTAAAAACGCGGACAACCGGCGTTTCAGCCCTGTGCACTACAGCTATTCTTTGAAGAATTTACAAGAAGCAGATCGACATTAGTTGGTGTACTCAAAGAGCAAGAATGCTGTGTTCTGCTTTTGTTGCAAACTTTTTTCGTCATCTACAGTAAAAATTGTAAAGAACGGTATAAGCGACTGGCGGCAGGTTGCCTCATATCTCGAAAGTCACGGGAAGTCTACTGAGCATTTGAATTCACATAAAAAGTGGATCGTGTTTTCTGAGGGACTGTAAAAGTCACGAACTGTCGACGCCTGTCATCGAAGGCTTCTGAATACTGAAAGCAAACATTGGAAAAATGTTATTGAGCGCTTAATAGCAATAACTCATTTCCTGGGGTGGCAATGTCTGCCTTTGAGAGGAAGTACAGATACACTCTTTCAGCCTGACAACGGAAACTTCTTGAAACTCGTTGAATTATTCGGAAAGTTCGACACTGTGATGATGGAGCACATGTACAGAACAAAGCAAGGTGAGAACAAGCGTCATCATTATCTTAGAAAAGTATTGCAGTATAATTCAGGACTGCACACCAGATATTTCAAAAGTTGAGCAGATGACAGTTGTGATATGATTCGTCCAGGAGACAAGACTCAACGGGGTATACAATGTCCGAATTCGGGAGCATTTCCTGGGATTTCCTCCAGTGCCCGATTCTTCAAGCTCCACATTGACGCAGGTCGTAGTCAAGTTCTTGGAAGATAAAAAAATCCTATTGTGTAATGTGAGAGGGCAAGGATACGACAATGGAGCAAACATGAATGGAAAGAAGTCTGGTCTCCAGAAAAGAATTTCAGACATGAACAAGAGAGCATTTTATGTACCATGTAGCAGGCACTCATTGAATCTTGCTGTAAACGATGCCACTATGTCTTCTAAATATGCTGTTTCCATGTTTTCGACAGTGAAAAGCTTGTACGACTTCTTCTCGTCCTCCGTTCGACGTTGGGATGTCTTGAAGTATCTGCCTAACCTGTCACTGAAGCCAGTGAGCGATACTAGGTAGGAAAGTCGCATCGATGCACATACTCCCATGAGGTTTCAAATTGGAGGCGTTTATGATGCACTGGTACAGATATCAGAAGAATTCGATGGCATGACCGCTCACGTCACTTGTGAATCAAATAAAAAATTACACCTGTCTCACTTCTCTGGTAATCTGGTACGACGTTCTGCTTCACATCAGTGTAGTCAGTAAGACCCTCTAGACCATCGACATAAATGTTTCTGAAGCTGTGGAAATGCTTGAAAAAAACGAAAGCATATTTTGAGACCTGCAGAACAGAAGAAAATTTTGTGTCTTTCTTGACGGATTCCAAAGAATTGGCTACAGAGTTAGAGCTAGAAGATGTAACGTTACCATGGATAAGCGTTTCCCAGCGACGAAGTAAGAAGCCAATACACTTTACCTATGAAGGAAGGGATGAGACAATAGATGACTCAACAAAACGTTACAAGATTGAATTCTACTAATATCTTTTAGATATACTAACCACATCTTTGGATGAGAGATTCAATCAACTGAAATCTCATTGTGATTATTTTGATTTTCTCTACGACATCAGCGAGCTGAAGAATGCACCTCCTGACAGCCTGGACACACAGTGTAGAAACCTCGCAACGATTTTGCATGATCATGAGTCAAGCGACATTGGTGCACTGGAGTTGAGGGAAGAACTAAAAGGGCTTTCACCATTGTTGAAACCTGGAATAAGTCCAAAAGAGACTCTGAAGTTTATAGGAAGACATAATTTTTGCCCTAATGTTAACATTGTTCTGAGAATTCTCCTAACACTCCCAGTGACAGTTGCAAGTGGAGAGAGGGGTTTCTCAAAACTGAAATTGATAAAGACATGCCTCTGATCAATGAAGAGCCAAACATGTTTGAATGATCTTGCAACAATATCGATTGAGCACGGGCTTGCAGAGGAGTTAACTTACACAGATCATGTGAAAGAGTTTGCAAAGCAAAAGCCAGGAAGGTTCGATTTGTCTAGTATTTTTTTAAATTTTTATATTGTGATCAATGTCTTGGTTATTTACTGTGTCGTTTCTTATTTTGTTCAACATTAAATAGTTATGATAAATATTATTGTTCAAACCAAATTATCATTAAATTGTACATATATTTTGTTTTCCGTTGAATTCATTATCTGTTCACAACCATTGAAAAATGTTCATTTACACTAACTTTAAGTTCATGCCACGCAGGATTAGCCGAGCATTCTAAGGCGCTGCAGTACTGGACTGTGCAGCTGATCCTGGCAGAGGTTCGAGCCCTCCCTCGGGCATGGGTGTGTGTGTTTGTCCTTAGGATAATTTATGTTAAGTAGTGTGTAAGATTAGAGACTGATGGCCTTAGCAGTTAAGTCCCATAAGATTTCACACACATTTGAACATTTTTGCAAATTCACAAGGCTTATTAAAATTAACTATATATGTGGGGTGGGGGAGGAGAAGAGAGTAGTAGAGAAGGTGAAAGGACTACAGGATGCAATGGCACAACAGAAATAGGGTTTGGTACTGGAGTAGAAACAGGCTATGGGGTAGGCAGTCAGAGGTTTCGCATCTAGGTTTATTGCTGGGACAAGAGGCAAACAAATCCTGCATGATTGAAGCCCAATAGTATCAGTCCTTTCCAAAGCCTTGTTAAAGACTTTCTCTTGGTCTCAGTGGAAACACTAACCCTACCAATCCCAAAACCAATATTGAACCTGAAACTGCTAGTGAGGATTTGGGTGAGCGGAAGGTACAATAATAAGGAAAAAAAATTCTCAAACCTTTATTTCAATTTTCAATTTAGCAGGAATCACAAGCAACAGCAAATATTGTTGAACTTTAAATCATTTACACCAAGTTGAACTAACTTGACCAAGATGTCTTGAAAACTTGAAATCAATAAACATAACAGGAAAGACGTTACTTTGAATTCCTGCATGAGGTTGTGTGTAAAAACTGTAAAAGACTTTCATAATAGCATTTTGGGAGCCACTTCAGTCTTTGCCTCTGCTCATGGGCACAACTGTTCAAATGGTTAAATACAATTCAATAATACAACTAGAACAGATAAAAGTTTAAACTGTACAATGGTTACAAGATACAACTTATTAATGCAAGTAAACATGATGGGGGAAAATCCAGTCACTCAATTAAAAACATAATGATTACACAAGCAGAAGACTGATTTCATTTTAATGTGTCTCCTCTAATAAAAGTGTGACAAACCATAACTATTTAAACCAACAGTCTGAACATTAAGTATTCGAACCATTCTAGTTCTGTAGCATGTAGCACAAATATTAATTATTTTCGTAATAAGACTAATAAACATTTAACTAATTAGCTAATGCACATAGTTTAGTGCCCAGAATTGTTTTATAAATCTTTTCTTCTTTCATTAGCACAAGAGGGAGTGTGAGGCTACTGGCTGTACCATACAGTCACTAACATAACACTGTAATTCCTTATAACCACTTGCAAGAGAAATCAGCATTGTATGACTGATAATAAAATGAGGGGGGGGAGAGAGAGAGAGAGAGAGAGAGAGAGAGAGAGAGAGAGAGAGAGAGAGAGAGAGAGAGAGGAGAGAGGGGGGGGGGGGGGGGAGGGGAAGGAGAAGAAAAAGAATAAGAAGAAGAAAACCATAACAATTGTAGAATCTGGCTCAGCTACAGAATTAACCTTTAATTATACCATTAATATGCTGATGTACCTAACAAATGTAACACTCACATTTATGAGTGAACTTCTTCGACATGCTTAAATTAGTTCCACAACATGTCCCAATCCAATGGGCAGCTGCAGATTGTAAATAATGTCAAATTGCTGCACACAGTGTCTGGTACACCTTGCACTGACGTGAATTTGTTATGCTCTATTAGACCTTGGTCATATCACATACATCATCAAATGATGGCGAATACACAGATAATGTAGTTAGAACAGCTTAACCCTTTGAAGGTAGTAGTCTGCAGAACTTGACCACCAAGTCTGACAGCCTTGTGGTGACTTAAATCAAAATCATCACTGCCTAACTTGCAGACATGTGGTTTAACCGTGCCACCACTAAGCACGAACTGACTCTCTGAATATCATAATGCCTTCAAAGCACCATGACACGTATGTGGGCACTGCAATGCATGTTGGCCCATGATAATGTGGAGAGATGATCGATCACAATCAGTCTTGAGACAGTACCAAACTGTTTCACAGCTTTGCTTGACTCTTTTTACTACTCCATCTTATTGTGATTCACTCTCATCACCAAGCCACCTCCTGTTTACATTACAGAATTTCCTAACCTTGAACATTGCTCTCCATCATTCTCAAATCCCTGAACATGGAAACTAACATCATATCCACAGAAAAAATTGCAATCCACCACCCCCCCGTGGTCCCATTCCAAAAATACAACAGGATCTCCAGCCTCTCTTCAAATTCATAGGTCCAGCCCAGAACCTCTCCTTTGAGTCTATCTCCCTCCTCACCCCTACCACTCACCACACTCCTACCTCCTATTTGCTTCCTGAAGTCCATAAACCCAACCACAAAGGGCACCCCACCCTGGCCAGTTACTGTGTCCCCATTGAGAGAATCTTTGCTCTCACGGTCCAACACCTATAAGCTATCCTATTTTATAGAAGACACCAACCATGTCCTCTATATATTCTTCACATTTTCTGTTCCTTTACCACCCAGTGTTCTGTTTGTCACTGTCGATGCCACCTCCCTCTAGACTAAAAACCTCGATGCCCATAGTCTTGCTTCTACTGAAAATTGCCTTTCCCAATAACCAACTGACTTCAAACCCACTACCTCCTTCCTGGTCACCATGACCAACTGTATCTTCACCCACAGTTACTTCTCCTTTGCAGGCCTCATCTAAAAACGAGTCCATGGTACAGCAGTGGACACCTGGATTGCATGGGTCATTTAGAGGAATCATTCCTGACCATATAGGATTCCAAGCCCCTCACCTGGTTCAGATTCATTGACAATATTCTCATGATATATCTACAGTCCTTCACGACCTCAGTTCTTTCTCCTCCATTCACTTTACCTGGTCCTCCTCAGCTCAAGCCACCTTCCTCACTGTTGACTTCTACCTCAAGAATGACTAAATCAGTACCTCCACCCACATCAAACCTACCTACCACCAATAATGCCTTCACTTTGGAAGCTGCCACCAATTCTGTACCATGAAGCCCCTTCCATACAGTGTAGTCCCCCATGATTGCTATAACTGTACGATGAGCAGCTCATCACCAAATAATCCAAGAGTTTCACTGAGTCCTTCACAGACCAAAATTACCCTCCCAACTATGTACAGAATTATATCTTCTGTGTCTTGTGTCCCCTGTCACTTACCATCTCCCATATATCCACAGTCTGGCCAAAAAGGAGCACGCCTCTTGTGATCAGTACTGGAGCAACTGAATCACATTCTCCACCATGGTTTTGACAATCTTTCTTTGTGTCCTGACATGAGATATATACTCCCACACTGATATTCTGCCACCCACCATACACAATATCCTTGTATGTCCCTATTTCACTCCTGCTCCCAGTCCCTTGCCTCAAGCTCATACCACTGCAATGGACCTGAAAGCAAGACTTGCCCCCATACATCCTCCCACTACCAACTACCCCAGTTCTATCACAGGCCTCCCCTACTCCATCAAAGGAGGCGCCACCTGTGAAAGCAGCCAAGTGATTTACTCATTTAGCTACAACCAATGTGCCACATTCTACATGAGCATGACAACTAACAAACTGTCTGTCCACATCAATGGATACCACCGCACTGTGGCCAAGAGAGAGCTGGCCCACCTAGTTTCTGAGCATGCCGTGCAACATGACATGCTTCATTTTGGCAACTGGTTCACAGCCTGTATCATCTGTATTCTTCCCACCAACATCAGCTTTTCTGAATTGCACATATAAGGGGCATTCAAATGAAACCCAGTCACTAGTGTAACAGTAATGATGTTATTAACTCAAAAATGTAGTTGTACACAGTACACATACTCAAAAATAGTTGCCAGAACTGCTGGCACATTTATCCCATCGAGACACTAGCAGGTCGATTCCATCCTTAAAGAAGCTAGTAGGCTGCTGTTGGATCCAGGCCTGGACCCAGTCACACACTTCGTTGTCCGTTGCGAATCGATGTCCGCAAATAGCTAGTTTTAGAGGTCCAAACACATGAAAGTCACACAGCAAAAGGACGGTACTGTAAAGTGGATGTTCCAGCATTTCCCACTGAAACTGCTGCAATGTTGTCTTCACCACATTGACCGTATGTGAGTGGGCATTATCATGCAGGAGGGTAACGCCATTGGACAACATGCCTCGGCATTTCAACTTGATGACTCATCTAAGGTTCTGTAAGGTGGCTTGATAACGCTGGGCATTGATGGTGGTTCCCCGTTCCAGGAACTCGACAAAAAATGGGCCTTTGGGGTCAAAAGGTCAAAAAGGGACCTTACCAGAACTGGTGTGCATGGCCTTTGATTTCGTTGGAGGTGGTGAAGTCGCATGTTTCTATGGCTCGCTCTGACACTTGCTTTCTGGTTCAAAATGGTGACACCATGCTTCATCACTTATGAAAATACATGACAGAAAGCCATATTCCTCCTCATGATATCATTGTAGATGACTCAAAGAGAGCGCCATTCGAATGTTGTGCTGTTCAGCAGTCAGTCGATGGGGAACCCACTGCACATAGATTTTTTGAAAGCTCAAGTGTTGATGCATTATGGTGTGGGCAGAGCCCACGCTAATACCCAGTAGCCAATGGATCTTGTCCACGGTGATTCTGTAGTTGTCCAAGACTAAAGCATTCACTTCCACAACCATTTCTGGTGTGCTGACACAATGAGCCTGTCCAGGACGAGCATCGTCTTCCGTTACTTACGCCACTCAAGGAATCGTTTGCACCAGTCCACAACACTTGAATGACTCAGACTGTACTCACCATACATGGTCTGCATCTGTCGATACATTTCACAGCTTCCAACTCCCTCCACAGCCAAAAATCAAATCACTCCTCGTTGTTCCTGCTTACTCGCCTGCATGTTTTGTAGTGGATGATAACTTGTGTGACCATCTTCTCTTCGGCGTGAAACCACACTGGTGCTATGCAACATCAAATGGTGCACACGTGCCAGTCCCACTACCAATAGATGGCACCACCATACCCACAGTTACGTGGTGACACTTTATGTGTAAGGCACAAGTAGATGCACTGACCAGGTCTCATTTGAATGAACCTCATATTTTTTGTTCTTGTGACCCCCATGGGCTCAGCCTTTGCTAGTCACTGTCCTGCACCTGCCTATCCCCTATACTGCTCCAATTACAGTCCTAAGTATGCACAATGGTTAGCACACTGGACTCGCATTCAGAAGGACAACGTTACAAACTCATGTCTGGCCTCATCCAGATTTAGGTTTTCCATGATTTCCCTAAATCACTCCATGCAAACGTGTTTAAAAGGTCACAGCCAATTTCCTTTCCCACCCTTGTTACAATTCAAGCTTGTACTATGCCTCTAATGATCTCGATGTTGATGGGGCTTTAAACTCAATCTTCCTTATTTCCTACACATACCTTCTATCCCACCAAGGCATCTGCATACTTGTCTCCCCATCTCCTCTCCTTTCATCCTTCCTTACCCCCATCCCAGGCAGAGCATTCCGATGCTGTATCTAGCCTCCCTATCCCATCTGCATCTGGCAGCCATATCCTGTCCCCACTGCATCTGCGCACACTCCAGTAGGCACTTCATCAGACACTATATGAGTCACTGTTTGGAGTTCCACGCCACAATTACCTCCAGAGTTTCTGATGCCAATTCTGTTAGCAGCAGTGCCATTCCACCAAACTGGAATCTATCTCTTGTGGAGGTTCTCAAGGTCGACAAATGGGAATTAACACATAATAGTTTGCAATGATTACCTCACCTGCTACACTGTCACCAAAGCTGTACCAACTGCTGAGGTTCCAGAAATTGCTAGGATCCTTGTACAAGACATCAGTTTGAAATGTTAAGAACCCCTGGTGATGACCTGTGATTGTGGAAAAGTTTTCCAGTAAAGACTAGTATCAGAGGTAGTTTCATGTTGTGGCCTCACAGAACTACTTAATAATTGGTTAGCAAACATGCTGTCAATGCACACTGATGTCAAACAGAGAGAGAGTGGGATACAGTACTACCCATAATGACAGTCACATGTAAGACAGCAAAGCAAGACACTATAGGCTTCACAACATTCTTTCTGTGGCACACTTGTGAGGCTGAAACGATGATGTTTACACGGTTACTATTTCAACAGCACAATAATCAGGATGATTCCATGAAAAACCTCATAACCAAAACAGAAAAAGCAAGACAACTGGCTTGCATACTGTTTCTAATGTTCAGGAGAAAGACAGAGAGAGCTATAACACCAAGGCCTGGGAGACTTGATATGAATTTTTATGCCCGTGTGGATAGTGGGCCTACCAGAAAAATCACTAAAATGTTACTTGGTGAAGGTATCAAATCTTTGTTGCTAGTTGGATGTCAAGAACATGACATTGCTGAGACGTCATTAGTGACTTCCATAATTATGAAGACCTACTACAATCCCAAGGCACAGATCATTGATGGGAACTTTCCACTCGAGTAAACCAAAGACCTGCTTTACAATAATGGAGTTTTGATGGGAGGGGCTACCTTCAATGGTCATCAAAGTGAAAAGCATGTGACATGACCAGAATATGAGGATCTGCCAGAGCTACCATATGGAGGACCAGTGACATGATCTATATCCAGAGCGTAGTAATCAGCTCAAATGGAACTTCAGAAGCAGCAGTTTTCTGTTTCTCCATGAGAAGGACCAATGCCATGAGCTGTGTGTGTCACTGGCTGGCATGCTGATGCTCAATTACTTGCAGTTATTTGTCATTAGTACTTAGCAGTTCTGTTAGGTTGTAAAAATATATTATGGTTGTAATGTGTGTATAGTTTGGAATAGTGTATGTTTGTCTAAACTACAGCACACTCCATCCAGTAGGCAGTTCTGTTCTGTCTCTGCTGGTGTACATAATAAATCTGCTTCCAGTGCTAAGTGTACTTCACTGACAACTGTGCTTTCAGCTTTGTACCTGAATGTGGTTACATATACAATCTATAAAAGAACTCTTGTAGCAGCACCTTGAGGGATCTCGATAGTCTTACAGTCAATTTGCCAATACATGTGTTCACTAATGGTGTTTGTGGTTAATCATAAGAGTGAAAGTCAATTAACGAGAAAATTCAGAACCACAATAAAAAGTGGTAAAAGCAGGTTCTATATGGACAATGTGTTCCTGTGAATGGTTCAAAATAGAGTTTTGCATTCTGGTGCAATGAGGAATGGAAATAGCCAGACATTAAAAAACAAAACATTAGAATAACTTATTAGATCTATAATTTATCTGAATATTTGGACTTATGGATAGCTATTCTACTTAACACTGTGGATAAAATTAAACAGGTTTTAACTTTTCAAAAGCGTAGACTGCTGACTGTATTTTGTAATCATGAATGACACATAAATGCTCCATACAAAGAAGTAATACAGACTGCAGGTGAGTAGTGTAGGAGAAAAAGAAGTGTGTTTTTCCCCCAAAGTAGGTGATTTTCTCTGAACGTGTGTGTTTGTGTTGGTATAATACATCAGACTTTGATCACAGTTCTTTTATAATATAAAACAAACAAAAATGAAGACACATGACCAATAACATACAGCTGATTTATGTTTGGCACATAGCGTGAGTAATAGTTTAGACAATTGTACAAGTTTTCAGGCTTTGAGTATTACTAGTAACAAGTTTGTTTGTTTGTGTGTGGAGAGAGAGAGAGAGAGAGAGAGAGAGAGAGGGGGGGCAGAGGGGGAGACAGAGGACACACGTGCCAAAAAGCAAGTGGAAGTTTGGTGCAATATATGAGCTGTTACAAATGTTTATGTGTCACCACCTACAGATCATTTTTGTCTATTGGTTCCATCATTGAATTTCCATTAATATACCATTTAGTAACTTTTGGGGCATTGTTCCTGGGAAACAGCAATCAAAAAGTTGAAAAACATTTATGAACAAAACTTTAAGAACTCCAAGATGGAACATCAGCAATATTATGAAAAGAATAGATTGCTACTCACTATAAAGGTGACATGTTGAGTTGCAGATAGGCACAACAAAAAAAAAAACTGTTACACATTTAGCTTTTGGCCAAAGCCTCCTTCAGAAAAGGAAACATACACACATTCACACTGGTATGCCTCACGAACACAAGAGGGCTATCTCTGGCTGAAGGCTTTGGCCGAAAGCTAAATGTGTAACAGTCTTTCGTTGCGCCTGCCTGCAACAAAGTGTGTCATCTTTATGGTGACTAGGAATCTATCCTTTTCCTAATACTGTTAATATTCCAACCTGGGGTTTCCATTATTTTATTTTGCCTAACAGTTTTTCTTCCATTTCACAACCTTGTGATGTTTTCTTTTGTTATTATTCTCTAAAGCATTACTCTTCTCAGTGTCTGTTCTGTTTCTTCTTTTCTGTGTTTTTCATCGCCTTCCAAACTGCACACACTCTGAATTCCAAGCTACACTGTATCAATGATCTCGTATGAACGCAACACAAGGCTATGTGACCCCACGGATTGTTGGTGTAGCATCTCATGCCCAAATTCTTCCCGTCAATAATTCTAATTATTCCTATTGATCTCATTTTCTCCCTCATAATCACATTTTATTTTATGTATTCATCTGAGTCATATGCACTTGTGAACCATGGCATAACCAATCCCTTGCCCCCCTCTCTCCTTACTTAACCTAAAACGTGCATACTACCATACCTCATCTGTTTCTTTTTTCCCGCATTTTTGTGCACGTTTTTACATGTCTGTACGTATTTTTACCCTCTTTTTCTGTTATCCAGCACCCCTCACAACCATTATTACCTTCATTTGCCCATTTCCTATGTTATTTTCCATTTCTCCAACGTCATTCCTGCCAGGATGGACCCCTGCTCCAAAACCTTGGAACCTCCTCCCCCCCCCCCCCCCCCCCCCCAATGGCCTAACCATAAAAATTCCTTTCTCTGGATTCCACTCATCCTTCTGCAGTGACCTTCAGTAGGTGCAGCTTGTAATTAAAGAATCTGAGGCAGAGCTGCCCCAGAATATATATTAAAATAAATTTTTCAATTACGCATTACAAAATTTAAATTATCGGGACACATTTTCCATATTTCCCACATAATTTTAAACTATGTCGGTCAACATTTTTGGAACTATTGATACACGATGACACGTAATGTTTTTTTGGACAGGTAGTAGCTAATCTTAATGCTGTGGTCAAG
The DNA here is from genome assembly GCF_021461385.2 of Schistocerca piceifrons. Classification (NCBI taxonomy): domain Eukaryota; kingdom Metazoa; phylum Arthropoda; class Insecta; order Orthoptera; family Acrididae; genus Schistocerca; species Schistocerca piceifrons. Next base: position 704,394,268 of record NC_060138.1, read on the forward strand.
GTGGATCTGACAATGGTCATAAAAGGCGTTGTCAGAGGTCACACGATAACATTGGATGTCAGCTTGGTCACAGTGCATCCGATTTCATTCATCAGTTTTTGACGGGATCGAGGAGGTTAGGTTAGAATCTATTTTATGTATGATGTAGGTTATATTTTAATCTTCTCGGTCAGTATGGATACCCCGACACCTCTGTGCCTGGAGACGAGTGCTGCAGTGTGGCTTTTGCTATTATAATATGCATGAAAATGAGCTGTATCTGTCTCAAAATGAACATGGCAAGTACTATACACTCTGTTCTCAGTGAATAGAATAACTAGACCCGCTTTATGAATACACGAGATGAAGGCAAAAACATTATGGCACAAAAGTTAGGAATGCTCTAACTTTGTGACACCACTTCCCTTCACCAACCAGTGATTAGTGTCAGAAGGAGCTATCATGTTAGAAACTAACAGGCCATAAGTGATGTTTCACATATTTATAGGCATGTATTACGAAAATATGAATTTTCAGTGATATACTGCACTAATGATCTTTCCAAAACACGTTCAGTGTGTGGTTTATTATGATACAGGGCTCATGCCACAGCTTCGGTCTGTAAAGTTTCTGCCAATGAGGTTATGAGCACATGGTTAATTTATGTGGTGAAAGTACATGTTTCTATTATATGACGCATGGATAAAATTTGTATGTAAGGAAGGTGGCATTATCTAATTAGTGAAAGATAGATTTGTGGTTTCACAGCAGCTCACTTTATTCTAAAAATGGTGAAAATTAAGTAGTACTGGCTGGACATTCAGATAGGTCTAATCATATTCTCATACACTTCACTGTTCTCTAAATACTTACCTAGTGGATTTGAGAAAGGAAGTAACAATATTCCTGGTGGCAGTATTATTTCACATTGAGTGTAGCTTTTAATAAAGAGAATCAATTTTATTTTAATTGAATCAACTGTGGGTTCTCGGTGAAACATTGTAAATTAACTAAACAAACACTGTTTTTTGCCTTGTTTCACAATTTTTTATTAATTTTTATTGCACAACCTAGGTTTAGCGTTATAAGCTCATTTTCAAGTACATCACTGATTTCCAAAGATGACAATACATAGATAAATATGATGACAAGGCAAAGATAATCTCCACTTCTTATGTATCGATCCATAGCTTAATTTACACTTACATCAATGACCATTTTTTTAAAAAACTACATCCATTATTACGCATTCACCAATTACACTACAATGAGCGGACTGAAGTTATGCATCACCTAAGATATTTTTAACAATGATGGACTGGGGTCCAATGTTTTACTTCTATCCTGGGGTTGTGATCTCATATAAAAGAGGTGAATAATTGAAATGGGATTGCTCATTTAATAATATGTGTGGGTATATACACATCTGTTGGCATCGGTGGCGACACCTACACGTGCTGACATGAGGAAAGTTTCCAACCTATTTCTCATACACAAACAGCAGTTGACCGACGTTGCCTGGTGAAACATTTTTGTGATGCCTCGTGTAAGGAGGAGAAATGCATACCATCACATTTCCGACTTTGATAAAGGGCGGATTGTAGCCTATCGCGATTGCGGTTTATCGTATCACGACACTGCTGCTCGCATTGGTCAAGATCCAATGACTGTTAGCAGAATATGGAATCGGTGGGTTCAGGAGGGTAATACGGAATGCCATGCTGGATCCCAACGGCCTCATATCACTAGCAGTCGAGATGACAGGCATCTTATCCGCATGGCTGTAATGGATCATGCAGCCACGTCGCGATCCCTGAGTCAAAAGATGGGGACATTTGCAAGACAACAACCATCTGCAGAAACAGTTCAACGACGTTTGCAGCCACATGGACTATCAGCTCAGAGACCATGGCTGTGGTTACCCTTGACGCTGCATCACAGACAGGAGCGCCTGCGATGGTGTACTCAACGACAAAACTGGGTGCACGAATGGCAAAACATCATTTTTTTGGTTGAATCCAAGTTCTGTTTACAGCATCATGATGGTCGCATCCACGTTTGGTGACATTGCGGTGAACGCACATTGGAAGCGTGTATTTGTCATCGCCACACTGGCATATCACTCGGCATGATTGTATGGGGTGCCATTGGTTACATGTCTCGCTCACCTCTTGTTCGCATTAACGGCACTTTGAACAGTGGACATTACATTTCGGATGTGTTACAACCCGTGGCTCTACCCTTCATTCGATCCCTGCAAAACCCTACATTTCAGCAGGATAATGCATGACCCCATGTTGCAGGTCCTGTACGGGCCTTTCTGGATACAGAAAGTGTTCAACTGCTACCCTGGCCAGCACATTTTCCAGATCTCTCACCAATTGAAAACATCTGGTCAATGGTGGCCGAGCAACTGTCTCATCACTATACGCCAGTCACTACTCTTGATGAACTGTGGTATCGTGTTGAAGCTGCATGGGCAGCTGTACCTGTACTCGCCGCCATCCAAGCTCTGTTTGTCTCAATGCCCCGGTGTATCAAGGCTGTTATTACAGCCAGAGGTGTTTGTTCTGGGTACTGATTTCTCAGGATCTATGAACCCAAATTGCGTGAAAATGTAATCACATGTCAGTTCTAGTATAATATATTTGTCCAATGAATACCAGTTTCTCATCTGCATTTCTTCTTGGTGTAGCAATTTTAATGGCCAATAGTGTATTTTCACAAATTTATGGAGATGTCTATTGGAACCTTTCCACATACAAAGAATATCATCTACATATCTGTATCAATACACGACATGTTTTGCCAGTGGTGCTCTTTTCAAAAAATCAGTCTCCAGCTTGTCCATGAACATTTCTGCTAGTAAGGGGGATAAAGGTGAGCCCATTGCCAGACCATCTATTTGCTGATAATAGGTCCCTTGAAAGCAGAATTAATTTTGATTTAAACAACATTCCACTGTACTAACAATGCTCAGCTACTCTTCTAGAAGAGTTCAGTGTGTGGTTTATTATGCTACAGGATGTGTGGCTTCAGTCTGTAAAGTTTCTGCCAATGAGGTTATGAGCACATGGTTAATTTACATGTTCAAAGTACATGTTTTTATTAGATGATGCATGGATAAAATTTATACGTAAGGAAGGAGGTATTATCTAATAAGTGAAAGATAGATTTGTGGTTTCACAGCAGCTCACTTTATTCTAAAAATGGTGAAAATTAAGCAGTACTGGCTGGATATTCAGATAGGCCTAATTAGATTCTTGTACACTTCACTGTTCTCTAAATACTTACCTAGTGGATTTGAGAAAAGAAGTAACAATATTCCTGGTGGCGGTATTGTTTCACACTGAGTGTTGCTTTTACTAAAGAGAATCAATTTTATTTTAATTGAATCAACTGTGAGTTCTTGGTGAAACACTGTAAATTAACTAAACAAACACTGTTTTTAGCCTTGTTTCAGAATTTAATATCAATGTTATTGCACAACCTAGGTTTTGCAGATTCCCAAAGATGATAATACATAGATAAACATGATGACAAGGCAAAGATAACCTCAACTTCTTCGGTATCGATCCATAGCAGAATGTACACTTCCATCAGTGATAATTTTTTAATTAATTACATCCATTATTACACATTCACCAATTATACTACAGCAACAGGACTAGAGTTATGCATCAGCTAAGATATTTTGAACAATGATGGACTGGGGTCCAAAGTTTTGCTTCTATCCTGGGGTTGTGATCTCATATAAAAGAGGTGAATAATTGAAATGGGATTGCTCATTTAATAATATGTGTGGGTACATACACATCTGTTTTTTAATTCCTAAAATTTCTAACTGGTAGAGAGTGGCCCCTTTTCCTCTGTGTGTAGGACTTGTACGTCTGTTGTGTATTTGTGATTATTGTTCAGGCAATGTTCTGCAAAGGATGAATCAGGCTTCTTCAATCTCCAGCTTCTGTGGAGTTCCTTAAGCTTGGTACAGACTGACCTTGTCTGTCAAATGTAACAAGACTCACACTCCCGGCACGTTCTTGGACAAGTGGGTGACTGATTTTTTGAAAAAAGAGCCCCTGGAAAAACATGTTGTGAATTGATACAGATATGTAGATGATATTCTTTGTATATGATAAGATTCCAATAGAAAACTTCATAAATTTGTGGAAAATATGAACCAGTGTCACACTAATATCAAGGTCAGCATAGAGTTGGGGGGCCCAACATAAATTTCCTGGAAATTAGCTTAAAATAGAAGAGAGTAACCATAAATTTAAATTTTACCGAAAAGATTCCTGCACTGACACTTTCATCCCAGCTTCCTCCCAACATCCTACTACGGTACCTACAAATCTGCAGCATTCCATCACATGATCCACTGTCTCCTTTCTATCCCTATGTCCCAAGAAGACTTTGACCAGGAACTTGACACAATAAAAGTAATAACCATAAATAATGAATTTGCCCCCAAGATTATTGATAAAATTTTAGGCAAAAAGATGAAGAAGCAAGCCAGGTCCATACCATTCCTAATGAAAAACACAAACAGGAAAAGAAATGGTGCAGATTACCTTTTATAGGGAAAACATTAAATAGCCTAAGTAACATCTTGAAGGCAAAGTGTTTCACTGTGCTTTTATATGTCCCTTGACAATAGGTGGTTTCCTGTACAATGCAAAAGACAAACAACCAGCTATCACAAAAGGTGGGGTTTTTAAAATCACAGGCCAGGAGTGTCAGTCTTGCTACATTGGATAGATGGGCGAAGGTCAATCTGTACCAGGCTTAAGGTACACCACAGAAACTGGGAGATTGAGGAAGTCTGATTCATCCTTTGCAGAACATTGCCTGAACAATAATCACAAATACACAATAGATGTACAAGTCCTATACACAGAGGAAAAGGAGCCACACTCGACCAATTAGGAATTTTAGAAATTAAAAAAAACAGATGTGTATATGCCCACACCTATTACTAAACGAGCAAACCAAATTGAATTATTCACCTCTTTTAGATGGGTTCACAACCCCAGGATAGAAGCAAAACTTTTGACCCCAGTCCATCGTTGTTAAAAATATCTTAGATGATGAATAACTCTAGTCCGATCATTGTAGTATAATTGGTGAATGTGTAATAATGGATGTAATTTGTTAAAAAATGATCACTGATGGAAGTGTACATTAAGCTATGGATCGATACCGAAGAAGTTGAGGTTATCTTTGCCTTGTCATCATGTTTATCTATGTATCATCATCTTTGGGAATCCATAATGTACTTGAAAATGGACTTATAACGCAAAACCTAGGTTGTGCAATAACATTAATAATAAATTGTGAAACAAGGCTAAAACAGTGGGTTAGAAAAAATTGGAAATTTCATAGAACAAGTATTTGATGTGCAAGAGTGAAAATATTATATTTTTAATTTGTATTCAGAGCACTGTACATAACTTCTAACGTATCACACAAAAACTTTGAAACTATACTTTTTGGAACGTGGTATAGGTCTAATTATTAGACAGAGAACCAGAACTGCATCTGTAGTGGCCTGCTTGAAATCTGTTTTGCTGAATTTATTTAACATTGTACAGGCATATGTCAAATAACATTTTATGAATGTCATTCAGTAAACGTATGACAGACAAACATAAAGTTCAGAGAAAGATATTCTGAACACCCAAAGCACTGAAAAGTGTAAACACATACGTACACCACATTTGCGAATCACTTCATGTGGCACAATCACCACCTTACTGCCATAAAATCAACGCCAGTATCCAGTAATAATAATCTGCTGACAACTGACGACCACCTACCACAATCCAAAAAGATCCACTACAGTAACTTTACACAAAAGGTAAGCCATACTTGTCACTTGAAAAATTATTTTTCTGGGTTATAATTGCACACCTAAAGAAGCTTTCCCGTCTCGTACGGAATATGGCAAATACTATACACTCTATCCTCAGTTAATGGAATAACGTGTCAAGTTTTATGATTATATGAGATGACGAGAAAATCGTTCTGTTACACACTCGAGATAATTCGTGGTGACCTTAAAACCCAAGTTATAAACACGCTGTTTTGCTGTATCTATTTAAGGTTGTGCTGACGTGCGTCAATTAACCTTCAGTGAATGTCATTTAGCACATGAGTGAAGTGTAGGCTAAGGTACTCTGAACCCCCAAAACACTTAAAAGTGGGAGTAAATACTATACGCCATATTTGCAAATCACTTCAAATTAACAGTAACACTACCCTACTGGCATAACATGCCAGTAAGCAGTAATACTAATTTGCAGACATCTAATGACAACCTATCACAAAACAAATCCAGTACAGTAGCGATAAGCATGTAAGATATGTCATGCACTTCACTTGAACAAATTAATTCTTTTTATTTTTAAGATTATAGTCTTTGCCTAATATTCCAGTAAAAATTTTGCCTACATGAGGTTTCGAATAAACCTACGATTTCAGTCCATAGATTCCAAACTATATCCTGATTAAGAGATTTTAATTTACAGGACGCCACGAACTCACTCTTTCTTGGACTAAACTTATCAGTTTCTCCCGCTCCATATTTCGTGCGCGAGAACGTCTGTCGATCTGACCAGAGGAAACAAACTGATCCGAATTCCAGCGGTTGTCGTCTGAAGTCCGTATGTTCGGGAGATAGGATCGGCTGTAGTGTAACCGCGCACATGGTGGTGTACTGATTTGAAAAGGTCGGCGATCTCTGGCCGATGTCGGCGGAATCCACCAATATCGGAGCAAGTGTGACTGCAGCCTTAAAATCCTGCTTATCTCCATGTAGCCCTCCTTAAAAACTTACAATTAATACCGGGTGAGATTAATTATTTATAACTGGGAGAGTACAAATTCTTCAGAAAATTTGCACACTTTATTGCCTATTAGCTAATAACTTTCTTGTGTGTGATATAAAATTAAATGTTGTTGTTGTTGTTGTTGTTGTTGTTGTTGTGGTCTTCAGTCCTGAGATTGGTTTGATGCAGCTCTCCATGCTACCCTATCCTGTGCAAGTTTCTTCATCCCCCAGTACTTACTGCAACCTACATCCTTCTGAATCTGCTTAGTGTATTCATCTCTTGGTCTCCCTCTACGATTTTTACCCTCCACGCTGCCCTCCAATGCTAAATTTGTGATCCCTTGATGCCTCAGAACATGTCCTACCAACCGGTCCCTTCTTCTTGTCAAGTTGTGCCACAAACTCCTCTTCTCCCCAATTCTATTCAATACCTCCTCATTAGTTATGTGATCTACCCATCTAATCTTCAGCATTCTTCTGTAGCACCACATTTCGAAAGCTTCTATTCTCTTCTTGTCCAAACTAGTTATCGTCCATGTTTCACTTCCATACATGGCTACACTCCATACAAATACTTTCAGAAACGACTTCCTGACACTGAAATCTATACTCGATGTTAACAAATTTCTCTTCTTCAGAAATGCTTTCCTTGCCATTGCCAGTCTACATTTTATATCCTCTCTACTTCGACCATCATCAGTTATTTTGCTCCCCAAATAGCAAAACTACATTAAGTGTCTCATTTCCTAATCTAATTCCCTCAGCATTATCCGATTTAATTCGACTACATTCCATTATCCTCGTTTTGCTTTTGTTGATTTTCATCTTATATCCTCCTTTCAAGACACTGTCCATTCCGTTCAACTGCTCTTCCAAGTCCTTTGCTGTCTCTGACTAAATTACAATGCCATCAGCGAACCTCAAAGTTTTTATTTCTTCTCCATGGATTTTAATACCTACTCTGAATTTTTCTTTTGTTTCCTTCACTGCTTGCTCACTATACATATTGAATAACATCGGGGAGAGGCTACAACCCTGTCTCACTCCCTTCCCAACCACTGCTTCCCTTTCATGCCCCTTTACTCTTATAACTGCCATCTGGTTTCTGTACAAATTGTAAATAACGTTTTGCTACCTGTATTTTACCCCTGCCACCTTTAGAATTTGAAAGAGTATTCCAGTCAACATTGTCAAAAGCTTTCCTAAGTCTACAAATGCTAGAAACATAGGTTTGCCTTTCCTTAATCTTTCTTCTAAGATAAGTTGCAAGGTCAGTATTGTCTCACGTTTTCCAATATTTCTACGGAATCCAAACTGATCTTCCCTGAGGTCAGCTTCTACTAGTTTTTCCATTCATCTGTAAAGAATTCGCGTTAGTATTTTGCAGCTGTGGCTTATTAAACTGGTAGTTCGGTAATTTTCACATCTGTCAGCACCTGCTTACTTTGGGATCGGAATTATTATATTCTTCTTCAAGTGTGAGGGTATTCGCCTGTCTCATACATCTTGCTCACCAGATGGTAGAGTTTTGTCAGGACTGGCTTTCCCAAGGCCGTCAGTAGTTCGGAAGGAATGTTGTCTAGTCCCGTGGCCTTGTTTTGACTTAGGTCTTTCAGTGCTCTGTCAAACTCTTCACACAGTATCGTATCTCCCATTTCATCTTCATCTACATTCTCTTCCATTTCCATAATATTGTCCTCAAGTACATCGCCCTTGTATAGACCCTCTATATACTCCTTCCACCTTTCTGCTTTCCCTTCTTTGCTTAGAACTGGGTTTCCATCTGAGCTCTCGATATTCATACAAGTGGCTCTCTTTTCTCCAAAGTTCTCTTTAATTTTCCTGTGGGCAGTATCTATCTTACCCCTAGTGAGATAAGCCTCTACATCCTTACATTTGTTCTCTAGCCATCCCTGCTTAGCCAATTTGCACTTCCTGTCGATCTCATTTTTGAGACGTTTGTATTCCTTTTGGCTGCTTCATTTACTGCATTTTTATATTTTCTCCTTTCGTCAATTAATTTCAGTATCTCTTCTGTTACCCAAGGATATTTACTAGCCCTCGTCTTTTTACCTACTTAATCCTCTGCTGCCTTCACTACTTCATCCCTCAGAGCTACCCATTCTTCATCTACTGTATTTCTTTCCCCCATTCTTTTCAATTGTTCCCTAATGCTCTCCCTGTAACTCTCCACAACCTCTGGTGTAGTCAGTTTATCTAGGTCCCATCTCCTTAAATTCCCACCTTTTTGCAGTTTCTTCAGTTTTAATCTACAGTTCAAATAGAGGAAACATAAGATCAGTAAAGACAAGAGACAAGCAAGACTGTACACATTTCTTTAATCCTTAGGTCCTATCATTTTTTCCTCTAACCTTGCTACAGCTTTACACAGCATGCTTTCCTTTCTGCGAAATAATCTATTACCACAACAAAGTTCATCAAACATTATGCTGCATGAAAAATCAACATGTCGTCATCTAATACTGAAAACACTGTAAATACGAATAGCACTCAAGACTGGTGTGGTTTCTCAATTTGATTAAGTCTATTTTGTCACTGTCTGTTAGATAAAAAGAAAAAGGCATCTCTATTATTGCAGCAACTGTAACATATGCCAAATTAGTGAGACTGTTTTGGCACAAATGGCAATTTTTATCTACTCATTTACACAGATAACACGACAGAATATAATTCATGAAGTACCAATATCAAATGCCTGTTAGGCCTAATACAAGCTAAAAGTTTTACGTTAGGAAATAGTTTCACATTTAGTTCATACGCTTCAGTTTCTCAAGCATGAGATCGATACATAGTAGTATGACTTTTATATATAATTGGAATCATCATATTCTTCTATATAATTTGTGTGCTGTCCCGTTTCTTCTACTTCCTTGTTATAACACAGAATCTTGCTATCACTAATTCTGTAACTATTCCTGCAATTGCCAAAACTTATTCTCCAGTAAACTTCACTAACACTGCCAGAATCACAAGTTTAGTTTCCCGCTTTATTTTCCAGTTAGGCGTTATTATGTGTTTGTACAACACGTTTTCCGAGAATTGAACTTAAGCAGCTGCTAACTGGCAACTGTGCAATTCCCCCTTTTGTCTGGTCTGCATGACATTTATTTTTTTTCTAGATGTGATGGGAATTCCCCTGGTAGAGACATAAAGTATGCTATACAAGCATTCAAAAATCAACTTATGATTCATTCAGAAAGCTGTGAGTACTGGGCGTGAGTCGTGTTTCGGTAGCTCAGATGGTAAAGCACTTGGCTGCGAAAGGCAAAGGTCCCGAGTTCGAGTCTCGGTCGGACACACAGTTTTAATCTGCCAGGAAGTTTCATATCAGTGCACACTCTGTTGCAGAGTGAAACTCTCATTCTGGAAACATCCCCAGGCTGTCGGTTAAGCCATGTCTCCACAGTGTCCTTTCTCTCAGGAGTGCTAGTCCTGCAAGGTTCGCACAAAAGCTTCTGTAAAGTTTGGAAGGTAGGAGATGAGATACTGGCAGAAGTAAAGCTGTGAGTATCGGGTGTGAGTCGTGCTTCGGTAGCTCAGATGGTAGAGCACTTGCCCGCGAAAGGCAAAGGTCCCGAGTTCGAGTCTCGGTCGGGCACACAGTTTTAATCTGCCAGGAAGTTTCATATCAGCGCACACTCTGCTGCAGAGTGAAAATCTCATTCTGGAAACTTAGAATGTGTTCAAAAATGTTCAAAAAGCAACAGGGATGCGTTTCTTTGAAAGCATATGAATAATCGATAGACCAATGTGCACTGGATAGTAAGCACTTGGTGAAACAAGGTTTTTTTTCTTCAAGAATATGAATTTGGAGTCCCCCTGAAATTGCCACCCACGGCAGATACCCCAGTTTGCTTCCCCTTATATCTGGGCCTGTTTTGGGATCATGGTTTCTTTTTCTTTATTGTATTTCTATCCCCCCCCCGAAGGGGGGCAGGCTGGCAGCAGCATAATAATATGACGCTCTGCAGCCCTGGCAGGCTGGCAGCAGCATAGTATGATGCTCTGCAACCTACAGATAAAGTTGAAAAACATAATGAGGACACATATTAATAAAAAGAGCTGATAAAACGTTGACTGTATAAAACTGGTACATGGAAATCAGTGATGCTGATTAAAAACACTTAGGAAATAGACAGGCACAATTTAAAAAAAAACATGGCGACAGTCTGGTTTCTGTTCCCAGCACTTCTGAAAGGGGACACACAACACTCACGGAAGACACTGCACTATATAGTACGAAGGCATGTGGGTATGGGAGGGTGGGGGAGGACGCAGACTGATGAAGGGAGGGAGCTGATGGACGGAGAGGCCACAGAAAAAGGGAAGGGGAGCAGGGCAGATGCGAGAAAGGAGTAGGGAAGACAGTGGAGGGGAAAGAAAAAGGACTCGTGGGAGAGAATGGCGTCAAGGAGTGGGTAGGTGGAGAAAAATCAGGATGAAAGGGAGGGAGAGGGAACCCAGGAAAATGACAGAGGGAGGGAGGGGGGACGGGGTGGTGAGGATCATAATTGACAGGAGCGATAAATCGAAGGAGAGAGGGCATCATCTGGGAGGGGGAGTTGATGGAAGCCACCTCAGGAAAGGAGATGAAGGGTGTAGAGGTGGAGGGTAGGGGGGACACAATGGTGAAGGCACGGCAGTGGGTGGGGCTTGGAGAGGTGAGGAGCTGAGGAGCAACCAGGGGATGAGGGCGATCAACTCGGCGGGAGGTGTAGAGGACAAGGACATGTTCAAGAAAAAGGAGCAGATAGGATGGATTAAGGATTTGTAGGTGTGGAGGATGGTAGAAGGGTGCAACCCCCATATCTGGCCAGAGAGGAGTTTAAGGAGAAGGAGGCAGTTGTGGGCTTTGGATTGGATAGAGCAGAAATAAGGGATTCTGGTGAGGTGATGGTCAATGGTGAATCCAAGGTAGCTGAGGGTGGGGGAGAGGCAGACAGGACGAGTGCAGAAGGTAAGGGAAAACTCAAGGAGCCGGAAGGAGTGAGTGGTATGACATATGATGATTGCCTGGGTCTTGGAAGGATTGATTTTGAGGAGCCACTGGTTACACCATGTGGCAAACAGGTCAAGGTGATTTTGGAGAAGGTTTTGGGACCGTTGGAGGGTAGGAGTGAGGGCAAGGAAGGCAGTGTCATTGGCATACTGCAGGAGGTGGACCGGAGAGGGGGGGGGGGGGGGTTGGGGCATATCTGCCATGTGCAGGAGGTAGAGGAGAGGGGAGGGGACAGAGCCTTGGGGCACACCCGCAGAGGGCTAGAAGGTGTGGGAATTAGTGTTATGGATGGTAACGTAGGAGAGGCAGCGGGAGAGGAAGGAGTCAGCACTCTGGTGTTCCAGCCAAAGCCTGTCCTACCAACCTGCATAAATGTTCACATTACATTGCTTAGGGGGAAAAAAACTGGTGAAACTTCGCTATCAAATCCCTGTCTCTCCATATCTGTATTATGCTTTGATGTGTCTTTAAACAACATCTAGTATTATTGTTGTGATAGTGTTTTAGACAGGATTTATTTATTTATTGCCAGTGGTATTCTATCCAATACCCTAATATGTTTGCACATGTCTTGACAGAGTGCACTAGAGTACGGTAACACAAGTATTACCACCTGGCGAGAGTTTCATGGATGGTAGAGAAAAAGCATGCGAAATATACTCCTTGCATGAAATACGTCCCGTTACTTTAGTTTCCTTGCTCGCTGACTGTGGGTAATGCGTGTTATTAGCAAGTATCTTTTTGTTAGTGTATTATGCATAAGTTTAGTGAGTTTTGCTTTTTTGTGAATAACAGTAACATATCACGAGTTTGAAAACAACACAATATGAATTCAGTGTTCAATTTATCACACAAAATTTTCGAACATGCAGTTACGATGAAAGTGAAGGAACTTGGTGCGCCCAGATTCAACGTTAACATGAATTAGGAACAAAAACAGTGTAAATCCTGGCAAGGATACACACACAATTTTAAAAGACGTACACGGCAGTTTAGTGGTAGTGTGCACTTAAAACACATATTTTTGCAATGTGTAAGTGTAAATATGAAAAATACGGTCTGCACATTTCCATGGTGGTTGCTCAGGTTGCTCGTTTCACCCAGTCACAGCACAAGATTTGTGACATCAATCTAAACATCACAGTTTCGTCACTCAAACTCATAAACACCACAATCTGAGTGCACAGGCATTTAACATCTGCAGTTTGGACATGAAAAAACCAAAATTATAAGCACGCAACAAAGCTAACGCACACACTGTATTAAAAATCTCTCCAAAATATGGGTTGTAGTATGATTTGTTGCGGTAAACTGTCAGGAAATGTGACCTATAGATTTTATCTTGGAGTTAGCGTCTGATGTTATTTAGCAGTTGATTATGCAGTGGAAAAAAGATACAGTATGTAAAGGTTTGGCTATCTTGTGACATTGCCGCCGCCCCTCCTCCTGAAATTGTGGTTGTGGTGACAGACTGATCTGTAGCGTAACCTGAGAACTAAATTTTGTAGCCTTCCCCAGTATGGAAACCACGAGCCGCGCCTGACCTTTGCCTTTCCAGATTTCACCAGTCCCTGGCCCTCACAAACCTGGTTTTGTTCTGCTTCTCCTTGATGACAGTTTTGTATGCTTGCATTTCTTGAAGGTTGAAGCATTGTCTAAGGAACTTCTATGAAGAAATATTCCTGCACTATTATGTAAACGTAGCCCTTTTTTTTTTTAATTTTAAGTTTGACAGACCCAGACCCAGAAATCTGGATTTAATATTATCTAGTTTCATGAGGTTTTTTAGCATCATATAGGTCCATGTTAGTTAAATTCCATATGTGGTAGCTGACATAACTTTGGGCTTGAATAGTGTTATTGCAGTTGGTAGGGATAAATTTTGTACCTTGGAGATGATGTACACGACTTTTGTAGTGGCTGTCACTCGAACTTGTACATGCAGAGAGAAAGTAGTTCCAGTTGTTTGTAGCATTACCCCCATGTATTTAAAACTGAATACAAATTCTAATGTTGAATCAGTTGTTTACTTCCATCATGTTTTCCAGTGGCCACTTTCGTATGGCCACCATGGCTGTTCGTAGATCTTCTAGACTCGTGGAGAGGATGACCATGTTATACACATATATAAGCACTTTTAGTTTCTTGTGTCTATAGTCTGCCCAATGTCCACTATCATTAAGTTAAACAGTACTGGGCTCATTGGGTCTCCTTGTAGACCCTTCTCGTTCGGATGATGTCTTTCAACATCAATATGCCATTGTATACTGCTACACGGTTTGCGTCTAGAACTGACTTGATTATTTCTAGTTTTCATGGCTTGATTTACCTGGTATATCCTCTAGCTTCTGGATGAAACTGTCTAATTCTTTAGAGTAGTCTATAAATATTGCGTATGTTGAGGTAGTGGGTTACACTAGTCATTATTTCGTGAACAACCTGCAGTGTTGATCTGCCTGGAGTGAAGCCATATTGATTCACTGGAATATTAGAACATAGTCTTCATTCAATGTGCCCCAAAACAAGGTCACAGCATCTTCACATGTGTGTGTTTTATTTGTTTTGATTTACAAATGCTGTCTTGTTGGTTTGATGGCTTGACATTTACAAAGGTATTATATCGATCACAGAGTACAGATAAGCACATAATAAATGGAATAATAATTTCAAATGCAATGGATGTATATTTATGTGTGCAGCTGAGGAAAACTAAATACCAGTAAGAAATAAAATAACCCACAGAAAAAACTAAAATTAAATATTAAAATCTTTGTTGCCTTTTTTAATTTCATTTTATTGTGCAGGTAATTTCTGATTGGTCATCATCAGCAGAATGTGACTGAACTAATGGAGGAATTTTTTGTTCTAAGGGTCTGTGGGCTCATTAAGAAATGCATCAGGTTGATTTTTTAAATGACTGAAAATTTCAATTTCGCCCAAGCTATTCATTTGCTTCCCTTTCTTGGCATAATGCAAAATTTGGAGCTTTACATTTTTTTGGATGTATGTTTATTGTTTACGAGATTTTGTGCAATGGCATTAGTACTTTTATCATTAGATTTTATGTGCTCTTTAAAATGGGTCTAAAAGCTTCTACCAGCCAACCCAAAATATGCTCTGTCAAATCCAATTTTGTAGTTCCATGAGTTGTTAAATGGGTCTGTTATATTGGTAGTATGTCTTATAATATTACTTATATTGTTTTCAGCATGGAACCCATAAAAATTGAAATTAAAGACGTAAAAGAATGCATAGTGCATAGTTATGAAACTCAGAACCCCAACATTACGAGCTCAACCAAAAATCCATAAAAAGGATGTGGGAATGTGATTAGTTACTATCCCAGAATCAAACACTTCCACTTTATATTTCGATACAGATGTATATTTAAGTACAATCATCTACAAGTGTATATACAACAACAGATTGAATCATCTCAAACTCTTTGTCCTAAGAACTCGCGAGCAGAGAGAGTTTTCATTTGTGGGTCGATGTTTATATCGACGACACACAGCCCGTCCGGCGATGAAGTTAGTGGTGGAACACGAAGTGGTACGTCCATCATGAAGTGCTGCAGACGGCTCGGTTGGGCAAGTCTATGGCCAGTTCAAGAGAAAGCCAGTGGGCCAAAGTGTGGAGAAGAACCGAAGTGCAGAGAGACAATTCGAATCTCGCCGAATGGAGAGATGAAGGCCCATAGGAGGGTGGGGTCATAGTATTGAGTGAGGGCAAAACATTGTAGTACCCCAACTTCCAAACACTCGTCTGGTAATGGAGTCCATCAGAAGGATGAGGACTTGGCCATTATTTACTACCAGCGAGATGTCTTCCATGCAGTGTGGCAGAACTGAAGTGTGAAATGTGATCGGAAGAGGGTCAACCTCAGCATGGGTTGGAAAACCCAGGAATGGAGAGTCACTTGAACTGTCTGGGAAACCAGCGAAAAGAGAGTTGCTAGGGCTGGATACTGCTGAGGGACGGTGGGTCTGAGTGACTTGTGCCATATCATTCAAGGAGACTAAAACATGGCGGGGGCCTAGGTCGTCAGCCGTATTAGGAAGAGAGCCTGATGCCAAACAATCGGAGTCCACAAATGCAGGTTTGACCTGATGCAGTGAAACTGTCTGTGGTAAGTCCGTGACGAGAATGTCGCATGTTGAATCCCCATGTTGCGAAATGACCTGTTGAGTTTGGTAGCGAGGTGATTAGGCGATAACCAATTACTGTCCGACAGCTGTGATATACCTGTAGCTAATAGATCATTAATTTGTTGTCATGCCACATGTAATTTAATAGGGTTGAGGCTGACCTTATGCCGGATAGTAGGGCCGTCAGTAGTAACTATCTTATGTACTGTCCTGTCCGTGACAGAGAATACTGAATGTTGCACACGAGGGGGTTCCTGGTTAACAAACTTGTCTGTTGTGTGGGGAGTATGCCCATGGGTTGAAATATGACCATGGAAGCAAGTAGGGAATGGCAGAGAGAAAGTGACATATTTGGCTCACGCGTCTGAGTGAGTGCAGCGAGTGGTGAGCAGGAATGCGTGGCAAACGTCAACTGTCACTAGTATGTATGGAAGCCGCAGTGGGCATGAGCGGCACTGGGTGAGCACGAGAAACAGAGATGTTGGCTGAGTCACATGGCTGGCACATGGGGGAGGGGGACTGTTTATGAACACACAGCGTATCAGTCCATGCGGAGGAGGTGTGTGTGTGTTGTGTGTGTGAGGGCAGGGATGGCGTTCAGGCACAATGACCTGTACACATGACACAGGGAGGGGCAGGCATGGTAGGAATGGTGTGCCTGCCATAGAACCCAGTTCGTCACATGCAAAATGTTTCATAGGACTGACATGAGAAGCGGCCAGGCTGGAGCTGGCAGAAGAGACTTTTTCTGTCACTGGTGTCATGACTTGCAAGTTCTGCAGCTGAATGTGGGCAGAGGAGAGCTTGCTGGAGGTGAGCGAAATGTGGCATTGGAGTTTGTCCTTCTCCTGACTCGCATTCCAACAGTAAAATGTTCACAGTCCTCAGAATATCATCTGCGAGGATGGAACACTTGCGCACCAAACTATTTGCTGTGAGAACACTTGAGCAGGAAAACGAAGGGCAAGCGCAATATATGTGTGTGTTTGTAGGGTGTTCAGCACCATGTACTGAATGAAGTTCGAAGAAAATTTGTGACAAGAAAGCCAAACTTAGGATGGGCTCGTCTATGTCGACTGTGTAAAACGTCTAGGGGAAACACAAGGATTGTGATAGGTGAACTTTAACTCTGACCGAGCCCAAAGTTTTTTTGGGTCAAAGCATTGATTGCTCAGAGGAGAAAAGTTGATGGAGAAGACGCGGGTCGAGCCATTGATGTAGGGATGATAGATACATCTGCGCCCCTGGCAACCAAAAAACTGAGTTTCGAAGAAATGTCTGTTACATAAAACTGACTGTTGGAAAAAATGGGGGAATGTACGGAGTGCAGCATAGGAGGACGCCTGTCTGATCCTTTGCAAGGTTCAGCATTTACTGTGCCCTGCAGATGGCGTTTTGGTGCTGGCAAGGCAATCTACACTTCTGTGCTGCATCGTTGAAGACCTTGTGATACCAGCAGAATGGGTGAGGTAGTTGTGGCAGAGGCAGAGACTTAGCAATTGGGGGTGGCTTGTCATCATCGATTGCTTCTGGTAGGTATACTGGCATGTATGGAGTGTGCACGATCTGGGAATGTTCAGGGAGCTGGCCCTGCCCCTATCAGCGAACAGGCTAATCTCCAGTGCAGGCATACCAACCTGTGGCAGAGAATGCAGAGGTTGGTGCTGTCGCACGAGAGAGTACAACTGATCGACAATCCGTAAGCGTGATCCAATTGACTGGAAGGAATGTGGTAGCAGGTGTATCTGGAGATTGATGGGTAGCTTAGCAGACCACACCGCTCGTAGCTTTATATTTGGCATAGTTTGCTCTTTGACCAGTAACTGTAGGCAGTGCCAGAGTTGTGAAGGTGTCCGGTCCCCAAGGTATTCTTTGCACAAAATTTTTAGGATGAGCTCCTACAGGGAACAGACGAGGTGCTCGATAATCGTCTTCTTGGCGAAGTCATACTTCAGAGCCAATGGCGGAGAGAGGAGCAGATTACAGATCAGATCTGAGTGGTCATGAAGGTGTGTCATGAGGCACAGGAAACTAGAGTTGTCATCAGAAACGTGATGTAGCTCGAAAATGTGTTTTACCAAAGCGAACCACGACACAGGGTTGTCTTCTGACGGCGGTGGTAACTTCGGTAGGCACCCAGGGGAAGGAGATGGAGGAGAATTAGGAACCTCCGGGAACACCAAATCATTTTTGTGAGCCGCCAAATCCCATTCTGGCCAGAGAATGGTAGCACAGCAGTCCGGCACAGCAGGTACGGGTGGTCACATGGAAAAAATGGGCCTAACGGTGAAGGGAGTACAGGTCCAAAAACACGTTTGTTACAATTGCCATGTGTGTGATCACTGAGCATACTTGCTGCATCACAAAAGGCCGTTGCGGCAGGCACAGTTGGTACTGTGGAATGAATGGGCAGAAGGGCGGCAGCAGACAGGGTTCCCAAAACTGATATGCCGGTCAGAGGTGCTGCATTGAAATATCAAACTTTGGAGAGAACATGGAAGGTCGTCACAGCAGACACAGCTGGTGCTGTGGAAACAATGAGCAGGTTTACGGCAGGAACTGGAACACTCTACATGGGTAGGGTTAGTATATGGGGGGGGAGGGGGGGGGGAGTGGATTGTGAACAGGTGTGACATGAATTAAGGTCCACAACACACAGCAGCGGCACAGTATGTTGCGCGGTGATGTAGGTCACTGGATGTGATGGGATATGCGTCCATCGGTTGCACAACACTAGCAGCAGGTGCAAAATGGTTCAAATGGCTCTGAGCACTATGGGACTTAACATCTGAGGTCATCAGTCCCCTAGAACTTAGAACTACTTAAACCTAACTAACCTAAGGACATCACACATACCCATGCCCGAGGCAGGCTTCAAATCTGCAACCGTAGCAGCACCGCGGTTTTGGAGTGAAGCGCCTAGAACCACTCAACCACAGCGGCCGGCACAGCAGGAGCTGGATGCACAATTAGTGATGATATGTACTTGGCAAGTAATCACAGGAATCATAACAGGTGTGGTGGACAGCTGACTGAAACATGTTACATGTTGTGGTAATGGTGGCATTGCACACGGCACCACAGTAACGGTCACGGGAACGTGTTATGAATGAATGTTCAGTTGTGGATGTAACCTAACCAGTGTGTTCAGATTACGATCAATCGCAAGAAACACTATTCTGAATATGGTCTGAGTTGAACTTCACATGGTGACGAGCACAATCTGATGATATAAATCCTGAGTCTACTGTTCTGGCCGGAGGTGTAGGAAATAGCCGTTGTGGTGAGCCGAACATCTCTTGGTGTGTGTGTGTAGTACGTGGATTGTAGTCAGTAGGAGAAAATCCAGTCACGGGAGTTGTGATGAATACGTCCGGAGAGTTGGTTTGAGCTTCCAAGTCCATGATGAAAGTGTTGTGTGGAGAAGTCATGGCAGCAAACAATCACTTGCAGTACAATGAACCAGAGGGGGAGACATGGAATGTACTCTAAATTTGTAACGGGGCCACCACTGTGGGAAAGTGATGGGTTACTACCCCAAAATCAAACACTTCCACTTTATATTTCAATACAGATGTATATTTAAGTACAAGCATCCGCATGTGCATATACAACAAGTCACACAAACGGACTGAAGTGTCTCAAACTTTTTGTCCAAAGGACTTGTGAGCGGAGAGAGAGTTCTCAATTTTGGGTTGATGTTTTACTGCCCTACTGGCAATAGTATTGACAATATCTGCCATTTTTTCCAAAAATCTCAATTATTTACTCGACAAGCTCTACACGTATAAAAATAAATACACAATAAAAATACACATAAATTAATTAACCATCAAAACAATTCAGTTAAATACAAGAAACTGAAAACCGTGAGTTCATTCAACTATTACAATGGACTCTTACATATAAAACTACTTTTGCTTCCAAGATGATATATACTCCCAACCACATGGTTTAGCCATGGGTAAACTGTATGGCAAGAACCTAAGCCGATATACTCATTAACCATACTGAAGCAAAATAATAATAATTATTTGAGAAATTTAAGGACAGCAGATGAAGTCATTTATTACAAATGATACACTAATGATATATTAATCTTGCTGAATAGTACAGAAGAAGACAGAACCACAGTGCAATGACAACTAAATAGTATGTATGAAAAAATCAAATTCATTCATGAAGTTGAAATAAATAACTGTATTAAATTCTTAAGAGATCACAACAGAGAAAGAAAATTCAGTGCACAAATCTGGAATTTTTCAAAAACCAGCAACTACAGACACATTGCTCAACAATGAATCACGTCACACAGAAACCCATAAAAATTGTACATTCTTTTCTCTCTGTCATGGTGATAAATAAATTTTCAACTTGAAGAAGATGAGATTAACAAAGAATTGGCAATATTAGGAAATTTAGACAAAATAAATAATTTCCAACCACAAATAATTAAAAAATGTATAGGCTGAAACAGATGAGCAAAAATCAGATTTAAATAAAACTGCTCTAGAAAGAGTGGATGCCATACAAAAAAACTAAATTCACAGTTCTGCCCTATTATGGAATCACTTCCAACAAAATAGCCACAACATTAAATATCAATATTGGGTCCCGTACAGAAAACAATGTATAAATCACACTACCAATACAACAGACCCATTTAATATGTCGAAGATCCACAAAATTGGGTGTGACAAAGTATAAATTGGGCACACTGGCAGAACTATTCTATATGTTTTCAAGTGCACATAGACTTTAACAATAACAGTACACGTCCCTTTGCACTACAGATCCTAAACAACAAACATACATCCAAAATCATTAATGAAACACTCCAAATTTTGCACTGTGCTTTGAAATGGAAGCAACTGAACATGATATTGCATTGCCTGCGTTTGAAAGAAGTACGATACATGTCCAAAGGAACATCATACACCTTTCAAACACAGGCACTGCAATATTGTATTTATATGCCAATAGCAGCATAGTGACTTTCGATTTAATGCCTCCCCTGTATGGAAATTACAGGCAGTATGTGAGTGATGGTTAATAACACACTGAAATTTTCAGTCATTTAAAAAATTTCATTAAATCTTTTTGCAAACAGATGACCAATCTTTTGTGTCGCTTTCACTTTTTGATTCAGTACCTGGAAATATGTTTCATACCCAAGGAAATGTAAAAAATGCTTCCAAAAGTTTTCTAATATGCGTGCCATACTTGTGTTGTATATGCCATAAATACGAGATGCAGTATGCCATGGTGTGTTGCAATTTGTTACCATGCAGTACAGAGAAGTTAGAGCCTATTGTCAGGGTTGGCTACTGCGAATGCAGCCAATGTCCATCATCAACAACAATATTAATGTTGTTAAAAGGAATAGTGATTCTGTACATTTGTCTATATTAATGGTTCCAACCAGTTTTAACTTGGTCTGGATATGCACTACCACTTCACCTGAACTAACATTCAGTTGAGCCCTGAAACGAGACAGTCTTGGTTAAAATAAACAATGGAAAATCCAGGATGGAATGTAACAATACTTTGAAAAGCATAGTTGCTACTCACCATATAGCAGAGATTCTTGATTTGCAGATAGGCACAACAGACTGTCAGGACGTCTGGCTTCACTGCCAGAGACTGTAATTGTGTGTGTGTGTGTGTGTGTGTGTGTGTGTGTGTGTGTTTTGTCTATTTTTGACAAAGGCCTCGTGAGCCGATAGCTCACTTTCTGACAGTCTTTTTGTTGTGCCTTTCTCTGACTCAGCATCTCTACTATGTGGTGAGTAGCAACTATCCTTTTCATAATATAGTACTGGTTAAGGTCATTGACAGGAGTGAGCTATTTGGTGTGGTAACTCACAATAGGCAGAGACTATCAATGATGTTTATTGCTTCGCACATCGTTCCAAGTTAAATTTTTAACTTATTTTTTTTTTTTAAATTTTCTTTGGTTAGCACAGTTAGGGTTCACCAGGAGAAATCTTCGGTAATGAGTTAGTGTTTAATGGGAATGAATAATAATTTAATGTTATAATAGCATATTTAAGGGCTGTAAGGAACAAGGTTTAATGATTGTGATTTGTTGATTTGTGAAAGCAGACTGGTATCCATATTGTTACATGAAACACTACTAGAAGTTCTGGTAGCACACTCTAAGGTAACTGAGTTACTGCTGTTATGTTATTGTGTACAGGTGGAATTTTCACCTTGAGTGAGGTAATGTCTCAAATGCACTGTATTTAAAATGACAGATCCTACCCCTGGTTGTGGAAACTTATTGTGTGCTTACGTGAAAGTTCATTTGTAAGTTTGAGAAGATCTACTCTGAAATAGTAAAAGAGAGACCACTCTTTTTAAAGAACTATGACCGAAGAAAATTATCGAAGAAAAACTGTTACTTCTGATTTACCAATGCTGAGTGGCCTTTTGACATATGGATTTTTAGTGAGTCACGTATGGACAACACCTGAACAGTATTGTACTTTGATGCAGTTGTTTACTTATGTGAACCAAAGTGGTGTGGCATATAGGTTTTTATTTTTTATTATTTTTATTAAAGTCCGTTATTGGGGACTAAGAGAATTTTCTAGAGCTCATACACTTGCGATGTATTGTCTGTACCTGATATTAAAAATAATACAAGAACAAGAACAATGAAGTTTAAGTACTTACAATAATACTGACTTCCCAATTTTTAATTAAAATACCCTTCATTGACTTTTATCAATGCCAAGACTCAAGATAAATGAGAAATAAGAGTGTGAAAGGTTTTTTAAACAGAATCAGTGATTCTAAGCATACTTTTGGTAGTAATAATCGCATTAAATACAGGGTGTCCCAGCTATCTTGTCCACCTAAAATATCTCTAGAACAATAACAGCTATTGGAAAACGACTTTCACCGGTATCAATGTAGGGCTGGGGCCCACGAATGTACATATTTGGAAACATTCTAAAACGAAAGCATGTGTGTTTTTTTAACACAAACTTATGTTTTTTTTTTTTTTTAAATGGACCTCCTATATTTTTTCTTCAGCAATCCATAGCATGACAAAGCACATACACAATTGCGTTGATGGCATCGCAATATTCCCATTACATCCCGAGATATTGAGACGCGAAGTTGACGCTTGAAACACCCGACATGCGCTGCTAGCGCACGTCCTGAGGCTCAGGCATGAACCCCATGCTGCCTGTAATTGCGATGTGATTGACATGTGTAATCACACCTCCATACTTATCAAGAGGTCCGAAATGAATAATACGGTCTGCTGCCATCAACTCTCATAAGCACATAATGGTTTCCCTCGTGCACGTTTTACGTATCTACATACGCAATATGAACCAGTACCGATCGGTGTACACCCGTCAGGTTGTCTTATTTATCCTGCACACCCAAAATAAGGTTTATCTAATGCGTTATATGACCCACTGTGCCAGTCGCGTAGGGCCTGGCTCTACCTAGTCAAGTGTCCAACGTAGTTCCCACTACTGCCACAGTTACCACTTCGCCTTGTTTATGATTTGCGACCCATGCAAACTCCTGTACTCCACCAACCTCCGAGCATCCCATTTGTTGTTGCTTTGGCGTGCAGTACACCGCTTGCCAGTGTAGTCGTGCATCAGAGTAATCTAGTGACGGCACGGAGGTAGTACACATTGTGAATAAACGTTGTGTTGTGGAACTTATACTGTACAGTATAATGTACACACATGAAGATATGGTAGAAATGCTGCTGATCTATGGAGAATGTACGTTGATGGGAAATATGTTATGAGATTGCTTGTTTGTTGATAGTACTGTTAGCGAACATTATGATTATTAAGTTAATATGTCTGTTTTCTGCCCTACCAGATACTAGAAAAATTTCATGATTCACACAGTCAAAAGCCTTTGAGAGATCACTTTATTCGGTTATTCAATGCATTTAATATTTGATCAGTGAAAGCATATATAGCATTTTCTGTTGAAAAGCCTTTCTGAAAACCAAGCTGATATTTTGTTAGTACTTCATTTTCACAAATATGTGATGCTACACACGAATACATTACTTCTTCAAGAATTTTGGATAAAGCTGTCAGAAGTGAGTCTGAGCAGTAGTTGTTAGCAAATACTGATTTGAAACTTGCTGATAAATTAAAACAGTGCTGGACTGGGAATCGAAGACGAGAAACCAGTCAGGCACAAAGTTTCAAATTGTGACGAAGTTTCATGCAAGAAGCTTGTGAACTTCTTAAAGTTGACGGAACTATCTGACGTCAATGGAAGGGGGTGGGGGGGGGGGGGCGGTTGCAGATATGGTAGTTCCTAATGTTGTTGTTGTTGTCATCAGTCCTGAGACTGGTTTGATGCAGCTCTCCATGCTACTCTATACTGTGCAAGCTTTTTCATCTCCCAGTACTTACTACAACCTATATCCTTCTGAATCTGCTTAGTGTATTCATCTCTTGGTCTCCCTCTACGATTTTTACCCTCCATGCTGCATCCAATGCTAAATTTGTGATCCCTTGATGCCTCAGAACATGTCCTACCAACCGGTCCCTTCTTCTTGTCAAGTTGTGCCACAAACTCCTCTTCTCCCCAATTCTATTCAATACCTCCTCATAAGTTATGCGATCTACCCATCTAATCTTCAGCATTCTTCAGTAGCACCACATTTCGAAAGCTTCTATTCTCTTCTTGTCCACACTATTTATCGTCCATGTTTCACTTCCATACATGGCTACACTCCATACAAATACTTTCAGAAACGACTTCTTGACACTTAAACCTATACTCTATGTCAACAAATTTCTCTTATTGAGAAACGTTTTCCTTGCCGTTGCCAGTCTACATTTTATATTCGCTCTACTTCGACCATCATCAGTTATTTTGCTCCCCAAATAGCAAAACTACATGAAGTGTCTCATTTCCTAATCTAATTCCCTCAGCATCATCCGATTTAATTCGACTACATTCCATTATCCTCTTTTTGCTTTTGTTGATGTTCATCTTATATCCTCCTTTCAAGACATTGTCCATTCCGTTTAACTGCTCTTCCAAGTCCTTTGCTGTCTCTGACAGAATTACAATGTCATCGGTGAACCTCAACGTTTTTACTTGTTCTCCATGGACTTTAATACCTACTCCGAACTTTTCTTTTGTTTTCTTTACTGCTTGCTCAATATGCAGAGTGAAAAACATCGGGGACAGGCTACAACCCTGTCTCACTCCCTTCCCAACTGCTGCTTCCCTTTCATGCCCCTTGACTCTTATAACTGCCATCTGGTTTCTGTAAAAATTGTAAATAGCCTTTCGCTCCCTGTATTTTACCCCTGCCACCTTTAAAATTTGAAAGAGAGTATTCCAGTCAACATTGTCAAAAGCTTTCTCTAAGTCTACAAATGCTAGAAATGTAGGTTTGCCTTTCCTTAACCTATTTTCTAAGATAAGTCGTAGGGTCAGTATTGCCTCACGTGTTCCAACATTTCTGCGGAATCCAAACTGATCTTCCCCGAGGTCGGCCTCCACAGATTTTTCCATTCGTCTGTAAAGAATTCGCATTAGTATTTTGCAGCTGTGACTTATTAAACTGGTAGTTTGGTAATTTTTACATCTGTCAACACCTGCTTTCTTTGGGATTGTAATTATTATATTCTTCTTGAAGTCTGAGGATATTTCGCCTGTCTCATACATCTTGCTCACCAGATCGTAGAGTTTTGACAGGACTAGCTCTCCCAAGGCCGTCAGTAGTTCCAATGGAATGTTGTCTACTCCCGGGGCTTTGTTTCGACTCAGGTCTTTCAGTGCTCTGTCAAACTCTTCATGCAGTATCATATCTCCCATTTCATCTTCATCTAAATCCTCTTCCATTTCCATAATATTGTCCTCAAGTACATCGCCCTTGTATAGACCCTCTATATACTCCTTCCACCTTTCTGCTTTCCCTTCTTTACTTAGAACTGGGTTTCCATCTGAGCTCTTGATATTCATACAAGTGGCTCTCTTTTCTCCAAAGGTCTCTTTAATATTCCTGCAGGCAGTATCTATCTTACCCCTAGTGAGATAAGCCTCTACATCCCTACATTTGTCCTCTAGCCATCCCTGCTTAGCCAATTTGCACTTCCTGTCGATCTCATTTTTGAGACGTTTGTATTCCCGTTTGTCTGCTTCATTCACTGTGTTTTTATATTTTCTCCTTTCATCAATTAAATTCAATATTTCTTCTGTTACCCAAGGATTTCTACTAGCCCTCATCTTTTTACCTACTTGATCCTCTGCTGCCTTCACTACTTCATCCCTCAGAGCTACCCATTCTTCTTCCACTCTATTTCTTTCCACCATTCCTGTCAATTGTTCCCTTATGCTCTCTCTGAAACTCTGTACAACCTCTGGTTTAGTCAGTTTATCCAGGTCCCAGCTCCTTAAACTCCCTAATATTCCATCCAATTCTGTGATTGTATGGACACCACGGGAAGTTCGACACACTGCCTAATAAATATGGTCTCATGATTATTATGTTAGAGTGGTTGTGAGGCAGACAAATAAACTGCAATGACTCAAAGAGGAAGAGTGAACTGTTATTTAAAATAAAGGAAAACAAACCAGCTGTGAAAGTGTACATTGTGGATAAAGTCACTGAGAGCACAGGCCACAAAGTAGTTCCACTTATCGCCCCACAACTGTGATCTAAATCAGATGGGACTGACAGTGGCCAAAATAAGACAATTTCAGGGAGAACAGTGTCACTAGTGACAAGTCAAAGGAAAGGCAGCAGAATCTTGTTATTGCTGCTTTGCTTTCAGTTACTCACATGACTGATAAGCTTACTGCAGGAAAACTTGGAGCTGGAGCAAAAATATTGGATACGAGATGAAATAATGGAGATAACCATCAATGAAGTTAGCCATACCATGCCCTGTGGTGGTGATGTGATGATGGTGGTTTAGGTTTTGAATCAAACACAAATGACAGTGATCTTTAGTGAACATGATTTTAACACTTCTTTAAGGCACAGTTAATTACACTTGGTAAACATGATTCCAAAAATCAGTTTTCAACTTTCAGTTCATAGTCACAAGTTGTACATTAATCTACTTTAATTTTTCATTATTTTTGATAAATAAGTAATACATAAGATGTAGGTAAAATTTTGAGAGTAAATATGTCAACAAGTTATGTGGTTTCCATTCCAACAGAAGTTTCACATAAGCACGCAATATTTCCGAAAGTGCCACCTCCAATATCTTGTTCAGCACAAAATGAGTGTAGGGGAGCCAGCACTGCTGCAAGCAGCCTACACTGCCTTCCTTCACTGCTCCTCTCCCCTCAGCAGTCATAATATCGGGACACAGCCATTCCTGACAGCCACTACGTCAATTGTCAGCTTATTGTGGACAAACAGTAGGTACAACACACATGGATCTCCACACTAAACACAACAGTAACTGAAGCTTGAATGAACAATATAAAAACCATTAATGATGGCAAATGTGCATCCAACTAACTTTATACAACTGGAATGCTCAAAACTGGCAAGGAAGACAACAATAATGAACACTTCAAGCTGAAACATAGAAATTTTGAAATGGATATTATAGGTGCCTACTTTAAATTTCTATCAGCATATAAGAGGTATCCAATTTTGGGCCTATTTTCAAAGGAAAAAAAGTGCATCTTATACGCCAGTAAATACATGATACTTACATCAATAGCGGCTCATAACCACAAAATTCTCAATTATCTTACACGTGGTTCTACATCTACATCTACATCTACATTGATACTCCGCAAGTCACCCAACGGTGTGTGGCGGAGGGCACTTTACGTGCCACTGTCATTACCTCCCTTTCCTGTTCCAGTTGCGTATGGTTCGCGGGAAGAACGACTGTCTGAAAGCCTCCGTGCGCGCTCTAATCTCTCTAATTTTACATTCGTGATCTCCTCGGGAGGTATAAGTAGGGGGAAGCAATATATTCGATACCTCATCCAGAAACGCACCCTCTCAAAACCTGGCGAGCAAGCTACACCGCGATGCAGAGCGCCTCTCTTGCAGAGTCTGCCACTTGAGTTTATTAAACATCTCCGTAACGCTATCACGGTTACCAAATAACCCTGTGACGAAACGCGCCGCTCTTCTTTGGATCTTCTCTATCTCCTCCGTCAGACCGATCTGGTACGGATCCCACACTGATGAGCAATACTCAAGTATAGGTCGAACGAGTGTTTTGTAAGCCACCTCCTTTGTTGATGGACTACATTTTCTAAGCACTCTCCCAATGAATCTCAACCTGGTACCCGCCTTACCAACAATTAATTTTATATGATCATTCCACTTCAAATCGTTCCGCACGCATACTCCCAGATATTTTACAGAAGTAACTGCTACCAGTGTTTGTTCCGCTATCATATAATCATACAATAAAGGATCCTTCTTTCTATGTATTCGCAATACATTACATTTGTCTATGTTAAGGGTCAGTTGCCACTCCCTGCACCAAGTGTCTATCCGCTGCAGATCTTCCTGCATTTCGCTACAATTTTCTAATGCTGCAACTTCTCTGTATACTACAGCATCATCCGCGAAAAGCCGCATGGAACTTCCGACACTATCTACTAGGTCATTTATATATATTGTGAAAAGCAATGGTCCCATAACACTTCCCTGTGGCACGCCAGAGGTTACTTTAACGTCTGTAGACGTCTCTCCATTGATAACAACATGCTGTGTTCTGTTTGCTAAAAACTCTTCAATCCAGCCACACAGCTGGTCTGATATTCCGTAGGCTCTTACTTTGTTTATCAGGCGACAGTGCGGAACTGTATCGAACGCCTTCCGGAAGTCAAGAAAAATAGCATCTACCTGGGAGCCTGTATCTAATATTTTCTGGGTCTCATGAACAAATAAAGCGAGTTGGGTCTCACACGATCGCTGTTTCCGGAATCCATGTTGATTCCTACATAGTAGAATCTGGGTTTCCAGAAATGACATGATACGCGAGCAAAAAACATGTTCTAAAATTCTACAAGAGATCGACGTCAGAGATATAGGTCTATAGTTTTGCGCATCTGCTCGACGACCCTTCTTGAAGACTGGGACTATCTGTGCTCTTTTCCAATCATTTGGAACCCTCCGTTCCTCTAGAGACTTGCGGTACACGGCTGTTAGAAGGGGGGCAAGTTCTTTCGCGTACTCTGTGTAGAATCGAATTGGTATCCCGTCAGGTCCAGTGGACTTTCCTCTATTGAGTGATCCCAGTTGCTTTTCTATTCCTAGGACACTTATTTCGATGTCAGCCATTTTTTCATTTGTGCGACGATTTAGAGAAGGAACTGCAGTGCGGCCTTCCTCTGTGAAACAGCTTTGGAAAAAGGTGTTTAGTATTTCAGCTTTACGCGTGTCATCCTCTGTTTCAATGCCATCATCATCCCGTAGTGTCTGGATATGCTGTTTCGAGCCACTTACTGATTTAACGTAAGACCAGAACTTCCTAGGATTTTCTGTCAAGTCGGTACATAGAATTTTACTTTCGAATTCAATGAACGCTTCACGCATAGCCCTCCTTACGCTAACTTTGACATCATTTAGCTTCTGTTTGTCTGAGAGGTTTTGGCTGCGTTTAAACTTAGAGTGAAGCTCTCTTTGCTTTCGCAGTAGTTTCCTAACTTTGCTGTTGTACCACGGTGGGTTTTTCCCGTCCCTCACAGTTTTACTCGGCACGTACCTGTCTAAAACGCATTTTACGATTGCCTTGAACTTTTTCCATAAACACTCAACATTGTCAGTGTCGGAACAGAAATTTTCGTTTTGATCTGTTAGGTAGTCTGAAATCTGCCTTCTATTACTCTTGCTAAACAGATAAACCTTCCTCCCTTTTTTTTTATATTCCTACTAACTTCCATATTCAGGGATGCTGCAACGGCCTTATGATCACTGATTCCCTGTTCTGTACATACAGAGTCGAAAAGTTCGGGTCTGTTTGTTATCAGTAGGTCCAAGATGTTATCTCCACGAGTCGGTTCTCTGTTTAATTGCTCGAGGTAATTTTCGGATAGTGCACTCAGTATAATGTCACTCGATGCTCTGTCCCTACCACCCGTCCTAAACATCTGAGTGTCCCAGTCTATATCTGGTAAATCGAAATCTCCACCTAAGACTATAACATGCTGAGAAAATTTATGTGAAATGTATTCCAAATTTTCTCTCAGTTGTTCTGCCACTAATGCTGCTGAGTCTGGAGGTCGGTAAAAGGAGCCAATTATTAACCTAGTTCGGTTGTTTAGTGTAACCTCCACCCATAATAATTCACAGGAACTATCCACTTCTACTTCACTACAGGATAAACTACTACTAACAGCGACGAACACTCCACCACCGGTTGCATGCAATCTATCCTTTCTAAACACCGTCTGTACCTTTGTAAAAATTTCGGCAGAATTTATCTCTGGCTTAAGCCAGCTTTCTGTACCTATAACGATTTCAGCTTCGGTGCTTTCTATCAGCGCTTGAAGTTCCGGTACTTTACCAACGCAGCTTCGACAGTTGACAATTACAATACCGATTGCTGCTTGGTCCCCACATGTCCTGACTTTGCCCCGCACCCGTTGAGGCTGTTGCCCTTTCTGTACTTGCCCCAGGCCATCTAACCTAAAAAACCGCCCAGCCCACGCCACACAACCCCTGCTACCCGTGTAGCCGCTTGTTGCGTGTAGTGGACTCCTGACCTATCCAGTGGAACCCGAAACCCCACCACCCTATGGCGCAAGTCGAGGAATCTGCAGCCCACACGGTCGCAGAACCGTCTCAGCCTCTGATTCAGACCCTCCACTCGGCTCTGTACCAAAGGTCCGCAGTCAGTCCTGTCGACGATGCTGCAGATGGTGAGCTCTGCTTTCATCCCGCTAGCGAGACTGGCAGTCTTCACCAAATCAGATAGCCGCCGGAAGCCAGAGAGGATTTCCTCTGATCCATAGCGACACACATCATTGGTGCCGACATGAGCGACCACCTGCAGATGGGTGCACCCTGTACCCTTCATGGCATCCGGAAGGACCCTTTCCACATCTGGAATGACTCCCCCCGGTATGCACACGGAGTGCACATTGGTTTTCTTCCCCTCTCTTGCTGCCATTTCCCTAAGGGGCCCCATTACACGCCTGACGTTGGAGCTCCCAACTACCAGTAAGCCCACCCTCTGCAACTGCCCGGATCTTGCAGACTGAGGGGCAACCTCTGGAACAGGACAAGCAGCCATGTCAGGCCGAAGATCAGTATCAGCCTGAGACAGAGCCTGAAACCGGTTCGTCAGACAAACTGGAGAGGCCTTCCGTTCAGCCCTCCGGAATGTCTTTCGCCCCCTGCCACACCTTGAGACAACCTCCCACTCTACCACAGGTGAGGGATCAGCCTCAATGCGGGCAGTATCCCGGGCAACCACAGTCGTAGTCACTTGAGTACCCACATTTATTGGAAAGTGTCTACTTAAATTATAGCATACTTTCACCTGTGTCAATTTTCGATACTAATAAAAATACACTTTGTATAGATATTTTGTACTTGGTCACATCTGGCCACCACTCAGCTTGGTGTGTCTACTTGCCACTTGGCTTGTTTGGGTCTTAAACCAGCCCTGGATATCTACATCCTCTTCTGGTTACATAAGGAGGAACCATCCTTCTAAAATATTCTTCAGTCCTCACAAATGCAGGAATCACCTGCAGAGAACACAGTGACCACTGTAATTAATGTACAGAAAACAGCCACAGATCATGTCTTATTTTATTTACTTTTACTGGTTTTGCTTATCTCACATGAGCACCCTCAAATATTCATTGCCCTAGTGTTGACGACAGTGCCAAGCATTCCCCAGCTTCTGCAAGCTGAAATCTAAAACTTACTAAATCAAAAGAACAATAGGACGAGTCTCACGAGTGACCTAACATGAAACCCCACCTCTTTGCCAAGCACCTTAAATATGATGATACCTAGTAAAGCACTGTGGTGTTCAGATCAATCTTTTGGCTGAGCAGTTAGATCATGATAATGAGTGACTGGCCAAAGCATGTGAGTTGTGCAGCATGTTTCCATCTTGGCACGTTTCCTGTTTGTCCCAGGCATTCAAACTGCACTGTTGAAACTGTTAGGACAATTAGTCAAATGTGTGTGTGTGTGTGTGTGTGTGTGTGTGTGTGTGTGTGTGTGTGTGTGTGTGTGTAGTATTAGTTAGCTGTGAAGAAGGACATTATCAGAAAGCTCAGCAATTATTTAATTTTGTTTACATGCCTATTGTCCACCAACTCAACAATAATTCTTCCATCATCTGTTATACATCTGGGACTGTCTGCTTTCATATCTATGCGAATCTAATGTTGTCAGAGAATTTTTAATTTTTGTCAAGGTGTGCACATCTACCTACCTACCTATCTGTCTATCTATCTATACATGTACAAACTGAAGTCACCAGCTGCTGTTCTGTCTGTATATTTGAGCTAATCTTGGGAACTATTGTAGGGACTTTGATACAACTTCCACTAATAAATAGACTACTTTATGAGGAAGGATTGTGCAAATAATTATAAACATCTCATGCAAATTGGTAGAAATATGAGGAATTAGTCTCCCACCACTGTGAAACCGTGCCATGGCTGTCTAGCGTTGAATGGCAGAACTCTTTGGAAGCAGAGGTCTGTGAGTCATGATGAGGCCACTGCCAAACTGAGCACATATAAATGCTGTCCTCCCTTTGACAGCCTGACAACCAGAACATGTTCGGTGTGGTATGGCCAGTCTGGACACGGTTTAACGTATTCAGATATTATTTGTTTGTACACTTTGAAACTATACATGAGATTGGTAATCAACTCTCCACTGGTGAGAAATAAACAGTGATTAAGAACAATCAATATGTCAGCTATATTTTGTGTGCAGCAATGTATAATCAAAAGTGAACCAAGGAAAACATAGCAGCACTGCTTATAAATGCTGTAGTCATAAGCTTCTTATAGAAGGAAACATACATGGGAATTTTCATCTTGACACCTTAAAAATAGAAGATGGAATGGGATTCAGAAATTTCTTGTGGATGCTACAGAACATTTAGGAAGACTTCTACAGATAGCTGAGGGACATATTTAAAAACAAGATGACAATTTAAGACTGTCAGTTTCTACTTTCCTCAGATAAGGAACCAAAATTCATGCCCATAATCCACTGCAGTGTGTCTGTAATGATGGGGAGTGAGTCACTTAGCTTAAGAGTATCATAAGCAATCACCTGCGAAAAATTTCATAGTGAAGAAATATGTGAATCATAAATCTATATCTACATCTATATCAATACTTCGCAAGTCACCTGATTGTGTGTGGTGGAATCTCCCCTTCCCTGTTCCATTTGCGAATGGCGCATGAGGAGAATTATTGTTAGTAAGCCTCCAAATTAGCTCTAATTTTTCAAAATTTCTCATTGGTCCCTGAGTGATGAACAATACTCGAGAATCAGTGGAACAAGCTTCTTGTACACCAATTCTTTAGTGGGTGAATTACGTTTCCTTAAGATTCTTCCTATGAATTTCGGTCGGACACCTGCTTTTCCTACTGTTTGTTTTATGTGGTCATTCTATTAAGCTCACTCCAGATAGATACTCTTAGCAGTGGATTTCTTTTTCTATCTATGCACAATTGTTACATGTTTTTACATCCAGGGTTAACAGCCAGAGACTGCAACACTCATCAACTACAAACTGATACTGTCTTCTGGCATCGCTACTTTCCAACAGAAAAACTGCATCATCTGTGATTAGCTTTTATTTATTTATTTCAATTTCCATAGATCCATATTGTAATGAATCACAAGGATGTGGAATGAGTCAGGTTTACACTATTACATTGATACAATAAACAGTGCACACTATAAATGTACAATTACTGAGAATACCTGAAGGTACAAAAAGAAAAGTATATTTATACATTGACCATCATATACAAGGAAGACATATAATGGTTAGCATATTAGAAATTTAAAGTCTCAAAACAACAACACTAGTTTACAAAAAGAATCACCAGTTAATCTTCATATACTCATCAAGAGAGTAAAATTACTTATCTATAAGATATTTCCTTAATCCAACCTATGCAGCTTTACTGTATGGTTAAATGATGATGGGGTCCTCCTGGGTAAAATATTCCAGAGGTAAAATAGTCCCCCATTCGGATCTCCGGGCGGGGACTACTCAAGAGGATGTAATTACCAGGAGAAAGAAAACTGGCATTCTACGGATCGGAGCGTGGAATGTCAGATCCCTTAATTGAGCAGGTAAGTTAGGAAATTTAAAAAGGGAAATGGATAGGTTAAAGTTAGATATAGTGAGAATTAGTGAAGTTCAGTGGCAGGAGGAACAAGCCTTCTGGTCAGGTGGATACAGGGTTATAAATACAAAATCAAATAGGGGTAATGCAGGAGTAGGTTTAATAATAAATAAAAAAATAGGAATGCAAGTTAGCTACTACGAACAGCATAGTGAACGAATTATTGTGGCCAAGATAGACATGAAGCCCATGCCTACTACAGTATTACAAGTTTATATGCCAACTAGCTCTGCAGATGATGATGAAATTGAAGAAATGTATGATGAAATAAAAGAAATTATTCACATAGTGAAGGGAGACGAAAATTTAATAGTCATGGGTGACTGGAATTCGTCAGTAGGAAAATGGAGAGAAGGAAACATAGTAGGTGAATATGGACTGGGGGTAAGAAACGAAAGAGGAAGCGGCCTGGTAGAATTTGGCACAGAGCATAACTTAATCATAGCTAACACTTGGTTCAAGAATCATAAAAGAAGGTTGTGTACATGGAAGAAGCCTGGAGATACTGACAGGTTTCACATAGATTATATAATGGTAAGACAGAGATTTAGGAACCAGGTTTTAAATTGTAAGACATTTACAGGGGCAGATGTGGACTCTAACCACAATCTATTGGTTATGAACTGTAGATTAAAACTGAAGAAACTGCAAAAAGGTGGGAATTTAAGGAGATGGGGCCTGGATAAACCGACTAAACCAGAGGTTGTACAGAGTTTCAGGGAGAGCATAAGGGAATAACTGACAGGAACGGGGGAAAGAAATACAGTAGAAGAAGAATGGGTAGCTTTGAGGGATGAAGTAGTGAAGGCAGCAGAGGATCAAGTAGGTAAAAAGACGAGGGCTAGTAGAAAATCTCGGGTAACAGAAGAAATATTGAATTTAATTGATGAAAGGAGAAAATATAAAAATGCAGTAAATGAAGCAGGCAAAAAGGAATACAAATGTCTCAAAAATGAGATCGGCAGGAAGTGCAAAATGGCTAAGCAGGGATGGCTAGAGGACAAATGTAAGGATGTAGAGGCTTATCTCGCTAGGGGTAAGATAGATACTGCCTGCAGGAATATTAAAGAGACCTTTGGAGAAAAGAGAACCACTTGTATGAATATCAAGAGCTCAGATAGAAACCCAGTTCTAAGCAAAGAAGGGAAAGCAAAAAGGTGGAAGGAGTATATAGAGGATCTATACAAGGGCAATGCTCTTGAGGACAATATTAGGGAACTGGAAGAGGATGTGGATGAAGATGAAATGGGAGATATGATACTGCGTGAAGAGGTTGACAGAGCACTGAAAGACCTATGCAGAAGCAAGGCCCCAGGAGTAGACAACATTCCATTAGAACTACTGACAGCCTTGGGAGAGCCAGTCCTGACAAAATTCTACCATCTGGTGAGCAAGATGTATGAGACAGGCGAATACCCTCAGACTTCAAGAAGAATATAATAATTACAATCCCAAAGAAAGCAGGTGTTGACAGATGTGAAAATTACTGAACTATCAGTTTAATAAGTCATGGCTGCAAAATACTAATGCGAATTCTTTACAGACGAATGGAAAAACTAATAGAGCCCGACCACTGGGAAGATCAGTTTGGATTCCATAGAAATGTTGGAAAACATGAGGCAATACTGGCCCTACGACTTTTCTTAGAATCTAGATTAAGGAAAGGCAGACCTATGTTTCTAGCATTTGTAGACTTGGAGAAGGCTTTTGACAATGTTGACTGGAATACTCTCTTTCAAATTCTGAAGGTGGCAGGGGTAAAATACAGGGTGTGAAAGGCTATTTACAATTTGTACAGAAACCAGATGGCAGTTATAAGAGTCGAGGGGCATGAAAGGGAAGCAGCGGTTGGGAAGGGAGTGAGACAGGGTTGTAGCCTGTCCCCGATGTTTTTCACTCTGCATATTGAGCAAGCAGTAAAGAAAACAAAAGAAAAGTTCGGAGTAGGTATTAAAGTCCATGGAGAACAAGTAAAAACGTTGAGGTTCGCCGATGACATTGTAATTCTGTCAGAGACAGCAAAGGACTTGGAAGAGCAGTTGAACAGAATGGACAGTGTCTTGAAAGGAGGATATAAGATGAACATCAATAAAAGCAAAAAGAGGATAATGGAATGTAGTCGAATTAAATCGGA
Source organism: Schistocerca piceifrons (assembly GCF_021461385.2). NCBI lineage: Eukaryota > Metazoa > Arthropoda > Insecta > Orthoptera > Acrididae > Schistocerca > Schistocerca piceifrons. Next base: position 704,430,729 of record NC_060138.1, read on the forward strand.
TGATGCTGAGGGAATTAGATTAGGAAATGAGACACTTAATGTAGTTTTGCTATTTGGGGAGCAAAATAACTGATGATGGTTGAAGTAGAGAGGATATAAAATGTAGACTGGCAATGGCAAGGAAAGCATTTCTGAAGAGAAATTTGTTGACATCAAGTGTAGATTTAAGTGTCAGGAAGTCGTTTCTGGAAGTATTTGTATGGAGTGTAGCCACGTATGGAAGTGAAACATGGACAATAAATAGTTTAGACAAAAAGAGAATAGAAGCTTTCAAAATATGGTGCTGCAGAAGAATGCTAAACATTAGATAGGTAGATCACATAACTTATGGTGAGGTATGAATAGAATTGGGGAGGAGAGAAATTTGTGGCACAACTTGACTAGAAGAAGGGATCGGTTGGTACGACATGTTCTGAGGCATCAGGGGATCACCAATTTAGTATTGGAGAGCAGCATGGAGAGTAGAGGGAGGCCACAAGATGAATACACTAAGCAGATTCAGAGGGATGTAGGTTGCAGTAGGTACTGGGAGATGAAGAAGCTTGCACAGTATAGAGTAGCATGGAGAGCAGCATCAAACCAGTCTCAGGACTGAAGACCACAACAACAACAACAACAACAACAACAACAACATTTCCTTAATTTAGATTTAAATACAGATGGGTCATTAACATGGACTTTAATATCTGATGGAAGCGAACTTAAAACTTTCGTGGCGGAATAGTGGATACCTTTTGTACAACACTTAGATGTCTTAGATCCCTATGTAAATCATTTTCAGACCTTGTATTGTGGTCATGATATGCATTATTCGATGTACAGAGAGAATGGTTATTACAGACAAAAACCATCTGAGAAAATAAGTACTGCGAAGTGGTTATTAATTTTTGGAACTCACTGAACAGGTTTCTGCAAGTATATCTTGGATGAATGCCACTCATGATTCTAATTGCTCTCTTCTGCGCAATAAATATATTTTTGGCTGAAGGTTGATTACCTCAAAAAATTATACCATATGACATAATAGAGTGAAAATAGCAAAAATCAGTAGCTTTTACAGCACTCACCAATAGGAGTAACTACACATAGGGCATAAGTTATCTCACTGAGTTTTTTTGAAGGTGTAGAATATGCCTGGACCAATTTAACTTGCCATCAATTAGAATGCCCAGGAACTTCACAGATTCACAAAGTAATATCAAAGTAATATCACAGTTCAAGTGGATTACTTCATTTTCCTGTCAAGATTCATGAACTTACATGTAATGAGCTTTTTCAACATTCAGAGTCAATCAATTCGACTTAAACCAGCATAAGATGTCTACAAGTACAGCATTACATTTATTTTCTAGTTCATTCAGTATCTGGCTTTCAAGAGAAATAGTAGTGTCATCAGTGGAAAGAGTAAATTTGCTTGTTTGTGCAAAGTGGGAGATTGTTGATAAAGTTAAGAAGCAGTAAAGGTCCCAAAACGGAACCTTGTGGCACTCCACATTTTAATGTGCCCCAGTCGGATGAAACAGGACACCCATCAGTACCATGAAGTATCACCTTCATCACCTTCTGCTTTCTATTGTGTAAATATTCCATCCACCTCCTGGTGCTACCACTCAAACCACAAAAATCAGTGTTCCCTAAGAATGTGTTGTGGTCTACACAGTCAAACGCCTTTGACAAGTCACAGAAAATTCCAATAAATGACATTTAGTTATTTATTGACTCAAGAGTTTCATTTGTTACAGAAAAACAGCCTGCTCTATTTTTTTTTGGGGGGGGGGGGGGAGGGGGGGGGGAGCCAAATTGGTTTTTGTTGAGGATGTTGTGAGTGTTTAGGTAGTCTACAATTCTTTTATACATCAGTTTCTCTAATATTTTCGAGAAGCAACTTAGCAGAGACATTGGATGGTAGTTGGAGACATTAGTTTTGCCACCCTTCTTAAAAATTGGTTTTACTGTAGCAAGCTTTATAATCTCTCTGGGACAATACTTGCTGCAAAGATTCATTGAAAATGTAACACAGAACTTGACACAGACAATCACTACAGAACCTTATAATTTTGGATGAAATGTTGTCAATGCCTGTGGTACCGCATTTACTAACAGCAGCACTTCATTTGGATTAGCTTGATCAGCAGCTTTCATTCACACAAAGGTATAATTAATGGCGACCCTTTCACTCCAAATTTTCTTAGTAATGTCAGTATTTAAAAGATGGATTAACCAGGATAAAAAATAAGGACAAATCAATGCATTACTAAAGTAACTAAAGTGTGTTGTGGAAAGAAATGGAATATTTAGGTACTTGTTAGAAAAGTTACTATCTTACAGAGACTGGACAACACAAATGTTACTACATAAGTGACCCATCTTGGCTTCACATGAATAGCAGTAAGTATCTCTGGCTGGATGACTTTTGTGGTGTAGTGGTAAATATGTTTGCATGCCACTGCGTACAGTTGTGTAAAATTCAGAGAGCAATGTTAGGCAACTGAAGATAATCACTTTCATATAAATTAAATTATTTAAACAGCAGATGCCAGAAAAGTTCTTAGAAGGCATGAGTGTTATCTGTTTAATACTTAATTGGCTTTTGAGTGACATCTCATGTGCAAGATTGTATGCGTATTTTCATTTGAGACTGGTTGACTGGATCATGTCCAAAGGTGGCATGGTGGGGCATATCAGGGTGTGGCGTGGCGCGGTATGGCGCTGTGTGGCATGTGAATGCCATCATTTGAACAACAGAGGATAATCTTTTGACATGACAGTGATCTTCAGTGAAGTGTGATTCCACCTTTGCTCAATGGATATCTGCATTGTTCTACAATCTCACCAGCTGCAGTCCATATAGGTAGAGCACAATGCTTGCTCCCCACCCTCACGTACACAAATCAGACAGCTGCCACTCATTCTGTAAGTTTCCTGCACCCATTAATTAAATGGCATCCGCGAGATGAGACAACATTCACACGCTCAGCAAGACAAGCGCCCATTGTCTTCCACAGCCACAAGTCTGCACTGTGCACTCAGTCACTGAGGATGGTATACCCTCCGGGATCAGCTCACCATGGTCACCTGACTGCCCATGCAGACAATTCCAGTGTAACTATTATAACTTTTTGAGTCGCGATAGGCACAATAAAGAGATTCACACAATCATAGCTTTCGGCCATTAAGGCCTTTGTCAGCAGCAGACACACATACACGCGTGCACACGCATGCACATGCACACACACAAGCACACACTCATACAAGCGCAACTTGCACACACATCTGCAGTCTCAGAGAGCCGAAACTAGTTTCAGGTGTGACAGGCAAACAGCCAGTGAGACAGGTAGCATTGTCTGGAGCTTGACTGGAGATTTGTCGTCAGTTGGTGAGGTGGCTAACTGGAGACAGGGTCTCAATGGCAGGTTGCGGTGGTGAGTGATTTGATGTCATTATGGTGCAGCGCGGGAATTTGAAGTGAACACAGCTGCAGGCACGCGTGACGTAGTCTGTCGGCCGGTGCGACTGGCTGGTGTACCTGTGTGAGACGCAGTCCGGGAGGCTGTCTGGGTGGGGTGGGAGTAGGCTGGGGCGCACTTTGCTACTCAGTGACAGCTGGTGGCACACGAGTCACCAGAACCTGCTAGGGCGGTCTCTGCATGGCCGGTTGCCTGCGGAGCATCGTCCGTTGCCAGGTCCGCTGCTGGGTCGAAGAAGTGCGTGGTGGTGGGCTCTGTCAAGAGGTATGCCAGTTTGCCTTTGTCTATTGACTCTTTCGCCAGGCTACCATTATAAACAATCTCCAACATCTTCACACTGCGGGTTATCACAAGGAGAGGTCCCGAGTAGTGCAGCGAAAATGGTGGCTGTACTGTCTCTATGCACAGCATCACATTCATGCACTACTGTAGATCTGGATGGACAAAGGCTTTGCCGGTGCTGTGCTGTGTCAGTGGGTGTGGTTGGAGGCCAGCCATGTGACCATGCTGGCATTCTGCTAGCGGCAGGGCCAAGGCAGCATGTGGCAGCGGTACTTCCTCCCGGAATTCTCTGGTGATGGTGAGCAACTGACCGGAGTTGAGGTCTGCAGGTGAGATACTAACTCTTCCTTTGGTGTCACTCAAAGGCCAAGTAGTATGAGTGCTTTCATCTAGGCAGTGTTGTTGCACATTAGGGATGCCTTCAGCATCTGATAACGCCTCTTGACCATGTCATTAACCCCCAGATGGTAGCTTGTCGTGGTGTAACAGGGCCACAGAGTAAGGTGAAATGTTTGAACAGTGCACAGGTAAACTGGCGGTGTGTCACGTCAGAGAAGGCGCCAATGGGCACATGGGTGTGTCTCCCAACTTTGGAGTGCTAGCAAGCTGCGCAGGCGCATGCCCACTGATGACTGTCCTTCCAGAGTCCGGACGAGGCAAAACATGCTGCCCAGAGTGACACCGTGGTATTTGAACCAAGATGTGATAACCTGTGGACTGAGTTGAGAGCACTACGCAGGAATTTTTTCTGGAGAAATAGGTGATGTGTGCCTGTCGTAACATTGCACCAAATCTTATGGGAGCAGCCAGGTATTGGCACCAGGTCTAGATGTAGGACACTGGAGGAATCATGTCAGAAGCTGTCCAGTTCTCTGTCGCCCTCCTGTTCTTGTGCGAAGCCTTTGAAGTTCACTGGGCAGGAGATGACTGCATAGTCGCAGGACAAGCAGTTGGTGACAATGTTTTCCATCCCGGAAATGTGTAGGATGCCCATTGTGAACTGGGACACATATTACAACTACTGTAGTTGGCACAGTTGGTGTTATTGGTCTACAAAGTGTGTGTTATAGGTTTATGGTCAGTGAAAACAATGAAGGGGAGCGCTCCTACTGATGCATGGAAGTGTTTCACTGCCAGATACGAGGCGAGCAGTTCATGGTTGTATGCTCTCAAAGAGTGCTGCAGTGCTAACAATTTCCATGAGGAGAAACCATGTGACTGCCACCTGCCTTCAATGCGTCTCACTGGTGTCCACAATGATGGCTAACTCTGCATCATATATTAGATGAGTAAGCAGTGCTGCTTCAGCGAAGCACTGTTTAGCTGTAGTAAAGCTTTGATACAGTTCATGAGTCCAGGTAATGGGAGCCCTTTCTTTTGCTATGGGGCCACCTTGTGCTGCAGTCAACAGTTATTCGCACCGCAGCGACATTACCCAAATGACACCGACAGAGGTTGACCATCCTGAGATAATAGCGTAGGCCTTTGAGTTTCTGGGTGTGGCATGTTCAGCATTACCTGCATTTTGTCTGGCAGAGGCATGGATCTGACGGGTGATTAGGTGACTAAGAAACTCAATCTCACTGACCCCAAATACACATTCCAATGGATTGATCACTACGCCAGCCTCGTTGAGGCACATGAAAACAGTTTAGGTGGCTGTGGTGGAGCTCAGGCGTCTTTAAGAACACAGGGACATAGTTCAGGTGTGTGAAGCAATATGGTAACCCTCCACAAGACGCCATCCAGGAAACACTGCCAAGCCTGGACAACATTCCTAAGGTCAAATGTCATGAACATTGTCTCGAAGAGACTGATGGTAGTGGTAATTGTGGTTTTTTCTATGTCCTTACGTGCCACGGGGATTTGTGTGTATGTCTTCACGCAGTCAATTTTACTGACCAGTGGCACCTGCCAAGGCATGTGCAGATACGCCATGGGATATCTGTCTGGCATTGTCCTTGAATTTAGTGTGTAGTCCCCATATGGGTGTCACAGATTGTCCTTTTCGGGCATCAAATGTAAGGTGGAAGACCAGGAGCTCCTTGATGGTCAGACAATCCTTGTTGCAACATTGCCTCAAACTTGGCCTTTGTGACCGCAAGATTGTCGGGTGCAATGTGATGTGGGGGCCACGAAATGGGAGGACCAGGGTTGGTGGTGATATGGTGGAGTGTTGAATGCTTAATGTCACACGGTGCCCCAGATGGATGAGTTTGCTCTGGAAGTTTGTTTAGAAGGCCTGTGAATTGTTTGGAGCACACCATGGGTTTAACAGTGAAGAAAGCAGCCTGATGTTACTGTCCAGCTATCTTAAAACTTATCATAGTGTAAATCAAGTGGCCATTTCCAATATCCGCAAGCAACTGGTGGTAGTGTCCTAGGAAATCTGCACCTAGGATCAGCTTGATGACATCAGCCAAGGAGAACCTCTACATGAATATGTGGTGTATTCCAAGATCCACACTACAGTTATGAGTGCTGTACTTTTTATGTTGGAATTGTTTGTTGTGGCGAGGTACAGTGCTTGGCTTCCTGTTGTTGTTGTTGTTGTTGTTGTGGTCTTCAGTCCTGAGACTGGTTTGATGCAGCTCTCCATGCTACTCTATCCTGTGCAAGCTTCTTCATCTCCCAGTACCAGTAGATACAGGCTCCCAGGTAGATGCTATTTTTCTTGACTTCCGGAAGGCGTTCGATACAGTTCCGCACTGTCGCCTGATAAACAAAGTAAGAGCCTACGGAATATCAGACCAGCTGTGTGGCTGGATTGAAGAGTTTTTAGCAAACAGAACACAGCATGTTGTTATCAATGGAGAGACGTCTACAGACGTTAAAGTAACCTCTGGCGTGCCACAGGGGAGTGTTATGGGACCATTGCTTTTCACAATATATATAAATGACTTAGTAGATAGTGTCGGAAGTTCCATGCGGCTTTTCGCGGATGATGCTGTAGTATACAGAGAAGTTGCTGCATTAGAAAATTGTAGCGAAATACAGGAAGATCTGCAGCGGATAGGCACTTGGTGCAGGGAGTGGCAACTGACCCTTAACATAGACAAATGTAATGTATTGCGAATACATAGAAAGAAGGATCCTTTATTGTATGATTATATGATAGCGGAACAAACACTGGTAGCAGTTACTTCTGTAAAATATCTGGGAGTATGCGTACGGAACGATTTGAAGTGGAATGATCATATAAAACTAATTGTTGGTAAGGCGGGTACCAGGTTGAGATTCATTGGGAGAGTGCTTAGAAAATGTAGTCCATCAACAAAGGAGGTGGCTTACAAAACACTCGTTCGACCTATACTTGAGTATTGCTCATCAGTGTGGGATCCGTACCAGGTCGGGTTGACGGAGGAGATAGAGAAGATCCAAAGAAGAGCGGCGCGTTTCGTCACTGGGTTATTTGGTAACCGTGATAGCGTTACGGAGATGTTTAATAAACTCAAGTGGCAGACTCTGCAAGAGAGGCGCTCTGCATCGCGGTGTAGCTTGCTCGCCAGGTTTCGAGAGGGTGCGTTTCTGGATGAGGTATCGAATATATTGCTTCCCCCTACTTATACTTCCCGAGGAGATCACGAATGTAAAATTAGAGAGATTAGAGCGCGCACGGAGGCTTTCAGACAGTCGTTCTTCCCGCGAACCATACGCGACTGGAACAGGAAAGGGAGGTAATGACAGTGGCACGTAAAGTGCCCTCCGCCACACACCGTTGGGTGGCTTGCGGAGTATCAATGTAGATGTAGATGTAGAACCTACATCCTTCTGAATCTGCTTAGTGTATTGATCTCTTGGTCTCCCTCTACGATTTTTACCCTCCACACTGCCCTCCAAAGCTAAATTTGTGATCCCTTGATGCCTCAAAACATGTCCTACCAACCGATCCCTTCTTCTAGTCAAGTTGTGCCACAAACTTCTCTTCTCCCCAACCCAATTCAACACCTCCTCATTAGTTATGTGATCTACCCATCTAATCTTCAGCATTCTTCTGTAGCACCACATTTCGAAAGCTTCTATTCTCTTCTTGTCCAAACTGGTTATTGTCCATGTTTCACTTCCATACATGGCTACACTCCATACAAATACTTTCAGAAACGACTTCCTGACACTTAAATCTATACTAGATGTTAACAAATTTCTCTTCTTCAGAAACGATTTCCTTGCCATTGCCAGTCTACATTTTATATCCTCTCTACTTCGACCATCATCAGTTATTTTACTCCCTAAATAGCAAAACTCCTTTACTACTTTAAGTGTCTCATTTCCTAATCTAATCCCCTCAGCATCACCCGATTTAATTTGACTACATTCCATTATCCTCGTTTTGCTTTTGTTGATGTTCATCTTATATCCTCCTTTCGAGACACTGTCCATTCCGTTCAAAAGCTCTTCCAAGTCCTTTGCTGTCTCTGACAGAATTACAATGTCATCGGCGAACCTCAAAGTTTTTACTACTTCTCCATGAATTTTAATACCTAATCCGAATTTTTCTTTTGTTTCCTTTACTGCTTGCTCAATATACAGATTGAATAACATCGGGGAGAGGCTACAACCCTGTCTCACTCCTTTCCCAACCACTGCTTCCCTTTCATGCCCCTCGACTCTTATAACTGCCATCTGGTTTCTGTACAAATTGTAAATAGCCCTTCGCTACAAATTGTAAATAGCCCTTCGCTCCCTGTATTTTACCCCTGCCACCTTCAGAATTTGAAAGAGAGTATTCCAGTTAACGTTGTCAAAAGCTTTCTCTAAGTCTACAAATGCTAGAAACGTAGGTTTGGCTTTTCTTAATCTTTCTTCTAAGATAAGTCGTAAGGTTAGTATTGCCTCACGTGTTCCAACATTTCTACGGAATCCAAACTGATCTTCCCCAAGGTCCGCTTCTACCAGTTTTTCCATTCGTCTGTGAAGAATTCGCGTTAGTATTTTGCAGTTGTGACTTATTAAACTTATAGTTCGGTAATTTTCACATCTGTCAACACCTGCTTTCTTTGGGATTGGAATTATTATATTCTTCTTGAAGTCTGTGGGTATATCGCCTGTCTCATACATCTTGCTCACCAGATGGTAGAGTTTTGTCGTGACTGGCTCTCCCAAGGCCATCAGTAGTTCTAATGGAATGTTGTCTACTCCCGGGGCCTTGTTTCGACTCAGGTCTTTCAGTGCTCTGTCAAACTCTTCACGCAGTATCATATCTCCCATTTCATCTTCATCTACATCCTCTTCCATTTCCATAATATTGTCCTCAAGTACATCGCCCTTGTACAAACCCTCTATATACTCCTTCCTCCTTTCTGCCTTCCCTTCTTTGCTAAGAACTGGGTTGCCATCTGAGCTCTTGATATTCATACAAGTGGTTCTCTTCTCTCCAAAGGTCTCTTTAATTTTCCTGTAGGCAGTATCTATCTTACCCCTAGTGAGACAAGCCTCTACATCCTTACATTTGTCCTCTAGCCATCCCTGCTTAGCCATTTTGCACTTCCTGTCGATCTCATTTTTGAGACGTTTGTATTCCTTTTTGCCTGCTTCATTTACTGCATTTTTATATTTTCTCCTTTCATCAATTAAATTCAATATTTCTTCTGTTACCCAAGATTTTCTACTAGGCCTCGTCTTTTTACCTACTTGATCCTCTGCTGCCTTCACTACTTCATCCCTCAAAGCTACCCATTCTTCTTCTACTGTATTTCTTTCCCCCATTCCTGTCAGTTGTTCCCTTATGCTCTCCCTGAAACTCTGTACAACCTTTGGTTTAGTCGGTTTATCCAGGCCCCATCTCCTTAAATTCCCACCTTTTTGCAGTTTCTTCAGTTTTAATCTACAGTTCATAACCAATAGATTGTGGTTAGAGTACACATCTGCCCCTGTAAATGTCTTACAATTTAAAACCTGGTTCCTAAATCTCTGTCTTACCATTATATAATCTATGTGAAACCTGTCAGTATCTCCAGGCTTCTTCCATGTACACAACCTTCTTTTATGATTCTTGAACCAAGTGTTAGCTATGATTAAGTTATGCTCTGTGCAAAATTCTACAAGGCGGCTTCCTCTTTCATTTCTTCCCCCGAATCCATATTCACCTACTATGTTTCCTTCTCTCCCTTTTCCTACTGATGAATTCCAGTCACCCATGACTATTAAATTTTCGTCTCCCTTCACTACCTGAATAATTTCTTTTATCTCGTCATACATTTCATCAATTTCTTCATCATCTGCAGAGCTAGTTGGCATATAAACTTGTACTACTGTAGTAGGCATGGGCTTTGTGTCTATCTTGGCCACAATAATTCGTTCACTATGCTGTTTGTAGTAGCTAACCCGCACTCCTATTTTTTTATTCATTATTAAACCTACTCCTGCATTACCCCTATTTGATTTTGTATTTATAACCCTGTAATCACCTGACGAAAAGTCTTGTTCCTCCTGCCACCGAACTTCACTAATTCCCACTATATCTAACTTTAACCTATCCATTTCCCTTTTTAAATTTTCTAACCTACCTGCCCGATTAAGGGATCTGACATTCCACGCTCCGATCCGTAGAATGCCAGTTTTCTTTCTCCTGATAACGACGTCCTCTTGAGTAGTCCCCGCCCGGAGATCCGAATGGGAGACTATTTTACCTCCGGAATATTTTACCCAAGAGGACGCCATCATCATTTAATTATACAGTAAAGCTGCATGTCCTCGGGGAAAATTACGGCTGTAGTTTCCCCTTGCTTTCAGCCGTTCGCAGTACCAGCACAGCAAGGCCGTTTTGGTTAATGTTACAAGGCCAGATCAGTCAATCATCCAGACTGTTGCCCCTGCAACTACTGAAAAGGCTGCTGCCCCTCTTCAGGAACCACATGTTTGTCTGGCCTCTCAACAGATACCCCTCCGTTGTGGTTGCACCTACGGTACGGCCATCTGTATCGCTGAAGCACACAAGCCTCCCCACCAACGGCAAGGTCCATGATTCACTTCCTAACATCTCAAAATGAATATATCCGACCTAGCGTCAACCAGGTGCCTCATGCCCCCACTCCATTCTGTCACAAACACATGCTTTGGTAAAACACTGCTGCTGGGTGTGTGTATGTCCTATCACAGCAGGGAAGAATGTTTTATGAACAGTGTGTCTCCACAAACATTTTGTTTGGTGCTTTTTCCCACAGTTAATGAGACCTTGTTATTTGCTTACCAACTCAGTGTTATGAATAGTGCGTCTTCGCCATCACTTCATTTCTTATCCTTCGTAGCAGTTAACCAAAGTTTGTTCTGCGTCAGTGTTCTCCGAGCTGACATCTGCGCACTGGAGCTGCAGCCACTCATCGTTACAGACAGCTCCCGCACAGCGCTGCTGGACACTGCTGTTCTTGCGGGCTGCAGGCAGCATGGCAACATACCCCTGCGTTTCTCATCAGCAGCTCACTACATCACATACCGCCCCCTTTGTGCTCGCACTGACATCATGCACTGCCATCACTGGGCTCTCACTGACATCACCTCAAGTGTATGAAGCAAAAACATATTCTGGCCGCAGAAAACATTTTCGCCTCTTGCACCTACCAAGCTCTGCTCCCAAAGGGGGTCTGTGTCGCAGCCTCGAACAGCAGCACAGCAATTGCAGATGACATAGTCAATGTGCCTAGATTCGTCCATGTACGCCCCTACATAAACGTACTGTTAGGCCATAGTAGCACAATGATATGCACTGACAGCTGTGCAGGATGCAAAGGGAGACATCAGTGCAACCTAGCTGCTGTTACTCAATAGATGACTGCATCACTGTGTGATCTCGCCAGCTGTGGTCCACGTGCGTCGAGCATAATGCATGCTCCCCACTGTCACATGTACAAATCAGACAGCTGCAACTCATTTGCTACATTTCTAGTGCTCGTGAATGAACATTCGCATGCTCAGCTGGACATACGTCTGCGGCCATGAGTCTGTACTGCACGCTCTATCACTGAGGAATGTATACCCTCCAGGAGCAGTGGTTGAGCAGTTCACCACGATCCCATGATCACCCATGCGGACACTTCCAGTATAATTATTATAATTTTTTGGTGTATGTATATTGCTGTGAATAAATGTGTTGTGTGTAACCACGTGTATATAATTTCCATCACCCCTGCCTACAGCTTGGGCTTAGTGTGTTGGTGTTACAGTATGACTGGTTTGAAAGTGGCAAAGACCAAGCTTGCTCACTTCAAGAGAAATGAGTGAAGTGTTCAGTGACTTAGAAAGTAAAATTCTGTCAGCCAATCTGACAAAAAACCAAAGAGGTTTTGATTTAATGTAAAATCAGAAAGAAGTTTGAAATCATCTATTCGGCACCAAAATGGAAAATGACAGAGAGAAGGCTGAAATACTGGAAGTCTTCTGAAATTATTTTTGCACAGAATAATGTAATACAATCCACCCTTTCAATCATTGTATGAATTTTGAAATGGCATATATTGATACACCTCATCATGGAATAGAAAAAAACTACAATCGCTTTATAGTGAAAAGGCATCAGGACCAGATGAGATACCTGTAAGAGTCTACAGAGATCATACAAAAGAGTCTGCTCTCTTTCTACAGCAGTTTATCATAGGTGGCTGGGGCAATGAAGGGTAACCATCCACTGGAAAAGCACAGGTTATTCTCATTTTCAAGAAGGGTCTTATAGGCCTCTATCGTTGAGTCAATCTCTTATAGAATTACAGAACATGTTTTATGTTATGTATACTGACATTTATGGAGAACAGAAAGCTCTTCTATAAAAATCAACATGGATTCTGCAAACAGAGATCTTCCGCAACTTAGCTGATTCTGTTCCTCCATAAGGTTCACAGTGCTGTAGACACTGGGCTCAGGTTGGTGCTGTGATCTTTGACCTCAGGACGGCATTCAACTCCATTCCGCACAGCCAATTAGTGAAAAAAATATGAGCTAACGAGTAAAAACTGATGGATGTAAAAGTAATTTTGGGAGTACCCCAAAAAAATGTATAGGGCCATTACTGTTTACAATGTATATAAATTATCTAGTAGAATGCATCGTATGCTCTTGAAGTGCCTTAGTTGACAAAATCATGGAAATAGAAAACTCTGACCAAATGACAAAATAAGACAGTCATTCTGTATATACAGCAAAAAGACCACTTAAGAGTCAGCCTATGAAAAAAAAAATTATTGCTTTCTGACAGTTGTGGTTTAAAATGTGCATCATTGTTAAATGACTGTGCAACATATTTTATTAAACCTAATGTATGTCTCATCAGTGTGGTTGGAGGAGTGTCCAAACTTGCTAATGATTTTAAATGTGGCGATGTAGTTAATATTCTTGCAGTGACGAATGAGAGTCATAATAAAAACAATTCTTTGAATGATTTTGAGAAGGTGACCTCAAAACTTCATCATACAAAAGGGGTATTGGTATGCGCCATTCCTTAATGTTATGACATACCAGCAGTCAACCAAATTGCATGTAAGTTTAATAGATATATAATGAAATATCATCATCAAAGTTTGCTAATGTGAAGGTAATTGATGTCAATCTATTCTTGCAAAGAAGTGACTATACTGATCATGAGCTACATCTGGACAAAATAGGCTAGTTTGGATTGTACAAAAACACTGAAACAAGAGTAAGTAATAAAAACACTTACAACTAACTCTGCTGGAGAAGTCTGCCTTTGTGTTGCAGAAGTCACTCCAGACTCAGCTAACAAGAGCACATATATGGATGCAAGGGCATGCACCGTAAGCGTTCTTCAAAAGCTGTGATCAGCAGTGATATAACTGCATCACATCATCACCTGCAGAAACAGCAGTGTTACATGATACTTCATCCATAGAGCATCAAGAGCTTGAAAGTATTTCTGCTGCTTCATGCACAAGTAATAAAAAACTGCACCACAAGCATCAACAAGAGCAAGACGAATTCCGAAGAGAAGCAGTGATTTTTTATGGCTAGCACCTTCAAGACTACAGCAACATCACCAAGTAGACAAACCCCCAGCTGCAACATAGGTCATGGTATAAACAACCCAACTCAAAGCAAACAGTGAAGTATGGTGCGAACATAGAAAAAGACCAGGACAGTGAAGATAGCTTGAACAATCTTACTATTTTTCACCAAAATATCAGAGATCTCAACAATAAATTAGATATTTTATCTGTGAATCTAGGCGATATGGATCTTGTAGATCGTGCGCATATTTTATGTCTTACTCAGCACCATTTGACAGTTGGTGCTGAGGGTCTGCAGCTTGATGGGTATGATTTAGGTACTCCCTATTTCAGATCAAGCAGACAGAAGGATGGTGCTGTAATTTATATAGATAACACAATTATTTATAAACCACTATATTTAAACAAATATTGTACAAATCAACACTTTTAAGTCTGTGGTATTGAAATTACAGTAAAAGACATACTGGTTACAGTGTTTACAATTTACCGAGCTCCAGCTGGGCAATCTATTATCTTTATGAACGAATTAGAATCTCTGTAGGCTAAACTTCTTCCCAAAACAGAAATGTAATAGTTACATGGGAGTTTAATGTTAACTTCTTAACTGTTAACACTTGTAAGACTGACCGTGAGCATTTAATGAATTCTTACAACTTGGCTGCTGTGGTTAACTTCCCCAAGAGAGTTACAGAAAATTGCAAAAGTCTTATACACAATGTTTTTTTTAAAAAAAAAAAAAAAGAATAGAACAAAAAGTGCAAGTGTAATTCAAGTCATAAATTGTCTTTCTGATCATGATGGCTAACTGCTTAAGGTCAACAACATCAATGTGTGTAACAAAAGTTTCCCCACACCTATCAGTGCTTTAGATGTTTAAACACTGAAACTGATTCAGCCTTTAACCACCATTTGTCAGCATTTGTCACAAACTGATTGGAATTCAGTGTATAGGATAACTGATGTAAATGACAAACTTTATATTTTCTTAAACAAATTCATGTCTATATCTGAAATGACTTTTCCAAAAAGAACTGTGAGGAAGAACATTACAGTTTCTTCCAGGAATTAAAATTTCTTGTGTAACTACACGAGAATTACATACCTCTTTAAGAGCATCAAACAAACCCCCTGAAAAATCCTATTATAAATTGTACAGTAAAGTTTTAAAAGAGTGATAAATAAATCCAGAAACTTGCATATTAAATCTGAAAATGATAACCTTTGGAGCAAAATAAAATCAATTTGGAATATCATGAAGAGAGAGGGTAGCAAGAACAAGAACATACCAAAGAGATAAGCTATAATGACAATGTGATACATAATCCTGTAACAATTTCTAACATATTTAACAATCACTTCTTAACTGAAGTGGAATATGTGAGCTGTAAGAACTCATTAAATATGGAAATTAATTTATTGCAATGATGTGATCACAACTTGTATGACCCAATTTGTTAGCTACATTCACTATTAGTGAAGTTAAAGATATAATCAAGGCCTTAAAAAATAAAAATACCATATTTATCTGATTTTAAGAGGACTTTTTTCCCAGAATCATCATTCCAAAAGTACAGGGTCATCTTATATTTGCAGATTAAACTATCGTTGCCAAGATCAATGTTTTTATATTGTTTAATAGATCAATGTAGGGGGTCATCTTAAATTTACAGATGAAGGTTTGCCTACTGAGGTTTCGTACAAATATATTTTCGAGAGTTCCAAATGAGTGGGGCTCTGCAAACAATGCTTTATGTGAACAGGCTCAAGCTGTCCCAATACGCAGAATTGCTCAATGCAGTATCACCCTTGTTCGAACTGTCACGTGACATCTGACTTGCAGCACTATAGTCTGATCCACAAATGAAAGTAGTTCCAGGCACAGACGGGAATGACATTGTTCACGATTGCAAGTGGTATCCTGCAAATTATGTCTCTTGCTTGCTTATGCAGAATGTATTACTTACCACCACTATCAGCAATGATAACTCACAACAAATGAAATACAAAATCACTAAACAATGTTACGATCACATTTAATGCTCACATTATCTACAGCATTCAGAGCAGAGTACTCACAACATTACTGCACACTCATTGGCTGTCAGAGTATGTGTGATTGTGATGTAGGCGCGCAGAACAATCCTAAACTCGACCGTCATCATTTGTGACTCCAACTATAGTACAAGGGGCACACGAGAAACTATGAGCTAGCCACAACAACAATCTATTGTTCTGTTTAAAAATTGACAATTTTGTGAAACACTGGAGGAAACAGCATTAAATTCTATAAGTGCACAAAATTTTGTTGTACTTTAACAGGTTTGCAATAAAAGTTCACATATATGAACAGATGCAACATATATTCATCTACGGGGCTTTTTAAGTAAAGTTGACATTCATTTTGTCTTTCAAAAACTATTACTAGATTCTTAGTCCAAGACAATATCTTATTTGGTTATGAGCAACCGTAATGATTTACCAAGTGATTTGCAAATGAGAAATTCAGTCTCTGTTCATGTATTAGAATACCGGGGGAAAATGTCACCTGCTTTTAATAAGCTTTAGAACAAGATGGTGGCATTAAGATGAAACGAGAAAGAAAATTAAACCAGAATTAAATGTGGAACAAATGAAATAAATCACATTAAACTGACTGCAATTGTTATCACAAGAATAAATTACAGTGGAAAGACCCATTGTGGGACAGTACCAACAGATGTCACTAGATCTCGAGCCAAGCAAAAGTTTGAGAATTGGACTGAATCATGATTGCAAACTTTTATTTATGTATCATTTGCTGTTGTTATGTATGACCTACACTGTAGAAGATACTGCTGTCCGTGTTTCACTATTGCTCAAGCACTGCACTTCCAAATGGTTAGAGGGGGAACTACGATAAGTGCAGGGAGGGGAGTGGTGAGTGGGCAGCAAATTTCGTGGTGCTGCAAAGGATGGGAATTTGTACTGTGTACTTTGACTTCTTATAACATCTACAATGTTTAAACTGCAGTTTACCTGGATTCATTTGTACTTGGAATCAAACTGACTTTAAAACTGGACAACATTAGCACACATTTCTGCAGGAAATGCTAAATTCTAGACTGGGGCCAGTGGCTTACTTACGTAGTTCATGCAGCAATGTTGTCAACACTCATCATCAGTTTTGATTGACAGGAATGATAGGTTTTTGTCAGCTGCTGCTTCTACACAGCTAATCAGAGAGTGGTGGGCAGACAATATGGTCAGAGGCAAGAGACACTGTAATATTATCACGTCAGTATAAAAGAAAAATCTGCTGTGTGTTCAAAAATAGAAAACAGCTGTGTCCTTAGGTCCCACCATAACCAAAACCTCAGAAATGAAAATATATTCAGAACAAACACGCAAATATTTGTGACAATGAAGATACAAGTTTCACAGTTGTCTTGTTAGGATGCCAATGATGATTTACAAAAATAGTGACACCATAGATGACAAAAAGAAGTGAAGGTAAAAATTAATGTAAACAGTTCCTTTTTGTTTGTTTTATTTCTCCTTGTGTTATCAAAATGTAGACAATGAATAAATGACATAAGTTTGGAATAGGCGTAATAATAACTTTTTAGGCAGATACCTTACACATCAATGAAAGTTGTTCATTTTGATTAGATAGAATACATTCCAAGTAAATTTTTCTCAAGGAGCCTCTTTAAAAAAAAAAGAGGGGCATCTTATACTCAAGTAAATACTGTATTCAAGCAGCAAAACACATTACGTAAAGTCCTACCAACCCTACTACATTTTTTTACTGTGTGTGACTTGATGTATGTTTAAGCTGAAAGCCAAGTATATCTATTTGTTGCACTGTATTGGACACTCACTTGAAAACAGGTACATGGCAAAGCTGTGCAGAAGTGAATGCAAAATGAAGGGATATTTTAATCCAACCAACGATGGCCAATGCATATGAATGTCACTCAAAAAATTTACCAAGAGTCTTTTCTATATAGGATACACAGATTGAGTTCTATCTGAGATATTCACCACATATTAAAATTGTTTTCAGCAACTTTAAATCTCTGATTCTTTCAGTAATTGTCTTCTAACTGTCATTGTTTGGCGGGGACCTCTTGCCTTAGCTTGATCTCTGCTAATGGCAAGATTTCTTTTTTCTGGTTCATTTACAACACTAATCATGTGACTGCAACTCCATGACCTCACACATTTGTATAATTTCTTCCCTAGATCTGAATGATATGGGGAAATCTTTAGCACATTCCAAATGAACTTATCTCTGACTTTAATTTTGCCAGAGTTCTTGCTGAATGTTTCCCTCCCTTTCTTGCTGCTAGTCGAACACACATGATAAATTACTGCCTTGCATCTACCTTATAATTATGTCCAAGCCCTCTGTGGTTTATTCCCAAATTTCACATTCTCCTCAATGCTACTTAGGCATACTGTAACTTGAGCAATAAGTTTATTGTGTGTTCCAAATTCAAACGGACATTTCATTAGACTTCTCATGTGAATAATGTAATGATCATTTTTTTAAAGTCCAAAAAAGCACATTCAGATTTTTTCCATACTCCCACGGCTTCTTGATCCACTGCTACAGAAAATAATTGTGCTTATAAGGTGTACAGAGAAACCACCATAGGCCATATGTGACATATTATTTATTTGACTAGTTTTGTTCATTGAATGCAAGCATCCTCAGATATGCTGTCTACATATGCTAAATTACTGTGCATTGTAGACAGTGACTTTAAAATTGGTATCTTATGAGAAATGAGTACTTGAGCCCACAAACAAAAATTAGTGTAAATTAAAAATTATTGGTCTAGAGCTCTCTGATTACTCTGTTGTACATTTAGTATACTGATAAAAATCCACTGTAGCAGGCTACATTGCAATATAAGAGCTTATTGACTGAAAATGGCATTTTCAGAACAACTGTTCATGAATAATAGCCCCAAGAATAGAATTATTGCTATTCATTTGCAGTTGTGTACTTGTTCTATGGATCCTGACATTTGAGGTCTGGAGAAGATGCTGCATCAGCTGATAGTTGAAGCTGGAGGCAAAGTAATACAAAAGTTCAAGAAAGACTGTTTACAGGATGTTTGTTGAGGAAGGCTGGAACAATGCTGTAACCATTTTACATCACAAAAAAGCAGAGCAACAAAAAAATAGAGACCAGTCAGCCTCCTCTCAAGGGTGTACAAAATATTATCACTAAAGACAGCAAAAAGATTTTAATAAAGCAAGGAAACAAGTTGAACATATAAGTGGATATAGCACAGTGAATCACTTGCAAGCTATGAAGAAAGGTATGGGACGGAGTAATGAGCATTGATTACCACTTAGCTTGGCAACTATAAATTTTATGGAAGCTTCTGACTCAGTTTCAACAATATTTGTACTAACAGCCTTTGTGAAACAAGACTTTTTGATTCAATCTACATTAGCATATTGAGTAATACAGACAGATATCAAGTGCAAATATGTCAATGAATAGAAGAATTTAACAGAACTTGGTTGAAACTGAGGGAGAAGTTCGGGTCGGTTACACCAAACAACACTCCCATTTTTCAGTAGTTTGTTTATTCACCTCTTTTCACAAGCAAGGCTTACAAAAGAACTAACATGGTGGTTTCGCCCAAAGATAATCTTAGTTTAGTTCAAAGACAATACTCAGATCGATGCTGGTGTCGACCTCATCGGCACCACATAGCGCCCCCCCCCCCCCCCCCAATACGGAGTATTCTTGAGAGGCCAGGGGGAGGGGTGACTATATATGTCACTAGGGGTGGTCCTCAGGAGCCGGACCATGGTCAGCTCGACAGCGTCGTCGGGTAGCTGTGTCGGTAGATGTCGTGAAGGAAGGCTCGGCCACCGAACCTTGAAGTCGTTGAAGCGCGCTGGACGTCGTACTGGGTGTGCTGGTCGTGCGGCAACAGGGAGGCCGAAGGTTTGCAAGTGGAATGGAGCGATGACGGCAATGTCTCCGGTGGGCGTGGCGAACACACGAAGCATGTCCAGGTTGACGTCGGGCGAGAGGGGAACACATTTCACCAGGTGGCAGGGAATGGCGGAGGTTGTCATGAGCACTGGATGAAGGGAAACACAGGACGAACAGTGTGTCATCGCGTAGTATTATAGAGATTTCATGGATTATGTCTGGGGGGACAGGCACAAACATCTCGAGCGAGGGCACGTTCAAGATGGGGGGGCGTGAGAAACCTCGACAGGGCGAGGCAGGCGACGGGGGAGAGGTCGAAGGGACCGGCGAAGGGCCCAGCGGCGAGGGCGTGATCATAGGTAAGCTCAACATGGGGAGCATGTGATCACTTGACGGAGTAGAGGGCGAGGTCAGAGAAGAGCTTGACAATTGGAGCTGGAAGTCACTCGACCGATTGTGTAAGTCCGACGTGGAGGGAGTGGTCAGTGTATCGCGAGCCACGACAGTGAGTGGCGTGGTTGTGGCCTAAAGGGGGTAGAAGCAGGCTTGACATGAGCAGGTTTAAGTCTGTTGAGAGAGACTGTAACAGCTGAATCTTTCATCTGGATGTCATAGGTGTTGGCTGAGTGCCGGAGAACTTGGTACATCGGGGTCACCAGTGAGGGAGAAGTTCTGGTCAGTTACACCAAACAACACTCACATTTTGCAGCAGTTCGTTTATTCACCTCTTTACACAAGCAAGGCTTACAAAAAACTAACATGGCGGTTTCGCCCAAAGATAAGCTTAGTTTAGTTCAAAGACGATACTGAGATCGATGCTGGTGTCGACCTTATCGGTGACACCAAACAAAAATCAATTACAAGAAGATTAGTACAATGAACTCCCTGTAAAGAAAGTAATGTGATTAATAATTAGATCATAGTGCCTGTTGCTTAGTTTTAGTATCTATGACAGTTGATTATAAAGCCTATATGTACAGCAATATATGTAAACAGAAGAGTAAAAAATTGTCTGAAGAGCTTTTGGGAAATTAAAAAATGTTTTGCAAACTAAGTTTCCAACATATTCGAAAAAGGTACACACCATGGAAATTACTACCGCAAAGGAAGCAGTAAGTCACATTTACAGTACACTAAATGTGGATGACTATTTGTAAGATAACAGGCACTTCTTGGCCAATGACAGCCATGTTTTGTAGACATGGAGTGAGGACCACTGAAGAATACAAAGGGCAGATAGTGAGAAGATGTGCCCCAGAAGAAAGATATTTTAACAATATAGTGGCAGTAGGCAGAGGGCAAGGGATCAGTTTAGTACCTCAGTGAACTAAGCAAGAGACATAGTGCTAGGATTTTCATGGGTACATTGTAAACTATCCTGTTTCCAGTATACAACAGAGGCCACAATGGTAGGCCAAGTGTTCTGATAGGTAAACAATCCTTTGTGGACAGAACTGGAATTTTGCTCCAGTCTTAGAGCAGAGAGGTACTCACAGCAACATCCCCAGAGTCAACAACAATAGCACATAGCTTGTACACATTGTTTACAAGAGAAGTGTTTTTATGTGCTTCTAACAAGGGAACCTCCCCATTGCACCCCCCTCAGATTTAGTTATAAGTTGGCACAGGGATAGGCCATGAAAAACTGAACACCGATCAATCGAGAAAACAGGAAGAAGTTGTGTGGAACTATGAAAAAAATAAGCAAAATATACAAACTGAGTAGTCCATACGCAAGGTAGGCAACATCAAGGATGGTGCCGGCTTACGAGTGCCATGGTCCCGTGGTTAGCGTGAACAGCTGCGGATCGAGAGGTCCTTGGTTCAAATCTTCTCTCGAGTGAAAAGTTTAATTTTTTATTTTCAGACAATTATCAAAGTTCAGGCACTCACACATAATCAACTTCGCTCTCCAAAATTCCAGGACATGTTCAGATTTGCTTGGACATATGCAGGATTTGACGGTCTACACACGGAAACATTTTAAAACATAAAAAACATATGTTTTGACAGAGCACAGGGAAAACGGTGTGATGTGAAACTGTTGCATTCATTTGTTGCGGTTTATGTGACAAACTCTTATGTTTTCATCACTTTTTTGGGAGTGATTAGCACATCCACAAGAAAACCTAAATCGTGCAAGGTAGAAGAATCTTTTTACCCATTTGCCAAGTGTGCAAGTTAGGTGGGTCGACAACATATTCCTGTCATGTGAGGCACATGCCGTCACCAGTGTCGTATAGAATATTTCAGACATGTTTTCCTGTGGAGGAATCGGTTAACCTATGAATTTGCGATCAAATGTTTTCGGTTCCTATTGGAGAGGCACGTCCTTTCCTCTACTAATCGCACGGTTTTGCGGGGCGGTCGCAAAACACAGACACTCAACTTATTATAGTGAACAGAGACGTCAATGAATGAATGGTCAGATCGTAACTTTGCGAAAATAAAGTAAGTAAAATTTTCACTTGAGGGAGGACTCGAACCAAGGACCTCTCATTCCGCAGTTGCTCACTCTAACCACGGGACCACGACACTCCTCAGGTTACATTGTCCTTGATGTTGCATATCATACACTTGGACTACTCAGTTTGTATATTTTGCTTATTTTTTCATAGTTCCACACAACTTCTTCCTGTTTTCTCGATTGAGCTGTGTTCAGTTTTTCAAGGCCTATCCACTGTGTCAATTTATAACTAAATCTGAGGGGGTTGCGATGGGGAGGTTCCCTTGTAAGAAGTGAACAGTTACTATTTATTTATGTGTTTTAAGTAATGTAATTTATTTTATTGTAAGAGAATTTATTAATGTAGTGAGAGCTAATCTCGTTTGCAGATTTTAGAACATCTGACAAACATAAATAAACAATAATTGTGCATTTGAAACTGGATACTCGGTTTTATAAACACTTAGGAGGGGGCCCTGCATAGGTTCATGATCAGGATAAAAGTTATCGTTCCAAACACATATTTATAGCACTTGGATTATTATTAAAATCACTCACACAAATTAACTGATCCATGCTCTGGTACATACCTGTATGCATGAAGTTGGTGGAGCAGTAGCGAAGTAGTGGTGGCAAGTGACATGGTGGCTAACTGTATTCATGGCTCTTGATGTTTGAATGCTCTATACCAGTGGTTGCCAACAGGTGGTCGGCAGACCACCAGGGGTCCGTGAGCTATGCCAGAGGGGTCTGTAAGATGCTATTAGAATAAAAAATACATTAAATATATTTTGTATGATAACAGATTTTTTGTTTTGGCCACTCAATATTTTTTCAATAATGAATTTGTCAATGTTTTTTCTAAGTACCAAAAATAGAACATGTATAAAAATACTCTTGATTTGGCTTTTTTAGGTACATGATGCTGTGATATGACAAGGTACCACTCATGTTCAAGGAGAGGGCCCTCGAGAAAATTTTGTTGGGAACCCCTGCTCTATACAATTTCTTCTTGGCAATGGATTTTTAATGTGTTAGAGACATTCCTTGTTGCTGAGAGCACCATGGACAGCCAAATCCACAGCCAAATCCACATCCAAGGCAAAATTCCTTGCAAAGTGGCTTCCAATTGCCTCCATTGGCACCGTCGACATGTACCATGCAATGGATAGCCACTGACTGCGTACCATTCCCACCAAGTAGCCGCCTGAGTTCGACCGCCAAAACCACCTTTTACATCGCGCTGAGCCACTTCCGTTGCGGAGGGACTTCCCTACATCTTTTACATATTACAATACAAGTGCCCTAAGTGTGAACCGGCTTCCAGTATACACAGTTTATCTTATAAACTTACACATATTACACAATTTCATTATTTTAAACAATCATTTATCTTTTTCCATATATATAACAAACTTTTCAAATTTCCTTTCACAAATCAATGACCTTAACTAACAAAGAATAAACACCATGAATCATGGACCTTGCCATTGGTGGGCAGGCTTGCGTGCCTCAGCGATACAGTTAGCCGTACGGTAGGTGCAACCACAATGGAAGGTTATCTGTTGAGAGGCCAGACAAACGTGTCATTCTCAAAGAGGGGCAGCAGCCTTTTCAGTAGTTGCAGGGGAAACAGTCGGGATGATTGACTGATCTGACCTTGTAACACTAACCAAAACGGCCTTTCTGAGCTGGTACTGTGAACGGCTGAAAGCAAGGGGAAACTACAGCCGTAATTTTTCCCAAGGGCATGCAGCTTTACTGTATGGTTAAATGATGATGGTGTCCTCTTGAGTAAAATATTCCGGAGGTAAAAGAGACCCCCATTTGGATCTCCGGGCGGGCACTACTCAGGAGGACGTTGTTATCAGGAGAAAGAAAACTGGCGTTCTACGGGTCGGAGCGTGGAATGTCAGATCCTTTAATCAGGCAGGTAGATTAGAAAATTTAAAAAGGGAAATGGATAGGTTAAAGTTAGATACAGTGGGAATTAGTGAAGTTCGGTGGCAGGAGGAACAAGACTTCTGGTCAGGTGACTACAGGGCTATAAATACAAAATCAAATGAGGGTAATGCAGGAGTAGCTTTAATAATGAATAAAAAATAGGAATGCGGGTAAGCTACTACAAACGGCATAGTGAACACATTATTGTGGCCAAGATAGATACAAAGCCCATGCGTACCACAGTAGTAGAAGTTTATATGCCGACTAGCTCCACAGATGATGAAGAGATTGATGAAATGTATGATGAGATAAAAGAAATTATTCAGATAGTGAAGGGAGACGAAAATTTAATAGTCATGGGTGACTGGAATTCGATAGTACGAAAAGGATGAGAAGGGAACGTAGCAGGTGAATATGAATTGGGGGTAAGGAATGAAAGAGGAAGCCACCTGGTAGAATTTTGCACAGAGCATAACTTAATCATAGCTAACACTTGGTTCAAGAATCATAAAAGAAGGGTGTATACATGGAAGAATCCTGGAGATACTGAAAGGTTCCATGTAGATTACATAATGGTAAGACAGAGATTTAGGAACCAGGTTTAAAATTGTAAGACATTTCCAGGGGCAGATGTGGACTCTGACCATAATCTACTGGTTATGGACTGTAGATTAAAACTGAAGACATTGCAAAAATGTGGGAATTTAAAGAGATGGGACCTGGATAAACTGACAGAAACTGAGGTTGTAGAGTGTTTCAGGGAGAGCATAAGGGAACAATTGACAAGAATGGGGGAAAGAAATACAGTGGAAGAAGAATGGGTTGCTTTGAGAGATGAAATAGTGAAGGCAGCAGAGGATCAAGTAGATAAAAAGATGAGGGCTAATAGAAATCCTTGGGTAACAGAAGAGATACTGAATTTAATTGATGAAAGGAGAAAATATAAAAATGCAGTAAATGAAGTAGGCAAAAAGGAATACAAACATCTCAAAAATGAGATCGACAGGAAGTGCAAAATGGCTAAGCAGACATGGCTAGAGGACAAATGTAAGGATGTAGTGGCATATATCACTAGGAGTAAGATAGATACTGCCTAGAGGAAAATTAAAAAGACATTTGGAGAAAAGAGAACCACTTGTATGAATATCAAGAGCTCAGATGGCAACCCAGTTCTAAGCATAGAAGGGAAAGCAGAAAGGTGGAAGGAGGGTCTATACAAGGGCGATGTACTTGAGGACAATATTATGGAAATGAAAGAGGATGAAGATGAAATGGGAGATATGATATTGCGTGAAGAGTTTGACAGAGCACTGAAAGACCTAAGTCGAAACAAGGCCCCAGGAGTAGACAACACTCCATTAGAACTACTGATAGTCTTGGGAGATCCAGTCCTGACAAAACTCTACCATCTGGTGAGCAAGATGTATGAGACAGGCGAAATACCCCTCACACTTCAGGAAGAATATAATAATTCCAATCCCAAAGAAAGCAGGTGTTGACAGATGTGAAAATTTCTGAACTATCAGTTTAATAAGTCATGGCTGCAAAATACTAATGCGAATTCTTTACAGACTAATGGAAAAACTAATAGAGGCTGACCTCGGGGAAGATCAGTTTGGATTCCATAGAAATGTTGGAACCTGTGAGGCAATACTGGCCCTACGACTTTTCTTAGAAGCTAGATTAATGAAAGGCAGACCTATGTTTCTAGCATTTGTAGACTTGGAGAAGGCTTTTGACAATGTTGACTGGAATACTCTCTTTCAAATTCTGAAGGTGGCAGGGGTAAAATACAGGGAGTGAAAGGCTATTTACAATTTGTACAGAAACCAGATGGCAGTTATAAGAGTAAAGAAGCAAGAAAGGGAAGCAGTGGTTGCGAAGGGAGTGAGACAGGGTTGTAGCCTCTCCCTGATGTTATTCAATCTGTATATTGAGCAAGCAGTGAAGGAAACAAAAGAAAAAATCCGAATAGGTATTGAAATCCATGGAGAAGAAATAAAAACTTTTAGGTTCGCTGATGACATTGTAATTCTGTCAGAGACAGCAAAGGACTTGGAAGAGCAGTTGAACGGAATGGACAGTGTCTTGAAAGGAGGATGTAACATGAACATCAACAAAAGCAAAACGAGGATAATGGAATGTAGTTTAATTATATCGGGTGATACTGAGGGAATTAGATTAGGAAATGAGGCGCTTAAAGAGATAAATGAGTTTTGCTGTTTGGGGAGCAATATAACTGATGATAGTTGAAGTAGAGAGGATATAAACTGTAGACTGGCATTGGCATGGAAAGCATTTCTTGTTGTTGTTGTGGTCTTCAGTCCTGAGACTGGTTTGATGCAGCTCTCCATGCTGCTCTATCCTGTGCAAGCTTCTTCATCTCCCAGTACCTACTGTAACCTACATCCTTCTGTATCTGTTTAGTGTATTCATCTCTTGGTCTCCCTCTACGATTTTTACCACCCACACTGCCATCCAATACTAAATTGGTGATCCCTTGATGCCTCAGAACATGTCCTACCAACCGATCCCTTCTTCTGGTCAAGTTGTGCCACAACCTTCTCTTTTCCCCAATCCTATTCAATACTTCCTCATTAGTTATGTGATCTACCCATCTAACCTTCAGCATTCTTCTATAGCACCACATTTCGAAAGCTTCTATTCTCTACTTGTCCAAATTATTTATCGTCCATGTTTCACTTCCATACATGGCTACACTCCATACAAATACTCTCAGAAATGACTTCCTGACACTTAGATCAATACTCGATGTTAACAAATTTCTCTTCTTCAGAAACACTTTCCTTGCCATTGCCAGTCTACATTGTATATTCTCTCTACTTCGACCATCATCAGTTATTCTGCTCCCCAAGTAGCAAAACTCCTTGACTACTTTAAGTGTCTCATTTCCTAATCTAATACCCTCAGCATCATCCGACTTAATTCGACTACATTCCATTATCCTTGTTTTGCTTTTGTTGATGTTCATCTTATATCCTCCTTTCAAGACACTATCCATTCCATTCAACTGCTATTCCAAGCCTTTGCTGTCTCTGAGAGAATTACAATGTCATCGGTGAACCTCAAAGTTTTTATTTCTTCTCCATGGATTTTAATACCTATTCCGAATTTTTCTTTTGTTTCCTTTACTGCTTGCTCAATATACAGATTGAACAACATCGGAGAGAGGCTACAACCCTGTCTCACTCCCTTCCCAACCACTGCTTCCCTTTGATGTCCCTCGACTCTTATAACTGCCATCTGGTTTCTGTAAAAATTGTGAATAGCTTTTCGCTCCCTGTATTTTACCCCTGCCACCTTCAGAATTTGAAAGAGAGAGAAGAATTTCTCAAGAAGAGAAATTTGTTAACATCGAGTATAGATTTCACGTGTCAGGAAGTCTTTTCTGAAAGTATTTGTATGGAGTGTAGCCATGTATGGAAGTGAAACGTGGACGATAAATAGTTTAGACAAAAAGAGAATAGAAGCTTTCAAAATATGGTGCTGCAGAAGAATGCTAAACATTAGATAGGTAGATCACATAACTTATGGTGAGGTATGAATAGAATTGGGGAGGAGAGAAATTTGTGGCACAACTTGACTAGAAGAAGGGATCGGTTGGTAGGACATATTCCTAAGCATCAAGTGATCACCAATTTAGTATTGGAGGGCAGCGTGGAGGGTAAAAATCATAGAGGGAGACCAAGAGACGAATACACTAAACAGATTCAGATGGATGTAGGTTGCAGTTGGTAAGGGGAAATGAAGAAGCTTGCACAGGATAGAGTAGCGTGGAGAGCTGCATCAAACCAGTCTATGGACTGAAGACCACAACAACATTTACAGACACATATTTACATGATATAAACCTACTTCTAATCGATATAAGTGTAACACTGGATTCCCTGCATGGCAGTCAGCCGTGCAGACCACTAGTCTCAGGAGGTGGACTTCATTCATAGGAGCATGGCAGTTAATGACTGTGTAATTTATGTTTCCACATCACAGTGTTAGAAGGAACTGTCTTACTGATGGAGAATAAAAATTTGGCAAGGAGTCCATCAATTAACAACTGGTGGCAAATGCTGTTAGCAGATCTGAAATTTTGCACATCTGATTATTTCCTACGTTTCAGTTTAAGGATGCAATGGAATACATATACAGGCTGAGGCAAATGAAAGTGGCTAGCAGGACAGGTCCAGTTGGAGTATTCATACACATAACCGATGTGGTATGTCAGTCTGGTATGACAGGTGTCAAGCTGATTTGGTAGGACTCTGAAGCATTTACTGGTGAACTGCAGACACATTTTCTGGAGTGTGGGCACGTTTCGGACTAATTTTTGACTTGTTCAAACAAAGTGTTGCATGGCACTCCTTGCTGGCACTTTGACACCATTAAACAACTGACCACACCATTTTCATGACGTTGTTGTCATGTAACAAACAACCCCTGTTCCACTGTGAGTACCATCACCCTGTTTGCACTGCTCCACTCACACTGACACAGCCATCACTATGCTCTGAACCAGTGTGGATCATGTGGCAGCTGTACACATGGTGCGCATGTCGCAAGGTGTGATTATATGTATACATTCATGTCCAATCATATCCACTCATCCAGGCCACTTTCATTTGTTCCCCCAATACTATGTATCTACGAAATCTCCTAGTTCTTATCCGAGCTGTATTTTCCAAAACTTTATTATTCAATATGTAGTTTCAAGGCTGTTGGTAACAACAGATAATTCATGTAGGTACATTTTATGTAATGAAATATTCGAACTATATGATTTATTTAAACCACTTGCACTTCAAAATCTGATTCTGGAAATAAATGTTTTATTGACCTACCTTGTCTGAAAGCTTCATTTCTTCTTTCTAAGGAACATCTTACCTTTTCAGAAAACTATACAGGGTGGAGAAAAATTGTGTCACAAAATTTTAACCCTTGATAGCTGATGCCAGTAGGAAGCAAAATTACTAATGTTGTGTAGGTCGACAATGCACCGTTTTTAAACTACGGAAACTTCGCACCACGTGCTCCGATTAGCTGTGGGATTGCCCTGTTGCCATTCGTTGGGTTGTCGGTTCACACATTCAAAGATACCTCACCCCGTCACTGCCCCAATGTGATACGCAAACGTCTTGAATAGGTCTCGCTGTTTGTCTCCACCTCACATCAGAGGCATTCACACATAAGCTTAGCTTCGGAGCACACGTCTCCTGCGATTTAATCATACAGTAAGCATGGCAATACAATATTTGAAGAACAATGAGATATGGTTTTTGTTTATGGACTAGCCGATGGTAATGCACATGAAGCTCGATGGTTGTATGAAGAACGGTACCAACAAGACGCCACCCACACCTGCAAATGTTTACAGCAATTCACAGGTGACTTTGCAAAACAGTCTCATTAGCAGGATATCATGGTGATGCTGGAAGACCTCAAACATGAAGGGGTACTGCATTTGAGGAGACTGTTCTTGAGCGCTTCGAGGAAGCACCTACAAGAAGTACTGGAGTGGTTGGACACAGTAGGGGAGTCACTCATCGGTTAGTCTGGGAGGTTTTGAAGGATGACGGCCAGCATCCATTTAGTTCACACCCTGCCCAAAACCTAAATCTTGTGGCAGACTATGAACACAGGCTAGGGTTTTGCTGGTGGTTTCTGCAACGTGTTGCACGAGATCCTGACTTCCCCGCCATTGTGTTGTTTACTTATGGGATGGCCTTTACAACACTCAAAACATTCATTACTGGGCAAGGGGAAATCCTCACGTCACATACATCCATGGACACCAGGAACGATTTTCGCTCAACATTTGGGCAGGCATCGTGGGTGACAATCTAATTGGGCTGGTTCGTCTACCTCCTTGACTTACAGGGGCCAATTACCTTCACTTTTTGCAAGAAACTCTACCTGGCCTGAAGGAAGATGTTGCCCTGGACATACGGCTACACATGTGGTTGCAGCATGGTGGGGTGCATGCACGTAACAGTCGTGCTGTGCGCGGATATTTAAATGAACTCTGCGACAGCCGGGTAATTGGTGGAGGTGCTCATAGGACAAGGCCCCTGCGATCACCAGACCTCTAGCCACCAGACTTTTTCCCGTGGGGATTCTTCAAGATTCTAGTTCACCCACCCAGATGCGAACCACCTAGAAATGAAGAGGAATTAATGGATTGAATTCAACATGCCGCCAGTCACATCAGGGGAATGCCAAAAATCTTTGGAAGAGTTTGGCAACTCACCGTTCGACGTTACCAAGCTTGTGTCACATCAGTGGGTTGCCAGTTCGAGCACTTGCCTTAAGTAAACAATTTCCTTGCAACAAAAAAGGCCATTTTCAGGGCCGACACAATTTGTAAAAGACTTTCTGTACATGAACTAACAGTTGTTGACAGATTTGTCCCCGGTATATCTTATCATGAAACGATAATGGATGTGTCGGTACCCAGCAGATTCCCCCGCCAGGCCCCGAGAGTGGAAGGCTGGCACACTACCACTGAGCGTGGGGACCACCTTGGAGACATTGTGATCTCTGGCAGGCAAAGCATTCGTGGTCATGGGTTGCCCAGAGCATCCTGCATCAGGGCAATCCCGTGGCCAATCTGAGCACATGGCACCAAGTTTCCGTATTTAAAAATTGTGTGTTGTTAACCTACACAACATTAGTAATTTTGGTTCCTACTGGCATCAGCTATCCAGGGTTAAAATTTCATGGCAATTTTTCTCCACCCTGTATATTTCAAAAGTTATCCCTAATCCAAACTACTGTTGTGATTAATATTCCAAAATTTTTGAATCTTAAAATGTAATCCTTTCAAAAAATCTAGTGTCACTGTTTTATAGGCCTCATTTGTCAGCTTTCAAGACTGTATAGTTTTACTAGAATGATGTGTCAGTTATTGAAACATTTCAATTAGTAAATTTAATTTTCTGAAAAATATTTGGCAGGATTTTCTGAATCACAGGGATCATTCCTCTGAAATATGCATGTCTTTAACTATTATTCCGATTATTGTTGCTGAATATATAATTAGGCTGTATTTTATCATTTTATAAAAAAGCTTACAACATACATCTTTAAACTGGTACTGTGCACAAAACCACGATCTGACTATGTTTGAAGCTAAATGTTTGTTGCTGATGGGCGTATGTAACCAAAATATAACAATAATTAATACACTTTTTAAAAACCCTTTATTCATGTATTAAGTATAAACACAACATTATGAAGATTAAACTTACGCAGGCTTGGACTTCATTTTCATTACACAATGATTTCAGTTTTAATATTTATGGGGCCCTTTGAAACATGGGGAAAGATACTTAAATAACAAATATTTAGTCTCTCACTGTACTTAGGTTGTGGTGGACTGCCATGAAACAAACAGCACGCCATCGACAATGAATCATGGGTGTTGCCACCATTTCAATTAACTTTGTTTGTTCTCTACAGTTCTCCATTTAAGATACCTTAAAAAGTTTACTATTATTGTTTTTAAATCAAAAGCTAAATAATATAGCACAAATTTTATTCTACTTAAAATTGTGTTAAAAAAAAAAAAAGTTCAAATATGTGAGAAATCTTATGGGACTTAACTGCTAAGGTCATCAGTCCCTAAGCTTACACACTACCCAACCTAAATTATCCTAACGACAAACACACACACCCATGCCCGAGGGAGGACTCGAACCTCCGCCGCGACCAGCCGCACAGTCCATGACTGCAGTGCCTTAGACCGCTTGGCTAATCCCGCGTGGCTAAAATTGTGTTTTTTTTTTTTAAAAAAAAATGACATATGACGAAAATTATATTAAGTTTAAAGTTCTAAAAATACCACATAAATATGACCTTGAACTATACAATACAGGGTGATTCAAAAAGAATACCATAACTTTAAAAATGTGTATTTAATGAAAGAAACATAATACAACCTTCTGTTATACATCATTACAAAGAGTATTTAAAAAGGTTTTTTTTCACCCAAAAACAAGTTCAGAGATGTTCAATATGGCCCCCTCCAGACACACGAGCAATATCAACCCGATACTCCAACTCGTTCCACACTCTCTGTAGCATATCAGGCGTAACAGTTTGGATAGCTGCTGTTATTTCTCGTTTCAAATCATCAATGGTGGCTGGGAGAGGTGGCCGAAACACCATATCCTTAACATACCCCAATAAGAAAAAATCGCAGGGGGTAAGATAAGGGCTTCTTGGAGGCCAGTGATGAAGTGCTCTGTCATGGGCTGCCTGGCGGCCGATCCATCGCCTCGGGTAGTTGACGTTCAGGTAGTTATGGACAAATAAGTGCCAATGTACAACTAAATGAAACTTTATAGCTCCCTTAATTCGCCGACAGATAGTGCTTAGCTCTGCCTTTTGTCGTTGCAGAGTTTTAAATTCCCAAAGTTGTGGTATTCTTTTTGAATCACCCTGTATTACCTTAATCTTGAATTTTATTTTGAATATTTTCTGAGCTACAAGTCTCAGAAATGAGGTGATTTTATAAATTACAATAACTTTGACCCTAAAATAAAAAAAACCTTCAAGTTTGCAAAAGATATTAACTTAACGTCTACTTTAGAAGACAGAAAACAGAACCGCCACAAAAAAAATGTAAGATTTCCTGCTGCCTGAAGAGAAATGGAACAACCCACATATATGTTCATAGTCCGCAATAAGCAATTAATGAGTGATGAGTGTTGTTCATCTAACGAATCTACATCCAACATTTATTACATAAAGTCCAATGTCAGTTACTTCTGCTTGCATATATGTAGAGTAATGCTTAAACAGTCTGTTGCCACAGAGTTTTTGTCATGTTCAATCAGCTGTGTTGGACATAGGAGGAGGAAGAGGAGGAGGAGGAAGAAGAAAAAGATTAAAACTTCACTAAAGTTGCAAATAGAGCCCCTTAGGAAAATAGTGGTCAGGATGGGAAAGAAGACCTGTCTCCACTCGATATGTAGGCTGGGATGTCTCATCCAGGACATGTAGGAGGCTCTGAATGCGGGAATTAAACACACTGAGTGCAAACAACTGCATATCATAGCTCATGTTGGCACAAATTATACTTGCTGCCTGGATTCTCAGGCCCTCCTCAGTCCCTTTCAATAGTAGGCTGGTTTGGTGAAGGGAGCATCCCATAAGGGATGCAATAACAGCTCACTTTTTGTAACATTGTATGAGTACCCAGAAACAGTTGTGGTCGTTTAGTTTGGAGTTGAGTGGAAGGGTTAAAACAGAGACTCAGATGTTTCCACGAACATATTGAATGCTAATCTCTTGACATCTGGTGTTGGGTGGAGAACTGAACAGCCTCTTCGATAGTTCAGGCATGTGCTACTTGTGTAGCTGAATGTGTGTGGTGTGCACATTGGGGCTTTTTATGTAAGAGGATTCCCTCCTTAAGGAGCTTGACGAATTGGCTGCTTAAAACGAAGACAGATCAGCCACATTAGTCTCAGAAGAAAACATTTGGCCTTGCACATCAGAAAATGAAAATGTTAATGTGGTATTAGTAAACTGCAGGAGTGTCCATAGTATGATTCCAGAATTACTATCAATTGCCAAATGTAGTGATTCACACGTATTATTAGAAACAGAATGCTACTTGAAACCAAAAGTAAGTAGGAAAAAAAAAATCCTACATTTGGACTGAAACATTTATTGCTTAGATGCCAGCAGTGGTAGCACATTTATTGCTGTAAAGAAGTCTATAGCACCTAGAGATGTTATTACAACAGATTCAGATCATGAAATAATTTAACATTAATGTCAAATTTTATTAATATAAAATGTGACATAGCTATGAAGAAAGGAGAGAAGCTATAATGTGCTGATGATGCTCAAGGCATGATGCCAGGTGGGTGTCTAGAAGGGAGCTAGCACTCTGTATGAAGTAAGACTTGTTGACAAGACTGCTGAGGTCATGGCAGTGCGATAAGGGCTGGCAACAGTGTTTTAGTTGGGTTGCGAGAGTGGGGGTGGGAGGGGAACAGCATCCCCAGAAATATCTATCCCAAATAGTATACATAAATTTTATTGCAATCAATGATCAGGAAGGAGATTAACAGATGAAACAGAATCCAGGAAACAAGAGGATAAAGTAGAGGTTTTTAAATATCTTCCTCTATAGAATGGAAAAGAAGAATTATACATATCAACTATAGGAAGGCACTGTTTGCATGATGAGAACATTGAGAATAGTCAGAGGACGATCAACTTAGTTATCTCAAAGAACCTGAGAGTAAGTTCGACTTACTTCGAACACAAGAGAATACATAAGGGAACATGGTGCTCACCGGATGGAAGAACAACCAACCAGGTAGGCTAGATCACATCTCAGTGGACCAGCGCTATAGCCATAGAGTCATGGACCTCAGGTCATATAGAGGAGCCAACTGTGTGTCGGACCACTTCCTCATTGTGAATGTTGAGAAACTATGAGGAAGTGTCATTAAAGAACAATATGCGATAGAAATCAAAAACTGTTTTGAGGTCCTAGAGACCCTGGAAGCAAGAGAGAATGTGGAGGAAAAGTGGAAAGAAATAAAGTCCATGGTACTAAGTGTATCAGAGGATACATTGGGAACAAAGAATGTAATGAAGAAGAGGAAATTTTTCAACGAGACATGAGAAGGCTACAGAAAAGAGAAGGAAGATGAAGGAGAAGTGGCTAGATGACAGGTGGAATGAGCAGAAAAGGGAACATTTTATCAATGTCAGAAGGGAGACAAAGCGAATCCTAAGAGCAGAGAAGAGAATATATATAAACAGTTTGCTAGAACAAGTTGAGGCAGAGTGCCAAAACAAGTATTCAAGGCAATTCTTCCGATACATAAAAATCGGAAACATGGATTTCAGAGCCCAACTTTTTTCATTAGAGAATGGCAACTTCATAAATGTCAAGGAAAGAATTGTAGAAAGATGGAAAGAATACTTCTCAGAACTGTTGAATCATCCAGACCCATATGAGACATTACCTGCAGACACTATGGAGGAAAGGAAAGATGAAGAAGAATGGGAAGTTAGTGAAGAAGATGTGAAGTTAGCAATCAAAGGACTCAGAAACAACAAAGCCCCAGGGGAGGACAGAATAACATCAGAATTAATCAAGGAGGGAGGTGAGACCTTACACTTAGAGATATATAAACTGATCCAGTTGATATGGGAGAAGGAGACACTCCCGGAAGAATGGAAATTGGCTATAATATGCCCAATATACAAGAAGGGAAGCAAAATGTAATGTGGTAACTACAGAGTAATCAGTTTGTTGAATGTAATGTATAAGGTATTGGCCATCATTATTCTCATAAAATTCCAACCATTCATAAAGAACAACATACAGGAGTACCAATCTGGCTTCTGACCAAACCGATCAACAATAGATCACATTTTCACACTAAGACACTCGTTTGAAAAACACTGGGAATATGATGAAGATATCTACAGCCTGTTTGTCAATTTTCAACGTGCATATGACAGCATCCACAGGAATAGCCTATACAATGCAATGTGTGTCTTCAGACTCCCTGAGAAGCTAGCGAGAATGGTGCAAGCTTGTATGGAAGGATAAAAGGCAGCACTACATTTCTGAGGAGCCACATCAGAAACATTTGAGATTGAGACAGGCCTCAGACAAGGGGATGCTCTCTCATGTGTTCTGTTCAATTTCATTTTAGAGAAAGTAGTAAAAGAGTGTAGGCAACAGGAGTGGGTTGGAGTACAGATGGATGGGAACTTCAACTGTCCCGCATATGCAGATGACATAGTGCTACTAAGTGAATTCAAGCAGGAGCTGAAAGGAATGTACCAGAAAATGGACAATTATGCAAAGAAGGTAGGGCTCAAAGTGAATCAAGACAAAACACAGTTCATGCAATTAGGAAGAAGGCAAGAGCAGGAAGATTTTCTTGAGATAGATGGCAAGAGGTTCAGGAGAGTACACCAGTTCAAATACTTGGGATCTTGGTTTACCACGGACAACAACATGAAAATGGACATCGAGGAAAGAATACCAGTGGGAATGAAATGAATACATTCCCTCAGAGAGACCCGTGGCTCTAAATCAATCTCAATGAACACAAAGATGAAAATCTACAACACAGTTATATGCCAAGCAGTAATGTATGGTTCAGAAACATGGAGCATGACTAAGCGAGAAAAGGAAAAACTATTAATATTTGAAAGAAGAGTAATGAGGAAGATATGGGGAACAGTTTTAGATAACGGAGAATGGAGGAGGAGGAAAAACGAGGAAATCTACCTTCTGATGTGACAACCAACTATCCTACAGAAGATAAAGAGCAAAAGAATACAATGGGTGGGCTATGTAGCCCATATGCGAGATGGAGGACAGGCGAAGATGGCACTAGAAGGGAAACCAAAAAACAAACGCCCCATTGGACTACCAAGGTAGCGCTGGATGGACAACCTGGTGAAAGCCCTAGCAGCCCTGGGGATTGAAGACATCTCGAGGAACTGGGCACAAAACAGGAAGGAATGGAGGCAGTTTGTGGAAGCAATGTGTGGTCTGCAGGGCCTGTGATCACTGGATATCCATCTTTCTATCTCTGTAAAAAACACTACATTAAAGGTGAGTTCCTGTTAATATTTTTTTCCAATTAAAGCAATGGCTAGTGAGGACAACCCCAGTGTGCCATCAAGAATAGCTAATGGGGCCTACAGCCACAATGTTTGCGAAACTTGTGGAACTTTCTGGAAAAATTTTGGTCCTCGGCATGACCTGCGGTAGAATCCAGAAGCCCCTGAAAAAAAAAAAAAATTATATATATATATATATATAATAGAGGGAAACATTCCACGTGGGAAAAATATATCTAAAAAGAAAGATGATGAAACTTACCAAACAAAAGCGCTGGCAGGTCGATAGACACACAGACAAACACAAACATACACACAAAATTCTAGCTTTCGCAACCAATGGTTGCCTCGTCAGGAAAGAGGGAAGGAGAAGGAAAGACAAAAGGATATGGGTTTTAAGGGAGAGGGTAAGGAGTCATTCCAATCCCGGGAGCGGAAAGACTTACCTTAGGGGGAAAAAAGGACAGGTATACACTCGCACACACACACATATCCATCCACACATACACAGACACAAGCAGACATTTGTAAAGGCAAAGAGTTTAGGACATCTCTGCCCAAACTCTTTGCCTTTACAAATGTCTGCTTGTGTCTGTGTATGTGTGGATGGATATGTGTGTGTGTGCGAGTGTATACCTGTCCTTTTTTCCCCCTAAGGTAAGTCTTTCCGCTCCCGGGATTGGAATGACTCCTTACCCTCTCCCTTAAAACCCATATCCTTTTGTCTTTCCTTCTCCTTCCCTCTTTCCTGACGAGGCAACCATTGGTTGCGAAAGCTAGAATTTTGTGTGTATGTTTGTGTTTGTCTGTGTGTCTATCGACCTGCCAGCGCTTTTGTTTGGTAAGTTTCATCATCTTTCTTTTTATATATATATATATATATATATATATATATATATATATATATATATATATATATATATATATATATATATATATATATATATATATATATTAAAAAACTGACTAGTGCACAGGGGCAAGGCAGTCGTGGTCAGTACCATGAGTTAGGAGGAGTCGTTACCAGGAAGCAGCTAGGAATGGTTCAACAGCAAAGTCACTGCAAGCAGTGACACACTGATGCCAGTGCAGTAAAAACTACGATAAGTCTATACACATTTGAGAATGGAAAGAAAAGAACAAGCTCTGTATAGTTTGCCTCTAGTATTAGGGGATGAATAACAGTTGACATTTTTTGTGTCAGAATATAAAGAGGAACAAGAACTGTCTCCCAGTTGTCTTGTACTGTTAAAGTTTGCATATAGCCACAATGAATAATATTTGATATTTTTCATGTGTCAGACTACAGGAAGGAACAAGTGGTGCCTAGCACATATCTTCCATTGTAGTTAAAGTATTTGATGTGTATTGTCAGAATGCATTGCAAACGGAGCACTCATCCCTGACAGGAACTAGGTAATGCTGGGAAGGACTAACATGTAGTGTGGCAGAGTGTACTTACTGATTTGCAAAGATATAAAGTCACAGTAAGACACCTCCCAAATAAGGCTGAACTATTGGGAAATGAACTGTTCTTAAACTGTATCCTTAAGTGTTTGTACCTTTATTCAAGTCCTATGAAGTCAATAGAGTCTCTGTTACAAAATCACCCGTGATAATCATTTTAGGCGACTTTCTCCCTCTCACTCTGTTAAAGCCAACTTAATGAACTTCAGCCCACATTTTTGTCAATGATGTCCTGGTTGTGCCACACAGGCCACAACTTAATCCAAAACAGAAGATAGGGCATGTGCCAAGATGCATAAAATTTAGATGAAATTAGCAACAAATATGGGTCAACTATGATAATTGGTTGCTTTAGCATACCACATGCATCACGAGTTGTAGTGGCAGAGCAGTTCAGAAACAACTTGGAGGACAATGTAAGCTCATCTTCTGATCATGTTATTTGATAAGAGAAGACTTCCACTTATAATCAGTACAATGAGAGAGTCAAGCATTGAAAACTGGAGCCAGAAACAGGAATGTGTGTGGGATTGATCTAAATGTCTCAGTATCTGAAAATTACTTCTAGCTGATAGAGAATCATGTCATTAGGACAGTCTTAAGACATCTTAAAATAAAAACTAACAGATCCATATTTTTTTCAATCAGTTAACTTGAATGAGGGCATGAATGATCATAAGGCAGTGATAGCATCAGTGAGTATGGATGTTGCAAGCAATGTTGAAAAAGATAGGAAAATATTTTTGCTTATCAAGAGTGACAAGGTACAAACTGCAGAGTGTCTAAGTATTCAAAATCATATATTCATCTCAGAGAATGAAGATGTGGGGCACAAATGGTAAAAGAGAATAACAGTGTTCATTATAAATTATGCCTTCATGTGATAAGCAAGGCTGTGATATCATTTTGGACCTTCATGGGGATATGACTGCTCCATTTAACTACTCATTTCTTGTTCATTGGTCAACTGCTTTTACAGAAAATATAGTCACAAAAGCAATATCACTAAGTATTTCACATCATTCCACAGCATCATCTTCACAGCTCTTCCTATTCAGATACCTCCTTTGATCACCATTACCAGTCATTTCTCCAAAATTAGTACTCCAGTAACATCCACTATGTTAATTCTGCCCTGCTTTGTTTTGTAAACTTACTTTAAAATGCTACTATGTTGCTTATGTTTATACTCATGACTCCTGTCAGATGTTATTGTTTTGGAGCACACATTTTAAATATTTCATTTTTCACTGACATTAATTTCAAGCTAGTACTTGTTTTAAAATCCAATTAGCAATACGCAAATGGCTGGCGCAGCCTCGCACTCCCGCCTACATATTTGTTACTTCCAACAGGGGGCACAGCGAGCAGGTTTTGCACACAAATGATGTTGTATTAGCAGGAAGACTGATCTCTAGTGGCCAAATCAAGCACAAACTTCACGTGCCAACTATAAGGTGGTGCACAGACAAAACTGGTAGTTACAGCACTCCTCTTCTTTTGCAAAAAAGTGAGAAATGTGCTCACATCCAATTCTTCTGTGGTTAATGTAGATTGTTGAGTCAGGTGACAGCTGCCACTGGTACGCTGGGTCATAAATGGCATGAGTGCTGACAGATGGGGTGTCTGCTCCCCGTGAGAGGCAGTATGGTAGGACAGGTAACACTGGTACAGCATCCATTTCCATGTCAGAGTACAACCCCCAGGAAAGGAGGTTGTACCAAAGGTAGCGAAACACATGGCACTGACTGGGATGATGACGGCAACTGCAGAGGCATTGGCATCAACAGTGCAGGAGCTGGAATCCTGTTGTGGGGCCCAACAGCCGATGGGGGCGCCTACAGCAAAGGAGACAGTTGTAATAACATAGCAGTGGTGATGTATAAGGCGAGGGCACTGGCCATGATAAAGGAGATGGCCAGGCGGACTGAGGATGCGGGAGTGGCAGAGGTGCATCCTTTTGTAACAGCCATCATGAGATCATTGACATGTCACGACACCCTCACCTCAGCCGCGCAGACGATGCAGAGGTGTTGGCCATAGGTAACCTCAATTACCGCTGGCACCCATTTTGCCTGGTGGCCAAATCCATGGGCCCAAACAACTGTGCCACACCAGAAGCATTGTGGCACCTGGTGTCAGCCAAAGCAGATGTAGTGGAGTACAGGGCTGGTGACAACGTAACAACTCCGCTGGACTCTTATCACCAACAGAAGCGTAGCTGTAAGAACCAAGGAACCAATCAGGAGATACTTCTGGTGATGTATCCAAAACACATTTTTTCATCTGAGTCTTAAACATTCCTACTAGTCATTCTGCTCCCCCGTTCAAGTGAGGGTGGAAAGGAAGAGCTGTGACATGGCAAACACTACTTTTTTTTACAAAAAATCTTCAGATTCCTGTAACGTGAACTGGGGCTGTTGTTGGTACGTAATGTATACAGAAGACCTTCCATTACAACAATTTTTGACAAACTGGAAATTGTTGCCACCGCAGAAGTAGATAGACAATGCACCACATACAGAAACTTGAAATAAGTATTAACTACAACAGGCCAGTAGCAATTTAAAAAAAGGGGCCTACAAAATCTACATGAATTTGTTCCCATGGTTGCTGTACATGCGACTTCAGTGACAAAGAAGCATGGGAGCTGCCTGATGGGTGACACACTGCGGGCGGCTGCAAAAAGCTGTGCTATTTCCCCATCAATGCCTAACCAAAAAAACATGTCTGCATGCTAAGGCTTCTGTATGTGATATACCACATGGATCCACCTGTAACAAATGCATAAACTCATGTCAAAGGGTGGAAGGGACTACAACCCGAGAAGTGGTGTCCTCTGTAGCTAACAGCAGCACTCTGTCCCAAACAGAAAGATGATTTTGTAATGCAAAATAATTTCCCAAAGGCTCAGAAGCACAACCCGGAAGTTTATCTGGCCAGCTGTGTTGCACAAAAGAAACAACTTTACCTGTAAAAGGATCCACAGCTGTTGTGGCTGCAATTTTATTGCTTGTAATAGGAAAACCATCAACATTTTGAGCTTCCACATCTAAATGAAAACAAAGTAACTTTTCTTTATCAAACTCTGGATCCAGACCAATCGACAAACACGATAAGGCATCAGTATTTGCGTGTTACATTGTAGGTCAAAAATGTGTCGCATAACTGTTTCTTGACAGGAAAAGAGCCCACCGCCAGAAGCGTTATGCTGTATCATCTGGAAAGGATGCCAAAGGGTTAAAAAGAGACACCAGTGGTCGTTGGTCTATCAGATGAAGCGTAGACCCATACAGAAAAACATGAAAATTTTTTAGAGCATATATGATCGCCAAAGTCTCTTTCTCTCTCTGAGAATAGTGCTAAATTTAAAGATTTAGAGGCACATGAAATAGGAAGTTCAGAACTGTTCAGATACTCACCTGCAACGATGGGCCAAGGAGACTCATCTGTTTGCTAACACAAGGTGCCAGCCTGGCTGAAAAGTGAAAAAACAAGGGACCGACTACAGCTTAGATTTCAACAAATTTAATGCCTGGTCACAAGCTGGGGACCGAAAGGAACATCTTTACATAACAATGGATGGAGTGTTTGTGCCACAGCAACAGCGTCCAGTAGGAATTTGCGACAGTACGCAATTTTGCCTAAAAATTGCCAGAAATACCTTCATGGACGTGGGGTGTGGCAATACCATCAATATATCGGCACAATGGTTTAAATGACAAACTACAAAATCTAAACAACGTAAAACAGAACACAGAACATGAAGGTTCTGCAAATGTTCCTTTGTAGAGACCCCTGACACTATTGTGTCATCTAATTAGTTGATGCAGCATGAAACACATACAGTAAGTTGCTCAAAAAGGGTTGAAAAATAGCTGGT
The DNA here is from genome assembly GCF_021461385.2 of Schistocerca piceifrons. Taxonomy (NCBI): domain Eukaryota; kingdom Metazoa; phylum Arthropoda; class Insecta; order Orthoptera; family Acrididae; genus Schistocerca; species Schistocerca piceifrons. The sequence goes on from NC_060138.1 coordinate 704,472,742, forward strand.
GCACCTGCCACACCAAAAGGCACATACTAGTATTGATAAAGCCCATTTGGGTATTGATAACTAGAAGGTGTTTATATTCTTCGTCCAGCAGCACCTGTAAATATGCCTCTGCCAAAACAATCTTTGAAAACTAATAGCCCCCTGATAATTTTGCTTACAGCTCATCAGGGCGCAGCAGAGGATAGGTATCAATGATTGACTGTGCATTAATAGGTTTTTAAAAATGACCACAGAGGCATAATTTTACTGGCAGGTTTTTTGACTATCACCAGTGGTGCTGACCATTCACTGGAAGAAAATAGGTTGAATAACATCAAGGAATTGAAGATGATCTAATTCTGCTTTTACTTGATCCCAGAAAATTACAGGTTTTGGGCGGGTCCAGAAAAAAAAAAAAAAACGGTGCGGGTAGACTGTTTCATTGTAATATGAGCCTGAAATTCCATTGCACAATAAGGTCCTGGAGAAAATGGAGAGGAAAATTCAGCCCAGAGAGCATCTCAATGAACGAACCACAGCCTTGTAAGTCACAGGTGCAGAAAACTGCCCAAGAACAGGAATCTGTTGCTTGTTATAACTTACCAGCCTCTGTGACACTGCAGTCGAAGGGGGAGAACCCAAATACACTGCTGGCCACCGTAAATGCAACACCCTGAAGGAAGCATCCGAATCAAGTGAAATTTACACCATGGATTTGCAGCGATGAGATATGCAACTGATTAGAATTTCAGCGCAGATGCACATCACGCACGCCTGTGGCGCCACCTCATAGCGCCATTTAAGGCTTGGCGATTTCGACGAGTGTACGTTCTGCATGTGTGTTTACCTTGTGGTTGTTTCACAAGATGATCAGTTATGCCTCGTAGACAACAGGGAACATCTTTTGATCAAGTATCCGAGTTCGACAGAGGAAGGATAGTGGCTTACTGAGATTGTGGATTATCATACAGAGAAATCGCTAGTCGTGTTGGACGAAACCAAACAACTGTAATGCGGATATGTGACCGTTGGATGCAGGAGGGTACGACGGACCGGCGTGGTCGATCGCATTCGCCTCGGTGTACCACTGCACGTGCTGATAGGCAAATTGTGTGCATGGCAGTGACGGATCGCTCAGTGACATCCCGAACCATAGAACAGCACATTGCGTCTGTAACGCATCATCCAGTGTCTGCGCGTACCATTCGACGCCGTTTACAGCAGAGTGGTCTATCCGCAAGATGTCCATTGCTTCGTCTACCATTGACGCAGAACCACAGACGTCTCTGTCGCCAATGGTGTGATGAGAGACGGATGTGGACGGCAGAATGGAATGACGTTGTCTTTACTGACGAGGCACGCTTCTGTCTGCAGCACCACGATGGTCGGATTCGAGTGTGGAGACACCGTGGAGAGAGGATGCTGGACAGCTGCATTATGCACCGCCACACTGGTCTTGCACCGGGTATTATGGTACGGGGCGGTATTGGATATTACTCTCGCACGCCTCTAGTACGCATTGCCGGTACTTTAAATAGCCGGCGCTACATATCCGAGGTGCTGGAGCCAGTTGTCCTTCCTTACCTTCAGGGCTTGGCCACAGCCATATTTCAACAGGATAATGCGCGACCACACATGGCACGCATTGTCCAAATGTTCTTCGTCAATAACCAGATTGAATTGCTTCCCTGGCCGGCTCGCTCTCCGGATCTTTCGCCGATAGAAAACATGTGGTCCATGGTTGCTCAACGAGTGACCCAGATTACATCCCCAGCTGCCACACCAGATGATCTTTGGCAACGTGTGGAAGCTGCTTGGGCTGCTGTACCCCAGGAACACATCCAACGTCTCTTTGACTCAATGCCGAGACATGTGGCAGCAGTGATCTCCAACAATGGCGGCTACTCTGGCTACTGATTTTGGCAGGAACCACATGTCACAGACGTCTGTATACGTAATCATTTGATACTTGGTCAACATGTTATCTACAAAATAAATCTTGTTGTGCTACCTCTTGTCTTTCTTGGTGTTGCATTTATGGTAAATGTACATGTAAATCTCATAATTCACCGATGTTGCTGCTGCACCTGTGTTCACCTTCATTCTCTATGATTTGTTAAACACTCGCACTTCAATGTATAACTTGCTCTGAGACACCATCACTGCTGACACACAGTTCGCATTCATGTTCATTTCGTCTTCACTCAGGTTTGGAAAGGAGTTACATACAAGAGCAATGTTTCTTTTATTATCGTACCTATTACACGTTGCCCAGCACTTGGGATGTGCTCTCCACTCATGTTGAATGAAGGAGTGTGGGTATGAAGGCAATGGAGCAGAAGGCTGTCACTGTTGTGACATGGACTGTTTTAGTTACGAACGCTGATTACCAGTTCAACACTGACGCATCTGCTGGATTGCTGCAATAGCTCTACATTCCCTTGCAAACTAACTGAAGGTGAGAGGAACTAATTACCAAAATTTCAGACAAGGCTTCTATCTGGCTACCTGCAGCTCATGAAATTTCCAATGACTGAGGTATGTTCAATACTTCTGTAAGCACAGGATTTTCATATTGTAGAGCTTGCTCTCAAATTTCCCTATCAGGGGCAAAACATAATATTGCATCACAAATCATCTAATTGGCATAGGATTCATCATGAACATTTGTCACGAAATTATGATGGCTAAATCCATGTAGTTCCGCTGCCCCTGTGACTGTTCTGGCCACTTTTGGCAGTGGTAAAACTACACACAAGCAGCAATAACATGAGAACATTTACAGTGCTATGTAGAATGTAACTCACACATCTGATCAAAAGAAGACTTGTAGATTTTTGCAAGGCAGGGAGTTGGCACAAGACCTGATACACGCGAGGTGAAATCCATGACAAAAAAGGAGCCTAGCACAAATTTACGACTGTTAACCAAATGCCTGGAAATGCTGCTAAAGGCATTTTTTGTGTGTTGCGGTTTTCTGCTGCACCGTTGAATGCAGGAAAGGGCAGTGTCTAAGCGTATATGTTGTTGGAGGGGGGGGGGGGGGGGGTGGCATGGCACAGGTTGTGCCGATGTAGTTGCTAAACTGGAAATAGCATCATTCCTTTAAATAGCACTGGCTTTCATCAGTGGAAATATGCACCAAAGAAATTCTCTCTCATGATCACTGGCGTGGGAAAAAAATCCTATTTACTTATACATTGGAAGTTCTGTCTCTACTTGTGTATTTAATATATCTGAAAGTACTATCAGTATACACAGAAGCAAAACACCATACAATGTAAGCTTTCATGGCTAGTGTCTCCTTCAGTTAAAACTTCCACACTGAAAAACCTTGGTCAATGTATAAAATTGCTCCCTGACGTTTCATCTATAACTAGGGGAGACGTCTTCCAAGGTACAATGGCTACTGCCATTACGGTTTGAGGGGCTTCTGCATTAATAGAGTGCATAGAGGGTAACACCATATGTCACTTTGAACCTCCTCCTTTTCTATTAAAATTATTATGATGTTTGCGAATCTCTATTGCTTCTGGATACATGCGTGCGTGATAATGTGATATCCTTGCTAAGACACACATTTCATTGAATTTTATTTCATAGTTCACACCTTGAAAAATATGTTCTGTAATGGTACATTTTTCGATATGTCCCAGATGACATTTCCTTTCATGATCAGCTATGCAGGTGTTGAGTATCCCTTTTGCAGTTCCAATATACACTTGTCCACAACTGCATGGATTTACATACTCCAGGTGTTGTTAGCATCTTTTGACCATTCTTAAATATTCACAAATCTTCTTGTTGGTTCTACAGATCGTTACGACCCCATACTTGGCCAAAACTTTCCTGATGGCAGCCACTGTTGCTCAGTACTTCTGGTTTTTCATCTTCTTTCATGGGATGCTCAATCAATCTCTTAACAGCATATCGATTTTTCTTGAAGATTGACTATAAGTGACTTAGTTCATCCTACAAATAAATTGGCTCATTTTAATGACACCTCTTTTTCTTCTAGGATGATGGTTTGCTTCCTTGTGGAGGTATCTATCAGTGCATGTGTCACTCCGGTATACCTTAGGACCCACAGTCCTGCTCAACCATTTAATTACAGATACAGCCAGGAAATTAAGTCGACCATTGCTTTCTTTTTCTATTCTAAACTGTACCTTTGGCTTAATACCACTGAGATGCTCTAAGAAGATGTCCATCTCTTCTTCATCACGAGTCCATGCTACAAAGGTATCATCCACATAGTGATAGCACTTAGCTGATCTTTTACTGGCCATCTGAAGTGCTCACTGTTCGAAGAACTCCATAAATAAATTGGCAGAGCTGGACTAAGAGGGCTGTCCATTGCCATCCCATCAATTTGTTCATATAATTAATTGCTGTACTAGAAACACGTTGTGGTAACGCAGTGGCTAAATAAAGCCATTAAGGATAAAATAAACAGCCAATATCGCAATAACATTTGTTTATTATGACTGGTTTTGGCTTAAGTTAAAGTCATCCTCAGGGTTTTTGGGTCCCCTACGGCTGGCGCTGGTGTTTCCTCAGTTTTTCCATGTGATAACACGATCATACATGTGAACAATGGAGGAACTGCCAGCACCAGCCATAGGGGCCATAAAACATCTGAGAACAGCTTCAACATATGCCAAAACTGGTCATAATAAACAAATGTTATTGCAATCTCGACAGTTTGTTTTAACCAAAGTATAGCAGCAGATTGCTGTGCTCCAAGGACAATGTTGCCTAAATTTATGATAAAGCCACTATGTCATTAGAAAAAATATCTGCTATGTATGTAACAGCTTCATTTATAAGAATAGTAGTAAATGGGGACACTACATCAAAGCTAACAAGAACATCACTTGGGCTGATGTTTATCTCCTTCAATTTTTCAATAAAATGCACAGTGTTTTTAATGTAACTGTCAATTCTACCAACATAGGACTGCAGCAAGATAGTCCACCTCGCGGTTGGGGGATCTAGCTGCATTCACGATCTGTCTTAGAGGAGCAATTGGCTTATGCATCTTTGGTAGGCCATAATTGTATTCTTGGTGGATAAGCTTCTGTAATGCAGATTTGTTTTTTATCATATGAAGAGAAAGAAGACTATTTTACCAATTGAATGGTGGTTCTCAAAACTTTCATTTTCGGATCTTTCTGAAGCTTTTTATAAGTAGTGCAATCTGAAAGGTCACTAATCTTCTTGCGATAGTCTACACTCTTCGTCAAAACTATGGCATTATCTCTGTTAGGTGTAAGTACGATGGTGGTCTTATCCACACTATCTCCTTGAGCACCTTCCTTCCCTCTGGAGACAAATTACTGTTGCGTGGCTTCACTTTGTGTAATGTTCTGGCCGTTTTTGTCCTATCTTCATCAGCAGATTGTCATCAAAAATGTCTGTGCTTTACACCCAGTAGCCATGATTGTTAAATAATCTTTAGTATGTTGTGGTCCTATGGTTTAACAAATTAAGCACAAGCAAATTATGTGAATTAATAAATAATAATAATAAACTGCATTAAGAGCAAAGACTGGAAACGATAAAATTGGGAAATATTTGCAAATTAATGTAGGTAGTACCATAAGTTAAATGTTGCACATGTCTGATAATTTATTCAGACAAAAAAAATCTTACTCAGAAATGGTTGTCCTACAAAATTTACTTAAACAGAACTATAGAATAATAAATATTAAACAGCAGTTGATATCACATAAAACATAGCCTGAATGGTAGTAAACTCACCAATAAATGAATTATTCATTACTAGTTTGAAATTTACAACTCCTACTTGTAGCTGATTTTCACTAAGTATAAGTCTACATTTCTGTTGCCCTAAAACAGATGTCTTACAAAACTATCCTGTCACATGAGGTATATTACCAAATCCTACATTTTCCTATAGCACAACATGAAAGTAAAAATTTGCTGACGTCTCTTTCCAACAGCCCATACAGAAGGGTGCTTCTAATGTCTCCCTCATGCCCAAGAGCACCTACACTTCCCAGCATTCTCCAGCAACCTATTGCTCTTGCCGAAGAGGATCCACATTAAAAGCAGGACTTTCTTACAATGTCAAAAAATGCACAAAATGGACCACAATTTTAGTACTAAAAATCCTGCGAAGTAGACATATATTTCAAATCAAAGTTTACTTGCTAATTTTCTGATGACACTAAACAAACTATTCTTCAAATCAACAGTTCCATTTAAGTAAATACATGCAGATCTAGTGCACGCACATTTAATAAAACAACAACAGTTATGTTAAAATAAATGAAACAATCAACATAAAAATGACATGCTGCTTCATTTTGTTGTGTATATGTGAAGGACTCTTCTGGTAAGACACATCTTCATAATAAAATACTTAAAACCACTCAATATGCAGGAACTAAAGATTGTATTGTAATTTTGCTTGTTGCAATAATGGATATGGTGCTATGCTATTATCCAGCAACTGGTAGATCATGCTTCACTACATTGTTGGTATTTAATATTTGTAGAAATGTTATTAGTTTGGCTGTAATTCCTAATTTCTACGTTGTTATTGATAATATTGTGGTCAGCACTGTGTTAGATGCATCACATTGTGGTGATTATTTTGATATGCTTAGACTTGCCCCTACCATTATCATACAAGTGCTTCAGAATGTCCATCTTTAGTAAGTCTTATATTCTTGTCAGTGTCCAGATTCACTCAATTGAGAGCAGGCAAGCTGTCGGCACCTATACCACGGCTAATAGGGTACAACCCACTATGTACTCAATTTAATCCTCCCATTGTCAATGACTGCTCGGCCTTTGCAGTGGATTCCCAGCCAGCAGCCTGGGCCCAAAGCTCCTCCATCCAGAACACCACTGCAAACAACCTTGAAATATTTTCATTGGTCTGCGATTATCCAGCATATGTTTGATGTTATACACCTCCATTTAAAGTGGCATTTAGTTGGCTAAAAGGACACATGCAGTAATACCTAATATTGTCGTATTTAAAACCACATATACAACAGCATGACTTAACTAACCTACCTAAAGAGAATTAAATATAAAATTAATAAAAACTGACATATTGATTAAATGTCAAAATTAGAAAGAAAAATTTGAATTTTAACGACACACAGCTTTAATTTTCCATAAAATCAGTCTGTTGCACAGTTGCGCTTATTTGAAATGAATCTTTGCTTAGGTCATAAAACAACATGTTGTCTATAGCAACATCTGAAATATGACCAAGGTATAGCTTCCAGTATAATTATACTATAGTAAGTCCCCATAGATCAGGTTCTGAGCGCCCTTCCCAGTGGAGCCGGTGCATTACACAAGACAAAATAGTGATGCAAACTGACTTAAAGCTTTGAAAAAATATCCTTAATTTTATGCATATGTTCCTCTAACATATCCTCCACATTTCCACAAGAAAACACACTTTCATGTTAAAGATCCATTAAACACATTAACCAACAAATCTTTCCACAATCATTCATAAAATCTGCATAAATCCAAAACTTTCACTGGAATGTTCCTGTGCAGAACACTCTCCACCATACTTTCTCATATCGGCAGATATGCTACATTACACAAATCGTTTCTTAGCTATACAATTAATTTACTATTTTACCCACTAAACAAATTTTTTCCTCAATGAATCACTTGTACACATTAACACAATAAAACCCTTCAAAATTAGCACATTACTGAATAACATTACCCCAACAAAATTAGCCGCAAACACCTTCCCTCCACATAGCAACTGAAATTTACTTTTTTGTCCAACAGAAAACCTACAAATCTGTTGATCGTCTTAATTCAAATTTTGTTCATTATAATTTCCCTACCTCCACACACCTATAAATGTACTTCCTAATTCATTTCTGTACCTTACAATACCATTCAATTTTCACAATATTACAAAACATAAATATCCCACCCAAGTTTTACTAAATTATAAGGAAAAAACACACACAAATCCCATCTTCTTGCACTGTTTGATCTGCTCAAATTCAAGGCCTCTTTTCTTGTTTAGCAATGGACTCGTACTTTTTACACACAAAATATTTGTCTATGGCTGGAACATCAAATGTTGACTTGAGAAACCAACATTTACTTTCTTCACGAACATTGATCTTTATATTTGTAAGTTGTAAATTATTAATTTAATCCCCTTTTACTATATTGCTCGCTTAACAAATCCTTTTCATTGTCCTTTCATCTCTCCCCCATTGCCACAACACATGTTATAAGTAACTGCTGATAAATCTACAATATCATCTTTTCCTCAAATAATTCATTAGATGCTACAATGCTACGATGGTCGCCAGTTCAGTTCACTTCTCTTCTCAGACTCCCTTGCCACTTTATTTTTATTAACTTCTCACAAAAAAGCAATCTACCATATTATCTTTACATTCATATTTCAGCATCCATTCAAAATTCATATCTCTGTCAAAAGCCAATGGTGGTGGTGGTTGTTGGGATGTTTAAGGGGGACTAAACAGCGAAGGTCATCAGTCCCCCAAAAGCCAATGGTTCACTTCCTTCAACAGAAATAAAAACACAGATCCCTTCCTCCAAAATATCTGTCAACCTTTACAACTTCCTCACTGTTATCTCCTGCTAATGATAAATCACCTACTTCTGCCAATACAACACAAACTTCTCCACATACAACGTCAACATTTGTCAATATATTATGAAATTCATCTCCAGCTCATGAGACCTCTGCTTTGCCACCTTGACAGATAACTTCACCTACTTCTGCCAATACAAAATAAAATTAATTTCCAGCTGATGGCACAACTGTTAAATCACCTTCACTGACATTTTCATCTAAATTACTCCCACCTGCATCACTAAAATTGTCATCAGTGACTAGTATCTCATTGTAATTCTCAACACATTCAACTTCTACCAGGTTCAGATCCCCAGAATAAAATAAAATATCCAGCTCCATATTCTCATTATCTAATTCAAAAGTGTGTTTTTCTAACTTCAGTGCATTCTCTTTTCCACTCTGACACTTCAAGCGGCTTCAAAATTTGTCTATCTCCTTAGTGATATTCATCTCTGACATGTGAGTCTCATCTATCACATTATCACACATAATTAAAGGCCGCCCAGCACTTTTCTATTTCCAAACCAGATAATCTTGCCTCCCCTTGACCTGAGATGTGGCAGAAATCACTTTTCCGATGTCTTAATTTTGTGGTCTGTCAATTACTGGCCCCTAAAACATATGCTTACAATCCTTACATCTATGTTGTAAATCCTTGTGATACTGAAAATTCTTATTATTATCATCATCAACTTGATCACCAGTACGATACTTAGTATCTATTTCCCGTTCTTGCTGTGTTCCTTTGTCACTGACCTCACCATCAACAATATTTCTATATCTCACATTTTTAATCTCTGAATCTACTACTTCCTTCTTTGTATCACCTTAATTCTGATTGTCAGAGGAACACAGAATCTGTACCTGTTGTGCTGCTTCACTACTGCCTTCGCCTTCACTATCATTTTTACTTTCTACTGCTTTAATCAGGAAATCAACTGCAATGGCCTTTAATTCATTGTTTACCTGCTTAGTCACCTGGCTTCAAGTGTATTTTGTTTGGTTCGCAGTCCTCCACACCACTAAATGTCTCGTCCTGTAAGCCGCTGATTATACTTCCTACTGACTTCCCAACTGAATAGACTCAAGCATGTTAACGAGGTCGACACTCACTGAAATTTTGCCCCCTTCTACTCTGATATCTTCTCACTTATCCTCAAGTATCCCCTCAATATCTTTAACTTATCTTACTTCTGATTTCACACTCGTAATGACTCAACAATAATACAATCTGATCTTCTGAAAAATTATCTCCCCTTTCTGATTTCAAACTATTTGGTCCACTAACATTTTCTGATCCCCATATGTCAAGTGATTGTTTAATCTCATTACTCTCCATCTCTGATGATAGAGCTGCAAAGTCATACACATACTACATTACTGTCGCCAGTACTTAGCTTTTCCACCATGATGTCTGCCTCTGCTGTACTGCTGATGCTGATGCTGAAGGTGAAGTACTGCCACCATTGATGCTGCTGCCAAAGATTAAGTTCTTGGAGCTGTTGGGATAGCCCTGCAATTCTCTAGCCGCTGTTGTAGTCACTCCGCTGACTGCATTCCCTTTGATGGCTGCCAAAGCACAGCATGCCTCTTCATTGCCTTCTTTTTCCTTGCAGTTCTTCCATGTCAACTTTTCCCTACGCCAAACTTTCAGCACACACTCTTATATTGTGCTGCTGAAAATTCTAAGCTTGATGCCACCCAGCAAAACTGCATAAAATTCTCGTGAGATCTAGATCACAAAATTTCACTTGTGGATGCAAAAAGTGATTGAATTTAAATCCACATCCCGTATGAGAAAAACCACATTTCTGACTTACCGGGTTTCTTACGCTTCCTACACACTCAGTGGTGCAAATTCACAATAACAATTGGTACTGGGCAATATACGGTTCTAATTAAAAATGTGTCTAGCTGATGTCATAGGGTCGAGCCACACATGTCTGCTTTGTTCCCAGTTGCTGCAGTAGCTAAATAAGTTGAAGTATATTGTTATCTTATGGTCTAATAAATTAAGCACAGGCAAGTTATCAAAATTAATTAATTAATAATAAATTTCAATTATGATCAATGATTGGAATTAATGATGTAATATTCTGTAGGTTGGGTGGGTGGGTGGCAAAACTATTTTGGGTGATGTGGGTAGGATATCCTTCATCTCAGAGGGAAATGAAATGTATCAAAGCCCTGATGAAGGCTGTGGTTGAGATTTCTAGGCCCTGGGTGATACTGGGTGATTAGAGAAGTGCTACTTCATGCCTATTTAACAGTATTATTGGTGTGTGTGGAGAAGATTGCACAGGAGATCTGTTTATTGATAAATTAGCTACAATATTATATGTCAATAATTGCTCTTATAAGGTTATCAACATATTTTGACAACTCTTGCTTTTCACTGAAGATGTGGCATCTGAGGGTGGCAAAGCTGTATGGTAGAAACTTTTTGGCATGGAATGGATGACAGCTGACAAGGTGGAGGCACTGTTGGTGATTCATGTGTTTGACATGAACATAAGTATTTATGGAGGTTAATATATAGGGAAGTGGCTCACTGAGTTGAGAAAGACCAGATGAAGTGGATTTGGGATTAGATGTTAAGGTTATGGAAGCAAGGCTGTCCCTACCATGAGTTCCGAACATGAAAATATCACTTTAGGTGTTTACTCTACAGGAAGGATTGCTCCAGAAGGTCCATAAATACGAGGGCGGCTCAGAAAGTAACCTCCGATTGGTCACAGTGCGGGTTGTGGGGGGAGTAGCGACGCCATCTGTAAGTTCACGCACTCAACAGGTCAGTCGGCATCAAGCCGTGGTCGAGTGAACGTCGTACCTGCGCTAGTTTAGTTTTTGAGGCAGTTTGAAATGTGTGCTGCAATAGAAAACCCCGCCAAATGTGAAGTGCGTGCTTTCATAAGGTTTTTTACAGCCAAAGGATATTCTGCAGCAGCTATTCATCGTGAGCTTTGTGCCGTGTACGGACCAAGAGTTATGAGTGAAGGAGTTGTCCGTGAATGGGTACGTTTATTTAAAAGTGGACGAGAAAACGTTCATGATGAAGAGAGGAGTGGTAGACCATCATTGGTGACTGAGGAACTCGTTCAGACAGTTGATGCAAAAGTTCGTGAAAATCGACGTTTCTCAATGTCGGAGTTGTCTACTGGTTTTCCACAGATTTCTAAGACTCTCTTGTACGAGATAGTGACAGCAAGATTGGGTTACCATAAGTTCTGTGCACGATGGGTGCCCAAAATTCTTACCGACCACCACAAAACTCAAAGAATGGCCTCTGCATTAGACTTTCTGTCACGTTATGAGGACGAAGGAGAACCATTGTTAAACAGAATCGTGACCGGTGACGAAACCTGGATTAAGTACGTGAACCCTGAGACAAAAGAACAATCAAAGATGTGGGCACATTCAAATTCGCCTACCAAACCAAGAAAAGCCTCGCAAGATTTTTCTGCCAGAAAACTGATGGCAACGGTGTTTTGGGATGCCAAAGGGGTGTTGTTGGTTCAATTCATGGAACGTGGTATGACCATTAATCAAGACGTGTACTGTGAAACAATAAAAAAGTTACGACGGGCTATACAGAACAAATGCCGTGGTATGCTGACTTCCGGTATCGTTTTTTTGCACGATAACGCCCGTCCTCACTCTGCTCGCAGAACAACGGCCCTTCTTGAGTCCTTCAAGTGGGACGTTATCAACCATCCACCTTACAGCCCAGACCTGGCGCCAAGTGATTATCACCTCTTCATGCATTTGAAGAAATGGCTCGGGTCACAGCGGTTTGATGGCGAAGAGCTCAAAGATGCAGTCACAGGCTGGCTCCAGGCACAAGCGGGTGATTTTTATGCAGAAGGAATTTCAAAGCTTGTGAAGAGATACGATAAGTGCCTCAATCGCTATGGAGACTATGTAGAAAAATAGTGCAAAGATGTAGTTGTAAGATGTATATATTAAAATATTTTTATTTAACTTGTTGTATTTTTTTAAATCAACCGGAGGTTACTTTCTGAACGGCCCTCGTATATTGGCATAGGATGGTGCCATGGGAGTACTGATTCAGAACCACCGATTTGTTTATAGATTTATTCTTTGAAAATGAAATAATTTTGGGTCTGGTGTGGTTGGCTAGGAGGGTTAGGCAAAAGATGGTGGGTCTGATATCAGGAGGGCACTGGGGAAGGTAGTGTCTTATAGTTGTAAGGCCATGTGCGTGGGGGATGTTGGTGTATAATAATGCCACATCATGCGACCAGCAAAGAGTGTTGGTAATGGGACAGGAACTGTGGAAAAGCAGTGAAGGAAGTGAGCAGTGTCTTGAATGTAGGATGGGAGGTTATGAACAACGGTTTGGATATGTTTGTCAACAAAGGCAGAGATTTGTTCAGTGGGAGCACTTTACACAGGCACAAGGTGATGATCATGGGGATGCCTGTGGGATTGGGTTTGTGGAGCCATTAAAAGGTACGTGTTCAGGGGGTTGCTGGTGTGTCCATGGAGATGGATTCAGGTGTCAAGTTTTCATACAGTCAAAAGGCCTTAAGGAGCTGCTGGAGGTGCTATTGGACTTCTGTAATGGGGTCTTGATCGTAAGGTTTGTACACAGAGGTGCCGGGAAGTTGGTGGAGACCCTCAGCCACATAGTCACTATGATTCCTGACCACTGTAGTGGAGCCTTTGTCTGCGGGAAGAATAGGGACTGGACTGGTTTTCAGTTTACTGATAGCTGCGTGTGCCATCAGAGTGACACTTAACCCACTGGGGAGGGATTTAGAAAAAGAAGGTTGGGTCAGTTTAGATGCCAGGAATTCCTGCAAAGGTTAGCAGGGGATGACTGGGTGGAAGGGGAGGAGGATCACAGTTGGAGGGAGGTTGGGATTGTTTTAAACAAGGTTCCATGTGGGGTTCTGGTTAGCTGTTGCCATTGGAATGAGTGGCAAAGAAATGTTCCCACTGCAGAGAATATGTAAAGGAAAGAAGTCCTTTACTACGGTAGTCTAGTGTGGTTGAATTTAGGTTTTGTGCTAAAGGTGAGGCGTTTTGAAAGTGCTGAACCACCTCCAAACTGTTGTCTGTAACCTCCCATTCTACATTCAAGACACTGCTCACTTCCTTAATTGCTTTTCCACAGTTCCTGTCCAATTACCAAAAGACTTTTTGTTGATCATGTGCCTCCTAGCCAACCACACCCTGACCCAAAATTATTTCACTTTCAAAGGCCAAATCTGTGGTACTGCCGTGGGTATTCGTACAGCACCATGATATGCCAACTTATTTGTGGGCCATCTGGAGGAATCTTTCCTATTCAGTCAAAACCTAAAACCCCTTGTGTTGTTCACATTCAATGACGACATTTTCATGACCTGGCAGGAGCAACCCTTGCTCCTTCCTCCGTAATCTTTACACCTACTCCTAAATACATTCCCCGGTCATTCCCAACTCAATGAGCCACCTTCCTAGATGTCACTCCCCACCTCTCAGATGGTCCCATAAACATATCTTTTCATATCAAGTGCAACGACCACCAGCAGTACCACCACTTTGACAGATGCCAACTGTTTCATGCCAAAAAGTCTCTTCCATACGGCCTTGCCTCTGCATCTGCAATGGAATGCAGGTGATGTTGAAATATACTGATAACCTTACCAGACCCTTTATTGGCAGACATTATTCTATCACCAGCTCATCCATAAACAGATTTCCTATGGCATCTCCTCCTCTGACACCACCAGCCCTGTTCATCAGCCACTAACAAGCATTCCTCTAATTGCTCGGTACTGTCCTGATTGAAAAGTTCAAAAAAATCCTTCATCAGGGCTTTGACTACGTCCTGTCGTGCTGTGAGATGAGGGGATATTCTAGCCACATCATTCAAATTAGTGCTCTGGTCCCAATCAAACTACGGAATATCCTTGTCGATCTTTACTCTAGTCCTGCTCCCAATGGGTCATTCCCTTGTGGTCGAGCAAGATGCAAGGAGTGTCCCATACATCCACCCACCTCCTTTTACCACAGTCCAGTCAAAGGAATCTCCTACACAATAACTTGCAGGGAGAAATGTGAAAGCAGTCATGTTATGTATCAGCTATGCAGCAGTTACTGTACAACACACTGTGTCAGCATGACAAGCATCCCACTGCCCATTTGCATAAATGGCCACTGTCAAACCGTGGCAAATTCAAATTTGACCAACCAGTTACTGAACTTGCTCACTACAACACTAATGACTTTAACAGCTGGTTCTCAAATGGGCCACAAGTTTCTCTGAATTATACTAGTGGGAAATGCCTCACCAGCATATCCTGTGCTCCCATTATCCCTCTGGCCTAAACTTCTGTTAACTTGTTCCTCATTGCCTGAGCTTACCTTTTCTCTTCCATTGACACTACTTCTTTCCTA